>NC_090072.1:8813084-10013084 GCF_038355195.1 Osmerus mordax | reverse complement strand
CTCGCTGTGATATATTGTTTTTATTATTGTTGCTTGCTTTTTTTTCCACAGGTACACTTGCACTTATAGCGGTTCATGTTGTTTAATTGTAACTTGTTTAACTACATGCTCTTATGGTTCTTCCCTTTGGCACTTATTTTGGTTGGCCACAATGTGTGCTTCATGTTTTGGCTACTCGCAATGTTTTGTGACTATCTTGTTGTTATGATCAGTGACCTATGCACTTTGTAAAGCTCTCTCTTGGAAGTCGCTTTGGATAAAAGCGTCTGCTAAATGAATAAATGTAAAATGTAAATGTAAACCTTATGTAAAGGCCGTTTGTTACCAACATTGTGTAGTCAGGTTTAATATGGGGTGACCAGATGTCCTCTTTTACCCGGACATATCCTCTTTTTAAGACCTGAAAAATGAGTCCGGCAGGGATTCCCAAATTGTCTGGGATTTTGCCTTGTCGGATATTTGTGTTTCTCTGGGTCTTTCACAAACTATTAGGCCCTTACAAGTTTTGGAAAGGGTATCTCCCTTACGTTCCACCTTCTTGCGCGAGCTCTGACTGTAGAGAGAACTGTCAATTTGATCAGATAGTGCAGCATGCAATACACGAACAGCACCCCCCCCACCCAGACGAAACGAAGTGTCCTCTTTTTCGCAAACTCAAATCTGAGTTTGAGCATTTCAGTTGTGTGTGTGTGGGTATTCTGAATAATGTCCCTCATACATTTACGCTCACATTGCGAAACAAATACGCCTGAAGTGGGCGCAAAAGCGTTAGTACATGAAGCCTTAAGTGTATCCATCATAAAGTCCATCACACTGTGAGATTATCCAATTTGATACATTTACAATGATTTCTCTGGGCTACTCCTCCCATCAGGAAGAACCTAGGAAAGTACGTTTTGATTACGACCTGTTCCTGCACCTGGAAGGCCACCCACCTGTCAATCATCTGCGCTGTGAGAAGCTTACCTTCAACAACCCCACAGAGGAATTCCGCAGAAAGCTTCTGAAAGCCGGAGGGGTAGGAGAGAGGGGGGGGGGGGGGGGGGGGGGGGTCTTGACCACACCATTTAAAAATGGATAATGGATGTTAAACTACCAAAACTCGTTTCTCGAGAGTTTCTAGGGTGAAAAGAAACTGAGGGTTATGTGAGCTTCACAGAAATTATTTAATGTAGCTTAAAGTAGCACTGTGCCTGTTATCTTTTTGGCAACCCTGGACCTGCTACAGGTCAGGCATCATCTGCTTGCAGGGATATTTGCAGAAACTGTCAGGAGAGAGTTCACTGTTTAGAAGATTGGTTTGGAGAATTTAATGTAATCAATATTTATTGCTGATTGTTATGTAAATTGTTTTATGTCTTCAACAGCAACGGGATCCTCACAAAAGTAGTTTTGAGAATTCTAAAGTAAGTTTTGACATAAAATTATATTAAATGTTATATAAAGAGCACCACATACGCTGCACTTAAACGGCACATACCTTCACATACCTTCTTTAAATCAATGAGAAGTTTCTGATATACTGTCTAATGAACTCAAATGGACTGTCATTAAACATAAAATTTGGTATGCACTTTTAATGTGGTGTCTGTATATAAATTTTCCTTTTGTCTTGGTAAGGTAATGGTTTTGCAGGAAGAAGCCACTTTTGGGCAGCACCTCAAGCTGTCGACACTTCCAAGCAACTCTTTGACTGCGAGTCTCTCAGAGTCTAAGAAGAACAAATCTTTCCAGCAGGAAAAGGTCAGTTGGTGGTTTCTAGGGACAGCCCTAAACTGTATGCCCTAAAATGTATTCTCCTAACACTTAGAAGTCTCCTACTCCATAATCCCTGCATATTTGGAAGGTTCGAGAATATTGTGTGTTTTAAATCTTGAAAATTTAAATATTTTTTGACTGCTCTGTCAATCATTATGATTTTCACTCAGGAATCCCAAGCTACTAATGGTTTTGGAAGGTTTCACAATGTATAAATAAAGGTATTGAAGTAAGTTCAGTTTTTTAAAAGCTGTCAATTTGAAACCTTGAGTGCATTACACTTTTTTGTGACAAGGCTGTAGGTTCCTTTAAAAAGCAACTTCAGTCTATGCAGAAAATACATGAGTATGTACTTTTGGGCACCATCTGTCACAGAAGTAAGTCATTCTTGTCAATAAATTGGCATGTTGCTTCTATTACGTGTTAGTTTTAGTCCATTTAAAGGGTTTATTTTACTGCATCCAGCAGAGCACAGTCTGGCAAGGGCAGAGTTACGAGAGGCCCATTGCACATGGAACCTGTTTCCAATCCAAACAGACTGTGTGTGATTGATTACTGTTGGAGCAGAGGCACACACACACACACGTTTCTCCATTATTCTACCCATTATTTTACACCAATTTCATGGTGTCACATTGTTTGTTTTTCTTCACACAATCAACATATGTTCCATGTTTCCATATATCCTACTTTGCAGAAGCACACTACGAAATATTTATTTCCATAAAGGAAGGAGTATAGGGTTAAATATGTTGATTAATTTTAGACATGCATGTTAGGTAACTGAAAATAAAAAGATTTTAATTGGTGATATTTTGGCACCAATGAGTAAAGTGAACATCACGTGATTGGATTATTTTTTCCTGAGAATATTGATTTACTAGGTTGACTGGGACTTTAGGATATTAGCCTTTTGACCTAAACAGCTGTTTGTGTGTAGGTGGCTGTTGATTCCAATCTTGCAAATGGTTATACATGTAGTTGGAGAAGCTAGCATAGGTGTTTAAAAGTTGACTTCTATGTGCAGTTAAAGATCCTGTAAAGTAAATTCCATGATTTGCTTCTAAGTACATTATATACGTGTGAAATAAGTTCCTGAAAGCATGCGCAAAGCGCAAAAACTTTGTCGCACTGAAATGTGGAGTTAGACCGTTGAACAGTTTCTCTCCCGTTTTCAGCTCAGGTTTTGTATAGGCGGCACAGCGACCGATCTAGATCTGATCACAGACGGTTGCATTCTGTTACTCAGCTGGTATGATGCAAAGACAAAGTAATTAACACATAAAACACTCAGACTGCAGGTTTGTCTGTTCTGATATTTTCAATTGATTTAGCTCGTTTTGCTGTTGTTGCTAAATTAGAGGGGGCGGAGCTTCAGCTCCTTCAGGCGACACGCCCCCCCCCCCCCCCCCCCCCCCAGTCTCAAGCAGAGAAGACTGCAGATTTTCTCACGATTTCAAAGCCTAATTTAACATGTCTGTTTTTTTTTCATTTGAATGGGTAGTTAACAACACATTCTTCTGTGGTGTGATGAACTTTTTTCAATTGCACTTTACAGCATCTTTAAGTGATCATTGCTATTTAGATGCAGACAATAACTTTCAAACCACTAAAAGTTTTAGGTTTGAATTATCTTTAAAGTTGTATTCTCTGCCTTGAGGGCGAATTCCAAAATGTGGAATTCGCCCTGCGTCTAAGTCTGTAAGAGGCCTAGCAGGTTTAAGACCAGAGGTTCCAGGGTCAGGAACAGATAAACAAAACAAAAAGTTTATAGGTAGTTTTGGAAGGTCGTAACACATCCATCGTCTAGACTCTAGATTGTTTAATGGATTTACTGCATCGATTAATTTTGACAGAGTGCTTGTGGCACAATCTCAGGAAAAATAGCTTTGTTGTTTAAAGCAAATGCATTTACTACTCTATACACTCAAGGTGTCTGTCACACTACTTTTTGGGTTGCACATGTGTGACTGTGTGAATCCTTTCCCCTCGCACTGATAGATAGTGCTGTTGAAAATAATGTCCAATGGTCAGGCCTGATTTCTTTGGGTAATAAACTTGATTACTCTTTCCCCTTGGTGTATGTTAACTACATAGTAATATCTCATAACATTAAAGTGACGCTTGAACTGCTATACAATTACTTGGTAATGCATGTTAGCTGGAGAGGTAATGAAAAGGAAAACTATGTACAGTATATATGCATTTTTAAACTTTTATTATAACCAATACTGCTCACTATAAGGTTTAATACTTGACTGCCGCACAAATGTCTTACCTCTGCACAAAATATTTTGAGAACCTATTGTTTTAGTTAATTCTTCAGAAAGATTAAGACTGTTCAAAAATTATTTAATACCATTTTTATTATAGGATGGGACTAAAGGAACCAACACAGCGCTCCTCACCACAACCACCACCAATAGTAACAGATTCTCCAAACTCCACAAACCCTTCAAGGACCACAAGGAAAAACCTTTGAAAGACTCTAAAGAACCCAAAAGTGCCTTCAAAGACTGTGGCAGTGAACCTAGCAGCAAAGCCTCCAAAGATTCCAGGAAACCCAAAGAGAACCAACCACTTAGGGATACAGAGTCGAACCCAAAGATGGGCTTTAAGGAGCCCAAGTCTTTGTCCAAGGAACATCGGACCGAGCTCGGCCTCTCCTATGGGACTGGCCCAGGGATCAGCAAGCGACTGTTGGTGTCCAATAATGAGGACAACGTGACCAAAAAGCGCAAGAAGGGTTTCTTGGAGTTACCGGTGAAAGCGGGAACGGGCACAGCCTCCCTGCCGCACCCACATCATGTGGAGAAGAAACTGCTGAAGGACAAATCTCAGATATGCATGGCAAAACAGCGGACAGACACAGTGGAAATGACAGACAGTAGACGAGCACCTACGTTACCACAATTTCAGGAGCTAGTGGACCATAATGACTCGGACATGGAGGGCAACATATACACCAAATCAGAGGTGAGTAGAGACTGAAGTCTCTTATGTATTCTGCATCTTTAATAACTGATGTAAACATTGAAGGTGGAAATGTATCAGTTTTACACCCTTCTTTATAGGGGTGTAACAGTACATGTATTCGTACCACAAATTCACGGTACGGACGTCATGGTTCGGTGCATGCAGTCAGATGAAGAATACATGTTCAGTTGGTCACAGGCCTTTTTACTTTAAGGAAACGGATTATGAGGTTGACCAGATGAAATGCAAAATGTTCTCATCTGTCCGTATTTTGGTGCCAGGAGTTTGAGAAATGCTCGCGGCAAGCTGGCTAGAGAGAGCGAATGTAGGTCCGGCACCACGAGTTTAATTTACATTTACATTTACACATTTAGTCATTTAGCAGACGCTCTTATCCAGAGCGACTTACAGTAAGTACAGGGACATTCTCCCCGAGGCAAGCAGGGGTGAAGTGCCTTGCCCAAGGACACAACGTCATTTGGCACGGGCGGGGAATCGAACTGGCAACCTTCAGATTACTAGCCCGCTTCCCTAACCGCTCAGCCACCTGACTCCCTAACATATCTGAGAAGAAAGAATTTGAATGTAGGCCTACACTATAGCAAAAACATGTATTCCCCCATAAAATATCTGGAGCTTGTCAGGCAGCTATTCAGCACTGTTGTAACCTGGACAGCAATGTCTGTTGTACGTTGTCAAGAGATTGAATATAAGCATGTTAATATATTAAATCTAGATCAAATTTCCTGCATCTCTACTGAAACTCAAGTACCCACTTTATATAGTCTTGCTGCTAGTTAGCTAGACAGCATTTCATCCATAAAAGAAACCCTTTTAAACAAGCTGATTCAACCACTGTGTCAGCGTTATCACTCAACACTGCTAAATGCGGCCGTATCTGCGCTGGAACAGTCATAGGCTACATAAATTAGGTAAGTGAAAGGATGTCAAACTAAATGTAAAGGGGGTCTCATCGGACTTGAGATCAAATATCTCAAAGGTCCCAAATGGAAAATCTAAGTTGCTTTTGTGAACAGATTGACTGTGACATTGAAGTAATATGCAAGGAAACCTAGCATTTGTTTCTTTTTCCTGTTGTACCGAACTCGTGAAAAAAATTGTGAACCCAAAACTGCGGTACTTACCAAACCGTGGCTTGTGTACCATTACACTCCTAATTCCTTACAAGACACAAACTCTTAGTCCCTTTAAAAGTACATTTCTATCTGCATATTCTCAAAAATTGGGTGCAGGTTTTCATTAAGGGTAAACAAAGATGAATCCTTGTTTGTATCAATTCAACATATTGATCTCTGTGCCTGCTGTAATTTGAATGTGAGTGAAGAGGTAGGCTGGAGTTGGGCAATGCAGATGAAAGGTTATGCTATTATTATTTTTTTTATTTTTTATTATGTTTTGAGGGTTGTTAGTGTTTTGTTCCATCCTCCTCATGTTCGGGCTATAAACATTAAATTATGGGATTCAGAGAACCCCCATAACAAAGGTCTGGTCTCCAAGAGGGGCCAATAAACATACTGGGGGTTCAGCTGCAGAGGGATGCCTTTCTCTGGGTGGCCAAACAGGAAATGTACCCCCCCAGCACCACCATCCCTGGTGGAATTGAACATAAAGACTGTGGCATTTTCAAGATATAAACCATTCACAAATTTTTTTTACTATGCAGGCTACCTCAACTTAACAATACGTTTTTTGTTCAAATACTTGCAAACGTTACTTTACACTACCCATCATTTGATGATTATTAAGCAGGCCTTTCTAAAGCCCCATGAACAGCAAACTAATCTTGCCAGTTTAAGTTTTACTGTTTTATGGATCGATTATTTGCTGTGTGATATGTCATGGAGAACAGTACCCACTGACTGGTTGGTGTCTGGCTGGGAATTTGAAGTTGAGTCTAGACTATAAACCATGGTTAAATATCTTATCTACAGTAACTAATATCTCGTCTTCCTGAGTAGGAAGTTTTTCACTCACTCACTTGACGAAGACGGCTACATTTCTGTCACCAACTGGCTTAAGGAGTTTTATTCCTAGCGCAGGCGGAGGATCTATCAGCAAAAAGAACACTTCAGAGGACTGCATTTTGTGAACACATTCTAAACTCCCGCTGAAACTCAGTTCAGTGTTGCGGTGTTGATTGCCCTTGGGAGGCAATCGATTGACAGACTTCTTAGTGTGTCTAGGATCCAAGGGTTGCCATGTCCTCACACATTTTGAGGAAACTCTGCTTAAGAGAGGCTTTCTAAGGAACAGAAAGGCGAGTTGATTTATGGTTTAATGGCATGTAAGGAAAATGAAGAAAGAGGCAATAAATAGCAGAGGGGTACCTTTTCATCTTCCAAGGACACTGGGCAAACATTCTGCATTCAAGACAAAGTAACTCACTGTGTATTGGTACCTTAGTTATTGACTGAATTTCTTTTAATTCAATCATTTCATGTTTTTATTTTCAGGTTGCCAGTAGTTTTTTATTGTATATGCCCTGAGTCTAGAATGCCTAAAATACAATTTAACACATTATTTTCACTTTCACTTTACAGTTACACTGATTGTCTGTGCTGACACTAGTTTTATTTCAAATATGGACAGTCAGGACCTTTTTGATAATAAAAAATATGAGGGTGGTCTATTTCCTGCTCTGTGTGTGTGCAAGTGTTATTGTGACCTAAAGAGATTGTCCACCAAGACAGGTCATAAATGAGGGGTAGAGTGCATGGCTAGTGAGTCAAATGCCAGGTGCTCTTTACAACATGCTGTCAACCCTGATGGCCTAGGTATGTCTACAGCTCGTTCAGTTGAAACACCTTTTAAAATTAAGGTTTCTTTCCTCCCCTTATAAATAATTGGTATTGGTGCCGGTTTAGGATTTCACCTTTTTGATTCAATGTGATAAAAAAAAAAAATAATCATCCTGTTGGTAATCTGGTTAACACCTCAAATTTAAGACAAAACATAATGTTTTCTACTAGGGGTGTAACGGTACATGTATTGTTACCGAACCGTCACGGTATGTACGTCACGGTTTGGTGCATGCAGTCAGTCAAACACTGCACAATTTTCTCTCATCTGTCTGTATTTTAGTGCCGGGAGGTTGAGAAATGCAAACGGTAAGCTAGCTAGATAGAGCCAATGGTAGTTTGTCAGCGCTCTAAAGTTGAAACGGGCAAACATTGGACTTAAGCTAAAATGTTTCACATGCCCCAAATAGAAAATTGTATCAATTTTCACAGTCGGGTAGACAATACTTTCGTGAACAGACTGACAAAGTTTAGGATACGGCATTTGAAGTAATATTAAAAGAAACCTAGTATATAGGGTTTTCCTGTTGTACCGAACTCCATATTGAACCCAAAACTGTTATATCTTGGGGTGGGTCTTTGTCTTTTGCAAGGAGGGAGGAAACGAGTTATTGCATTCAACTGGCTTTTATTCTGAACTGTGTGACAACTAACAAATATAGCTGCAAGCAGCAATGGAGGGGCCAAGCAGTCCGGAGCAGGACATGGCCTCCATAGCAATTGTGCAACAATTAAGTCACAACAACCTGTTGCACTCATGCAAGTTTTGTTGAAATATCTGTTTGCATTCAAGAGTACGAAGTGTTCAAAGTGTTTTTCTGGTATAACATCGCAGGCCTCCTCTGCCTGCGGTGTTATACCAGATTGGTGACAATCGGACAAATGGTTGCCGAGTTACGCTCTCACGTCTCATTTGGGTTAGGGTTATTATTATTATTATTAGGGGCCAAGCAGCGAAGCTGCTAGGCACCTATTGTTATTGTTAGTTTTATTGGGTGTGCTCACGCCTTCGGCGAGCACAACCATTGTTCTCTCACATATATATTTATTATTATTTATTTTTGCCCCCCTAAGCCTCAGTCAATATTTGGACTTCATAGACAACCTAGGTGTCAAAAGTTTCGTCATGGTAGCGATTGAGTTGCTTGTATTTTTATTTACACTCCGTTGCACAGTTTAGGAGGTTACAACGTTTTGTGACAAAAAGTGTCTTCTGTACCAGTGCTAGTCTACGTCACTACATCAGCACACGTTAGCAACGACGCATGGATACAACGTGATAGAGACGTTCTAGCACGCAAATTGGAGCTTGGATTATGAGTGAAAAATGCCAACCACCAAAATTACCAACCATTGGGTTTTGTTGAGAAAGCAATTTCGAGTGGAACTTCCATCTCGGATTTTTTATTTAGGTTGTGAAAGTCTTTGTAATTTCAGCGAGTGCGCGTCGCCCGTGAGACTGCCTAGGCGGCAGCCATGCAAGCATCATAGTAGTTCAGTATTTTCGTAATTTTATAGTTCGGTCAATTCTACACCAAAAAACAGAAGGAGGGCAATGTTATGACGATATGACTATTGTGAAGACAGCTAGGTGGTGGGATTTTAATGTAGGTTGCTGTAAAAACTTTGGTTTTCTACGTGAGAGCCTCGTCAGCCTCCGTTGACGATTGCGTAAGCTGTTGTCGATCTCTGAGTATTTTCTTAATTTCGTACCAGGGTCAATTCTACATCACAAATCAGAAGGAGGGCAGTGTTTTAAAGATATGGCGATTGCAAAGATAGGCAGCGGGTCAGCATATTTTTGTGATTTGTGTAAAACTTGGAATTTGAGTGACACCGCGGCTTGTTTTGACATTAGCCTCAGTCAGACTCGGCTTGCCCACTAGCAGTGTGTGGTACTGTCTTCAAAGCCACAGCTAAACTTTATGTCAAAAGAAACGTTCTCATTTCCGGTGCTTTCAAACAATCAGTGAAATGTGGAGCAACAGCAGCTAGCTTGCCTCTAGCAAACTTATTTTGAATTAGCCATTTCCCCCTACATTAATGTCAAACTTATTTACATTTTGGGGGGCATATTTTCAGTTAGCAGACGGTACTGTGTG
Source organism: Osmerus mordax (assembly GCF_038355195.1). Taxonomy (NCBI): domain Eukaryota; kingdom Metazoa; phylum Chordata; class Actinopteri; order Osmeriformes; family Osmeridae; genus Osmerus; species Osmerus mordax. Next base: position 10,003,429 of record NC_090072.1, on the reverse strand, counting down.
AATCGCGATTCCACACTGCCAGTGACAACGTTGTTACAGTAGCTTGTTTCAAAGGGGGTTCGCAGCTGTTTCAAAGGGGGTTCTTAATGAAATATGCAATATCAGTAGGCTAAATGCTTGAAAATATCACTAGAAGGGAAAAACTTAAGGGGATGGACCCACCTGCAACCGACGCAAGCAAGCACGCCCTACAATTTCCCCAGAAATTGTACCCTCTCTAGTTATAATTTTTGCCCCCCGTAAGGATCCGTCAATAATTGGACTACATAGACAACGTTGATGTCAAAAGTTTCGTCTTGGTAGAGATTGAGTTGCTGGACCATCCACCGCCGCCAGCAGTTCATCACTCAGTTCTGTGTGTTTGTTGTAATTATACTAGATAACCTTTCCAGAGGTATCTCTGCTATAATTAGTGCAAACCGCTAACTTGATATTAGGCTACTCGGTGTAGAATGATGGTATTTTGATGAAATGGTAGCTAATGTGCTAGAAGTAGTTGGAGAGCTCACTGTCTGCTGTCTCTGCTGTAAATGTTTACTCCTGTGTTACAGCTCAGGGGAATATTTCATTTTTATAATACGGGTGGATGAAATCAAGCATTCTGATTGGTTGAGAGGGAGTTCTGGGGTGTGCATTATTGAGCGATAAAGTACTGTGCGCCTTTTTACATTTACCTTAAAAGCGAATCGTTCCATATTAGTGCGCACTTAAAAAGTAACTGTACACCTGTTTACAATTAAGCTGAGGAGCGTTCCATATTGGTGCGTTATCAAAATAACGCGACCGTTATTAGTTGTCATTTCAAGCTTGACAGTAATCACATCAACATGTTTCATTTTAACTTCGATCTTTTGGGGGGGGGTCAATGGTTAGCCGAAGAGGATGATTCAGGTGGGCGTCATGCTCTTATAGACAAAAAAGAAATTGAGGTCTTTGAAATGTTGCGCAACGAAAGAAACACTGTTTGCCAAACTAAGTGGGCAATTAACTGCTTCACCAACTGGTGTGAAGAGGTGGGGAAAACCGTAGACCTGAAGACCATAATCAGGGAAGAAATGAATTACATACTGCGGGATTTCTACAGTACTGTGCGCAATGGAAATCCAATCAATATAACCAAATCTTAACAACAGCCTTATTCTATCGAGTAACTATAGTATAGCCTATACCCTAGGCCGGATTAACCATTAGGGCAACTGGGCACTTGCCCAGGGGCACATGTCTTCTAAGGGGCCCTGGACAATGTCAACTAAAATGTTATATTACGTTATGAACGCAGTCCTAACTTTCCTTAATGTGAGTACTTCATTGCAACTCGTTCGATCAAAATATTATGTTATATCGCCACAAAAACTGCCTAAACCGTGCTACGGAACGTAAATAAAAATACAAGCAACTCGATCACTACCAAGACGAAACATTTGACACTGACGTTGTCTAGGTAGTCCAAATATTGACAGATCCTTAGGGGTGGGAAAATACATAATAATAATAAATATATGAGAGAGATCAAAGGTTGTGCTCTCGCCGGAGGCTTGAGCACACCCAATAACAATGAATGCTTAAATATCCCATAGTGCACCTGGATAACCCCACTACGGTATACCTGCATGGACAAACGTAATACACAACAAAAACCAAGGTAAATATTAAATTGTTAGTTACATATTAAACCCCTGGTTTCTGCAGATGAAACGGTCACTGATTTTACGGTAAACTATTGTAAAATCTTGAGCATGCGGGTCGTCCAGTCTTGCGTGGTAGAGTGGCTTGCTATGCTCTTGGTTCCGAGGCTTGTGTACGCTCACAACCAGCTGTACACCAGTGGAAGTTATAAACCATTTTAACTGGGGCAAGTTGAACACCGGAGACAGCTGGTCAGCACAGTGCTTGAGGGTGGCAGGAGAGACAGCGTCTGGCCCAGCTGCTTTGCGTGGGTTCTGCCTCTTGAAGAGTCTGTTAACTTTACCCTTGTGAATGGAGAGTGTCGTCACTGTTGAGAGGGGGGGGGGGAGGGGAGGGATAGCTCAGGACAGTCCAATTGTCTTTCAAATCGGCAGTAGAACTCATTCAGGTTGTTGGCCAGGCATTACATTTACATTTATGCATTTAGCAGACGCTTTTATCCAAAGCGACTTCCAAGAGAGAGTTTTACAAAAGTGCATAGGTCACTGATCATAACAACGAGATAGCCCCAAACATTGCGGGTAGACAAACATGAAGCATACATTGTGAAAACCAAATAAGTCCCAGAGGGAAGAACAATAAGAGCATGTAGTTAGACAAGTTACAATTAAACAGCAAGAACCACAAAAGTGCAAGAGTGTACCTGTGGAAAAAAGGAAGCAACAATAATATATTTCACGGCGAGTACAATCATTTTAAGACAGTGAGGGAGGGAGTCAGGTGGCTAAGCGGTTAGGGAATCGGGCTGGTAATCAGAAGGTTGCCGGTTTGATTCCGGCCATGAGAAATTACGTTGTGTCCTTTGGGCAAGGCACTTCACGCTACTTGCTTGGGGGGAATGTCCTTGTACTTACTGTAAGTCGCTCTGGATAAGAGCATCTGCTAAATGACTAAATGTAAATGTAGAAAGTTACAACAAACCAACAAAAGCTACAAGTCTCTCAATAAGAGACAGTGTGATCCTGGAGGAAAGAAACAGCAGGTCCAGCCAATCATTCCTAAGTGCCATTGTATGCCCGGAACAAGTGCGTCTTGAGCTTTTTCTTGAAGGTGGGGAGACAGTCAGTGTCCCTGATGGAGGTGGGGAGTTGATTCCACCAGTGGGGGGCCAGACAGGAGAAGAGCTTGTGTTGGGACCGGGCGCTCTTGAGCGGTGGGACCACCAGACGGTTGTCAGAAGAAGACCGTAGGTGGCGGGTGGGGGTGTAAGGCTGAAGGAGAGACTTGATGTAGTCGGGTGCAGTCCTGTTCACCGCTCGAAGGTCAGTACCAGAGTCTTGAATCTGATACGGGCCATGATAGGTAGCCAGTGGAGAGAGATGAGGAGCGGGGTAACATGGGAGCGTCTGGGTAGATTGTAGACCAGGCGGGCCGCCGCGTTCTGAATCCTCTGAAGAGGATACAACTAATCAAATAAAAACGTGAAATAAGTACACCATCCATAAAAAATGAATTTGACTTGTTCAGAAAAAAGAGCAGGCCATCTGTCCTTTATCTCTCATACCATTGCCTGCACCTCGACAACCTCTTTTCTCCTAAGGGAGAAGGTAAGGTCCATCATCTGTCTGATGAATGTCATGTCTTAACTTCTATTTTATCCACCAGAGCAAGTCTTACGTCTTCAAGTGTATCATCATCTTGGTTTTCAGGATGATCAGGGACATAATTAACCTCCCCTCGCTTGGGTTTTGTCAAGGAAAAGGTATGCTCTTCACCATCTACTTCTGTCTTTTTTATTTTTTCAGTTTACAGTGACCTCACTGCAGCCAGCTTGACGTAGCTTTGATGTAGTTGCCAAACTTGTACTTGATGCTTGTGGTCCAGCCACCATAACCTGTGCCAGTGCCAGGCTCCTTAAGACGTGGATGTTTATGGACAAGTTCAGAAGCCACAGATTCGATTTATCTTTTTTAAGGGTAGGCTTTCAAGGCATACATAGTCTGTGAAACCTTGTCCAGAATTTCCATCTCTGTCTTGTTACATTGAGATCTTTATCCGTCTTCTCATACACCTCATTGCCCTTAACTCAACATCTTATGAGAAAGATGACATCGGAAATGGAGAAGGCCACGTGAGGGGCTTCGCATATAGCTGTAAATATACGCTGAAGGGCTGTACGAAGACCCTGGAGGGATAATACTGGCTGTGTCTAGAGAGGAAATGGAAGAATTGGACGGGACTTCTGGTTGATCAAATTCAGGCATGTTATATTCCCGCAGAATGTGCAAGACAACCCGTTCCAACCATGTCCACCAAGTTACAAAGTGCATTCCCCAAATTTGGATCTTCATATTGCAAGGAGAATTCACCTCAAGTTGGAGCTATTTCCAGAGTTCAGTTTGCAGATGCTCTATGGATTCTGGTTGCTGTGTTAGCTGGACTTTTTGAATGAGTTTTGGAGTTATCTGTACTCGCAATAACAAAGCCTGTGAAGGAGTGAAAAAAGACATCCTTACACTTCCAGACAATAGCAAAAAATAAAATACTCGACACCTAAACCTCAGTCATTCAACTTACATTTACATTTAGTCATTTAGCAGACGCACTTATCCAGAGCGACTTACAGTAAGTACAGGGACATTCTCCCCGAGGCAAATAGGGTGAAGTGCCTTGCCCAAGGACACAATGTCATTTTGCACAGCCGGGAATCGAACCACCAACCTTCTGATTTAATAGCCCGACTCCCTGACCGCTCAGCCATCTGACCCCCACTTAATCCAAAGGCCGTCAAAATAGCATATTCCTGTTGACATTCAAATGGGGGGAATCCTTCAAATTTAAATGATATTGTAACAGGGTTTACAAACCATTTAAAGTCTTTTCAATGCAGTAGACAGGTCTTCAGGGTCACCAGCACCTTTCCTCCTACTCTGTATGCAGTAAACGGGTGGTAATCATTCAAGGCCTCTGGATCCAGGATTTCTATATCTGTGTAGCTGCTTTCAACAAGTTCGTAAGACCTGTAATGTTCCATGAACCTGGATGAGAGCTTTCTACAGATAAATTACACTTTGTCAAGGTTAACCACAATGCTCTTTCTCATGTAGAAATCTGGTAGTCCACTGCAGTGACCAGCAGATATTATCATGCCCTTTACATACTGGGTGCCATATAAATAAATGTCTTTGGCCAGTGACAGTGTCTTGGTGAAGATATTTTGTCTTGATTGCCGTCATTTCATCCAATGATGATGTTTTAACTGTCAACATTGCCAATGAACAGCTTTGGTTTGAACACATTTTGGCCATCAAGGTGGTATACCATCATTTGCCGATGTTTCAAAGATATAGTAAAAAGCACATTCTTGAAGTTATGAAAGTCATGCACCACTTTTTTGAAGAAGCTAAGCTTTGACTCAGTCCATAGATTTACCAAGGTCGAAAGCAGCGTATCAAATGAGGATAATGTTCCATAAAGGGGTGCTTTGGTCACAAGTTAAAGTCAGGAAAACAATCTATAAGCAACTGCTGATAGTTAGACAGTTTTCTCTCCAAGTAACATGAGTATTTCCTCAGAGAAGGTGCTAGAAACAACAATCTCAACGATCTCTTCAATATTTCCCATGAGGGCTCATGCTCTGGTATACTGCTGCCAATCATAAGAGGGAGTAATCGTAATAGTGCCCAATTTTTATTCCCATTGCCACCAAAACTTCAATTTCCAAAATTTGCTTTTGTAATTTTCTGTGGCTTGTTTACCTTATCAGAATATGTGTATGGAAAGGATTGTATTTGATTATTCAGTCCATCAAATGTAAGGAATACTTTTGAAATAAATTCCTTCAGACAGAAATATATTTCTAAAGGGTCAGGTCATGCAAAATATCTGATGGAAATCCAGTAACTGGATAGAAGTATGACAGATACTTGCTCAGTACATATTCTCTTTTAACCCTTGTGTTATCTTCGGGTCATTCTGACCCATCAGTCGTTGTGACCCACTGTCGTATTGCGACAAATTTACCTCATACAAAAACAAAGTGAAGCATTTTCTTTTAACTGTCGGGCTGTCTCAGACCCCCCACATTGGAATGGTTAAAATAAAATTATTTTTATTTGTTTTTGTATTGGGTAAAATTGGGTAAACACAACAATGGTTCGTTATGAACCTTCGGGTCATGTGACCCGAAGGCAGCACGAGGGTTAAAGGGGTGATTGACTGTTTTTTGGTGTATTTCACACTGTTCCTTAAGGTCTCTGAATATGGTATGTAACATTGGTTGGGCTGAAAATGGCCCGGGTGCTGTTCTGAGCCCTAATGCATCCTGTGAAATAGACCCGGAATAAAACGCTAGGTTTTCTCCTTTTATGGTATGCTCATGAATATATAGATGAGCTGTGCGTTGATTGGTTGGTTTACATCGAGTGAAGCTGCGGAGCAAAGACACAACACGGCCAACAGCACTCACTGAAACATAGAAGGTGGAGACTTGAAATAAAAACGTGCAAATAAATCTATTGTCTACACAACACTGTTTTCAACTGATTGACTAGATATCATTAGAAATTATTACGTTAGTTGTTTCCACTTCTGTTGTCAAAGCAAACAGGATCAACTTAGGTGGGTAACGTTAGCACTACAGTTTGGCAAACAAACCATTGTGATTCAACTCAGCTTCAGTTAGCTCTAGCTATCTTGCTGAAAAATAGATCTGGACAAACATGCATCTTGAATAGTAGATTTACATGACAACACAGGTTATTTATTTGAATGGAACACAGTCAGGAACATGAAATAACGTTAGCCCCATTGCCAATAAACTAAATCATCACACATGTTACTGATGCTAGTGTAGCAGAGCCAACAGACAAACCACGTACCATCACACCTTTCCCCTACCCCCGACAAGGAGAAAGGGGGTTTTCCCCCTTGTCCTTACCTCCAGAGCAGGAGCTTCAAAGCTTCTGGCCCAGCATGGGGTCAGAAGGTAGACCAAAATGGCCTTACAGTATGGAGACAAAGGATTTTAAGGAACAACTAACTTTTCTGGATTTACAAACATATTCTCAAGGACTACATGGCTCATGGACACTATTTCAATGACAGTAGTTGTGTTATAATGTATGCTTTCCCTTTAATGCTGTGTTGATATAATTTGATGTTTTAATGTAACTTCCTTTCCTGTTATGATAAATCAGTCAATCTTGATATCAAAATGATTTTAATCTTCAAACTAAACCATTTATTAATGTTGTATTGTTATATTTTGAAGTATAAGCAATACATGGACATTTGAAATGGCTGAACTCTGAAAAGTTATCAACCACTTCACACCCATACGTCAATCTCAGGATGGACGCCCAGGTGGGAGTAACTGACCAATCAAAGAGTTAACCTCCAAAAGGATACCCCCCTTTCGCAAGGATTGTAAAATACCGACGCACAAGAAAACCTGGCTTTTTCGCTAGGATTCACCGGAAGTGTTCGCGACACATCTGACCTATCCTTCTCAATCAGCAGCTCACTGGACCGCTAGGAACTTGAACGAAAGATTCCTTTGCTCTAACCGTTTGACAACAACGAACGGAACTTTGACTCTTCTTCTTCAAACTGACAACAGTAACTGCGATATTGCTACATTTCTTACTTGTGAACATTGGCATATTGTGATTTAATTTGTTACGTTTGATTTTAGTTTGCAAATGATTTAACCTAACTTTCGTTAGGATTAGTTAACATACTCTCCCATTGTTCTCCAGAAGCCTATCTCTCTGTCCCTTCCCCCTCCCCACGCGCTCTCAACCTACCATCTTGCACCAACCCTCATCATAGTTTAGGACCTACTGTATACAGTTCAACTCAACTTGCTCAACTAACCTATAACTTCTTTGGCATTTGTTCATTATAATTACATTTCCTTAAATAAATCATTTATAATACTCGCGTTATCCCTCACGTTATCTGATCTGCTCTACTTTCATAGAATTCACTTAAGATTAGACTGATTATTACGAAGGCTATTATTCAATAAGGTTTCCTCTGTACCTTTAACAAATAAGAGGTGGTGCCCCTAAGAACTACATACTTAATAATAAATTAAGTATTGCTAATCTTAAATGAGCAAACCCCGCTACACAAGATACAGGCAGGATACGTTAGCATTGCTAATAACTGTTAGTGACAACGTCATACTACAGCTTGCGGTTGTGATGAACATAAGGTCGGAATAGCACCTCTTTTCAGCAACAGCTTCATAGCAAATCCTGCTTTACATTGTCCCAGGTTTTCAAAACTGTCCTCGGTGAAATTGGATGTTTGTCTCATAGACGAACATCACAGCCTGTCGAGTGTTTGGTTCCTTGGGAAGACTCTGAAAATTGTCAGCATTCCCTGTAAAGGCTGGAACACGACCGTAGTCCATTTTCAATATCCTTGAAAAACGTTATTCTTTGTAATTCCGTGGAAGTACACAGAGCAGCTCGCAGCAAATTTTGGGGCGTGACAAAGGTACAGACCAGAGCCAAAAAAGGTCAGTTCGGTGGCTCCAATTTCACCGAGCCAATCTAGGCTTTTTCAAAACCTACCGTTTTACAGCTACATTTTTTAATTGTGAGATTTGCATAGGAAAGAGGTGTCAATGGACTTTGGGGTTCACTGTATGTCCATTTTACCCATTGAACTGTCGTTATTCAACTGTGACAAGGTAAATTCAGTTATGCAATCAATGACCCCTTTAACGCCATTCAAATTAGTAAGAGAGATTTTGTGAATTGTAGCTGCAGTGCAGCCATAGACAACTTTGTTGCTGGCATTGTGATAAATGAATCATGCAGCTAAAAACGCAGGTTTCATTTAGGCTACTACCGTTGACCTCCTTGTCTATTCTTTGTTTGTCTGAGTGCGGCAACTCCCTTTCTCATTGGCTATCAATTAGGTGTGCGTTGGTAATACAACTGTCTCAAATACAAGTGTTCTACATTGTGTAGAAATCTGAAGCAGCATGCCTAAACGTTCATACACGTTAGCTTTCAAACAGAAAGCTGTGCAGAAAGTTAATTACATGTGTAATAAATACTGGGTTTGAATTTAACCAATTAAATAACCGTTTTCAGATGTTTTTGGTGCAGCGTTTATTCAAGGGCGGTGTTTCTTACACAACGTTCATTTTTGGTGCAGCGGTTATTCGAGGGCAGCGTTTATTTGAGGACGGCGTTTATTCGAAGAAATACGGTACTTCAAAGTAATCAATATACAGCCCTACAGAAATACCTGTCTCTTTCTCCCCTAAAAGCTTATTGTCTTTGAAGTACTGACCATCTTGAAAGGATCTGTATTGGCCAGGTAAGGTTTCCTGACTAAATAGAACCTTATCTAAAAAATTGGCTCGTCTTAGTAGACTCTCTAGAACTTGAATGATTAAAACATAAACAAAGGTACTTTGATGGGTCCTATTATACAAATATTCAATTGGCTCAATCACAAGAAAGTGTTCCTTGAAATATAAATTATTCCTGTGATCAGTGGATAATGCACCTTTCGCTTGAGTAGTTAAAATAAGTGGATTTGTTTTGAATATTGTTTCATTAATTTCCTTGACAACAAAATCATCTAATTCAATATTATGTTTAGTAAGCACCTCTTTGATTCTTTGAAGATAATTACATTTGGAAAAGTGCAGAGTATCCTGAAATTCTTCAACTCTGTCCTATATTGCACTTTTGGAAACATGTAGAACTGTTTGCATGCATCCTCTTCCCTGCCATTTTCACATGACTCTTCCCTCAGAACACTTTGAAGTCTCTGGCACAACACAGGCATCAGATGGTTGGTCAATAGCATCATATTCATTTTCAGAATTTCTGCTTACATAAGTTCGAATCTCATTTAGTAAAAGATGTTTGTACTTTCTACTTCTGTGACAACTGAATGTTTTATAATTATTTGTTTTATATTCACATCTAAGAAAAGGGCAATGCACACTCATTGAGGATGTCCAAGATGAGTGAAAAATTAGTTTTTACTGCATGTCTCATAAGTCACATAATTCACAAAAGAATGTTGATTTATCTTGCCTTTTGCCAGTTCTGCTGTGTGATCTCGAAAGGTGTGATTTCAATGCTCCAGGTGTTTTGAAGGTACACACACAACCAATGTGGAAACAGTGCCAGTGTGCTCCACTTCCATGCTGCAGTCGCTGGTGTCTTTGAAGAACTTCTTGACTGGATGCGACAAACTTGCAGAATTTGCACTGCATGCGTTAAATAAATTAAAAAAGAGCAATATTCCAAAGGAGCCTCTATGTAGCCTTTTGCAATTAGCTAGCTAGATAATTATAAAACAATTTGGCACTACCTAAATTAGCTAAGCAGAGCTAGCATTGTGTGGAGAATCTCAGCTAACTTTGCATGTGTTTTTTTTTTTAAGGTGATTTTGAATTTGACGGCTCAAACATATAAGGTCCTTATTAAGGAGCAACAGCGCAGACAGTTTTTTAGCGCCATTGCTGTGTATGAAGGTTATCAGCCACGCGTTAGCTTCAGTCTTAGAAAATTGAGGGCTAAATGAGCTATTTTTGAACAAGGTTTTCTAGCAGTTCTGAACGTTAATTTTCACAGATTCTTTTGTGGGTGATTTGTGAGACGCTAAACTTTGCTATCATATATGTATTTCCACTATTTCAACATAACTTTCTGGAGGCTTTAACGTTAGTTATTTGACCTCTAGCTAGCAAAATCCTAGCTAAAACAATGTGAATCTGATAGCAAATAAACATGCTAAATAGCCTACATTTCAAACCTATACATAGCAACATGCCCCATTCAATTTCTGCAAATAAATTTATATATTTAAATCTATTTCTGTAAAGAAAATACTCACCTTTTGAAGTAGCTAGATACATATATTCCACAATGGAAGCCTTGCATGAAAGACGGTGGATGAAAAGCCCGCAAAATCTGTTCGGAAACCCCAGTTTCAGCGAGGCGTTGAAATGAGCATGCGCAACGTTGTTGCTCAGGGCCAGACTGTAGTATAACATATAAATGTGTCTTCCTAACTTGAACATTGTAGTAAGGCTAACTTTTCTCACACAAATCAATAAAGCTATTTAGAACAACCAATTGTATATAGTTGATATGGCAAATAAAAATGTTTTGTTCAACTTACTCAAAAATCACATTACGGTTAATTTTTACAGTGTATACATGCGTGCACATGATCAGGATGTTACCACCTACGCCTCATTTTGAGACAAGACAAACCCTGACATTTTTACTCAATGATTTTGCAGTGATCAGATGGATATTAATTAAAATCTTCATTGGCCCCCCAACATTTGTGTTTATTACAAAAACCCACATTTCACTTTTTTTGGGCCCTGGCATACAATGTCTGCTAACATCATTGTCATATCTTCAGCACATGGGAAAGTGTGAACTAGTTCTAGTCAGGTGAAATCACTATCATTCTGATTTGATTTTAAGAGCAGATTGATTGCTGTAAAGGAGGGGACTATTTTCATATATTGAACGTTTTCACCAATAAAAGCTTTGAAAAACGATGACATGTGTATTATTGTTTTCAAATAGCCTATTCCATAGAAACGTGAGGATTTTCCACACATACTGAACCTGCAAACTTTGCAAAAAACATTTGTCACAATACTTATGGCCATGACTGTAGCCTCTCTTAGTGCTATATCGTATTTATGCCACATCGTCAAACCATAAAATTGCATGTTTTGTTCTACAAATCCAAGACTCCATTTTACGCTTTCTTATTTATTTTCTTATTTGCAGTTAAGCGAGTAACCTTAATTAAACTATTCCTTGTGTGGATAGTTTATATGCATTCTAATGTGTTCTCTAATGCTGTGTCCTATTTACTCCTCTATTCCAGTCAAAGCAGCCTAGCCCTGCCAGCTCAAGTTCAAGTTCTAGCTCGAGCTTTATACCCAGTCGCAAGCATCAAGGTAAATGAAAGGAACAACATGCATGAACAGATGTGTTGCACTCTCTTGCCTTCTCTCTCTCTAATGCAAACAATTTGTGTAATATTTTTCCAAGTGATGTGCAGATACAGCAGTTTATACTCTTATTTTCCTCTTACACCTGTTTGCATGCACTTTTATTTACAAACACAGTGGCCAACTTTGTCCATAGGAAGGTTGTGGCAGTTCCTGCCACTACCCACACAGGTAACCATTGATCTGATCCCGGTGGGGTGTTTCAGAATGCCCCCCTTCCCCCTTCTACACACACAAACACCCTTACATGGACACAAACACTTAAAAACCCTTTCTATAAACATGTCTTCTAACTCCCATTAGGCAAGAAAGTGCCATTGGTACTATGATGTGTCCTTTAATTTTTCTTACTATATCCCTTTCTGTCTCTATGATGTAACCTTGTGTGCACACACACATTTGTATATACTTTGTTTATAAATCCAACATATTTTAATATTTTACATGTGTGCCCCTTTCTCACAAATGCAGTGTTGGGTCCCCTCCAATCAATCATCCAAGACCTGCACTCTGACGATAATGTAGAGGAGTCTGAGGAGGACAACGAAGCAGACTCTGACCTTGAACGGCCCATGCACACACATATGACACATTGCCACCGCAGGTGAACCAATATGATCAACCATTGTTATCTTGTGTTTCAACCTAAAGACAAAACCCTAAATCTGGTCGTTTCATATCTCTGCAAATTCAAAACCGACTGAAAAGCCCAGTGGCATATTAACTTTTAAATCGAATCCCTTGTCAAAGACAACATTTAATGTGTGCATCTCTATTTTTAAAAGCCTACAGGAAATTCAATGACCTTGATTGTTACATTTTAGAATAGCAATGGTTAATAATTGTAGGATTTCACAAGATAGAACTTCAAAATGTACCACTTTGTATTGTGATATGTGACCATAGGGACTAATCTTACAGGTGTTAGCTCTCTTTACAAGATTGATGTAAAAAATGGTTATGATTGTAGCGGATTAACAGGTGGTAAACCTCATAGATTGAATAAACGGTAGACTAGCGAACAAATTGGTAGACTAGCCTACCAATGAAATTAAAAGTCTGACTCAACATCAGCAGCTCATAGCTACGTGATTCTGGAGAAGTGGGACAAAACGGGGTTCAAAATGTAAAAAATATGTTCACACAAATTAAACTACATGTACATATCGAACAAGTACTAAGCTAATGAGTAATGATTCGATCCAACCTTTCTCTTTTTTTTTTTTACTATGTGCTTTTTCCCTTTGCCATCACTTATTATGTAGACACCAAAAACACAGATTAATTTCCACTTACATTATTGTAGAACTATAAGAAGTATAGTCAACACAAATGTTCAGAGAGGCTGACAGAGGCCATGATAAAATACTTAACCCTAATTACCAAAAATATATGAAATATATAATATATTATCATATTTCATCTGTGTTTTTTGAATGGGAATGTGTAAAAATGGTTTGACCTTTTAACAGGAATCAAGATGTTTTTAAGATTTCTAAATACATTCTCATGTTATTCAAGATTCATATTTAAATATGTAAACTGTCAGATGTCACCACCGTCAGATTTGTATTTTTTGCCAATTACAGAGTTGACGTTCAATGTGAAGTTATGTTTTTGTGGTTTACAAGTCATTTTATTAAATATAAAAATAGATTTGTGTTTTGTATAAGGTGTATATACTAAAATGGGACATGACAGCATAATGAAAAGTACAAAATAATTTCCTCAGAAACTGGAAGAGGGTGTTGACATATCATGGTTTTGACAGACAAAATTGGCATGAAGGTCAAAATATTCTGAAACTAGAAATCTTTTCTGAGCCTGCCTGTCATTGATGCACTCTGAAGGACCCCTTGCCACAAGCCACCTCTGCAGAGTGCTAACTGCCTCTGATATTGCATGATTTTATACAATTTTATTGAATTTCTGAAGGTGTTGACAAAAAGTTTGGACAACTTTGAAACTTTATGAAACACGCATGTGGCATTGAAAAACAAGTTTTGCTTTTGATGAACAAGCTCTTTTTAATTGTTAAAAAAACTAAACATTTGTATCTATTTTATAGCATGCAAATGATTGAACCCCTGTCTGTGGACACACTATTTTATATGTAGTGCAGTGTTATAGATTTGATGATTAAATTGAAGGGGATGATTGTGTTCAATACCTTATATTAATCCTTCAGAACAACTACAATTGAAATTGAATATTTTTTCATTTTTAAACCTAAATTCAGTAAACATTGCAGGCTGGCCGTGTTTTGTCCCATGTCTCAAGAATCATTGAGCTATTAAAATGTAGCATGTTGACTAATTTTGGTAGTCAACTATTGCAGAGTTACACTTGTCTGATTTGACAAATGCCATCTTTTCCAAAGAAACTGCATGATACTCTGGTCTGGCGGGGCAAGCCAGCCAACTTAAAATCTAACCGGATTCTGCAATCTGACAGGATTAAGTTATAGAATCAGAATTCGGTTTATTCGCCATGTATGTTACACAAACACAGAATTTTCTGTGGCAGGAAGGTGCAAACAAGTGAGATCTTAGTGATTTTTATGTTTATAATTATATTTTATAATGTTCAAGGGTCAACCCATCCTCTCCTTATCTCTAACTTCTCTTGTCCTTAATAGGATCAGCCTGAGTGATGGTAGTGAGAGTGAAAACAGCTCTGCTCCTTCACCCCTTTTACGCAACAATCCGCCTCCTTTATTAAAGACAAGTAATAACCAGGTAAGACTAATTCATAGCTAGTATCCTATACCAAAGCCAGAAATATAAAACTTTTGTAAACTTTGTAGTTCAGCATGTATTGAGTAGAGAATTTGTTTTCTAAGAAACTGAGTAATTTACAGATTATTAATACCACAATAAGCAATGAAGGAACAATTAATTCAAACGTTGATTGCTAAAGAGCCGATAGTCAGAGAGCACAGAAGTAACCTAGATAGTGCTGTGCCAATTTTAACCGGGTAGTTGTATATGAGCCACCAAAACTTGTTGTGGTAATAACAAGACCATTTTGTGACAATTATAATTAATAATGACTGTACGCATTTTTTTTTTGGTTCATTGATTTGCTTCTGTGTGCATTTACTGGATGGCCATCATTCACACCAGTTCAAGTTCCAGTTCCATTTAGTGCAATTCCAGTCTCAGCAAATATAGCTTTAACCGGTGTACCCTGGGTATTCCAAAGTTGCTCCAGTTTCTCCAGGGTGGGATTTTGATAAAGGACAGTGATTGATAGCATATCAAAAGAGGTTGGCAGGAGAAAATCTGTAGGGGAATGATGAGCATCTACTAAATTCTGGGTGCATTTTCTTTCACCTTTACTACTCTCTTCCCCTGAAAAATTACTTTTATAAAAAGCACTTCCCCTCGCTTTTCTGCACTAATATATCTAATAATGCCAGGAATCTGTGTGTACAAATTAGAATGGATTTAGTTTCCCTCGATCATCTCAAGAACCAGGCTCTCTGCAAAGTTCATATTCTGCATGTGTCCTCTTTGTAATCCAAAGGAGTGCAGTGCTGCGATTGACGTTGTTTGGATAAGCATTTCGACATAAAATAATGAAAAACAATGACAGTACTTTTCCGCCAGTTTGGCTTGCTCTCGTCGCATCGCATCCCTTTCACTCTGATTGGTCCTCTGGTCTCCAGCAAGTTTCCCTACTAATATCTCGAGAACCGGGCACTCAGCAAAGTTAATATTTTGCGATTGAACTAATGCGATTAAAGATCCTGTAAAGCAAATTCCATGATTTGCTTCTCAGTACATTATATACGTGTGAAATGAGTTCCTGAAAGCATGTGCAAAGCGCGAAAACTTTGTCGCACTGAAATGTGGAGTTAGACCGTAGAACAGTTTCTTCCGTTTTCAGATCAGGTTTTAATGGGCGGAGCCAAAAAATGACCTATCGACGTCATTTTGACCCATCTACGTCAGATCACTGAATGGCTCCTCCTGCTGTACTGTTATTGTAGCCTACATCAGCTAGCTAGCTAGCTTCAGGATGTCTCCCTCCACCCGCAACTGCATCTTCCCTGGATGCAAGAACTTCAGCTGTGCTGCAACGCTATTTAATTTCCCTATTGATGAGGAAAGGAAAAATAGCTTATGGAAAGCTTCGGATAAACTCCAACAGCCGCCTCTGCAGTGACCATTTCACTGCGGATAATTTTTACTTGGACCAGAGAAAGACGCGGTTCAGGTACACACGGCTTCTCTTGCAGCACAGAGCCGTACCGAGCATCGCCCTCCCGGCCGTTCCTCCTCCGGTCGCACCTGGACCATCCACCACCGCCAGCAGTTCATCACTCAGTTCTGTGTGCTTGTTTGTAATCATACTAGATAACTTTTCCAGAGGTATCTCTGCTATGAGTTAGTGCAAACCGCTAACTTGATATTAGGCTACTCGGTGTAGATTGATGGTATTTTGGTGAAAAAGTAGCTAATGTGCTAGAAGTAGTTGGAGAGCTCACTGTCTGCAGTCTCTGGTGTCCATTTTTACTCCTGTGTTACAGTTCAGGGGAACATTTCATTTATATGCATCTGTATGTTTCACTCATTGAACAAAATAAATTCAAATTCTATACTGTTTTGTTCGGCTTGACGTAGCGTCCATTATCTCGGTCGTAGGTAGGCAGCAAGGGGTGGAGCTTCAGCTCCTTCAGGCGACACGCCCCCCCAGTCTCAAGCAGAGAAGAGTCAGAGAATGTCTAATATAGGGAGAACTGCCACTCTCGGGAAACTTCCGGGTTCTGAACTGGTTGCAGTTCCACTCTAGTTCCATATGAGGGCACTAACGAGCGAGTGCAGAATGAATGGAGGTCTATGGAGCTATACCCCTCAAAATCCACTTTTCTCAGGATATAATTTTTTGTCTAGTAATTTGAATTCTGAGTTCGAAAGGGGAGGCTGGGTGTTAGATTTTTTTAAAGTCACCTTTCTGTTAAAAAATTCTGTTAAAAAATCCTTTTAAAATGTCAATGACGTCATACACATCATATGACCAGAGATACTGCTTTACGGCAAGCTCTGGTCACTTCCTTTTTTCTCTCGAGGCATCGACAACACATCTGACAGGGTTAGGCTCTCCCTGTCAATACACATGCTAGAAAGAGTTTTGGCTTGCTAATGTTGTTGCTAATGCTCGCGATCACCCCCAGTGGAACTCTTGTGGAACTGCAACCAAATTTGGTACAATGGGGCTTAATAGGGAGTGGACAGGCTTTCTTGAACAGGCTCTGGAAGAGTGATGAGTTTCTCACGATTTCAAAGCCTAATTTAACATACTTTTCTGTGTTTTTTTTTCATTCAAATTTGGATGGGTAGTTAATAACACATTCGTCTGTGGTGTGGTGAACTTGAAACTCGTTTTCAATTCCACTTTACAGGATCTTTAACAAAGGCATTCGCAATTAAATGAAACTAAGCATAGGGAAATCTGAGCGAATTCGCTTTTACAACCGATATTCAGCTGCTTTCAAAGGAGCAGGCTAGCTAACATAATGACAATATACAGTGGATGTACTTTCAGTATTGCAGTGAATTTTGTTGCATAAATGAATGCGTTTACTGATGTCTGCACATTGCAAATGCACAAGTATAATGTTCGACTAGAATAGATGTTGAGGTTAAACAAGTACTTCAGAGATGTGAACCTCAGGTGAACCTTCTTTACTAATGGTCATCTTGCTCCTCTCTTGTCAGGCATATCATTATACCAAGAGAACATCCTTGAAATCCAAATGTGACTTTATCATGGGTGCAGTACTCTGCAACCATGATAATGCATAATTCCAAACTTCTTCTCCACTAACCTGCTATCTTCCATGTCTCAGGCTTACCTGGATGAGCTGGTAGAGCTGCACAGAAGACTAATGGCACTGCGAGAAAGGCACATATTACAACAAGTGAGTTCAAATACTGTGTATTTTGCACAAGATGTGAGTACTTAGAGGGACCTTCATACTGTAGGTCCAGCTTGAGGTGATTAGCGGTGAAGTATACAGAAAATCAATGACATTCAACTACGTTTATAACTGTAAAGTAAATAGGGTGACCAGATTTGAGTTTGTGCAAAAGAGGACACTTCGTCGTGGCGGCGTGGCCTATTGTATGAAGGCACTTCATGGGTTTTCCCAATAGGATGTAGAAAGAGAAACTAATCCCAAAGGAATTAAGCTCATTTGTTCATGTTCGAAGATGTGTGAGAGTAAAAGAGAAAAGATTATCTCACAAACCATCCTTTCTTACAGACCTTTTTCTTTGAAACCACAAATTGGAAAAGACGCTTATGTCTAAAGTGCTTCCAATTCAGACTGCTCCAAGACATAACTTAGTGTATCGCCCAAGATACTTTCCCCTGGATCTCTTGGTCTGCACGTGGGCAGAAATAAACTACTACTACATGACAACTGAGGGCTGAGTGTGAAACAGATCAGGTTACACCCCTATTACAACAGTGTGTATATCTGACACAAGCATTGTACAGTCCACAGTACGGAGGACTAAATGTGCCATAATTATTTAAAAAAATTAAAAGTAAAAAAATAAACACATGAATAAAATATAGCTGCAAGCAGCAAGGGGGTCAAGCAGGTAAGATGACCCAGAAGAAATTTTCCACATCCTCAGAAGAAGGTTTTGCATGGGCAAGTTTGGCGTGAATACATCAAAGATTTGCTGAGATACGACACAACTTTCTGTTTAGCGGCTCTGCTGCTGATTTCGATTGGCTGTACCGGAAAAACAGTTTTGAAAATCTAATAATTTTGATAGTCAATGCGATCCTCACACAAACTATGTAAAGCTTGGCTACAGGAAGCTAGTGACTGCGGTGTACCTGGCTAACTTTGCAGTGGCTTACAGTCTTGTGTTACGGCCGGAATTTAGCTTAGGTGTAAGTTGGCAACATTTTGTGTGTAGTGATGACTACTGTGTGACCCATTTGTGCGTTGTGGTTGTTGCAGTCCACGTTTGGTTGGGCCACTTGTGTGTTGATGCTCTTATGTGTTTGGATTGCAGCTAATTAGTTGTGTTGTGCCCTTTTTGTTTGTGGGATGTGGTCGCTCCAGAGATCAGTGGATCTTGGATTGGAAGGCCACACCCACTACATATATAGGTCACTGTGTGTTGCTGGTTTCTTGCATCCATCACGAAGACCACGTGGTGTCCATTTTGTGTTGTGGTGGTGGCAGTTCACTTCACTTGGGTCTTGTTTGTTGTTGGGATAACAGCAACTTTGTAGGTCTAGGTCTACTTGTTGTGACCCTTGTTGGTTTGTGTCTGTTGCACTCCACTTTGTGTTGGTCGCCTGTGAAGCTGTGTATGGTTGTGGGTAAATGCAGTAACTTTGTTTGGGTTTTGTTTGTTCACCTCATGGTGGTAGTGGAGTGGGACCCACTTTGTATGGCTACCTGATTGTTTGGCTGCTATCCTTGAACCTAGTAGCAGCAACTTCATTGGCCCTTTTTGAATGAACTTTGACCTTGTTACCCTTTGTTTGTCATAACGGCAAGCTTTTTGATTCCCCTCTGACTTTAAGTTGCACCTTTTTGTGAGAAGCAGTCCCTATTTTTGTTTCAAAGTACAATGATTAAACATTGGTCAGTGAACTTGTTAGTATTATTGTATGTGACTCACTGTTTATTCATTGTTTTAAAGGTGGGGGTGTTACGGCCACAGGTGTTGTGTTCTTTGTTTGTCACCTCCCTTCCCTTTTCTGTAGCTCCGCCCAGGTTGTGTTCCCCATGATTGCCAGATGAGATGCACCTGGCCAGGTGATTAAGCAGCAGATAAAGACTCCAGTTTCCTGCTGCAGGAGAGAGAGGCTTCTAGCTTGGGGACTGCTGGTCTTGCTGCCTCTTAGCCTGGGAGTTTGTTGCACTGCTATGTTTGTCATATAGTTGTGAAATGATGTTGTATTATTAAATCCCATGGATTTGGTACTTTTAAAGGTGTTCTTAGTAGTTGTTTTGGGTCAGTGGCGGAATGTTTGTTCGCCCCATAGGGCCACTAAAATTGGGGCGTAACACTTGCTAAATAGAGAATCAGTGACATGACAGGCTTGTTGGCTTTGGCTTGATTCGAACCTCTTACGTGGCCCTTGCCAGGACACCAACTTATCCTAGTGAGATATTGTCAGTGCTGGAAATTACTAGGGCTGTCCCCGACTAAGATTTTCTTTGGTCGACCAAGACTCGACTAAAACGTCTGAAAATTGACTAATCAAAATTTGAAACGCTTTTATTTCACACAAAAAAACGTACAAACATTTTCCCGATCTGACTCAATGGCTGCTGGACATTGCAGATTCAGACGTTGATAACCTACTAATAATAAGACTCGTATCACCAGTCCTGTTGTAGCCGAATGCCGATGGTATTTAGTATCTCTTACAATGTACTACAAATTAAAAATATGTTTGTTTAACATGCAAATCATCAGAGCGCGCTTATCACTGCCTGAAAACTTGCAGCATGCGAACTTGCGTAGAAGCTGAGTGGGGAACGGTTTAACAGAGAAAGATTTTGTTGTCTTGGCTGGAGAAGATAATGTCATTCGATTTGGATGTGATTCTTATAATAGGCATATTCATTTTTCAACCCAGCGCGTTAGCATGAGCGAAGTAGGGCTAGGCCAACTTACGTTTTTCAGGTGGTAGGCTACATCATATTCGACCTCGAACTATGAAAAATAAACTGTTGTTGGCAGAGTTTGCATTCAACGTTTTTCGAGTCACCCGGTACTTTGTAAATGTAAATGTACTTTAATGAAATGCTGCCATACCACAGATTTCTTTGCCATTTTGACTAATAACACCGACAAAGTAGGCTATGACAGAGTTTGTAGTTCGGCAGCCAATTGTGCTCATGCCGTGTGCAAAATACCAAACCAAAACAAAGCTCAGATTAACGAAAGGGAAAACAGTAACACCTTTTTTTGTTCTTTTTTTTTTTAGTTGCTTTATTTGTCTTAAATAACATAATCTACAATTTCTGTAGAACATTTCGTTATTTCAGCAATGATGACACAAGCGGGAATCAGATCTCACACTGCCATACGGCAGCTCGACTGAAAATATCTTAGTCGACCAAGAGCATATCGACCAGAAAATCGACTAGTCGACTGAGTGGGGACAGCCCTAGAAATTACTGTGTTCAGTTACTGTGTAAAACTATAAGCAGTTTTTCGTGTGGCAAGTGGTTGTCAGATTTGGCCCAAGTTTAAACAGCTGTAATTCAGTCCTATTTTGACATGTCAATGTGATTTTGGTTGAAGATAATCTGTGCCAAATTTGGGGAATATTGGATACATTTTGTAGGAGTAGGGAATTAACGTTTTATTAATTCATTCAAAATGGCGGCCACATCAATTCACAATTTAACATATGTCAGACACGGGATCGCCCATTAGCGGTTAGATGACACAACCTTTTGTGGACCTCTTTGGAACAGGGTCCCGAGCACCTGTACTAAGTTTGATGTCAATTCAGCAAATATTTCCTGAGATATGATCTCACTTCCTGTTTTGGCGGCTCCATCGCCGACTTTGATAAGCTTTACCGGAAAAACAGTTTTGAAAATCAAAAACCATGTGAAAACGTTTGTGAGGCTTGATCTGAATCTAATTGGTGCCAAATTTGGGCTTATTGCAGCACCACGATTCCCGATGCAGTTCGATTCCCGGCTCTGACGACTTTGATCGGCTGTTACAGTCAAAAGCTTTAGAAAATCAAAAAACAACCAAATTTGGTGACGATTGGACAACTTTATAGGAGAGGTAGCGAAAAAACTTTCTATGCATTCAAAATGGCAGCCACATCAATTCGGCTGGTATCACAAGTTAACGTGTCAGACACGGGATCTACTAAGATATCACAAGACAAAGGAATCACTTAAATAAGACAAACAAATCAACAGTTATTGGTCAACACACAATCATGCCTATTGTAGTGCCCCCTAGAGGTCAAATTACACTACTCAGACCTCTTAATAAGAGGGTCCTGAGTCCATATAACGTGATCTAACAAGACTTGGTAATAATTGAGAAGTAATAAATAAATTGAGAAGTGTGTCTAAAATATAATCTACTTTATTGAACGTGCCTTTGAAAGGGGCAAATTAACAGAACTATATACAAGACGTTTCCATCAGATATAAGTGGGGGTGAAACAGAGTCACTGAGGACCTTCATTGTCTTACAAAAGCAGTCTGGCTTTGACACGATCAAAAAATGAATAATGAGTGTGTTTAACAAAAGCTTCTGAAGGCAAGACTAATATTAATTAAATATATATCATTTAATTTTGTGGTTATCAGTTAAAGTACTATTAATCTTCGTCTTTGCTCCAGATAAACATGTCAACAATCTATGGTCACGCTTAACATAATATAATATTTGCCATCATGTCATGAACGTTTTTACGAAAAATCAAATCTATTTTAAAATAACGGGAATAAACTATATTAACAACATTTCATGTATGTGTGACAACCATTTGCTAAACTTGCTACAACAGGGCAGGCAACTCAACCCATTTATTTCGGCTCCAGGTAAATCGGCTCTCGGCCAATGTGAACTTTTGTGCTCGTGCCCTGTTAGTATCCGCGAGCACATTTGCAGGCAACTTTTATTGAGGTAAGCAAATAAATGGGGTGTTAGTTTACCCATTTCGAATTGGTTTCAAACTTAGCAAAAATCAGGAAAAATTCTTCTATGAAAAAGCTAGTAGTATGAGCCAGGTTCGAGAATCGAACAAAAATTATTGGGGGAGATAGTTTTGTAAATGTTGACTGGAGTTAATAGAATAAAAACAACCGGAAGAGTCGGAAGTCAAACACGAAATGCAATACCACCTACATCCACCGGGGCCGTTGCTTCAAGCTGAGGGGTGGGGGCTTGGCTGAGGAGCAGGGGAGACATTTCATTGGAAATTTCCCTAGCAATTAGCCAAGCATGCATGTTTCAAATATTCACAAAAAATCTACTTTTCATCTTACAACTTTTTCTCAGATTTGTGTACTAAACATTCTCAAGAGTCTTCATATGAACTTGTGTTTGAATCAGAGTATCAGTTTTGGACCGGCGAATGTGTAAAGCATTATTTTAGCGTTAGCGATGAATTTGATTTCCTTTATTTCAATCATTTTTGAAGATATAGAGTTGCCTTTGCACATGGGAACATGTTATAGTGTATTCCACGTGACATACCAAGTTTAGTGTTGATATCTCAAATATTTGCTGAGATATGACTTCAGTTCCTGTTTGGCGGCTTTTCTGCTGAATTTGATTGGCTGCACCGCACAAACGGTTGTGAGGATCAATTATTTTCGATAACTTTTGTGAGGCTTGGTCTGAAGATCATCTCTGGTAATTTTGAAGAAGATTTTGGTTTTTGATAAATTGCGGAAAATCTATATAACCGGAAATTGACGCCATGTTGTGCGTTGAACTCGGCTTGATCCAAGGAATACAACAGTACCTCATTTTTGACAATCGGACATGCGGTTCAAAGGTTACTTATGTAAATAAAACTCCCAACTTTGACCCGTTGGTGGCGCTAGTGCCCAATTATGAGACATGACACTTTGTGAATTGGACCAGGGGACTGTCCCCAATGAGCGTGCCAAATTTCACAACTTTCGACCAAGTGCTTCTAGGGCCTGCCATAGGAAACCATGGCGGAAGAATAATAACTAGAGAGGGTACAATTTCTGGGGAAATTGTAGGGTGTGCTTGCTTGCATCGGTTGCAGATGGGTCCGTTTATTAACTGTAATTTTTACAACTGATATTTCTGTATATTTTATATAAAAATACCTACTTAATATTTATGAAGATTGCATATATGTAAAATAATTTGTTGCTGCTCATGTACAATTCAAAATACAAAAAGTGAAGTGTAGTGTAGCATGTCCCTGTACTGTAAGTCGCTCTGGATACGGGCATCTACTAAATGACTATATGTAAATGAATCAGAATCAGAATGGGTTTTATTCGCCATGAAAGTTTGCACAGACAAGGAATTTGCTTTGGCAGGAAGGTGCAACATTAAACATATAGGAATCAAAAATTGAAATATGAGGACTAACTATACTAAGGGTACATAACTAGCAATACTAAGTGGAATTAGATTAAAATAAACTATACAATAAAATTGCAGTAATTTACAATATAAAAATACAAATTACAAAAAATACAAATATTACAAGATTGTATTGTGCAGTGCAAAAAGCAGTGTGTTTTAAGGGCATTGAGTCAGAAAGTCAGTGTTGAACCCTTGGCCTTGTTGAAGAGGCCCACAGCAGAAGGGAAGAAACTGTTTTTGTGGCGTGTGGTATTGGTCCTGATGGACCGCAGCCTTCTGCCGGAGGGGAGTGACTGAAACAGGGAGTGACCAGGGTGGGAGGAGTCGGCCACAATCTTCCTCGCTCGCCCCAGGGTCCTCGAGGTGTGCAGGTCCTCGAGGGCAGGCAGATTGCAGCCAATCACCTTCTCAGCAGTGCGGATGATACGCTGCAGCCTGCTCTTGTCCTTGGCAGTGGCAGCAGCGTACCAGATGGTGATGGAGGAGGTGAGGATGGACTCAATGATGGCTGTGTAGAAGTGCACCATCATTGTCTTTGGCAGGTTGAATTTCTTCAGCTGCTGTAGGAAGTACATACTCTGTTGTGCTTTCTTGGTGAGGGAGCTGATGTTCAGTTCCCACTTGAGGTCCTGGGAGAGGATAGTGCCCAGGAAGCGGAAATTGTGTTGCTTACTGACACAGTCTAGTGTAATGTAAATACACTGTTCTTAATAAAGAGTATATTAGATCAGTTTAATTAATGCCTGCTTAGGACAAAACGTTACTGTAAATGCATGGGCAGGAGTCAATCTCATGACACGAATGGACGTTTTAGCCATTTACAATAAATCGTGTCCTTACTTAGTCACGTGTTGGTGATTTCACATACCCTTGCATCATACTTCTGTGCTTCATTTTACTTCATTTTCTGTGTTTTTCATGCCAACAATGTTAATAAAATGATCAAATGCATTCAGTGAAACTCATAATTGTTCTTATTTTCACCGGAAAGAATTTGGCTAGTGGAAATTCTGATTTGCTGGTAACTTTAGAAAGTTACCAGCCAAATTGGCTGGTAACTTTCAAAAAAGTTACAAATTGGCTGGTAACTTTCAAAAAAGTTACAAATTGGCTGGTAACTTTCAAAAAAGTTAATTTAGAACCCTGGTTGTGAATATGTTGTAACAGTAAAACAGGACATCATGACTGTGCTCAAAGTGATGCTCGAGCTCCAGTGTTTTGCTTTGTAGGTGAACAAAACTTTCAGAAGACGTTGTAGCAGAATCACAAAAAATTACAGGATATGCTTTTTTTCCATTGGTTGTTGCATTAAATCTTACCCAGATACAATGGTGCTATTTTCCGATTGGCTATTGTATAGACCCTTTCTTTTTTTTGATTGGCTGATAAGTGGCAGGCTCGACTAAGAACTCCAGGGGAGACGCGCTTGATTCCTGCCGGTTCCATAGTGAGAGCGGCGCGGCCAGAGGAATTTTAGTTGGGTGCTGCGGCATATTAAATATATTATAAATATTTTTTTTCTGCGTGAGAAATACAATGTGTGGCGGGAGCGCGTGACAAAAGACCGAAATGAGTGACTGTCAAGCTCAATGCGTGACACTTGAGAGCCCTGTTAACTAGTCCTGCATACTTTCACCGATTCCTACAATTTCTGTATCAAAACGTTCAGCTCTTTCAGGAGATGTGTGCTATGACTTTTCTCATTTCTCACTTTTATACTTTTTTATGTATTAAGGTTTTTGTGCAAATTCCCTAACCGCTCAGGAGTCAGGTGGCTGAGCGGTTAGGGAAGCGGGATAGTAATCTGAAGGTTGCCAGTTCGATTCCTGGTCGTGCAAAATGACGTTGTGTCTTGGGCAAGGCACTTCACCCTACTTGCCTCGGGGGAGAATGTCCCTGTACTTACTGTAAGTCGCTCTGGATAAGAGCGTCTGCTAAATGACTAAATGTAAGTGCCAAAGGGAAGAACCATAAGAGCATGTAGTTAAACAAGTTACAATTAAACAACATGAACCGCTATAAGTGCAAGTGTACCTGTGGAAAAAAGCAAGCAACAGTAATAAAAACAATATATCACAGCGAGAACAAAAATTTAAAACAGTTACCACTAACCACAAGAGCAACAAGTCTCTAAGCAAGAGTCATTGTGATCCTTGAGGAACCTAACATCGGGTCAAGCGAACAATTCCTAAGTATCGTTGTACTCCCGGAACAAGTGCGTCTTGAGCCTTTTCTTGAAGGTGGAGAGACAGTCAGTATCTCTGATGGAGGTGGGGAGTTGATTCCACCACTGGGGGGCCAGACAGGAGAAGAGAATATCTAATGAATTTCAGAATTTTGGGACAAATGGGATGCGAATGGCATCACTTTGTAAATGGACAATTGGGGCTTGGCCGTAGCGCCACCTATGGATAATGGTGCGTCATTTGTGGTGTGGTAGTTACTCCTGGCCTATACTATCAATGTTTCAGGATTTAGAAAACTTTTTACCATTGCATACAAAATCGGAAATGCAATACCGTCAAGATCCACATGGGCCTTTGCTAAAGACCAAGCAATGAGTGGGGGCTTGGTCAGCCCACAATTGCCTGAAATGTTGTGTTTGCGTCTCGCTAAGCTTGCGCGTGTGTCAAGGGAAAGGCTGAGTGTGAGAGAATGTGGAGCGCGCGCGCTGAGGAGCAGGGGAGACATTACATTTATTCATTTAGCAGACGCTTTTATCCAAAGCAACTTCCAAGAGAGAGCTTTACAAAGTGCATAGGTCACTGATCATAACAACAAGATAGCCAAAAAACATCGCGAGTAGCCAAAACATGAAGCACACATTGTGAACAACCAAAGTAAGTGCCAAAGGGAAGAACCATAAGAGCATGTAGTTAAACAAGTTACAATTAAACAACATGAACCGCTATAAGTGCAAGTGTACCTGTGGAAAAAAGCAAGCAACAGTAATAAAAACAATATATCACAGCGAGAACAAAAATTTAAAACAGTTACCACTAACCACAAGAGCAACAAGTCTCTAAGCAAGAGTCATTGTGATCCTTGAGGAACCTAACATCGGGTCAAGCGAACAATTCCTAAGTACCGTTGTACTCCCGGAACAAGTGCGTCTTGAGCCTTTTCTTGAAGGTGGAGAGACAGTCAGTATCTCTGATGGAGGTGGGGAGTTGATTCCACCACTGGGGGGCCAGACAGGAGAAGAGAATATCTAATGAATTTCAGAATTTTGGGACAAATGGGATGCGAATGGCATCACTTTGTAAATGGACAATTGGGGCTTGGCCGTAGCGCCACCTATGGATAATGGTGCGTCATTTGTGGTGTGGTAGTTACTCCTGGCCTATACTATCAATGTTTCAGGATTTTGAGAACTTTTTCTAAAATGCATTACCATCAAGATCCACAAGGGCCTTCACTTCAAGCCAAGGAATGAGTGGGGGCTTGGTCAGCCCACAATTGCCTGAAATGTTGTGTATGCGTCTCGCCAAGCCCGCGCGTGTGTCAAGGGAAAGGCTGAGTGTGTGAGAATGTGGAGCACGCGCGCGCTGAAGAGCAGGGGAGACATTTCATTGAAAATTTCGTTAGCAATTAGCCAAGCATGCATGTTTCAAATATTCACATAAAATCGACTTTTCATGTTACAGTCAACTTTTCCTCAGATTTGTGTACTAAACATTCTCAAGAGTCTTCATATGAACTTGTGATTGAATCAAAGTATCAGTTTTTGACCGGCGGATGTGTAAAGCATTATTTTAGCGTGAGCAATAAATTCGATTTGCTTTATATCAATCATTTTTTGAGATATGAAGTTGCCTTTGCACATGGTAACATGTTGTAGTGTCGTCCACCGATATACCAAGTTTAGTGTTGATATCTCAAAGATTTGCTGAGATTTGACCCAAGTTCCTGTTTGGTTACTTTTTTGCTGATTTTGATTGGCTGTGCCGGACAAACGGTTTAGAAAATCAAAACGCCATGGGATAACTTTTGTGAGGCTTGGTCTGAAGATCATCTCTGGTCATTTTGAAGAAGATATGACAAAAATTGTAGGAGGAGTAGGCTTTCAAAGGTTTTTGATACAACCGGAAATAGCGGAAAATCTATATAACCGGAAATTGACGTCTTGATCCAGGGAATCCAATGGTACCTCATTTTTTAAAATCAGTCATACGGTTCAAAAGTTGCGTGTGTAAACACAAGTCCAACTTTGACCCATTGGTGGCGCTAGAGTGGTCTGATGGGATACATGAAACTTGGTGTAGGTATAGAAGGAACTGTCCTTAATGAGTGTGCCAAATTTAACAAAAAGTTATCCAAGGGTTAACAAAAAAATCCAATATGGCGGCTGTTATAGGTTATTGAGGCTTTTTTGTTCCTCATGAGAAATAAGGCATATCTAATGAATTTCAGAATTTTGGGACAAATGGGATGCGAATGGCATCACTTTGTAAATGGAAAATTGGGGCTTGGCCGTAGCGCCACCTATGGATAATGGTGCGTCATTTGTGGTGTGGTAGTTACTCCTGGCCTATACTATCAATGTTTCAGGATTTTGAGAACTTTTTCTAAAATGCATTACCATCAAGATCCACAAGGGCCTTCACTTCAAGCCAAGGAATGAGTGGGGGCTTGGTCAGCCCACAATTGCCTGAAATGTTGTGTATGCGTCTCGCCAAGCCCGCGCGTGTGTCAAGGGAAAGGCTGAGTGTGTGAGAATGTGGAGCACGCGCGCGCTGAAGAGCAGGGGAGACATTTCATTGAAAATTTCGTTAGCAATTAGCCAAGCATGCATGTTTCAAATATTCACATAAAATCGACTTTTCATGTTACAGTCAACTTTTCCTCAGATTTGTGTACTAAACATTCTCAAGAGTCTTCATATGAACTTGTGATTGAATCAAAGTATCAGTTTTTGACCGGCGGATGTGTAAAGCATTATTTTTGCGTTAGCGATAAATTCAATTTGCTTTAAATCAACCATTTCTGGAGATATGAAATAGCCTTTGCACATGGTAACATGTTGTAGTGTCTTCCTTGTGACATACCAAGTTACGTGTTGATATCTCAAAGATTTGCTGAGATTTGACCCAAGTTCCTGTTTGGTTACTTTTTTGCTGATTTTGATTGGCTGTGCCGGACAAACGGTTTAGAAAATCAAAACGCCATGGGATAACTTTTGTGAGGCTTGGTCTGAAGATCATCTCTGGTCATTTTGAAGAAGATATGACAAAAATTGTAGGAGGAGTAGGCTTTCAAAGGTTTTTGATACAACCGGAAATAGCGGAAAATCTATATAACCGGAAATTGACGTCATAGGGTGCGTTGAACTCGTCTTGATCCAGGGAATCCAATGGTACCTCATTTTTGAAAATCAGTCATACGGTTCAAAAGTTGCGTGTGTAAACACAAGTCCAACTTTGACCCATTGGTGGCGCTAGAGTGGTCTGATGGGATACATGAAACTTGGTGTAGGTATAGAAGGAACTGTCCTTAATGACTGTGCCAAATTTAACAAAAAGTTATCCAAGGGGTCTAGGGGCTGCCATTGACTCCCATGGAACTAGAATAATAATAATAATAATAATAATAATAATAATAAAACTAACAATAACAATAGGTTTCCTCCTTACGGAGGAATCCTAATAAATATAACTGCAAGCAGCAATGGCGGATTCCTCCAAACATTGCAAACCACTGAAAAATGTATATTCTTTACAAATAGTCACTGTAAAATTCCATGCCGCAGACTTACCAATGGGATACCAAATATGAAATGCAATACCATCAAGATCCACAAGGGCTTTTATTTAAAGCCAAGGAGTGAAGGGAGGGGGCTTGGTTGAGCCTACCCATTCCAGAAAGCCTTGTATCTTTGTGTATCAGGGCGTGGCCTGTAGCGTCACTTATGGGTGATATTGGGCCATTTGTGGTGTGGTAGTTACTCTTGGCCTATACTATAAATGTTTCAGGATTTTGAGAACTTTTACCATTGCATACAAAATCGGAAATGCAATACCATCAAGATCCACATGGGCCTTTGCTAAAGACCAAGCAATGAGTGGGGGCTTGGTCAGCCCACAATTGCCTGAAATGTTGTGTATGCGTCTCGTCAAGCTTGCGCGTGTGTCAAGGGAAAGGCTGAGTGTGTGAGAATGTGTAGCGCGCGCGCTGAGGAGCAGAGGGAGACGTTTCATTGGAAATTTCCTTAACAATTAGCCAAGCATGCATTTTTCAAATATTCACCAAAATTCAACTTTTCATCTTACAGTCAACTTTTTCTGAGATTTGTGTACTAAACATTCTCAAGAGTTTTCATGAACTAAAGGCAAACAAATCAACAGTTATTGGCCAAAAAACATTTTTGGTTCCTGCGGCCACGCCGATCACATGACACGATCACATGACACCAAATTGATTGGACATCCTCAGAAGACGGTTCCGAGTCATCTTACCAAGTTTGGTGTTGATATTTCAAAGATTTGCTGAGATTTGATCCAACTTCCTGTTTGGTTGCTTTGTTGACGATTTTGATTGGCTGTACCGGACAAACGGTTTTGAAATTCAAAAATCTGTTAAAGAATTCAGTGAGGGTTGCTCTGACGATGATACCTGCCAATTCTGGGGAAGATTGGACAAGAATTGTAGGAGAAGTAGCAAAAAAACGTGTTTCCTAAATCTTTATTGTACAAAAACATCCAATATGGCGGCCGTTATAGGTTATTGAGGCTTGTTTGTTCCTCATGAGAAATAAGGCATATCTAATGAATTTCAGAATTTTGGGACAAATGGGATGCGAATGGCATCACTTTGTAAATGGAAAATTGGGGCTTGGCCGTAGCGCCACCTATGGATAATGGTGCGTCATTTGTGGTGTGGTAGTTACTCCTGGCCTATACTATCAATGTTTCAGGATTTTGAGAACTTTTTCTAAAATGCATTACCATCAAGATCCACAAGGGCCTTCACTTCAAGCCAAGGAATGAGTGGGGGCTTGGTCAGCCCACAATTGCCTGAAATGTTGTGTATGCGTCTCGCCAAGCCCGCGCGTGTGTCAAGGGAAAGGCTGAGTGTGTGAGAATGTGGAGCACGCGCGCGCTGAAGAGCAGGGGAGACATTTCATTGAAAATTTCGTTAGCAATTAGCCAAGCATGCATGTTTCAAATATTCACATAAAATCGACTTTTCATGTTACAGTCAACTTTTCCTCAGATTTGTGTACTAAACATTCTCAAGAGTCTTCATATGAACTTGTGATTGAATCAAAGTATCAGTTTTTGACCGGCGGATGTGTAAAGCATTATTTTAGCGTTAGCGATAAATTCGATTTGCTTTATATCAATCATCTTTTGAGATATGAAGTTGCCTTTGCACATGGTAACATGTTGTAGTGTCGTCCACCGATATACCAAGTTTAGTGTTGATATCTCAAAGATTTGCTGAGATTTGACCCAAGTTCCTGTTTGGTTACTTTTTTGCTGATTTTGATTGGTTGTGCCGGACAAACGGTTTAGAAAATCAAAACGCCATGGGATAACTTTTGTGAGGCTTGGTCTGAAGATCATCTATGGTCATTTTGAAGAAGATATGACAATAATTGTAGGAGGAGTAGGCTTTCAAAGGTTTTTGATACAACCGGAAATAGCGGAAAATCTATACAACCGGAAATTGACGTCATAGGGTGCGTTGAACTCGTCTTCATCCAGGGAATCCAATGGTACCTCATTTTTGTAAATCAGTCATACGGTTCAAAAGTTGCGTGTGTAAACACAAGTCCAACTTTGACCCATTGGTGGCGCTAGAGTGGTCTGATGGGATACATGAAACTTGGTGTAGGTATAGAAGGAACTGTCCTTAATGAGTGTGCCAAATTTAACAAAAAGTTATCCAAGGGTTCTAGGGGCTGCCATTGACTCCCATGGAACTAGAATAATAATAATAATAATAATAATAATAAAACTAACAATAACAATAGGTTTCCTCCTTACGGAGGAATCCTAAATATAACTGCAAGCAGCAATGGCGGATTCCTCCAAACATTGCAAACCATTGAAAAATTTATATTCTTTACAAATTGTCACTGTAAAAATCCATGCTGCAGACTTACCGATGGGACACCAAATCTGAAATGCAATACCATCAAGATCCACAAGAGCTTTTATTCCGAGCCAAGGAGTGAAGGGAGGGGGCTTGGTGAGCCTACCCATTCCAGAAAGCCTTGTATCTTTGTGCATCAGGGCGTGGCCACCTATGGGTGATGTTGGGCCATTTGTGGTGTGGTAGTTACTGTTAACCTATACTATCAATGTCTCAGGATTTTTAGAACTTTTTACCATTGCATACAAAATCGGAAATGCAATACCATCAAGATCCACATGGGCCTTTGCTAAAGACCAAGCAATGAGTGGGGGCTTGGTCAGCCCACAATTGTCTGAAATGTTGTGTATGCGTCTCGCCAAGCTTGCGCGTGTCAAGGGAAAGGCTGAGTGTGTGAGAATGTGGAGCGCGCGCGCTGAGGGTCAGGGGAGACATTTCATTGGAAATTTCCTTAACAATTAGCAGAGCATGCATTTTTCAAATATTCACCAAAAATCAACTTTTCATCTTAGAGTCAACTTTTTTTTAGATTTGTGTACTAAACATTCTCAAGAGTCTTTATGAACATGTGATTGAATCAGAGGTTTTTGACTGGCGGGTGTGTAAAGCATTATTTTAGCGTTAGATAGAAATAAATTAGATTTCCTTTATTTCAATCATTTTTTAAGATATTAATTTGCCTTCTCACATGGGAACATGATGTAATGTCTTTGAAATTCAAAAATCTGTTGAAGAATTCAGTGAGGGTTGCTCTGACGATGATACCTGCCAATTCTGGGGACGATTGGACAAAAATTGTAGGAGAAGTAAAGAAAAAACGTGTTTCCTAAATCTTTATTGTACAAAAAAATCCAATATGGCGGCCGTTATAGGTTATTGAGGCTTTTTTGTTCCTCATGAGAAATAAGGCATATCTAATGAATTTCAGAATTTTGGGACAAATGGGATGCGAATGGCATCACTTTGTAAATGGAAAATTGGGGCTTGGCCGTAGCGCCACCTATGGATAATGGTGCGTCATTTGTGGTGTGGTAGTTACTCCTGGCCTATACTATCAATGTTTCAGGATTTTGAGAACTTTTTCTAAAATGCATTACCATCAAGATCCACAAGGGCCTTCACTTCAAGCCAAGGAGTGAAGGGAGGGGGCTTGGTGAGCCTACCCATTCCAGAAAGCCTTGTATCTTTGTGTATCAGGTCGTGGCCTGTAGCGTCACTTATGGGTGATATTGGGCCATTTGTGGTGTGGTAGTTACTCTTGGCCTATACTATCAATGTTTCAGGATTTTGAGAACTTTTTACCATTGCATACAAAATCGGAAATGCAATACCATCAAGATCCACATGGGCCTTTGCTAAAGACCAAGCAATGAGTGGGGCTTGGTCAGCCCACAATTGCCTGAAATGTTGTGTATGCGTCTCGTCAAGCTTGCGCGTGTGTCAGGGAAAGGCTGAGTGTGTGAGAATGTGGAGCGCGCGCGCTGAGGAGCAGGGGAGACATTTCATTGGAAATTTCCTTAACAATTAGCCAAGCAAGCATTTTTCAAATATTCACCTAAATTCAACTTTTCATCTTACAGTCAACTTTTTCTGAGATTTGTGTACTAAACATTCTCAAGAGTCTTCATGAACTTGTGATTGAATCAGAGTTTTTTGACTGCCGTATGTGTAAAGCATTATTTTAGCGTTAGAAATAAATTAGATTTCCTTTATTTCAATCATTTTTTAAGATATTAATTTGCCTTCTCACATGGGAACATGACGTAGTGTCTTTCACGTGACACACCAAGTTTGGTGTTGATATTTCAAAGATTTGCTGAGATTTGATCCAACTTCCTGTTTGGTTGCTCTGTTGACGATTTTGATTGGCTGTACCGGACAAACGGTTTTGAAATTCAAAAATCTGTTGAAGATTTCAGTGAGGGTTAATCTGACGATGATACCTGGCAATTCTGGGGAAGATTGGACAAAAATTGTAATAGAAGTAGCGAAAAAACGTGTTTCCTAAATCTTTATTGTACAAAAAAATCCAATATGGCGGCCGTTATAGGTTATTGAGGCTTTTTTGTTCCTCGTGAGAAATAAGGCATATCTAATTGAATTTCAGAATTTTGGGACAAATGGGATGAGAATGGCATCACTTTGTAAATAGACAATTGGGGCTTGGCCGTAGCGCCACCTATGGATAATGGTGCGTCATTTGTGGTGTGGTAGTTACTCCTGGCCAATACTATCAATGTTTCAGGATTTTGAGAACTTTTTCTAAAATGCATTACCATCAAGATCCACAAGGGCCTTCACTTCAAGCCAAGGAATGAGTGGGGGCTTTGTCAGCCCACAATTGCCTGAAATGTTGTGTATGCGTCTCGCCAAGCCCGCGTGTGTGTCAAGGGAAAGGCTGAGTGTGTGAGAATGTGGAGCACGCGCGCGCTGAAGAGCAGGGGAGACATTTCATTGAAAATTTCGTTAGCAATTAGCCAAGCATGCATGTTTCAAATATTCACATAAAATCGACTTTTCATGTTACAGTCAACTTTTCCTCAGATTTGTGTACTAAACATTCTCAAGAGTCTTCATATGAACTTGTGATTGAATCAAAGTATCAGTTTTTGACCGGCGGATGTGTAAAGCATTATTTTAGCGTTAGCGATAAATTCGATTTGCTTTATATCAATCATCTTTTGAGATATGAAGTTGCCTTTGCACATGGTAACATGTTGTAGTGTCGTCCACCGATATACCAAGTTTAGTGTTGATATCTCAAAGATTTGCTGAGATTTGACCCAAGTTCCTGTTTGGTTACTTTTTTGCTGATTTTGATTGGTTGTGCCGGACAAACGGTTTAGAAAATCAAAACGCCATGGGATAACTTTTGTGAGGCTTGGTCTGAAGATCATCTATGGTCATTTTGAAGAAGATATGACAATAATTGTAGGAGGAGTAGGCTTTCAAAGGTTTTTGATACAACCGGAAATAGCGGAAAATCTATACAACCGGAAATTGACGTCATAGGGTGCGTTGAACTCGTCTTCATCCAGGGAATCCAATGGTACCTCATTTTTGTAAATCAGTCATACGGTTCAAAAGTTGCGTGTGTAAACACAAGTCCAACTTTGACCCATTGGTGGCGCTAGAGTGGTCTGATGGGATACATGAAACTTGGTGTAGGTATAGAAGGAACTGTCCTTAATGAGTGTGCCAAATTTAACAAAAAGTTATCCAAGGGTTCTAGGGGCTGCCATTGACTCCCATGGAACTAGAATAATAATAATAATAATAATAATAATAATAATAAAACTAACAATAACAATAGGTTTCCTCCTTACGGAGGAATCCTAATAATAAAACTAACAATAACAATAGGTTTCCTCCTTACGGAGAAATCCTAATAAAACTAACAATAACAATAGGTTTCCTCCTTACGGAGGAATCCTAATAATAATAATAAAACTAACAATAACAATAGGTTTCCTCCTTACGGAGGAATCCTAAATATAGCTGCAAGCAGCAATGGCGGATTCCTCCTAAGATTGCGAACCATTGAAAAATGTATATTCTTCACAAATTGTCACTGTATAGAAAAATCCATGCTGTAGACTTACCAATGGGATACCAAATCTGAAATGCAATACCATCAAGATCCACAAGGGCTTTTATTTCAAGCCAAGGAGTGAAGGGAGGGGGCTTGGTGAGCTAGACCCCGAAGCCATTTGTTTTGAGAATAATGGCTGGCTGATGAAGTTATTGGCTGGCTAGCCAGCTCAGCCAAAACCTAAATGGCTGCTGCAGCCGCCAAAATGTTAACAGCTACAAATGCCTGAAGCTGCCACTTCATGTCTACAGATGTTTATGTTATACTGATTTACTAGATCTCAATATTTCCAAGTTTTAAAAGAGTACAAAAATATCGACAAAACCCTAGTCCTGACAAAACGGCATTCTTACTTCCAAAAACTGAAGATCTAACAAACGTCTGAGTATGCAACATAGAAATTAAGAAAGTATGTAACAAGTAACAATTACCTTTTCTAGTTGTTTCCGCCATTTCAGCTCAGCGTGAGAGAAAAACGCATTGCTTATTTTACTGTCTATGTCTATGATCATCACTATCGGAAAACGCACAATTTTAATTGGTCATCAATTCACTGTGAGTCCTGTGTATCATAGCAACGAGCACAAGACTGTGGCGAATCCGGTGTGCAAAATTGATTTAGTTTATCATTGATTTTTTGTGTGTGTATGTCTGTATGTGATAGATATAATTATTGTTTGACGCAAATAATTTCATCTTGCTGAGCCAAAAAATATCAGATGGTGGCTCAATTTGGCTTACAAAATATTAGCTGGCTTTGGCTGAAACTCAAATGGCACCGCTTGGTGGCACTTGGCGTCGGCTTCAGGGTCTATGGTGAGCCTACCCATTCCAGAAAGCCTTGTATCTTTGTGCATCAGGGTGTGGCCTGTAGCGTCAACTATTGGTGATATTGGGCCATTTGTGGTGTGGTAGTTACTCTTGGCCTATACCAGACATGGGCAAACTACGGCCCGCGGGCCATGTACGGCCCGTTAGGCTTTTTAATCCGGCCCGCCGAATTTGTCCAAATTATAGTAAAAACCTTCTTTTTTCCCCTTTCCCTGCAATGCCCACCTTTCCCCAATAGATGGCGCACTCAAAACACATTGACCGTTGTTGGAGTGGCGCGTATTTCTCTTTATTTCACTTTAATTTTCACTTCGTTTCACGTCACCATTAAGCCCTTCTGTAAAAATGAGCGGACCAAAGAGAAGGAAAGTGGACAGCGAATGCCGAGGGTTTAATAAGGAGTGGACAACAAAATACTTCTTCACTGAAGTCCGATCAAAGGCTGTATGTCTGATATGCCAAGAAGCTGTTGCGGTTTTCAAAGAGTACAATATCAGCCGTCGCCAAATTTAACTGGAAAAAACATCGGGCTGCTGAAAAGAATCCAGGATAAAGTGAAAGAAGAAAACCCTGACCAGAATGTTATTTTACTTCACTGCATCATTCATCAGGAGTCTCTGTGTAAGTCTGTATTGCAACTTAATCACGTCGTGGATCCAGTTGTAAAACTTGTTAACTTCATACGAGCAAGGGGACTTAATCATCGTCAGTTCATTACGTTTCTGGAAGAAACTAATGCGGATCACCAGGACCTACTTTACCACTCTCGCGTCCGCTGGTTAAGTTTGGGGAAAGTGTTTCAACGAGTCTGGGAGCTCAAAGACGAGATTCGCTCATTTTTTTATTTAATGGGGAAATCCGAAGAATTTCCCGAGCTGAGCGACACAAACTGGCTTTGTGACTTTGCGTTTGCTGTGGACATATTTTCACACATGAATGAGCTGAACGTGAAGCTACAGGGTAAAGATCAGTTTGCGCACGACATGTACACAAATGTGAGAGCCTTCAAATCCAAGCTGGTTTTATTCTCCAGGCAAATGTCAAACAAATCTTTCGCACATTTCCCCACACTAGCCGTGCAGAAAGAGGCCGCCCGAAATGCGAAGAAATACTGCAAATCACTGGACGATCTGCACAGAGAATTTTGCCGTCGGTTCTGTGATTTTGAAAAAATTGACAAGTCACTTCAACTGGTGTCCTGTCCCCTGTCGCAAGACCCCGAATTAGCACCGCAGGAGCTGCAATTAGAACAATAAATCACAGTGCGTGTGTTATTTGAATCTATTTACATTTCCTCATCCCAGTATCTGCGAAATAGTATGTAAATGTCATATCTTGCATATTCCTTGAGACAAATTTATTAATTGATAAGGGCTATTTTTCACATTTGAAAGACAGTTAATAAATTGGGTTGTAGTGTTCTTACTGTGCTATGAGGTTTGCACACACTACATTTAATGCTTTAGTATATCCGGCCCAAACACTCCCTCCAAATGCACCTGGCCCGGCCCCTCTGTCAAATTTGAAAACCCATTGTGGCCCGCAAGTCAAAAAGTTTGCCCACCCCTGGCCTATACTATCAATGTTTTAGGGTTTTGAGAACTTTTTACCATTGCATAAAAAATCTGAAATGCAATACCATCAAGATCCACATGGGCCTTTGCTAAAGACCAAGCAATGAGTGGGGGCTTGGTCAGCTCACACTCTCCTGAAATGTTGTGTTTGCGTCTCGCCAAGCTTGCGCGTGTGTCAAGGGAAAGGCTGAGTGTGTGAGAATGTGGAGCAGGCGCGCGCTGAGGAGCTGTACCAGACAAACGGTTGTGAAAATAAAAAATATGTTGAATACATGAGTGAGGGTTGCTCTGACGATGATGTGTGCCAATTCTGGGGAAGATTGCACCAGAATTGAAGGAGGAGTAGCGAAAAAACGTGTTTCCTTAATCTTTATTGTACAGAAAAATCCAATATGGCGCCCGTTATAGGTTCTTGAGACTTTTTTGTTCCTCATGAGAAATAAGGCATATCTACTGAATTTCAGAACTTTGGGACAAATGGGATGCAAATGGCATCACTTTGAATATAGGCAAATTGGGGCATGGCTGTAGAGGTTTAAAAAGCTACCTCTGCCTAAACTGACATGCACCAACTCAGAGTATTGCGTTTCAATAACCTCCTCATTGCATTCACTCTTATTCCCATAGCTATTGTGGTAGCAAACAAGCATAACTACGTGTGGCCTACACATCAAACAAAATTTGTAGTCAATTGGAGTCATGGTTCATAAGAAGATATTTGTACGTTTTCAAAATGTTCACCGTACATGGTGGACTGTATGGGTCACCACTGTATAGTTTCCCATTATAAATAAGGCATGTTTAGTTTCCGACGTTTTAGACTGATGGTGTGGAAATGCCATCACTTTGAAAATGGACAATTGGGGCGTGGCCGTAGCGCCACCTATGGGTAATGGTGGGTCATTTGTGGTGTGGTAGTTTCTCATGGCCTATACTATCAATGTTTCAGGATTTTGAGAACTTTTTACCATTGCATACAAAATCGGAAATGCAATACCATCAAGATCCACATGGGCCTTTGCTAAAGACCAAGCAATGAGTGGGGGCTTGGTCAGCCCACAATTGCCTGAAATGTTGTGTATGCGTCTCGCTAAGCTTGCGCGTGTGTCAAGGGAAAGGCTGAGTGTGTGAGAATGTGGAGCGCGCGCACTGAGGAGCAGGGGAGACATTTAATTAGAAATTTCCTTAACAATTAGCCAAGCATGCATTTTTAAAATATTCACCAAAATTCAACTTTTCACCTTACAGTCAACTTTTTCTGAGATTTGTGTACTAAACATTCTCAAGAGTCTTCATGAACTTGTGATTGTATCAGAGTATCAGTTTTGCACCGGCGAATGTGTAAAGCATTATTTGAGCGTTAGAAATAAATTAGATTTCCTTTATTTCAATCATTTTTGAAGATATTAATTTGCCTTCTCACATGGGAACATGATGTAGTGTCTTTCACGTGACACACCAAGTTTGGTGGTGATATTTCAAAGATTTGCTGAGATTTGATCCAACTTCCTGTTTGGTTGCTTTGTTGACGATTTTGATTGGCTGTACCGGACAAACGGTTTTGAAATTCAAAAATCTGTTGAAGAATTCAGTGAGGGTTGCTCTGACGATGATACCTGCCAATTCTGGGGAAGATTGGACAAAAATTGTAGGAGAAGTAGCAAAAAAACGTGTTTCCTAAATCTTTATTGTACAAAAAAATCCAATATGGCGGCCGTTATAGGTTATTGAGGCTTTTTTGTTCCTCATGAGAAATAAGGCATATCTAATGAATTTCAGAAT
Source organism: Osmerus mordax (assembly GCF_038355195.1). Classification (NCBI taxonomy): domain Eukaryota; kingdom Metazoa; phylum Chordata; class Actinopteri; order Osmeriformes; family Osmeridae; genus Osmerus; species Osmerus mordax. The sequence continues at coordinate 9,963,799 of NC_090072.1, read as the reverse complement.
TTTGGGACAAATGGGATGCGAATGGCATCACTTTGTAAATGGAAAATTGGGGCTTGGCCGTAGCGCCACCTATGGATAATGGTGCGTCATTTGTGGTGTGGTAGTTACTCCTGGCCTATACTATCAATGTTTCAGGATTTTGAGAACTTTTTCTAAAATGCATTACCATCAAGATCCACAAGGGCCTTCACTTCAAGCCAAGGAATGAGTGGGGGCTTGGTCAGCCCACAATTGCCTGAAATGTTGTGTATGCGTCTCGCCAAGCCCGCGTGTGTGTCAAGGGAAAGGCTGAGTGTGTGAGAATGTGCAGCACGCGCGCGCTGAAGAGCAGGGGAGACATTTCATTGGAAATTTCGTCATCAATTAGCCAAGCATGCATGTTTCAAATATTCACCACAAATCGACTTTTCATGTTACAGTCAACTTTTCCTCAGATTTGTGTACTAAACATTTTCAAGAATCTTCATATGAACTTGTGATTGAATCAAAGTATCAGTTTTTGACCGGCGGATGTGTAAAGCATTATTTTAGCGTTAGCGATAAATTCGATTTGCTTTATATCAATCATTTTTTGAGATATGAAGTTGCCTTTGCACATGGTAACATGTTGTAGTGTCGTCTACTGATATACCAAGTTTAGTGTTGATATCTCAAAGATTTGCTGAGATTTGACCCAAGTTCCTGTTTAGTTACTTTTTTGCTGATTTTGATTGGCTGTGCCGGACAAACGGTTTAGAAAATCAAAACGCCATGGGATAACTTTTGTGAGGCTTGGTCTGAAGATCATCTCTGGTCTTTTTGAAGAAAATATGACAAAAATTGTAGGAGGAGTAGGCTTTCAAAGGTTTTTGATACAACCGGAAATAGCGGAAAATCTATATAACCGGAAATTGACGTCATAGGGTGCGTTGAACTCGGCTTGATCCAGGGAATCCAATGGTACCTCATTTTTGAAAATCAGTCATATGGTTCAAAAGTTGCGTGTGTAAACACAAGTCCAACTTTGACCCATTGGTGGCGCTAGAGTGGTCTGATGGGATACATGAAACTTGGTGTAGGTATAGAAGGAACTGTCCTTAATGACTGTGCCAAATTCAACAAAAAGTTATCCAAGGGTTCTAGGGGCTGCCATTGACTCCCATGGAACTAGAATAATAATAATAAATATAACTGCAAGCAGCAATGGCGGATTCCTCCAAACATTGCAAACCATTGAAAAATTTATATTCTTTACAAATTGTCACTGTAAAAATCCATGCTGCAGACTTACCAGTGGGATACCAAATCTGAAATGCAATACCATCAAGATCCACAAGGGCTTTTATTTCAAGCCAAGGAGTGAAGCAAGGGGGCTTGGTGAGCCTACCCATTCCAGAAAGCCTTGTATCTTTGTGTATCAGGGCGTGGCCTGTAGCGTCACTTATGGGTGATATTGGGCCATTTGTGGTGTGGTACTTACTCTTGGCCTATACTATCAATGTTTCAGGATTTTTAGAACTTTTTACCATTGCATACAAAATCGGAAATGCAATACCATCAAGATCCACATGGGCCTTTGCTAAAGACCAAGCAATGAGTGGGGGCTTGGTCAGCCCACAATTGCCTGAAATGTTATGTATGCGTCTCGTCAAGCTTGCGCGTGTGTCAAGGGAAAGGCTGAGTGTGTGAGAATGTGGAGCGCGCGCGCTGAGGAGCAGAGGGAGACATTACATTGGAAATTTCATTAGCAATTAGCCAAGCATGCATGTTTCAAATATTCACCAAAAATCTATTTTTCATCTCACAGTCAACCTTTTCTCAGATTTGTGTACTAAATATTCTCAAGAGTCTTCATATGAACTTGTGATTGAATCAGAGTTTTTTGACTGGCGGATGTGTAAAGCATTATTTTAGCGTTAGATAGAAATAAATTAGATTTCCTTTATTTCAATCATTTTTTAAGATATTAATTTGCCTTCTCACATGGGAACATGATGTACTGTCTTTCACGTGACACACCAAGTTTGGTGGTGATATTTAAAAGATTTGCTGAGATTTGATACAACTTCCTGTTTGGTTGCTTTGTTGACGATTTTGATTGGCTGTACCGGACAAACGGTTTTGAAATTCAAAAATCTGTTGAAGAATTCAGTGAGGGTTGCTCTGACGATGATACCTGCCAATTCTGGGGAAGATTGGACAAAAATTGTAGGAGAAGTAGCAAAAAAACGTGTTTCCTAAATCTTTATTGTACAAAAAAATCCAATATGGCGGCCGTTATAGGTTATTGAGGCTTTTTTGTTCCTCATGAGAAATAAGGCATATCTAATGAATTTCAGAATTTTGGGACAAATGGGATGCGAATGGCATCACTTTGTAAATGGAAAATTGGGGCTTGGCCGTAGCGCCACCTATGGATAATGGTGCGTCATTTGTGGTGTGGTAGTTACTCCTGGCCTTTACTATCAATGTTTCAGGATTTTGAGAACTTTTTCTAAAATGCATTACCATCAAGATCCACAAGGGCCTTCACTTCAAGCCAAGGAATGAGTGGGGGCTTGGTCAGCCCACAATTGCCTGAAATGTTGTGTATGCGTCTCGTCAAGCTTGCGCGTGTGTCAAGGGAAAGGCTGAGTGTGTGAGAATGTGGAGCGCGCGCGCGCTGAGGAGCAGGGGAGACATTTCATTGGAAATTTCCTTAACAATTAGCCAAGTATGCATGTTTCAAATATTCACATAAAATCGACTTTTCATGTTACAGTCAACTTTTCCTCAGATTTGTGTACTAAACATTCTCAAGAGTCTTCATAAGAACTTGTGATTGAATCAAAGTATCAGTTTTTGACCGGCGGATGTGTAAAGCATTATTTTAGCGTGAGCAATAAATTCGATTTGCTTTATATCAATCATTTTTTGAGATATGAAGTTGCCTTTGCAAATGGTAACATGTTGTAGTGTCGTCCACCGATATACCAAGTTTAGTGTTGATATCTCAAAGATTTGCAGAGATTTGACCCAAGTTCCTGTTTGGTTACTTTTTTGCTGATTTTGATTGGCTGTGCCGGACAAACGGTTTAGAAAATCAAAACGCCATGGGATAACTTTTGTGAGGCTTGGTCTGAAGATCATATCTGGTCATTTTGAAGAAGATATGACAAAAATTGTAGGAGGAGTAGGCTTTCAAAGGTTTTTGATACAACCGGAAATAGCGGAAAATCTATATAACCGGAAATTGACGTCATAGGGTGCGTTGAACTCGGCTTGATCCAGGGAATCCAATGGTACCTCATTTTTGAAAATCAGTCATACGGTTCAAAAGTTGCGTGTGTAAACACAAGTCCAACTTTGACCCATTGGTGGCGCTAGAGTGGTCTGATGGGATACATGAAACTTGGTGTAGGTATAGAAGGAACTGTCCTTAATGAGTGTGCCAAATTTAACAAAAAGTTATCCAAGGGTTCTAGGGGCTGCCATTGACTCCCATGGAACTAGAATAATAATAATAAATATAACTGCAAGCAGCAATGGCGGATTCCTCCAAACATTGCAAACCACTGAAAAATTTATATTCTTCACAAATTGTCACTGTAAAAATCCATGCTGCAGACTTACCAATGGGATACCAAATCTGAAATGCAATACCATCAAGATCCACAAGGGCTTTTATTTCAAGCCAAGGAGTGAAGGGAGGGGGCTTGGTGAGCCTACCCATTCCAGAAAGCCTTGTATCTTTGTGTACCAGGGCGTGGCCTGTAGCGTCACTTATGGGTGATATTGGGCCATTTGTGGTGTGGTAGTTACTCTTGGCCTATACTATCAATGTTTCAGGATTTTGAGAACTTTTTACCATTGCATACAAAATCGGAAATGCAATACCATCAAGATCCACATGGTCCTTTGCTAAAGACCAAGCAATGAGTGGGGCTTGGTCAGCCCACAATTGCCTGAAATGTTGTGTATGCGTCTCGCCAAGCTTGTGCGTGTGTCAAGCGAAAGGCTGAGTGTGTGAGAATGTGGAGCGCGCGTGCTGAGGAGCAGGGGAGACATTTCATTGGAAATTTCCTTAACAATTAGCCAAGCATGCATTTTTCAAATATTCACCTAAATTCAACTTTTCATCTTACAGTCAACTTTTTCTGAGATTTGTGTACTAAACATTCTCAAAAGTCTTCATGAACTTGTGATTGAATCAGAGTTTTTTGACTGGCGGATGTGTAAAGCATTATTTTAGCGTTAGAAATAAATTTGATTTCCTTCATTTCAATCATTTTTGAAGATATTAATTTGCCTTCCTACATGGGAACATGACGTAGTGTCTTTCACGTGACACACCAAGTTTGGTGTTGATATTTCAAAGATTTGCTGAGATTTGATCCAACTTCCTGTTTGGTTGCTTTGTTGACGATTTTGATTGGCTGTACCGGACAAACGGTTTTGAAATTCAAAAATCTGTTAAAGAATTCAGTGAGGGTTGCTCTGACGATGATACCTGCCAATTCTGGGGAAGATTGGACAAGAATTGTAGGAGAAGTAGCAAAAAAACGTGTTTCCTAAATCTTTATTGTACAAAAACATCCAATATGGCGGCCGTTATAGGTTATTGAGGCTTTTTTGTTCCTCATGAGAAATAAGGCATATCTAATGAATTTCAGAATTTTGGGACAAATGGGATGCGAATGGCATCACTTTGTAAATGGAAAATTGGGGCTTGGCCGTAGCGCCACCTATGGATAATGGTGCGTCATTTGTGGTGTGGTAGTTACTCCTGGCCTATACTATCAATGTTTCAGGATTTTGAGAACTTTTTCTAAAATGCATTACCATCAAGATCCACAAGGGCCTTCACTTCAAGCCAAGGAATGAGTGGGGGCTTGGTCAGCCCACAATTGCCTGAAATGTTGTGTATGCGTCTCGCCAAGCCCGCGCGTGTGTCAAGGGAAAGGCTGAGTGTGTGAGAATGTGGAGCACGCGCGCGCTGAAGAGCAGGGGAGACATTTCATTGAAAATTTCGTTAGCAATTAGCCAAGCATGCATGTTTCAAATATTCACATAAAATCGACTTTTCATGTTACAGTCAACTTTTCCTCAGATTTGTGTACTAAACATTCTCAAGAGTCTTCATATGAACTTGTGATTGAATCAAAGTATCAGTTTTTGACCGGCGGATGTGTAAAGCATTATTTTAGCGTTAGCGATAAATTCGATTTGCTTTATATCAATCATCTTTTGAGATATGAAGTTGCCTTTGCACATGGTAACATGTTGTAGTGTCGTCCACCGATATACCAAGTTTAGTGTTGATATCTCAAAGATTTGCTGAGATTTGACCCAAGTTCCTGTTTGGTTACTTTTTTGCTGATTTTGATTGGTTGTGCCGGACAAACGGTTTAGAAAATCAAAACGCCATGGGATAACTTTTGTGAGGCTTGGTCTGAAGATCATCTATGGTCATTTTGAAGAAGATATGACAATAATTGTAGGAGGAGTAGGCTTTCAAAGGTTTTTGATACAACCGGAAATAGCGGAAAATCTATACAACCGGAAATTGACGTCATAGGGTGCGTTGAACTCGTCTTCATCCAGGGAATCCAATGGTACCTCATTTTTGTAAATCAGTCATACGGTTCAAAAGTTGCGTGTGTAAACACAAGTCCAACTTTGACCCATTGGTGGCGCTAGAGTGGTCTGATGGGATACATGAAACTTGGTGTAGGTATAGAAGGAACTGTCCTTAATGAGTGTGCCAAATTTAACAAAAAGTTATCCAAGGGTTCTAGGGGCTGCCATTGACTCCCATGGAACTAGAATAATAATAATAATAATAATAATAATAATAATAAAACTAACAATAACAATAGGTTTCCTCCTTACGGAGGAATCCTAAATATAACTGCAAGCAGCAATGGCGGATTCCTCCAAACATTGCAAACCACTGAAAAATGTATATTCTTTACAAATTGTCACTGTAAAATTCCATGCTGCAGACTTACCAATGGGATACCAAATCTGAAATGCAATACCATCAAGATCCACAAGGGCTTTTATTTCAAGCCAAGGAGTGAAGGGAGAGGGCTTGGTGAGCCTACCCATTCCAGAAAGCCTTGTGTCTTTGTGTATCAGGGCGTGGCCTGTAGCGTCACTTATGGGTGATATTGGGCCATTTGTGGTGTGGTAGTTACTCTTGGCCTATACTATCAATGTTTCAGGATTTTGAGAACTTTTTACCATTGTATACAAAATCGGAAATGCAATACCATCAAGATCCACATGGGCCTTTGCTAAAGACCAAGCAATGAGTGGGGGCTTGGTCAGCCCACAATTGCCTGAAATGTTGTGTATGCGTCTCGTCAAGCTTGCGAGTGTGTCAAGGGAAAGGCTGAGTGTGTGAGAATGTGGAGCACGCGCGCGTTGAGGACCTGTACCAGACAAACGGTTGTGAAAATAAAAAATCTGTTGAATACATGAGTGAGGGTTGCTCTGACGATGATGTGTGCCAATTCTGGGGAAGATTGCACCTGAATTGAAGGAGGAGTAGCGAAAAAACGTGTTTCCTTAATCTTTATTGTACAGAAAAATCCAATATGGCGCCCGTTATAGGTTCTTGAGGATTTTTTGTTCCTCATGAGAAATAAGGCATATCTAATGAATTTCAGAATTTTGGGACAAATGGGATGCAAATGGCATCACTTTGAATATAGGCAAATTGGGGCATGGCTGTAGAGGTTTAAAAAGCTACCTCTGCCTAAACTGACATGCACCAACTCAGAGTATTGCGTTTCAATAACCTCCTCATTGCATTCACTCTTATTCCCATAGCTATTGTGGTAGCAAACAAGCATAACTACGTGTGGCCTACACATCAAACAAAATTTCTAGTCAATTGGAGTCATGGTTCATAAGAAGATATTTGTACGTTTTCAAAATGTTCACCGTACATGGTGGACTGTATGGGTCACCACTGTATAGTTTCCCATTATAAATAAGGCATGTATAGTTTCCGACGTTTTAGACTGATGGTGTGGAAATGCCATCACTTTGAAAATGGACAATTGAGGCGTGGCCGTAGCGCCACCTATGGGTAATGGTGGGTCATTTGTGGTGTGGTAGTTTCTCATGGCCTATACTATCAATGTTTCAGGATTTTGAGAACTTTTTACCATTGCATACAAAATCGGAAATGCAATACCATCAAGATCCACATGGGCCTTTGCTAAAGACCAAGCAATGAGTGGGGGCTTGGTCAGCCCACAATTGCCTGAAATGTTGTGTATGCGTCTCGCTAAGCTTGCGCGTGTGTCAAGGGAAAGGCTGAGTGTGTGAGAATGTGGAGCGCGCGCACTGAGGAGCAGGGGAGACATTTAATTAGAAATTTCCTTAACAATTAGCCAAGCATGCATTTTTCAAATATTCACCAAAATTCAACTTTTCACCTTACAGTCAACTTTTTCTGAGATTTGTGTACTAAACATTCTCAAGAGTCTTCATGAACTTGTGATTGTATCAGAGTATCAGTTTTGCACCAGCGAATGTGTAAAGCATTAATTGAACGTTAGAAATAAATTAGATTTCCTTTATTTCAATCATTTTTGAAGATATTAATTTGCCTTCTCACATGGGAACATGATGTAGTGTCTTTCACGTGAAACATCAAGTTTTGTAGTGATATTTCAAAGATTTGCTGAGATTTGATCCAACTTCCTGTTTGGTTGCTTTGTTGACGATTTTGATTGGCTGTACCGGACAAACGGTTTTGAAATTCAAAAATCTGTTGAAGAATTCAGTGAGGGTTGCTCTGACGATGATACCTGCCAATTCTGGGGAAGATTGGACAAAAATTGTAGGAGAAGTAGCAAAAAAACGTGTTTCCTAAATCTTTATTGTACAAAAAAATCCAATATGGCGGCCGTTATAGGTTATTGAGGCTTTTATGTTCCTCATGAGACATAAGGTATATCTAATGAATTTCAGAATTTTGGGACAAATGGGATGCGAATGGCATCACTTTGTAAATGGAAAATTGGGGCTTGGCCATAGCGCCATCTATGGATAATGGTGCGTCATTTGTGGTGTGGTAGTTACTCCTGGCCTATACTATCAATGTTTCAGGATTTTGAGAACTTTTTCTAAAATGCATTACCATCAAGATCCACAAGGGCCTTCACTTCAAGCCAAGGAATGAGTGGGGGCTTGGTCAGCCCACAATTGCCTGAAATGTTGTGTATGCGTCTCGCCAAGCCCGCGTGTGTGTCAAGGGAAAGGCTGAGTGTGTGAGAATGTGGAGCACGCGCGCGCTGAAGAGCAGGGGAGACATTTCATTGGAAATTTCGTCATCAATTAGCCAAGCATGCATGTTTCAAATATTCACCACAAATCGACTTTTCATGTTACAGTCAACTTTTCCTCAGATTTGTGTACTAAACATTCTCAAGAATCTTCATATGAACTTGTGATTGAATCAAAGTATCAGTTTTTGACCGGCGGATGTGTAAAGCATTATTTTAGCGTTAGCGATAAATTCGATTTGCTTTATATCAATCATTTTTTGAGATATGAAGTTGCCTTTGCACATGGTAACATGTTGTAGTGTCGTCTACTGATATACCAAGTTTAGTGTTGATATCTCAAAGATTTGCTGAGATTTGACCCAAGTTCCTGTTTAGTTACTTTTTTGCTGATTTTGATTGGCTGTGCCGGACAAACGGTTTAGAAAATCAAAACGCCATGGGATAACTTTTGTGAGGCTTGGTCTGAAGATCATCTCTGGTCATTTTGAAGAAGATAAGACAAAAATTGTAGGAGGAGTAGGCTTTCAAAGGTTTTTGATACAACCGGAAATAGCGGAAAATCTATATAACCGGAAATTGACGTCATAGGGTGCGTTGAACTCGTCTTGATCCAGGGAATCCAATGGTACCTCATTTTTGAAAATCAGTTATACGGTTCAAAAGTTGCATGTGTAAACACAAGTCCAACTTTGACCCATTGGTGGCGCTAGAGTGGTCTGATGGGATACATGAAACTTGGTGTAGGTATAGAAAGAACTGTCCTTAATGAGTGTGCCAAATTTAACAAAAAGTTATCCAAGGGTTCTAGGGGCTGCCATTGACTCCCATGGAACTAGAATAATAATAATAAATATAACTGCAAGCAGCAATGGCGGATTCCTCCAAACATTGCAAACCACTGAAAAATTTATATTCTTCACAAATTGTCACTGTAAAAATCCATGCTGCAGACTTACCAATGGGATACCAAATCTGAAATGCAATACCATCAAGATCCACAAGGGCTTTTAATTCAAGCCAAGGAGTGAAGGGAGGGGGCTTGGTGAGCCTACCCATTCCAGAAAGCCTTGTATCTTTGTGTACCAGGGCGTGGCCTGTAGCGTCACTTATGGGTGATATTGGGCCATTTGTGGTGTGGTAGTTACTCTTGGCCTATACTATCAATGTTTCAGGATTTTGAGAACTTTTTACCATTGCATACAAAATTGGAAATGCAATACCATCAAGATCCACATGGTCCTTTGCTAAAGACCAAGCAATGAGTGGGGCTTGGTCAGCCCACAATTGCCTGAAATGTTGTGTATGCGTCTCGCCAAGCTTGTGCGTGTGTCAAGGGAAAGGCTGAGTGTGTGAGAATGTGGAGCGCGCGTGCTGAGGAGCAGGGGAGACATTTCATTGGAAATTTCCTTAACAATTAGCCAAGCATGCATTTTTCAAATATTCACCTAAATTCAACTTTTCATCTTACAGTCAACTTTTTCTGAGATTTGTGTACTAAACATTCTCAAAAGTCTTCATGAACTTGTGATTGAATCAGAGTTTTTTGACTGGCGGATGTGTAAAGCATTATTTTAGCGTTAGAAATAAATTTGATTTCCTTCATTTCAATCATTTTTGAAGATATTAATTTGCCTTCCTACATGGGAACATGACGTAGTGTCTTTCACGTGACACACCAAGTTTGGTGTTGATATTTCAAAGATTTGCTGAGATTTGATCCAACTTCCTGTTTGGTTGCTTTGTTGACGATTTTGATTGGCTGTACCGGACAAACGGTTTTGAAATTCAAAAATCTGTTAAAGAATTCAGTGAGGGTTGCTCTGACGATGATACCTGCCAATTCTGGGGAAGATTGGACAAGAATTGTAGGAGAAGTAGCAAAAAAACGTGTTTCCTAAATCTTTATTGTACAAAAACATCCAATATGGCGGCCGTTATAGGTTATTGAGGCTTTTTTGTTCCTCATGAGAAATAAGGCATATCTAATGAATTTCAGAATTTTGGGACAAATGGGATGCGAATGGCATCACTTTGTAAATGGAAAATTGGGGCTTGGCCGTAGCGCCACCTATGGATAATGGTGCGTCATTTGTGGTGTGGTAGTTACTCCTGGCCTATACTATCAATGTTTCAGGATTTTGAGAACTTTTTCTAAAATGCATTACCATCAAGATCCACAAGGGCCTTCACTTCAAGCCAAGGAATGAGTGGGGGCTTGGTCAGCCCACAATTGCCTGAAATGTTGTGTATGCGTCTCGCCAAGCCCGCGCGTGTGTCAAGGGAAAGGCTGAGTGTGTGAGAATGTGGAGCACGCGCGCGCTGAAGAGCAGGGGAGACATTTCATTGAAAATTTCGTTAGCAATTAGCCAAGCATGCATGTTTCAAATATTCACATAAAATCGACTTTTCATGTTACAGTCAACTTTTCCTCAGATTTGTGTACTAAACATTCTCAAGAGTCTTCATATGAACTTGTGATTGAATCAAAGTATCAGTTTTTGACCGGCGGATGTGTAAAGCATTATTTTAGCGTTAGCGATAAATTCGATTTGCTTTATATCAATCATCTTTTGAGATATGAAGTTGCCTTTGCACATGGTAACATGTTGTAGTGTCGTCCACCGATATACCAAGTTTAGTGTTGATATCTCAAAGATTTGCTGAGATTTGACCCAAGTTCCTGTTTGGTTACTTTTTTGCTGATTTTGATTGGTTGTGCCGGACAAACGGTTTAGAAAATCAAAACGCCATGGGATAACTTTTGTGAGGCTTGGTCTGAAGATCATCTATGGTCATTTTGAAGAAGATATGACAATAATTGTAGGAGGAGTAGGCTTTCAAAGGTTTTTGATACAACCGGAAATAGCGGAAAATCTATACAACCGGAAATTGACGTCATAGGGTGCGTTGAACTCGTCTTCATCCAGGGAATCCAATGGTACCTCATTTTTGTAAATCAGTCATACGGTTCAAAAGTTGCGTGTGTAAACACAAGTCCAACTTTGACCCATTGGTGGCGCTAGAGTGGTCTGATGGGATACATGAAACTTGGTGTAGGTATAGAAGGAACTGTCCTTAATGAGTGTGCCAAATTTAACAAAAAGTTATCCAAGGGTTCTAGGGGCTGCCATTGACTCCCATGGAACTAGAATAATAATAATAATAATAATAATAATAATAATAATAAAACTAACAATAACAATAGGTTTCCTCCTTACGGAGGAATCCTAAATATAACTGCAAGCAGCAATGGCGGATTCCTCCAAACATTGCAAACCACTGAAAAATGTATATTCTTTACAAATAGTCACTGTAAAATTCCATGCCGCAGACTTACCAATGGGATACCAAATATGAAATGCAATACCATCAAGATCCACAAGGGCTTTTATTTCAAGCCAAGGAGTGAAGGGAGGGGGCTTGGTTGAGCCTACCCATTCCAGAAAGCCTTGTATCTTTGTGTATCAGGGTGTGGCCTGTAGCGTCACTTATGGGTGATATTGGGCCATTTGTGGTGTGGTAGTTACTCTTGGCCTATACTATCAATGTTTCAGGATTTTGAGAACTTTTTACCGTTGCATACAAAATCGGAAATGCAATACCATCAAGATCCACATGGGCCTTTGCTAAAGACCAAGCAATGAGTGGGGGCTTGGTCAGCCCACAATTGCCTGAAATGTTGTGTATGCGTCTCGTCAAGCTTGCGCGTGTGTCAAGGGAAAGGCTGAGTGTGTGAGAATGTGGAGCGCGCGCGCTGAGGAGCAGGGGAGACATTTCATTGGAAATTTCCTTAACAAGCCAAGCATGCATTTTTCAAATATTCACCAAATTTCAACTTTTCATGTTACAGTCAACTTTTTCTGAGATTTGTGTACTAAACATTCTCAAGAGTCTTTATGAACATGTGATTGAATCAGAGTTTTTTGACTGGTGGATGTGTAAAGCATTATTTTAGCGTTAGATAGAAATAAATTAGATTTCCTTTATTTCAATCATTTTTTAAGATATTAATTTGCCTTCTCACATGGGAACATGATGTAGTGTCTTTCACGTGACACACCAAGTTTGGTGGTGATATTTCAAAGATTTGCTGAGATTTGATCCAACTTCCTGTTTGGTTGCTTTGTTGACGATTTTGATTGGCTGTACCGGACAAACGGTTTTGAAATTCAAAAATCTGTTGAAGAATTCAGTGAGGGTTGCTCTGACGATGATACCTGCCAATTCTGGGGAAGATTGGACAAAAATTGTAGGAGAAGTAGCGAAAAAACGTGTTTCCTAAATCTTTATTGTACAAAAAAATCCAATATGGCGGCCGTTATAGGTTATTGAGGATTTTTTGTTCCTCATGAGAAATAAGGCATATCTAATGAATTTCAGAATTTTGGGACAAAATGGATGCGAATGGCATCACTTTGTAAATGGACAATTGGGGCTTGGCCGTAGCGCCACCTATGGATAATGGTGTGTCATTTGTGGTGTGGTAGTTACTCCTGGCCTATACTATCAATGTTTCAGGATTTTGAGAACTTTTTCTAAAATGCATTACCATCAAGATCCACAAGGGCCTTCACTTCAAGCCAAGGAATGAGTGGGGGCTTGGTCAGCCCACAATTGCCTGAAATGTTGTGTATGCGTCTCGCCAAGCCCGCGCGTGTGTCAAGGGAAAGACTGAGTGTGTGAGAATGTGGAGCTCGCGCGCGCTGAAGAGCAGGGGAGACATTTCATTGAAAATTTCGTTAGCAATTAGCCAAGCATGCATGTTTCAAATATTCACATAAAATCGACTTTTCATGTTACAGTCAACTTTTCCTCAGATTTGTGTACTAAACATTCTCAAGAGTCTTCATATGAACTTGTGATTGAATCAAAGTATCAGTTTTTGACCGGCGGATGTGTAAAGCATTATTTTAGCGTTAGCGATAAATTCGATTTGCTTTATATCAATCATTTTTGGAGATATGAAGTTGCCTTTGCACATGGTAACATGTTGTAGTGTCGTCCACCGATATACCAAGTTTAGTGTTGATATCTCAAAGATTTGCTGAGATTTGACCCAAGTTCCTGTTTGGTTACTTTTTTGCTGATTTTGATTGGCTGTGCCGGACAAACGGTTTAGAAAATCAAAACGCCATGGGATAACTTTTGTGAGGCTTGGTCTGAAGATCATCTCTGGTCATTTTGAAGAAGATATGACAAAAATTGTAGGAGGAGTAGACTTTCAAAGGTTTTTGATACAACCGGAAATAGCGGAAAATCTATATAACCGGAAATTGACGTCATAGGGTGCGTTGAACTCGTCTTGATCCAGGGAATCCAATGGTACCTCATTTTTGAAAATCAGTCATACGGTTCAAAAGTTGCGTGTGTAAACACAAGTCCAACTTTGACCCATTGGTGGCGCTAGAGTGGTCTGATGGGATACATGAAACTTGGTGTAGGTATAGAAGGAACTGTCCTTAATGAGTGTGCCAAATTTCACAAAAAGTTATCCAAGGGTTCTAGGGGCTGCCATTGACTCCCATGGAACTAGAATAATAATAATAATAATAATAAAACTAACAATAACAATAGGTTTCCTCCTTACGGAGGAATCCTAATAAATATAACTGCAAGCAGCAATGGCGGATTCCTCCAAACATTGCAAACCACTGAAAAATGTATATTCTTTACAAATTGTCACTGTAAAATTCCATGCTGCAGACTTACCAATGGGATACCAAATCTGAAATGCAATACCATCAAGATCCACAAGGGCTTTTATTTCAAGCCAAGGAGTGAAGGGAGAGGGCTTGGTGAGCCTACCCATTCCAGAAAGCCTTGTATCTTTGTGTATCAGGGCGTGGCCTGTAGCGTCACTTATGGGTGATATTGGGCCATTTGTGGTGTGGTAGTTACTCTTGGCCTATACTATCAATGTTTCAGGATTTTGAGAACTTTTTACCATTGTATACAAAATCGGAAATGCAATACCATCAAGATCCACATGGGCCTTTGCTAAAGACCAAGCAATGAGTGGGGGCTTGGTCAGCCCACAATTGCCTGAAATGTTGTGTATGCGTCTCGCCAAGCTTGCGCGTGTGTCAAGGGAAAGGCTGAGTGTGTGAGAATGTGGAGCACGCGCGCGCTGAGGAGCTGTACCAGACAAACGGTTGTGAAAATAAAAAATCTGTTCAATACATGAGTGAGGGTTGCTCTGACGATGATGTGTGCCAATTCTGGGGAAGATTGCACCAGAATTGAAGGAGGAGTAGCGAAAAAACGTGTTTCCTTAATCTTTATTGTACAGAAAAATCCAATATGGCGCCCGTTATAGGTTCTTGAGGCTTTTTTGTTCCTCATGAGAAATAAGGCATATCTAATGAATTTCAGAATTTTGGGACAAATGGGATGCAAATGGCATCACTTTGAATATAGGCAAATTGGGGCATGGCTGTAGAGGTTTAAAAAGCTACCTCTGCCTAAACTGACATGCACCAACTCAGAGTATTGCGTTTCAATAACCTCCTCATTGCATTCACTCTTATTCCCATAGCTATTGTGGTAGCAAACAAGCATAACTACGTGTGGCCTACACATCAAACAAAATTTCTAGTCAATTGGAGTCATGGTTCATAAGAAGATATTTGTACGTTTTCAAAATGTTCACCGTACATGGTGGACTGTATGGGTCACCACTGTATAGTTTCCCATTATAAATAAGGCATGTATAGTTTACGACGTTTTAGACTGATGGTGTGGAAATGCCATCACTTTGAAAATGGACAATTGGGGCGTGGCCGTAGCGCCACCTATGGGTAATGGTGGGTCATTTGTGGTGTGGTAGTTTCTCATGGCCTATACTATCAATGTTTCAGGATTTTGAGAACTTTTTACCATTGCATACAAAATCGGAAATGCAATACCATCAAGATCCACATGGGCCTTTGCTAAAGACCAAGCTATGAGTGGGGGCTTGGTCAGCCCACAATTGCCTGAAATGTTGTGTATGCGTCTCGTCAAGCTTGCGCGTGTGTCAAGGGAAAGGCTGAGTGTGTGAGAATGTGGAGCGCGCGCGCTGAGGTGCAGGGGAGACATTTCATTGGAAATTTCCTTAACAATTAGCCAAGCATGCATTTTTTTAATATTCACCAAAAATCAACTTTTCATTTTACAGTCAACTTTTTCTGAGATTTGTGTACTAAACATTCTCAAGAGTCTTCATGAACTTGTGATTGAATCAGAGTATCAGTTTTTGACTGGCGGATGTGTAAAGCATTATTTTAGCGTTAGAAATAAAAAATATTTCCTTTATTTCAATAATTTTTTAAGATATTAATTTGCCTTCTCACATGGGAACATGATGTAGTGTCTTTCACGTGACACACCAAGTTTGGTGGTGATATTTCAAAGATTTGCTGAGATTTGATCAAACTTCCTGTTTGGTTGCTTTGTTGACGATTTTGATTGGCTGTACCGGACAAACGGTTTTGAAATTCAAAAATCTGTTGAAGAATTCAGTGAGGGTTGCTCTGACGATGATACCTGCCAATTCTGGGGAAGATTGGACAAAAATTGTAGGAGAAGTAGCAAAAAAAACGTGTTTCCTAAATCTTTATTGTCCAAAAAAATCCAATATGGCGGCCGTTATAGGTTATTGAGGCTTTTTTGTTCCTCATGAGAAATAAGGCATTTCAGAATTTTGGGACAAATGGGATGCGAATGGCATCACTTTGTAAGTGGAAAATTGGGGCTTGGCCGTAGCGCCACCTATGGATAATGGTGCATCATTTGTGGTGTGGTAGTTACTCCTGGCCTATACTATCAATGTTTCAGGATTTTGAGAACTTTTTCTAAAATGCATTACCATCAAGATCCACAAGGGCCTTCACTTCAAGCCAAGGAATGAGTGGGGGCTTGGTCAGCCCACAATTGCCTGAAATGTTGTGTATGCGTCTCGCCAAGCCCGCGTGTGTGTCAAGGGAAAGGCTGAGTGTGTGAGAATGTGGAGCACGCGCGCGCTGAAGAGCAGGGGAGACATTGCATTGAAAATTTCGTCATCAATTAGCCAAGCATGCATGTTTCAAATATTCACCACAAATCGACTTTTCATCTTACAGTCAACTTTTTCTGAGATTTGTGTACTAAACATTCTCAAGAGTCTTTATGAACATGTGATTGAATCAGAGTTTTTTGACTGGTGGATGTGTAAAGCATTATTTTAGCGTTAGATAGAAATAAATTAGATTTCCTTTATTTCAATCATTTTTTAAGATATTAATTTGCCTTCTCACATGGGAACATGATGTAGTGTCTTTCACGTGACACACCAAGTTTGGTGGTGATATTTCAAAGATTTGCTGAGATTTGATCCAACTTCCTGTTTGGTTGCTTTGTTGACGATTTTGATTGGCTGTACCGGACAAACGGTTTTGAAATTCAAAAATCTGTTGAAGAATTCAGTGAGGGTTGCTCTGACGATGATACCTGCCAATTCTGGGGAAGATTGGACAAAAATTGTAGGAGAAGTAGCGAAAAAACGTGTTTCCTAAATCTTTATTGTACAAAAAAATCCAATATGGCGGCCGTTATAGGTTATTGAGGATTTTTTGTTCCTCATGAGAAATAAGGCATATCTAATGAATTTCAGAATTTTGGGACAAAATGGATGCGAATGGCATCACTTTGTAAATGGACAATTGGGGCTTGGCCGTAGCGCCACCTATGGATAATGGTGTGTCATTTGTGGTGTGGTAGTTACTCCTGGCCTATACTATCAATGTTTCAGGATTTTGAGAACTTTTTCTAAAATGCATTACCATCAAGATCCACAAGGGCCTTCACTTCAAGCCAAGGAATGAGTGGGGGCTTGGTCAGCCCACAATTGCCTGAAATGTTGTGTATGCGTCTCGCCAAGCCCGCGCGTGTGTCAAGGGAAAGACTGAGTGTGTGAGAATGTGGAGCTCGCGCGCGCTGAAGAGCAGGGGAGACATTTCATTGAAAATTTCGTTAGCAATTAGCCAAGCATGCATGTTTCAAATATTCACATAAAATCGACTTTTCATGTTACAGTCAACTTTTCCTCAGATTTGTGTACTAAACATTCTCAAGAGTCTTCATATGAACTTGTGATTGAATCAAAGTATCAGTTTTTGACCGGCGGATGTGTAAAGCATTATTTTAGCGTTAGCGATAAATTCGATTTGCTTTATATCAATCATTTTTGGAGATATGAAGTTGCCTTTGCACATGGTAACATGTTGTAGTGTCGTCCACCGATATACCAAGTTTAGTGTTGATATCTCAAAGATTTGCTGAGATTTGACCCAAGTTCCTGTTTGGTTACTTTTTTGCTGATTTTGATTGGCTGTGCCGGACAAACGGTTTAGAAAATCAAAACGCCATGGGATAACTTTTGTGAGGCTTGGTCTGAAGATCATCTCTGGTCATTTTGAAGAAGATATGACAAAAATTGTAGGAGGAGTAGACTTTCAAAGGTTTTTGATACAACCGGAAATAGCGGAAAATCTATATAACCGGAAATTGACGTCATAGGGTGCGTTGAACTCGTCTTGATCCAGGGAATCCAATGGTACCTCATTTTTGAAAATCAGTCATACGGTTCAAAAGTTGCGTGTGTAAACACAAGTCCAACTTTGACCCATTGGTGGCGCTAGAGTGGTCTGATGGGATACATGAAACTTGGTGTAGGTATAGAAGGAACTGTCCTTAATGAGTGTGCCAAATTTCACAAAAAGTTATCCAAGGGTTCTAGGGGCTGCCATTGACTCCCATGGAACTAGAATAATAATAATAATAATAATAAAACTAACAATAACAATAGGTTTCCTCCTTACGGAGGAATCCTAATAAATATAACTGCAAGCAGCAATGGCGGATTCCTCCAAACATTGCAAACCACTGAAAAATGTATATTCTTTACAAATTGTCACTGTAAAATTCCATGCTGCAGACTTACCAATGGGATACCAAATCTGAAATGCAATACCATCAAGATCCACAAGGGCTTTTATTTCAAGCCAAGGAGTGAAGGGAGAGGGCTTGGTGAGCCTACCCATTCCAGAAAGCCTTGTATCTTTGTGTATCAGGGCGTGGCCTGTAGCGTCACTTATGGGTGATATTGGGCCATTTGTGGTGTGGTAGTTACTCTTGGCCTATACTATCAATGTTTCAGGATTTTGAGAACTTTTTACCATTGTATACAAAATCGGAAATGCAATACCATCAAGATCCACATGGGCCTTTGCTAAAGACCAAGCAATGAGTGGGGGCTTGGTCAGCCCACAATTGCCTGAAATGTTGTGTATGCGTCTCGCCAAGCTTGCGCGTGTGTCAAGGGAAAGGCTGAGTGTGTGAGAATGTGGAGCACGCGCGCGCTGAGGAGCTGTACCAGACAAACGGTTGTGAAAATAAAAAATCTGTTCAATACATGAGTGAGGGTTGCTCTGACGATGATGTGTGCCAATTCTGGGGAAGATTGCACCAGAATTGAAGGAGGAGTAGCGAAAAAACGTGTTTCCTTAATCTTTATTGTACAGAAAAATCCAATATGGCGCCCGTTATAGGTTCTTGAGGCTTTTTTGTTCCTCATGAGAAATAAGGCATATCTAATGAATTTCAGAATTTTGGGACAAATGGGATGCAAATGGCATCACTTTGAATATAGGCAAATTGGGGCATGGCTGTAGAGGTTTAAAAAGCTACCTCTGCCTAAACTGACATGCACCAACTCAGAGTATTGCGTTTCAATAACCTCCTCATTGCATTCACTCTTATTCCCATAGCTATTGTGGTAGCAAACAAGCATAACTACGTGTGGCCTACACATCAAACAAAATTTCTAGTCAATTGGAGTCATGGTTCATAAGAAGATATTTGTACGTTTTCAAAATGTTCACCGTACATGGTGGACTGTATGGGTCACCACTGTATAGTTTCCCATTATAAATAAGGCATGTATAGTTTACGACGTTTTAGACTGATGGTGTGGAAATGCCATCACTTTGAAAATGGACAATTGGGGCGTGGCCGTAGCGCCACCTATGGGTAATGGTGGGTCATTTGTGGTGTGGTAGTTTCTCATGGCCTATACTATCAATGTTTCAGGATTTTGAGAACTTTTTACCATTGCATACAAAATCGGAAATGCAATACCATCAAGATCCACATGGGCCTTTGCTAAAGACCAAGCTATGAGTGGGGGCTTGGTCAGCCCACAATTGCCTGAAATGTTGTGTATGCGTCTCGTCAAGCTTGCGCGTGTGTCAAGGGAAAGGCTGAGTGTGTGAGAATGTGGAGCGCGCGCGCTGAGGTGCAGGGGAGACATTTCATTGGAAATTTCCTTAACAATTAGCCAAGCATGCATTTTTTTAATATTCACCAAAAATCAACTTTTCATTTTACAGTCAACTTTTTCTGAGATTTGTGTACTAAACATTCTCAAGAGTCTTCATGAACTTGTGATTGAATCAGAGTATCAGTTTTTGACTGGCGGATGTGTAAAGCATTATTTTAGCGTTAGAAATAAAAAATATTTCCTTTATTTCAATAATTTTTTAAGATATTAATTTGCCTTCTCACATGGGAACATGATGTAGTGTCTTTCACGTGACACACCAAGTTTGGTGGTGATATTTCAAAGATTTGCTGAGATTTGATCAAACTTCCTGTTTGGTTGCTTTGTTGACGATTTTGATTGGCTGTACCGGACAAACGGTTTTGAAATTCAAAAATCTGTTGAAGAATTCAGTGAGGGTTGCTCTGACGATGATACCTGCCAATTCTGGGGAAGATTGGACAAAAATTGTAGGAGAAGTAGCAAAAAAAACGTGTTTCCTAAATCTTTATTGTCCAAAAAAATCCAATATGGCGGCCGTTATAGGTTATTGAGGCTTTTTTGTTCCTCATGAGAAATAAGGCATTTCAGAATTTTGGGACAAATGGGATGCGAATGGCATCACTTTGTAAGTGGAAAATTGGGGCTTGGCCGTAGCGCCACCTATGGATAATGGTGCATCATTTGTGGTGTGGTAGTTACTCCTGGCCTATACTATCAATGTTTCAGGATTTTGAGAACTTTTTCTAAAATGCATTACCATCAAGATCCACAAGGGCCTTCACTTCAAGCCAAGGAATGAGTGGGGGCTTGGTCAGCCCACAATTGCCTGAAATGTTGTGTATGCGTCTCGCCAAGCCCGCGTGTGTGTCAAGGGAAAGGCTGAGTGTGTGAGAATGTGGAGCACGCGCGCGCTGAAGAGCAGGGGAGACATTGCATTGAAAATTTCGTCATCAATTAGCCAAGCATGCATGTTTCAAATATTCACCACAAATCGACTTTTCATCTTACAGTCAACTTTTTCTGAGATTTGTGTACTAAACATTCTCAAAAGTCTTCATGAACTTGTGATTGAATCAGAGTTTTTTGACTGGCGGATGTGTAAAGCATTATTTTAGCGTTAGAAATAAATTTGATTTCCTTCATTTCAATCATTTTTGAAGATATTAATTTGCCTTCCTACATGGGAACATGACGTAGTGTCTTTCACGTGACACACCAAGTTTGGTGTTGATATTTCAAAGATTTGCTGAGATTTGATCCAACTTCCTGTTTGGTTGCTTTGTTGACGATTTTGATTGGCTGTACCGGACAAACGGTTTTGAAATTCAAAAATCTGTTAAAGAATTCAGTGAGGGTTGCTCTGACGATGATACCTCCCAATTCTGGGGAAGATTGGACAAGAATTGTAGGAGAAGTAGCAAAAAAACGTGTTTCCTAAATCTTTATTGTACAAAAACATCCAATATGGCGGCCGTTATAGGTTATTGAGGCTTTTTTGTTCCTCATGAGAAATAAGGCATATCTAATGAATTTCAGAATTTTGGGACAAATGGGATGCGAATGGCATCACTTTGTAAATGGAAAATTGGGGCTTGGCCGTAGCGCCACCTATGGATAATGGTGCGTCATTTGTGGTGTGGTAGTTACTCCTGGCCTATACTATCAATGTTTCAGGATTTTGAGAACTTTTTCTAAAATGCATTACCATCAAGATCCACAAGGGCCTTCACTTCAAGCCAAGGAATGAGTGGGGGCTTGGTCAGCCCACAATTGCCTGAAATGTTGTGTATGCGTCTCGCCAAGCCCGCGCGTGTGTCAAGGGAAAGGCTGAGTGTGTGAGAATGTGGAGCACGCGCGCGCTGAAGAGCAGGGGAGACATTTCATTGAAAATTTCGTTAGCAATTAGCCAAGCATGCATGTTTCAAATATTCACATAAAATCGACTTTTCATGTTACAGTCAACTTTTCCTCAGATTTGTGTACTAAACATTCTCAAGAGTCTTCATATGAACTTGTGATTGAATCAAAGTATCAGTTTTTGACCGGCGGATGTGTAAAGCATTATTTTAGCGTTAGCGATAAATTCGATTTGCTTTATATCAATCATCTTTTGAGATATGAAGTTGCCTTTGCACATGGTAACATGTTGTAGTGTCGTCCACCGATATACCAAGTTTAGTGTTGATATCTCAAAGATTTGCTGAGATTTGACCCAAGTTCCTGTTTGGTTACTTTTTTGCTGATTTTGATTGGTTGTGCCGGACAAACGGTTTAGAAAATCAAAACGCCATGGGATAACTTTTGTGAGGCTTGGTCTGAAGATCATCTATGGTCATTTTGAAGAAGATATGACAATAATTGTAGGAGGAGTAGGCTTTCAAAGGTTTTTGATACAACCGGAAATAGCGGAAAATCTATACAACCGGAAATTGACGTCATAGGGTGCGTTGAACTCGTCTTCATCCAGGGAATCCAATGGTACCTCATTTTTGTAAATCAGTCATACGGTTCAAAAGTTGCGTGTGTAAACACAAGTCCAACTTTGACCCATTGGTGGCGCTAGAGTGGTCTGATGGGATACATGAAACTTGGTGTAGGTATAGAAGGAACTGTCCTTAATGAGTGTGCCAAATTTAACAAAAAGTTATCCAAGGGTTCTAGGGGCTGCCATTGACTCCCATGGAACTAGAATAATAATAATAAATATAACTGCAAGCAGCAATGGCGGATTCCTCCAAACATTGCAAACCACTGAAAAATGTATATTCTTTACAAATTGTCACTGTAAAATTCCATGCTGCAGACTTACCAATGGGATACCAAATCTGAAATGCAATACCATCAAGATCCACAAGGGCTTTTATTTCAAGCCAAGGAGTGAAGGGAGGGGGCTTGGTGAGCCTACCCATTCCAGAAAGCCTTGTATCTTTGTGTATCAGGGTGTGGCCTGTAGCGTCACTTATGGGTGATATTGGGCCATTTGTGGTGTGGTAGTTACTCTTGGCCTATACTATCAATGTTTCAGGATTTTGAGAACTTTTTACCATTGCATACAAAATCGGAAATGCAATACCATCAAGATCCACATGGGCCTTTGCTAAAGACCAAGCAATGAGTGGGGGCTTGGTCAGCCCACAATTGCCTGAAATGTTGTGTATGCGTCTCGCCAAGCTTGCGCGTGTGTCAAGGGAAAGGCTGAGTGTGTGAGAATGTGGAGCGTGGGCGCTGAGGAGCAGGGGAGACATTTCATTGGAAATTTCCTTTCCATGCATTCTTCAAATATTCCCCAAATTTCTACTTTTAATGTTACAGTCAACTTTTTCTGAGATTTGTGTACTAAACATTCTCAAGAGTCTTCATATGAACTTGTGATTGAATCAAAGTATCAGTTTTTGACCGGCGGATGTGTAAAGCATTATTTTAGCGTTAGCGATAAATTCGATTTGCTTTATATCAATCATTTTTTGAGATATGAAGTTGCCTTTGCACATGGTAACATGTTGTAGTGTCGTCCACCGATATACCAAGTTTAGTGTTGATATCTCAAAGATTTGCTGAGATTTGACCCAAGTTCCTGTTTGGTTACTTTTTTGCTGATTTTGATTGGCTGTGCCGGACAAACGGTTTTGAAATTCAAAAATCTGTTGAAGAATTCAGTGAGGGTTGCTCTGACGATGATACCTGCCAATTCTGGGGAAGATTGGACAAAAATTGTAGGAGAAGTAGCAAAAAAACGTTTTTCCTAAATCTTTATTGTACAAAAAAATCCAATATGGCGGCCGTTATAGGTTATTGAGGCTTTTTTGTTCCTCATGAGACATAAGGTATATCTAATGAATTTCAGAATTTTGGGACAAATGGGATGCGAATGGCATCACTTTGTAAATGGAAAATTGGGGCTTGGCCGTAGCGCCACCTATGGATAATGGTGCGTCATTTGTGGTGTGGTAGTTACTCCTGGCCTATACTATCAATGTTTCAGGATTTTGAGAACATTTTCTAAAATGCATTACCATCAAGATCCACAAGGGCCTTCACTTCAAGCCAAGGAATGAGTGGGGGCTTGGTCAGCCCACAATTGCCTGAAATGTTGTGTATGCGTCTCGCCAAGCCCGCGCGTGTGTCAAGGGAAAGGCTGAGTGTGTGAGAATGTGGAGCACGCGCGCGCTGAAGAGCAGGGGAGACATTTCATTGAAAATTTCGTTAGCAATTAGCCAAGCATGCATGTTTCAAATATTCACATAAAATCGACTTTTCATGTTACAGTCAACTTTTCCTCAGATTTGTGTACTAAACATTCTCAAGAGTCTTCATATGAACTTGTGATTGAATCAAAGTATCAGTTTTTGACCGGCGGATGTGTAAAGCATTATTTTAGCGTTAGCGATAAATTCGATTTGCTTTATATCAATCATCTTTTGAGATATGAAGTTGCCTTTGCACATGGTAACATGTTGTAGTGTCGTCCACCGATATACCAAGTTTAGTGTTGATATCTCAAAGATTTTCTGAGATTTGACCCAAGTTCCTGTTTGGTTACTTTTTTGCTGATTTTGATTGGTTGTGCCGGACAAACGGTTTAGAAAATCAAAACGCCATGGGATAACTTTTGTGAGGCTTGGTCTGAAGATCATCTATGGTCATTTTGAAGAAGATATGACAATAATTGTAGGAGGAGTAGGCTTTCAAAGGTTTTTGATACAACCGGAAATAGCGGAAAATCTATACAACCGGAAATTGACGTCATAGGGTGCGTTGAACTCGTCTTCATCCAGGGAATCCAATGGTACCTCATTTTTGTAAATCAGTCATACGGTTCAAAAGTTGCGTGTGTAAACACAAGTCCAACTTTGACCCATTGGTGGCGCTAGAGTGGTCTGATGGGATACATGAAACTTGGTGTAGGTATAGAAGGAACTGTCCTTAATGAGTGTGCCAAATTTAACAAAAAGTTATCCAAGGGTTCTAGGGGCTGCCATTGACTCCCATGGAACTAGAATAATAATAATAATAATAATAATAATAAATATAACTGCAAGCAGCAATGGCGGATTCCTCCAAACATTGCAAACCATTGAAAAATTTATATTCTTTACAAATTGTCACTGTAAAAATCCATGCTGCAGACTTACCGATGGGACACCAAATCTGAAATGCAATACCATCAAGATCCACAAGGGCTTTTATTTCAAGCCAAGGAGTGAAGGGATGGGGCTTGGTGAGCTAGACCCCGAAGCCATTTGTTTTGAGAATAATGGCTGGCTGATGAAGTTATTGGCTGGCTAGCCCGCTCAGCCAAAACCTAAATGGCTGCTACAGCCGCCAAAATGTTAATAGCTACAAATGCCTGAAGCTGCCACTTCATGTCTACAGATGTGTATGTTATACTGATTTACTAGATCTCAATATTTCCAAGTTCTAAAAGAGTACAAAAATATCGATAAAACACTAGTCCTGACAAAACGGCATTCTTACTTCCAAAAACTGAAGATCTAACAAACGTCTGAGTATGCAACATAGAATTTAAGAAAGTATGTGAGAACAACACAATTACCTTTTCTAGTTGTTTCCGCCATTTCAGCTCAGCGTGAGAGAAAGACGCATTGCTGCTTTTACTGTCTATGTCTATGATCATCACTATTGGAAAACGCACAATTTTAATTGGTCATCAATTCACTGTGAGTCCTGTGTATCATACCAACGAGCACAAGACTGTGGCGAATCCGGTGTGCAAAATTGATTTAGTTTATCATTGATTTTTTGTGTGTGTATGTCTCTATGTGATAGATATAATTATTGTTTGACGCAAATAATTACATCTGGCTGAGCCAAAAAATATCAGATGGTGGCTCAATTTGGCTTACAAAATATTAGCTGGCTTTGGCGTCGGCTTCAGGGTCTATGGTGAGCCTACCCATTCCAGAAAGGCTTGTATCTTTGTGTATCAGGGCGTGGCCTGTAGCGTCACTTATGGGTGATATTGGGCCATTTGTGGTGTGGTAGTTACTCTTGGCCTATACTATCAATGTTTCAGGATTTTGAGAACTTTTTACCATTGCATACAAAATCGGAAATGCAATACCATCAAGATCCACATGGGCCTTTGCTAAAGACCAAGCAATGAGTGGGGGCTTGGTCAGCCCACAATTGCCTGAAATGTTGTGTATGCGTCTCGTCAAGCTTGCGCGTGTGTCAAGGGAAAGGCTGAGTGTGTGAGAATGTGGAACGCGCGCGCTGAGGAGCAGAGGGAGACATTACATTGGAAATTTCATTAGCAATTAGCCAAGCATGCATGTTTCAAATATTCACCAAAAATCTACTTTTCATCTTACAGTCCACTTTTTCTGAGATTTGTGTACTAAACCTTCTCAAGAGTCTTCATGAACTTGCGATTGAATCAGAGTTTTTTGACTGGTGGATGTGTAAAGCATTATTTTAGCGTTAGAAATAAATTAGATTTCCTTTATTTCAATCATTTTTGAAGATATTAATTTGCCTTCTCACATGGGAACATGACGTAGTGTCTTTCACGTGACACACCAAGTTTGGTGTTGATATTTCAAAGATTTGCTGAGATTTGATCCAACTTCCTGTTTGGTTGCTTTGTAGACGATTTTGATTGGCTGTACCGGACAAACGCTTTTGAAATTCAAAAATCTGTTGAAGAATTCAGTGAGGGTTGCTCTGACGATGATACCTGCCAATTCTGGAGAAGATTGGACAAAAAGTGTAGGACAAGTAGCGAAAAAACTTGTTTCCTAAATCTTTATTGTACAAAAGAATCCAATATGGCGGCCGTTATAGGTTATTGAGGCTTTTTTGTTCCTCATGAGAAATAAGGCATATCTACATTTACATTTATTCATTTAGCAGACGCTTTTATCCAAAGCGACTTCCAAGAGAGAGCTTTACAAAGTGCATAGGTCACTGATCATAACAACAAGATAGCCAAAAAACATCGCGAGTAGCCAAAACATGAAGCACACATTGTGAACAACCAGAGTAAGTGCCAAAGGGAAGAACCATAAGAGCATGTAGTTAAACAAGTTACAATTAAACAACATGAACCGCTATAAGTGCAAGTGTACCTGTGGAAAAAAGCAAGCAACAGTAATAAAAACAATATATCACAGCGAGAACAAAAATTTACAACAGTTACCACTAACCACAAGAGCAACAAGTCTCTAAGCAAGAGTCATTGTGATCCTTGAGGAACCTAACATCGGGTCAAGCGAACAATTCCTAAGTACCGTTGTACTCCCGGAACAAGTGCATCTTGAGCCTTTTATTGAAGGTGGAGAGACAGTCAGTATCTCTGATGGAGGTGGGGAGTTGATTCCACCACTGGGGGGCTAGACAGGAGAAGAGAATATCTAATGAATTTCAGAATTTTGGGACAAATGGGATGCGAATGGCATCACTTTGTAAATGGACAATTGGGGCTTGGCCGTAGCGCCACCTATGGATAATGGTGCGTCATTTGTGGTGTGGTAGTTACTCCTGGCCTATACTATCAATGTTTCAGGATTTTGAGAACTTTTTCTAAAATGCATTACCATCAAGATCCACAAGGGCCTTCACTTCAAGCCAAGGAATGAGTGGGGGCTTGGTCAGCCCACAATTGCCTGAAATGTTGTGTATGCGTCTCGCCAAGCACGCGAGTGTGTCAAGGGAAAGGCTGAGTGTGTGAGAATGTGGAGCGCGCGCGCTGAGGAGCAGAGGGAGACATTACATTGGAAATGTCATTAGCAATTAGCCAAGCATGCATGTTTCAAATATTCACCAAAATTCAACTTTTCATCTTACAGTCAACTTTGTGTAAAGCATTATTTTAGCGTTAGAAATAAATTAGATTTACTTTATTTCAATCATTTTTTAAGATATTAATTTGCCTTCTCACATGGGAACATGATGTAGTGTCTTTCACGTGACACACCAAGTTTGGTGGTGATATTTCAAAGATTTGCTGAGATTTGATACAACTTCCTGTTTGGTTGCTTTGTTGACGATTTTGATTGGCTGTACCGGACAAACGGTTTTGAAATTCAAAAATCTGTTGAAGAATTCAGTGAGGGTTGCTCTGACGATGATACCTGCCAATTCTGGGGAAGATTGGACAAAAATTGTAGGAGAAGTAGCAAAAAAACGTGTTTCCTAAATCTTTATTGTACAAAAAAATCCAATATGGCGGCCGTTATAGGTTATTGAGGCTTTTTTGTTCCTCATGAGAAATAAGGCATATCTAATGAATTTCAGAATTTTGGGACAAATGGGATGCGAATGGCATCACTTTGTAAATGGAAAATTGGGGCTTGGCCGTAGCGCCACCTATGGATAATGGTGCGTCATTTGTGGTGTGGTAGTTACTCCTGGCCTATACTATCAATGTTTCAGGATTTTGAGAACTTTTTCTAAAATGCATTACCATCAAGATCCACAAGGGCCTTCACTTCAAGCTAAGGAATGAGTGGCGGCTTGGTCAGCCCACAATTGCCTGAAATGTTGTGTATGCGTCTCGCCAAGCCCGCGCGTGTGTCAAGGGAAAGGCTGAGTGTGTGAGAATGTGGAGCACGCGCGCGCTGAAGAGCAGGGGAGACATTTCATTGAAAATTTCGTTAGCAATTAGCCAAGCATGCATGTTTCAAATATTCACATAAAATCGACTTTTCATGTTACAGTCAACTTTTCCTCAGATTTGTGTACTAAACATTCTCAAGAGTCTTCATATGAACTTGTGATTGAATCAAAGTATCAGTTTTTGACCGGCGGATGTGTAAAGCATTATTTTAGCGTGAGCAATAAATTCGATTTGCTTTATATCAATCATTTTTTGAGATATGAAGTTGCCTTTGCACATGGTAACATGTTGTAGTGTCGTCTACCGATATACCAAGTTTAGTGTTGATATCTCAAAGATCTGCAGAGATTTGACCCAAGTTCCTGTTTGGTTACTTTTTTGCTGATTTTGATTGGCTGTGCAGGACAAACGGTTTAGAAAATCAAAACGCCATGGGATAACTTTTGTGAGGCTTGGTCTGAAGATCATCTCTGGTCATTTTGAAGAAGATATGACAAAAATTGTAGGAGGAGTAGGCTTTCAAAGGTTTTTGATACAACCGGAAATAGCGGAAAATCCATATAACCGGAAATTGACGTCATAGGGTGCGTTGAACTCGGCTTGATCCAGGGAATCCAATGGTACCTCATTTTTGAGAATCAGTCATACGGTTCAAAAGTTGCGTGTGTAAACACAAGTCCAACTTTGACCCATTGGTGGCGCTAGAGTGGTCTGATGGGATACATGAAACTTGGTGTAGGTATAGAAGGAACTGTCCTTAATGAGTGTGCCAAATTTAACAAAAAGTTATCCAAGGGGTCTAGGGGCTGCCATTGACTCCCATGGAACTAGAATAATAATAATAATAATAATAATAATAATAATAATAAAACTAACAATAACAATAGGTTTCCTCCTTACGGAGGAATCCTAATAATAAAACTAACAATAACAATAGGTTTCCTCCTTACGGAGGAATCCTAATAAATATAACTGCAAGCAGCAATGGCGGATTCCTCCAAACATTGCAAACCATTGAAAAATTTATATTCTTTACAAATTGTCACTGTAAAAATCCATGCTGCAGACTTACCAGTGGGATACCAAATCTGAAATGCAATACCATCAAGATCCACAAGGGCTTTTATTTCAAGCCAAGGAGTGAAGCAAGGGGGCTTGGTGAGCCTACCCATTCCAGAAAGCCTTGTATCTTTGTGTATCAGGGCGTGGCCTGTAGCGTCACTTATGGGTGATATTGGGCCATTTGTGGTGTGGTACTTACTCTTGGCCTATACTATCAATGTTTCAGGATTTTTAGAACTTTTTACCATTGCATACAAAATCGGAAATGCAATACCATCAAGATCCACATGGGCCTTTGCTAAAGACCAAGCAATGAGTGGGGGCTTGGTCAGCCCACAATTGCCTGAAATGTTATGTATGCGTCTCGTCAAGCTTGCGCGTGTGTCAAGGGAAAGGCTGAGTGTGTGAGAATGTGGAGCGCGCGCGCTGAGGAGCAGAGGGAGACATTACATTGGAAATTTCATTAGCAATTAGCCAAGCATGCATGTTTCAAATATTCACCAAAAATCTATTTTTCATCTCACAGTCAACCTTTTCTCAGATTTGTGTACTAAATATTCTCAAGAGTCTTCATATGAACTTGTGATTGAATCAGAGTTTTTTGACTGGCGGATGTGTAAAGCATTATTTTAGCGTTAGATAGAAATAAATTAGATTTCCTTTATTTCAATCATTTTTTAAGATATTAATTTGCCTTCTCACATGGGAACATGATGTAGTGTCTTTCACGTGACACACCAAGTTTGGTGGTGATATTTAAAAGATTTGCTGAGATTTGATACAACTTCCTGTTTGGTTGCTTTGTTGACGATTTTGATTGGCTGTACCGGACAAACGGTTTTGAAATTCAAAAATCTGTTGAAGAATTCAGTGAGGGTTGCTCTGACGATGATACCTGCTTATTCTGGGGAAGATTGGACAAAAATTGTAGGAGAAGTAGCAAAAAAACGTGTTTCCTAAATCTTTATTGTACAAAAAAATCCAATATGGCGGCCGTTATAGGTTATTGAGGCTTTTTTGTTCCTCATGAGAAATAAGGCATATCTAATGAATTTCAGAATTTTGGGACAAATGGGATGCGAATGGCATCACTTTGTAAATGGAAAATTGGGGCTTGGCCGTAGCGCCACCTATGGATAATGGTGCGTCATTTGTGGTGTGGTAGTTACTCCTGGCCTTTACTATCAATGTTTCAGGATTTTGAGAACTTTTTCTAAAATGCATTACCATCAAGATCCACAAGGGCCTTCACTTCAAGCCAAGGAATGAGTGGGGGCTTGGTCAGCCCACAATTGCCTGAAATGTTGTGTATGCGTCTCGTCAAGCTTGCGCGTGTGTCAAGGGAAAGGCTGAGTGTGTGAGAATGTGGAGCGCGCGCGCGCTGAGGAGCAGGGGAGACATTTCATTGGAAATTTCCTTAACAATTAGCCAAGTATGCATGTTTCAAATATTCACATAAAATCGACTTTTCATGTTACAGTCAACTTTTCCTCAGATTTGTGTACTAAACATTCTCAAGAGTCTTCATAAGAACTTGTGATTGAATCAAAGTATCAGTTTTTGACCGGCGGATGTGTAAAGCATTATTTTAGCGTGAGCAATAAATTCGATTTGCTTTATATCAATCATTTTTTGAGATATGAAGTTGCCTTTGCAAATGGTAACATGTTGTAGTGTCGTCCACCGATATACCAAGTTTAGTGTTGATATCTCAAAGATTTGCAGAGATTTGACCCAAGTTCCTGTTTGGTTACTTTTTTGCTGATTTTGATTGGCTGTGCCGGACAAACGGTTTAGAAAATCAAAACGCCATGGGATAACTTTTGTGAGGCTTGGTCTGAAGATCATATCTGGTCATTTTGAAGAAGATATGACAAAAATTGTAGGAGGAGTAGGCTTTCAAAGGTTTTTGATACAACCGGAAATAGCGGAAAATCTATATAACCGGAAATTGACGTCATAGGGTGCGTTGAACTCGGCTTGATCCAGGGAATCCAATGGTACCTCATTTTTGAAAATCAGTCATACGGTTCAAAAGTTGCGTGTGTAAACACAAGTCCAACTTTGACCCATTGGTGGCGCTAGAGTGGTCTGATGGGATACATGAAACTTGGTGTAGGTATAGAAGGAACTGTCCTTAATGAGTGTGCCAAATTTAACAAAAAGTTATCCAAGGGTTCTAGGGGCTGCCATTGACTCCCATGGAACTAGAATAATAATAATAATAATAATAAAACTAACAATAACAATAGGTTTCCTCCTTACGGAGGAATCCTAATAATAATAATAATAATAAAACTAACAATAACAATAGGTTTCCTCCTTACGGAGGAATCCTAAATATAACTGCAAGCAGCAATGGCGGATTCCTCCAAACATTGCAAACCACTGAAAAATGTATATTCTTTACAAATTGTCACTGTAAAATTCCATGCTGCAGACTTACCAATGGGATACCAAATCTGAAATGCAATACCATCAAGATCCACATGGGCCTTTGCTAAAGACCAAGCAATGAGTGGGGGCTTGGTCAGCCCACAATTGCCTGAAATGTTGTGTATGCGTCTCGCCAAGCTTGCGCGTGTGTCAAGGGAAAGGCTGAGTGTGTGAGAATGTGGAGCGTGGGCGCTGAGGAGCAGGGGAGACATTTCATTGGAAATTTCCTTAACAATTAGCCAAGCATGCATTTTTCAAATATTCACCAAAATTCAACTTTTCATCTTACAGTCAACTTTTTCTGAGATTTGTGTACTAAACATTCTCAAGAGTTTTCATGAACTAAAGGCAAACAAATCAACAGTTATTGGCCAAAACACATTTTTGGTTCCTGCGGCCACGCCGATCACATGACACCAAATTGATTGGACATCCTCAGAAGAGGGTTCCGAGTCATCCTACCAAGTTTGGTGTTGATATTTCAAAGATTTGCTGAGATTTGATCCAACTTCCTGTTTGGTTGCTTTGTTGACGATTTTGATTGGCTGTACCGGACAAACGGTTTTGAAATTCAAAAATCTGTTGAAGAGTTCAGTGAGGGTTGCTCTGACAATGATACCTGCCAATTCTGGGGAAGAATGGACAAAAATTGTCGGAGAAGTAGCGAAAAAACGTGTTTCCTAAATCTTTATTGTACAAAAAAATCCAATATGGCGGCCGTTATAGGTTATTTAGGCTATTTTGTTCCTCATGAGAAATAAGGCATATCTAATGAATTTCAGAATTTTGGGACAAATGGGATGCGAATGGCATCACTTTGTAAATGAACAATTGGGGCTTGGCCGTAGCGCCACCTATGGATAATGGTGCGTCATTTGTGGTGTGGTAGTTACTCCTGGCCTATACTATCAAAGTTTCAGGATTTTGAGAACTTTTTACCATTGCATACAAAATCGGAAATGCAATACCATCAAGATCCACATGGGCCTTTGCTAAAGACCAAGCAATGAGTGGGGGCTTTGTCAGCCCACAATTGCCTGAAATGTTGTGTATGCGTCTCGTCAAGCTTGCGCGTGTGTCAAGGGAAAGGCTGAGTGTGTGAGAATGTGGAGCGCGCGCGCTGAGGAGCAGGGGAGACATTTCATTGGAAATTTCCTTTCCATGCATTTTTCAAATATTCACCAAATTTCTACTTTTAATGTTACAGTCAACTTTTTCTCAGATTTGTGTACTAAACATTCTCAAGAGTCTTTATGAACATGTGATTGAATCAGAGTTTTTTGACTGGCGGATGTGTAAAGCATTATTTTAGCGTTAGATAGAAATAAATTAGATTTCCTTTATTTCAATCATTTTTTAAGATATTAATTTGCCTTCTCACATGCGAACATGATGTAGTGTCTTTCACGTGACACACCAAGTTTGGTGTTGATATTTCAAAGATTTGCTGAGATTTGATCCAACTTCCTGTTTGGTTGCTTTGTTGACGATTTTGATTGGCTGTACCAGACAAACGGTTTCGAAATTCAAAAATCTGTTGAAGAATTCAGTGAGGGTTGCTCTGACGATGATACCTGCCAATTCTGGGGAAGAATGGACAAAAATTGTCGGAGAAGTAGCGAAAAAACGTGTTTCCTAAATCTTTATTGTCCAAAAAAATCCAATATGGCGGCCGTTATAGGTTATTGAGGCTTTTTTGTTCCTCATGAGAAATAAGGCATATCTAATGAATTTCAGAATTTTGGGACAAATGGGATGCGAATGGCATCACTTTGTAAATGAACAATTGGGGCTTGGCCGTAGCGCCACCTATGGATAATGGTGCGTCATTTGTGGTGTGGTAGTTACTCCTGGCCTATACTATCAATGTTTCAGGATTTTGAGAACTTTTTCTAAAATGCATTACCATCAAGATCCACAAGGGCCTTCACTTCAAGCCAAGGAATGAGTGGGGGCTTGGTCAGCCCACAATTGCCTGAAATGTTGTGTATGCGTCTCGCCAAGCCCGCGCGTGTGTCAAGGGAAAGGCTGAGTGTGTGAGAATGTGGAGCGCGCGCGCTGAGGAGCAGAGGGAGACATTACATTGAAAATTTTGTTAGCAATTAGCCAAGCATGCATGTTTCAAATATTCACCAAAAATCGACTTTTCATGTTACAGTCAACTTTTCCTCAGATTTGTGTACTAAACATTCTCAAGAGTCTTCATATGAACTTGTGATTGAATCAGAGTATCAGTTTTTTACTGGCGGATGTGTAAATCATTATTTTAGCGTTAGCGATAAATTTGATATGCTTTATATCAACCATTTTTGGATATATGAAATAGCCTTTGCATATGGTAACATGTTGTAGTGTCGTCCACCGATATACCAAGTTTAGTGTTGATATCTCAAAGATTTGCTGAGATTTGACCCAAGTTCCTGTTTGGTTTCTTTTATTGCTGATTTTGATTGGCTGTGCCGGACAAACAGTTTATAAAATCAAAACGCCATGGGATAACTTTTGTGAGGCTTGGTCTGAAGCTCATCTCTGGTCATTTTGAAGAAGATATGACAAAAATTGTAGGAGGAGTAGGCTTTCAAAGGTTTTTGATACAACCGGAAATAGCAGAAATTCTATATAACCGGAAATTGACGTCATAGGGTGCGTTGAACTCGTCTTGATCCAGGGAATCCAATGGTACCTCATTTTTGAAAATCAGTTATACGGTTCAAAAGTTGCATGTGTAAACACAAGTCCAACTTTGACCCATTGGTGGCGCTAGAGTGGTCTGATGGGATACATGAAACTTGGTGTAGGTATAGAAAGAACTGTCCTTAATGAGTGTGCCAAATTTAACAAAAAGTTATCCAAGGGTTCTAGGGGCTGCCATTGACTCCCATGGAACTAAAATAATAATAATAATAATAAAACTAACAATAACAATAGGTTTCCTCCTTACGGAGGAATCCTAAATATAACTGCAAGCAGCAATGGCGGATTCCTCCAAACATTGCAAACCACTGAAAAATGTATATTCTTTACAAATTGTCACTGTAAAATTCCATGCTGCAGACTTACCAATGGGATACCAAATCTGAAATGCAATACCATCAAGATCCACAAGGGCTTTTATTTCAAGCCAAGGAGTGAAGGGAGGGGGCTTGGTGAGCCGACCCATTCCAGAAAGCCTTGTATCTTTGTGTATCAGGGCGTGGCCTGTAGCGTCACTTATGGGTGATATTGGGCCATTTGTGGTGTGGTAGTTACTCTTGGCCTATACTATCAATGTTTCAGGATTTTGAGAACTTTTTACCATTGCATACAAAATCGGAAATGCAATACCACCAAGATCCACATGGGCCTTTGCTAAAGACCAAGCAATGAGTGGGGGCTTGGTCAGCCCACAATTGCCTGAAATGTTGTGTATGCGTCTCGCCAAGCTTGCGCG
Source organism: Osmerus mordax (assembly GCF_038355195.1). Classification (NCBI taxonomy): domain Eukaryota; kingdom Metazoa; phylum Chordata; class Actinopteri; order Osmeriformes; family Osmeridae; genus Osmerus; species Osmerus mordax. The sequence goes on along the minus strand of NC_090072.1, from coordinate 9,928,691 downwards.
TGTGTCAAGGGAAAGGCTGAGTGTGTGAGAATGTGGAGCGCGCGCGCTGAGGGTCAGGGGAGACATTTAGTTGGAAATTTCCTTAATAATTAGCCAAGCATGCATTTTTCAAATATTCACCAAAAATCAGCTTTTCATCTTAGAGTCAACTTTTTCTGAGATTTGAGTACTAAACATTCGCAAGAGTCTTCATGAACTTGTGATTGAATTAGAGTTTTTTGACTGGCGGAAGTGTAAAGCATTATTTTAGCGTTAGATAGAAATAAATTAGATTTCCTTTATTTCAATCATTTTTTAAGATATTAATTTGCCTTCTCACATGGGAACATGATGTAGTGTCTTTCACGTGACACACCAAGTTTGGTGGTGATATTTCAAAGATTTGCTGAGATTTGATCCAACTGCCTGTTTGGTTGCTTTGTTGACGATTTTGATTGGCTGTACCGGACAAACGGTTATGAAATTCAAAAATCTGTTGAAGATTTCAGTGAGGGTTGCTCTGACGATGATACCTGCCAATTCTGGGGAAGATTGGACAAAAATTGTAGGAGAAGTAGCAAAAAAACGTGTTTCCTAAATCTTTATTGTACAAAAAAATCCAATATGGCGGCCGTTATAGGTTATTGAGGCTTTTTTGTTCCTCATGAGAAATAAGGCATATATAATGAATTTCAGAATTTTGGGACAAATGGGATGTGAATGGCATCACTTTGTAAATGGAAAATTGGGGCTTGGCCGTAGCGCCACCTATGGATAATGGTGCGTCATTTGTGGTGTGGTAGTTACTCCTGGCCTATACTATCAGAAACACACTAGATCTAGTGATAACAACTGGACTAAATATCAATAATATTTCAATAACTGATCTACCCCTCTCAGACCATCATTATATACTTTTTAATGTGGAAATTATCCTAACAAAAACCAAAAAAGAATTCTTAGTCCATAGAAGATATTTAGACGATACAGCTATGATGACATTTTCTGAACAATTTGCTCTACATGAGCCGACTTACCATGATTGCTCTCTGAATGAAATGGTAGAGAACCTCAATTATGCACTATTATCTGTGTTAGACTCTGTTGCACCACTGAAAACCAAAAAGAAGTGCACAAGCAGAACCTCCCCATGGCTGAGAAATAAAAATGTTAGTGAAACGAAAAGAAAATGCCGTGCAGCAGAGAGAAAATGGAGGAAAACAAAGATCACTATCCACTACAATATCTACAAAGATACACTAACCACCTTTAACAAAACCATCCGTCTAGCAAGGAGAGAATATTTCTCCAACATTATTACAGAAAATGCCAGAAATTCCAGAGTTATTTTCTCCACCATTGACCAGCTGCTAAACACTGTCCCTGCCCCACCTCCATCCTCAGCAGTTAAATGTGAAGAGCTTGCTTTGTTCTTCAAGAACAAAATAACTTTGATTAGAGCGAGTATTATTAATAGTGGGGTCGAAACTGACATCAGTAGATTCTGCAACATAACCATGAGCACATTTACCTGTATCACACTTAGTGAACTTTCCAAAATTGTCAGCGAATCTAACTCCACAACCTCAGATATTGATCCTATACCCACAACATTCTTTAAGCGAGTGTTTGATAGTGTCTCAGGTCCGGTGCTAGAGATTATAAACACATCCCTTAGAACTGGCGTCTTCCCAGATGCCTTCAAAACAGCTGTTGTAAAGCCCCTATTAAAGAAACCCAAATTGGATAACAGTCTACTTGCAAATTACAGACCAATATCAAACCTCCCATTTATTAGTAAAGTACTGGAAAAGATAGTTTTAGTCCAATTAAATTATTTTCTTGAAGAAAATAACATCCTGGAAGTCTCGCAGTCAGGTTTCAGGAAATATCACAGTACTGAAACTGCTCTCACCAAAATAATTAGCGACCTCAGACTAAACTCTGATGCAAATAAAGTCTCTATTCTTATCCTGTTAGATCTCAGTGCAGCATTTGATACAATTGATCACGACATCCTAATCAATAGACTGGAAAAGCTTATTGGGTTCACGGATAGTGTATTGAACTGGCTGAAATCATATATCACAGGAAGGAAGTTTTATGTTAGTTTAGGTGACCATAGGTCCAAGAAACATCAGAACTGCTACGGGGTTGCTCAAGGAAGCTGCTTAGGTCCATTACTTTTTTCTCTTTATATGTTACCACTCGGCGACATAATCAGAAAACATAACATAGATTTCCATAGCTATGCGGATGACACACAACTATATATATCCACTGAACCCAACGATGCAACGGCCATCAATTCCATTACAAACTGCCTGTTGGCAATAAACAAATGGATGAATGATAACTTTCTTAAATTAAATTAAGACAAAACCGAAGTCCTACTATGTGGCCCCAAATCCAAAAGAGAGATGCTTATTAAGAATCTTGGAGGCTTAACCCCCTGTCTTAAACCAGAGGTGACGAGTCTCTGCGTAATCCTGGACTCAGATTTGAATTTCAACTCTCACATTAATAAAGTGACCAAAACAGCTTTCTTTCACCTGAGGAATATAGCAAAGGTACGACCATTCATAAACCAAAATGATGCAGAGAAGTTAATTCATGCTTTTATATCCAGCCGGCTGGACTACTGTAACGTACTTTTCACTGGTCTTCCCAAGAAAACCACTGAAAGACTACAGCTCATTCAAAATTCTGCAGCTAGATTATTAACCAAAACTAAAAGGAGAAAACACATTAGTCCTGTCCTAGCTACTTTACACTGGCTCCCTGTTACCTTCAGAATTGACTTTAAGGTCCTTTTTCTCACATACAAAGCTCTACACGGACAAGGACCTAGCTACATTGCTAACTCCTTTATAAACTACACACCAGCTAGAACACTGCGATCATCAAATGCAGGCCTATTAGAGGTCACCAGAAGCAGTCATAAGAAGATTGGTGATTCGGCCTTTGTCAATTACGCCCCAAAACTATGGAACAAATTACCCATAAATATTAGGGAAGCTAACACTCTAGACATTTTTAAAAGACAGCTTAAAACCTACCTTTTTACCGAAGCATTTAAGTAATTTTATCTCAAAAGGGTTTTCCTACTTTTTAAAGTTGTTTTCTCTCTTGAACAGAGATCTTATTGGGATTTTTATTATTGTTTGAATTATTTATCACTTGTATTATTGTTTTTATTGATTTTATGTAAAGCACCTTGAGCTACAATTCTTGTATGAAATGTGCTATATAAATAAAGTCTTACTTACTTACTTACTTACTTACTATCAATGTTTCAGGATTTTGAGAACATTTTCTAAAATGCATTACCATCAAGATCCACAAGGGCCTTCACTTCAAGCCAAGGAATGAGTGGGGGCTTGGTCAGCCCACAATTGCCTGAAATGTTGTGTATGCGTCTCGCCAAGCCCGCGCGTGTGTCAAGGGAAAGGCTGAGTGTGTGAGAATGTGGAGCACGCGCACGCTGAAGAGCAGGGGAGACATTTCATTGAAAATTTTGTTAGCAATTAGCCAAGCATGCATGTTTCAAATATTCACATAAAATCGACTTTTCATGTTACAGTCAACTTTTCCTCAGATTTGTGTACTAAACATTCTCAAGAGTCTTCATATGAACTTGTGATTGAATCAAAGTATCAGTTTTTGACCGGCGGATGTGTAAAGCATTATTTTAGCGTGAGCGATAAATTCGATTTGCTTTATATCAATCATTTTTTGAGATATGAAGTTGCCTTTGCACATGGTATCATGTTGTAGTGTCGTCCACCGATATACCAAGTTTAGTGTTGATATCTCAAAGATTTGCTGAGATTTGACCCAAGTTCCTGTTTGGTTACTTTTTTGCTGATTTTGATTGGCTGTGCCGGACAAACGGTTTAGAAAATCAAAACGCCATGGGATAACTTTTGTTAGGCTTGGTCTGAAGATCATCTCTGGTCATTTTGAAGAAGATATGACAAAAATTGTAGGAGGAGTAGGCTTTCAAAGGTTTTTGATACAACCGGAAATAGCGGGAAATCTATATAACCGGAAATTGACGTCATAGGGTGCGTTGAACTCGTCTTGATCCAGGGAATCCAATGGTACCTCATTTTTGAAAATCAGTCATACGGTTCAAAAGTTGCGTGTGTAAACACAAGTCCAACTTTGACCCATTGGTGGCGCTAGAGTGGTCTGATGGGATACATGAAACTTGGTGTAGGTATAGAAGGAACTGTCCTTAATGAGTGTGCCAAATTTAACAAAAAGTTATCCAAGGGTTCTAGGGGCTGCCATTGACTCCCATGGAACTAGAATAATAATAATAAATATAACTGCAAGCAGCAATGGCGGATTCCTCCAAACATTGCAAACCACTGAAAAATTTATATTCTTCACAAATTGTCACTGTAAAAATCCATGCTGCAGACTTACCAATGGGATACCAAATCTGAAATGCAATACCATCAAGATCCACAAGGGCTTTTATTTCAAGCCAAGGAGTGAAGGGAGGGGGCTTGGTGAGCCTACCCATTCCAGAAAGCCTTGTATCTTTGTGTACCAGGGCGTGGCCTGTAGCGTCACTTATGGGTGATATTGTGCCATTTGTGGTGTGGTAGTTACTCTTGGCCTATACTATCAATGTTTCAGGATTTTGAGAACTTTTTACCATTGCATACAAAATCGGAAATGCAATACCATCAAGATCCACATGGTCCTTTGCTAAAGACCAAGCAATGAGTGGGGCTTGGTCAGCCCACAATTGCCTGAAATGTTGTGTATGCGTCTCGCCAAGCTTGTGCGTGTGTCAAGGGAAAGGCTGAGTGTGTGAGAATGTGGAGCGCGCGTGCTGAGGAGCAGGGGAGACATTTCATTGGAAATTTCCTTAACAATTAGCCAAGCATGCATTTTTCAAATATTCACCTAAATTCAACTTTTCATCTTACAGTCAACTTTTTCTGAGATTTGTGTACTAAACATTCTCAAAAGTCTTCATGAACTTGTGATTGAATCAGAGTTTTTTGACTGGCGGATGTGTAAAGCATTATTTTAGCGTTAGAAATAAATTTGATTTCCTTCATTTCAATCATTTTTGAAGATATTAATTTGCCTTCCTACATGGGAACATGACGTAGTGTCTTTCACGTGACACACCAAGTTTGGTGTTGATATTTCAAAGATTTGCTGAGATTTGATCCAACTTCCTGTTTGGTTGCTTTGTTGACGATTTTGATTGGCTGTACCGGACAAACGGTTTTGAAATTCAAAAATCTGTTAAAGAATTCAGTGAGGGTTGCTCTGACGATGATACCTGCCAATTCTGGGGAAGATTGGACAAGAATTGTAGGAGAAGTAGCAAAAAAACGTGTTTCCTAAATCTTTATTGTACAAAAACATCCAATATGGCGGCCGTTATAGGTTATTGAGGCTTTTTTGTTCCTCATGAGAAATAAGGCATATCTAATGAATTTCAGAATTTTGGGACAAATGGGATGCGAATGGCATCACTTTGTAAATGGAAAATTGGGGCTTGGCCGTAGCGCCACCTATGGATAATGGTGCGTCATTTGTGGTGTGGTAGTTACTCCTGGCCTATACTATCAATGTTTCAGGATTTTGAGAACTTTTTCGAAAATGCATTACCATCAATATCCACAAGGGCCTTCACTTCAAGCCAAGGAATGAGTGGGGGCTTGGTCAGCCCACAATTGCCTGAAATGTTGTGTATGCGTCTCGCCAAGCCCGCGCGTGTGTCAAGGGAAAGGCTGAGTGTGTGAGAATGTGGAGCACGCGCGCGCTGAAGAGCAGGGGAGACATTTCATTGAAAATTTCGTTAGCAATTAGCCAAGCATGCATGTTTCAAATATTCACATAAAATCGACTTTTCATGTTACAGTCAACTTTTCCTCAGATTTGTGTACTAAACATTCTCAAGAGTCTTCATATGAACTTGTGATTGAATCAAAGTATCAGTTTTTGACCGGCGGATGTGTAAAGCATTATTTTAGCGTTAGCGATAAATTCGATTTGCTTTATATCAATCATCTTTTGAGATATGAAGTTGCCTTTGCACATGGTAACATGTTGTAGTGTCGTCCACCGATATACCAAGTTTAGTGTTGATATCTCAAAGATTTGCTGAGATTTGACCCAAGTTCCTGTTTGGTTACTTTTTTGCTGATTTTGATTGGTTGTGCCGGACAAACGGTTTAGAAAATCAAAACGCCATGGGATAACTTTTGTGAGGCTTGGTCTGAAGATCATCTATGGTCATTTTGAAGAAGATATGACAATAATTGTAGGAGGAGTAGGCTTTCAAAGGTTTTTGATACAACCGGAAATAGCGGAAAATCTATACAACCGGAAATTGACGTCATAGGGTGCGTTGAACTCGTCTTCATCCAGGGAATCCAATGGTACCTCATTTTTGTAAATCAGTCATACGGTTCAAAAGTTGCGTGTGTAAACACAAGTCCAACTTTGACCCATTGGTGGCGCTAGAGTGGTCTGATGGGATACATGAAACTTGGTGTAGGTATAGAAGGAACTGTCCTTAATGAGTGTGCCAAATTTAACAAAAAGTTATCCAAGGGTTCTAGGGGCTGCCATTGACTCCCATGGAACTAGAATAATAATAATAATAATAATAATAATAATAATAATAAATATAACTGCAAGCAGCAATGGCGGATTCCTCCAAACATTGCAAACCACTGAAAAATTTATATTCTTCACAAATTGTCACTGTAAAAATCCATGCTGCAGACTTACCAATGGGATACCAAATCTGAAATGCAATACCATCAAGATCCACAAGGGCTTTTATTTCAAGCCAAGGAGTGAAGGGAGGGGGCTTGGTGAGCCTACCCATTCCAGAAAGCCTTGTATCTTTGTGTACCAGGGCGTGGCCTGTAGCGTCACTTATGGGTGATATTGGGCCATTTGTGGTGTGGTAGTTACTCTTGGCCTATACTATCAATGTTTCAGGATTTTGAGAACTTTTTACCATTGCATACAAAATCGGAAATGCAATACCATCAAGATCCACATGGTCCTTTGCTAAAGACCAAGCAATGAGTGGGGCTTGGTCAGCCCACAATTGCCTGAAATGTTGTGTATGCGTCTCGCCAAGCTTGTGCGTGTGTCAAGGGAAAGGCTGAGTGTGTGAGAATGTGGAGCGCGCGTGCTGAGGAGCAGGGGAGACATTTCATTGGAAATTTCCTTAACAATTAGCCAAGCATGCATTTTTCAAATATTCACCTAAATTCAACTTTTCATCTTACAGTCAACTTTTTCTGAGATTTGTGTACTAAACATTCTCAAAAGTCTTCATGAACTTGTGATTGAATCAGAGTTTTTTGACTGGCGGATGTGTAAAGCATTATTTTAGCGTTAGAAATAAATTTGATTTCCTTCATTTCAATCATTTTTGAAGATATTAATTTGCCTTCCTACATGGGAACATGACGTAGTGTCTTTCACGTGACACACCAAGTTTGGTGTTGATATTTCAAAGATTTGCTGAGATTTGATCCAACTTCCTGTTTGGTTGCTTTGTTGACGATTTTGATTGGCTGTACTGGACAAACGGTTTTGAAATTCAAAAATCTGTTAAAGAATTCAGTGAGGGTTGCTCTGACGATGATACCTGCCAATTCTGGGGAAGATTGGACAAGAATTGTAGGAGAAGTAGCAAAAAAACGTGTTTCCTAAATCTTTATTGTACAAAAACATCCAATATGGCGGCCGTTATAGGTTATTGAGGCTTTTTTGTTCCTCATGAGAAATAGGGCATATCTAATGAATTTCAGAATTTTGGGACAAATGGGATGCGAATGGCATCACTTTGTAAATGGAAAATTGGGGCTTGGCCGTAGCGCCACCTATGGATAATGGTGCGTCATTTGTGGTGTGGTAGTTACTCCTGGCCTATACTATCAATGTTTCAGGATTTTGAGAACTTTTTCTAAAATGCATTACCATCAAGATCCACAAGGGCCTTCACTTCAAGCCAAGGAATGAGTGGGGGCTTGGTCAGCCCACAATTGCCTGAAATGTTGTGTATGCGTCTCGCCAAGCCCGCGCGTGTGTCAAGGGAAAGGCTGAGTGTGTGAGAATGTGGAGCACGCGCGCGCTGAAGAGCAGGGGAGACATTTCATTGAAAATTTCGTTAGCAATTAGCCAAGCATGCATGTTTCAAATATTCACATAAAATCGACTTTTCATGTTACAGTCAACTTTTCCTCAGATTTGTGTACTAAACATTCTCAAGAGTCTTCATATGAACTTGTGATTGAATCAAAGTATCAGTTTTTGACCGGCGGATGTGTAAAGCATTATTTTAGCGTTAGCGATAAATTCGATTTGCTTTATATCAATCATCTTTTGAGATATGAAGTTGCCTTTGCACATGGTAACATGTTGTAGTGTCGTCCACCGATATACCAAGTTTAGTGTTGATATCTCAAAGATTTGCTGAGATTTGACCCAAGTTCCTGTTTGGTTACTTTTTTGCTGATTTTGATTGGTTGTGCCGGACAAACGGTTTAGAAAATCAAAACGCCATGGGATAACTTTTGTGAGGCTTGGTCTGAAGATCATCTATGGTCATTTTGAAGAAGATATGACAATAATTGTAGGAGGAGTAGGCTTTCAAAGGTTTTTGATACAACCGGAAATAGCGGAAAATCTATACAACCGGAAATTGACGTCATAGGGTGCGTTGAACTCGTCTTCATCCAGGGAATCCAATGGTACCTCATTTTTGTAAATCAGTCATACGGTTCAAAAGTTGCGTGTGTAAACACAAGTCCAACTTTGACCCATTGGTGGCGCTAGAGTGGTCTGATGGGATACATGAAACTTGGTGTAGGTATAGAAGGAACTGTCCTTAATGAGTGTGCCAAATTTAACAAAAAGTTATCCAAGGGTTCTAGGGGCTGCCATTGACTCCCATGGAACTAGAATAATAATAATAATAATAATAATAATAATAATAAAACTAACAATAACAATAGGTTTCCTCCTTACGGAGGAATCCTAATAAAACTAACAATAACAATAGGTTTCCTCCTTACGGAGGAATCCTAAATATAGCTGCAAGCAGCAATGGCGGATTCCTCCAAAACATTGCGAACCATTGAAAAATTTATATTCTTCACAAATTGTCACTGTATAGAAACATCCATGCTGTAGACTTACCAATGGGATACCAAATCTGAAATGCAATACCATCAAGATCCACAAGGGCTTTTATTTTAAGCCAAGGAGTGAAGGGAGGGGGCTTGGTGAGCCTACCCATTCCAGAAAGCCTTGTATCTTTGTGTATCAGGGCGTGGCCTGTAGCGCCACCTACGGGTAATGGTGGGTCATTTGTGGTGTGGTAGTTTCTCATGGCATATACTATCAATGTTTCAGGATTTAGAAAACTTTTTACCATTGCATACAAAATCGGAAATGCAATACCATCAAGATCCACATGGGCCTTTGCTAAAGACCAAGCAATGAGTGGGGGCTTGGTCAGCCCACAATTGCCTGAAATGTTGTGTTTGCGTCTCGCTAAACTTGCGCGTGTGTCAAGGGAAAGGCTGAGTGCGTGAGAATGTGGAGCGCGCGCGCTGAGGAGCAGGGGAGACATTACATTCACATTTATTCATTTAGCAGACGCTTTTATCCAAAGCGACTTCCAAGAGAGAGCTTTACAAAGTGCATAGGTCACTGATCATAACAACAAGATAGCCAAAAAACATCGCGAGTAGCCAAAACATGAAGCACACATTGTGAACAACCAAAGTAAGTGCCAAAGGGAAGAACCATAAGAGCATGTAGTTCAACAAGTTACAATTAAACAACATGAACCGCTATAAGTGCAAGTGTACCTGTGGAAAAGAGCATGCAACAGTAATAAAACAATATATCACAGCGAGAACAAAAATTTAAAACAGTTACCACTATCCACAAGAGCAACAAGTCTCTAAGCAAGAGTCATTGTGATCCTTGAGGAACCTAACATCGGGTCAAGCGAACAATTCCTAAGTACCGTTGTACTCCCGAACAAGTGCGTCTTGAGCCTTTTCTTGAAGGTGGAGAGACAGTCAGTATCTCTGACGGAGGTGGGGAGTTGATTCCACCACTGGGGGGCTAGACAGGAGAAGAGGATATCTAATGAATTTCAGAATTTTGGGACAAATTGGATGCGAATGGCATCACTTTGTAAATGGACAATTGGGGCTTGGCCGTAGCGCCACCTATGGATAATGGTGCGTCATTTGTGGTGTGGTAGTTACTCCTGGCCTATACTATCAATGTTTCAGGATTTTGAGAACTTTTTCTAAAATGCATTACCATCAAGATCCACAAGGGCCTTCACTTCAAGCCAAGGAATGAGTGGGGGCTTTGTCAGCCCACAATTGCCTGAAATGTTGTGTATGCGTCTCGCCAAGCACGCGCGTGTGTCAAGGGAAAGGCTGAGTGTGTGAGAATGTGGCGCGCGCGCGCTGAGGAGCAGAGGGAGACATTACATTGGAAATGTCATTAGCAATTAGCCAAGCATGCATTTTTCAAATATTCACATAAAATCGACTTTTCATGTTACAGTCAACTTTTCCTCAGATTTGTGTACTAAACATTCTCAAGAGTCTTCATATGAACTTGTGATTGAATCAAAGTATCAGTTTTTGACCGGCGGATGTGTAAAGCATTATTTTAGCGTGAGCGATAAATTCGATTTGCTTTATATCAATCATTTTTTGAGATATGAAGTTGCCTTTGCACATGGTAACATGTTGTAGTGTCGTCCACCGATATACCAAGTTTAGTGTTGATATCTCAAAGATTTGCAGAGTTTTGACCCAAGTTCCTGTTTGGTTACTTTTTTGCTGATTTTGATTGGCTGTGCCGGACAAACGGTTTATAAAATCAAAACGCCATGGGATAACTTTTGTGAGGCTTGGTCTGAAGATCATCTCTGGTCATCTTGAAGAAGATATGACAAAAATTGTAGGAGGAGTAGGCTTTCAAAGGTTTTTGATACAACCGGAAATAGCGGAAAATCTATATAACCGGAAATTGACGTCATAGGGTGCGTTGAACTCGTCTTGATCCAGGGAATCCAATGGTACCTCATTTTTGAAAATCGGTAATACGGTTCAAAAGTTGCGTGTGTAAACACAAGTCCAACTTTGACCCATTGGTGGCGCTAGAGTGGTCTGATGGGATACATGAAACTTGGTGTAGGTATAGAAAGAACTGTCCTTAATGAGTGTGCCAAATTTAACAAAAAGTTATCCAAGGGTTCTAGGGGCTGCCATTGACTCCCATGGAACTAGAATAATAATAATAATAATAAAACTAACAATAACAATAGGTTTCCTCCTTACGGAGGAATCCTAAATATAACTGCAAGCAGCAATGGCGGATTCCTCCAAACATTGCAAACCACTGAAAAATTTATATTCTTCACAAATTGTCACTGTAAAAATCCATGCTGCAGACTTACCAATGGGATACCAAATCTGAAATGCAATACCATCAAGATCCACAAGGGCTTTTATTTCAAGCCAAGGAGTGAAGGGAGGGGGCTTGGTGAGCCTACCCATTCCAGAAAGCCTTGTATCTTTGTGTACCAGGGCGTGGCCTGTAGCGTCACTTATGGGTGATATTGGGCCATTTGTGGTGTGGTAGTTACTCTTGGCCTATACTATCAATGTTTCAGGATTTTGAGAACTTTTTACCATTGCATACAAAATCGGAAATGCAATACCATCAAGATCCACATGGTCCTTTGCTAAAGACCAAGCAATGAGTGGGGCTTGGTCAGCCCACAATTGCCTGAAATGTTGTGTATGCGTCTCGCCAAGCTTGTGCGTGTGTCAAGGGAAAGGCTGAGTGTGTGAGAATGTGGAGCGCGCGTGCTGAGGAGCAGGGGAGACATTTCATTGGAAATTTCCTTAACAATTAGCCAAGCATGCATTTTTCAAATATTCACCTAAATTCAACTTTTCATCTTACAGTCAACTTTTTCTGAGATTTGTGTACTAAACATTCTCAAAAGTCTTCATGAACTTGTGATTGAATCAGAGTTTTTTGACTGGCGGATGTGTAAAGCATTATTTTAGCGTTAGAAATAAATTTGATTTCCTTCATTTCAATCATTTTTGAAGATATTAATTTGCCTTCCTACATGGGAACATGACGTAGTGTCTTTCACGTGACACACCAAGTTTGGTGTTGATATTTCAAAGATTTGCTGAGATTTGATCCAACTTCCTGTTTGGTTGCTTTGTTGACGATTTTGATTGGCTGTACTGGACAAACGGTTTTGAAATTCAAAAATCTGTTAAAGAATTCAGTGAGGGTTGCTCTGACGATGATACCTGCCAATTCTGGGGAAGATTGGACAAGAATTGTAGGAGAAGTAGCAAAAAAACGTGTTTCCTAAATCTTTATTGTACAAAAACATCCAATATGGCGGCCGTTATAGGTTATTGAGGCTTTTTTGTTCCTCATGAGAAATAGGGCATATCTAATGAATTTCAGAATTTTGGGACAAATGGGATGCGAATGGCATCACTTTGTAAATGGAAAATTGGGGCTTGGCCGTAGCGCCACCTATGGATAATGGTGCGTCATTTGTGGTGTGGTAGTTACTCCTGGCCTATACTATCAATGTTTCAGGATTTTGAGAACTTTTTCGAAAATGCATTACCATCAAGATCCACAAGGGCCTTCACTTCAAGCCAAGGAATGAGTGGGGGCTTGGTCAGCCCACAATTGCCTGAAATGTTGTGTATGCGTCTCGCCAAGCCCGCGCGTGTGTCAAGGGAAAGGCTGAGTGTGTGAGAATGTGGAGCACGCGCGCGCTGAAGAGCAGGGGAGACATTTCATTGAAAATTTCGTTAGCAATTAGCCAAGCATGCATGTTTCAAATATTCACATAAAATCGACTTTTCATGTTACAGTCAACTTTTCCTCAGATTTGTGTACTAAACATTCTCAAGAGTCTTCATATGAACTTGTGATTGAATCAAAGTATCAGTTTTTGACCGGCGGATGTGTAAAGCATTATTTTAGCGTGAGCGATAAATTCGATTTGCTTTATATCAATCATTTTTTGAGATATGAAGTTGCCTTTGCACATGGTAACATGTTGTAGTGTCGTCCACCGATATACCAAGTTTAGTGTTGATATCTCAAAGATTTGCAGAGTTTTGACCCAAGTTCCTGTTTGGTTACTTTTTTGCTGATTTTGATTGGCTGTGCCGGACAAACGGTTTATAAAATCAAAACGCCATGGGATAACTTTTGTGAGGCTTGGTCTGAAGATCATCTCTGGTCATCTTGAAGAAGATATGACAAAAATTGTAGGAGGAGTAGGCTTTCAAAGGTTTTTGATACAACCGGAAATAGCGGAAAATCTATATAACCGGAAATTGACGTCATAGGGTGCGTTGAACTCGTCTTGATCCAGGGAATCCAATGGTACCTCATTTTTGAAAATCGGTAATACGGTTCAAAAGTTGCGTGTGTAAACACAAGTCCAACTTTGACCCATTGGTGGCGCTAGAGTGGTCTGATGGGATACATGAAACTTGGTGTAGGTATAGAAAGAACTGTCCTTAATGAGTGTGCCAAATTTAACAAAAAGTTATCCAAGGGTTCTAGGGGCTGCCATTGACTCCCATGGAACTAGAATAATAATAATAATAATAAAACTAACAATAACAATAGGTTTCCTCCTTACGGAGGAATCCTAAATATAACTGCAAGCAGCAATGGCGGATTCCTCCAAACATTGCAAACCACTGAAAAATTTATATTCTTCACAAATTGTCACTGTAAAAATCCATGCTGCAGACTTACCAATGGGATACCAAATCTGAAATGCAATACCATCAAGATCCACAAGGGCTTTTATTTCAAGCCAAGGAGTGAAGGGAGGGGGCTTGGTGAGCCTACCCATTCCAGAAAGCCTTGTATCTTTGTGTACCAGGGCGTGGCCTGTAGCGTCACTTATGGGTGATATTGGGCCATTTGTGGTGTGGTAGTTACTCTTGGCCTATACTATCAATGTTTCAGGATTTTGAGAACTTTTTACCATTGCATACAAAATCGGAAATGCAATACCATCAAGATCCACATGGTCCTTTGCTAAAGACCAAGCAATGAGTGGGGCTTGGTCAGCCCACAATTGCCTGAAATGTTGTGTATGCGTCTCGCCAAGCTTGTGCGTGTGTCAAGGGAAAGGCTGAGTGTGTGAGAATGTGGAGCGCGCGTGCTGAGGAGCAGGGGAGACATTTCATTGGAAATTTCCTTAACAATTAGCCAAGCATGCATTTTTCAAATATTCACCTAAATTCAACTTTTCATCTTACAGTCAACTTTTTCTGAGATTTGTGTACTAAACATTCTCAAAAGTCTTCATGAACTTGTGATTGAATCAGAGTTTTTTGACTGGCGGATGTGTAAAGCATTATTTTAGCGTTAGAAATAAATTTGATTTCCTTCATTTCAATCATTTTTGAAGATATTAATTTGCCTTCCTACATGGGAACATGACGTAGTGTCTTTCACGTGACACACCAAGTTTGGTGTTGATATTTCAAAGATTTGCTGAGATTTGATCCAACTTCCTGTTTGGTTGCTTTGTTGACGATTTTGATTGGCTGTACTGGACAAACGGTTTTGAAATTCAAAAATCTGTTAAAGAATTCAGTGAGGGTTGCTCTGACGATGATACCTGCCAATTCTGGGGAAGATTGGACAAGAATTGTAGGAGAAGTAGCAAAAAAACGTGTTTCCTAAATCTTTATTGTACAAAAACATCCAATATGGCGGCCGTTATAGGTTATTGAGGCTTTTTTGTTCCTCATGAGAAATAGGGCATATCTAATGAATTTCAGAATTTTGGGACAAATGGGATGCGAATGGCATCACTTTGTAAATGGAAAATTGGGGCTTGGCCGTAGCGCCACCTATGGATAATGGTGCGTCATTTGTGGTGTGGTAGTTACTCCTGGCCTATACTATCAATGTTTCAGGATTTTGAGAACTTTTTCGAAAATGCATTACCATCAAGATCCACAAGGGCCTTCACTTCAAGCCAAGGAATGAGTGGGGGCTTGGTCAGCCCACAATTGCCTGAAATGTTGTGTATGCGTCTCGCCAAGCCCGCGCGTGTGTCAAGGGAAAGGCTGAGTGTGTGAGAATGTGGAGCACGCGCGCGCTGAAGAGCAGGGGAGACATTTCATTGAAAATTTCGTTAGCAATTAGCCAAGCATGCATGTTTCAAATATTCACATAAAATCGACTTTTCATGTTACAGTCAACTTTTCCTCAGATTTGTGTACTAAACATTCTCAAGAGTCTTCATATGAACTTGTGATTGAATCAAAGTATCAGTTTTTGACCGGCGGATGTGTAAAGCATTATTTTAGCGTTAGCGATAAATTCGATTTGCTTTATATCAATCATCTTTTGAGATATGAAGTTGCCTTTGCACATGGTAACATGTTGTAGTGTCGTCCACCGATATACCAAGTTTAGTGTTGATATCTCAAAGATTTGCTGAGATTTGACCCAAGTTCCTGTTTGGTTACTTTTTTGCTGATTTTGATTGGTTGTGCCGGACAAACGGTTTAGAAAATCAAAACGCCATGGGATAACTTTTGTGAGGCTTGGTCTGAAGATCATCTATGGTCATTTTGAAGAAGATATGACAATAATTGTAGGAGGAGTAGGCTTTCAAAGGTTTTTGATACAACCGGAAATAGCGGAAAATCTATACAACCGGAAATTGACGTCATAGGGTGCGTTGAACTCGTCTTCATCCAGGGAATCCAATGGTACCTCATTTTTGTAAATCAGTCATACGGTTCAAAAGTTGCGTGTGTAAACACAAGTCCAACTTTGACCCATTGGTGGCGCTAGAGTGGTCTGATGGGATACATGAAACTTGGTGTAGGTATAGAAGGAACTGTCCTTAATGAGTGTGCCAAATTTAACAAAAAGTTATCCAAGGGTTCTAGGGGCTGCCATTGACTCCCATGGAACTAGAATAATAATAATAATAATAATAATAATAAAACTAACAATAACAATAGGTTTCCTCCTTACGGAGGAATCCTAAATATAACTGCAAGCAGCAATGGCGGATTCCTCCAAACATTGCAAACCACTGAAAAATGTATATTCTTTACAAATAGTCACTGTAAAATTCCATGCCGCAGACTTACCAATGGGATACCAAATATGAAATGCAATACCATCAAGATCCACAAGGGCTTTTATTTCAACCCAAGGAGTGAAGGGAGGGGGCTTGGTTGAGCCTACCCATTCCAGAAAGCCTTGTATCTTTGTGTATCAGGGCGTGGCCTGTAGCGTCACTTATGGGTGATATTGGGCCATTTGTGGTGTGGTAGTTACTCTTGGCCTATACTATAAATGTTTCAGGATTTTGAGAACTTTTTACCATTGCATACAAAATCGGAAATGCAATACCATCAAGATCCACATGGGCCTTTGCTAAAGACCAAGCAATGAGTGGGGGCTTGGTCAGCCCACAATTGCCTGAAATGTTGTGTATGCGTCTCGTCAAGCTTGCGCGTGTGTCAAGGGAAAGGCTGAGTGTGTGAGAATGTGGAGCGCGCGCGCTGAGGAGCAGGGGAGACATTTCATTGGAAATTTCCTTAACAATTAGCCAAGCATGCATTTTTCAAATATTCACCAAATTTCAACTTTTCATGTAACAGTCAACTTTTTCTGAGATTTGTGTACTAAACATTCTCAAGAGTCTTTATGAACATGTGATTTAATCAGAGTTTTTTGACTGGCGGATGTGTAAAGCATTATTTTAGCGTTAGATAGAAATAAATTAGATTTCCTTTATTTCAATCATTTTTTAAGATATTAATTTGCCTTCTCACATGGGAACATGATGTAGTGTCTTTCACGTGACACACCAAGTTTGGTGGTGATATTTCAAAGATTTGCTGAGATTTGATACAACTTCCTGTTTGGTTGCTTTGTTGACGATTTTGATTGGCACCAATCATTTTTTGAGATATGAAGTTGCCTTTGCACATGGTAACATGTTGTAGTGTCGTCCACCGATATACCAACCGTCATAGGGTGGTGCGTTGAACTCGTCTTGATCCAAGGAATCCAATGGTACCTCATTTTCGAAAATCAGTCATACGGTTCAAAAGTTGCGTGTGTAAACACAAGTCCAACTTTGACCCATTGGTGGCGCTAGAGTGGTCTAATGGGATACATGAAACTTGGTGTAGGTATAGAAGGAACTGTCCTTAATGTGTGCCAAATTTCACAAAAAGTTATCCAAGGGTTCTAGGGGCTGCCATTGACTCCCATGGAACTAGAATAATAACTAGAGAGGATACAATTTCTGGGGAAATTGTAGGGTGTGCTTGCTTGCGTCGGTTGCACAGGGGTCTGTATATTTTATATAAAAATGCATCGGGCCTACTTATTATTTATAAAGATTACATAGATTTAAAAGCATCTTTTTTTTGCTGCTCATTTACAACTCAAAATACGAGTGAAGTGTAGAATGAAATAGATGTCTTCTCATTTCCCCTGCAAGAGGCAGCTGACAGGCTGAATCAAAACGAATACATTTGGCAGACCGGTGTAAAAATGGACCTAATCTCTATGACTTAAACGTCCTTTTAAGTTGTCCCTTCTCGTGATATTTTCAGGCATTTAGCCTACTCATATTGCATTCATTCATTAATAAAGAACCCCCTTTGAAGATTATTCTACGACTTTACCGGCAGAAGATAGAATCGCGATTCAAACAGTACCATCTGCTAACTGAAAATATGCCCCCAAAAACGTAAATAAGATTGACATTTATTTATTTAGCTCATTCATAAAAAGCTCACTGGTAGCGATCATTGTCAGTAACAACGCAAAATGCGATATAGCCCTGTGTGGAGAAGCTGCCCCGGTAAATTCTACTACTACAGTACAGTACTAGACTACTGCTGTGTTCGTCTTGGTAGCGATTGCGTTGGTTGAATTCGATTTAATGTTCCGTTGTACGGTTTAGGCTGAAATTAATTATTTTCATGAACAGATTGACAAAGTTTAGGCTGTGGCAATGAAGTTCAGGTTAGTAGTCAGATTGTTTCAACTATTGAAAGACTTTTGAGTAAGGGGAGTGCCGAACATGTTCTGTCGCCGTTTGACTTGAACAGCTGAGGAGTTTTTGTTAGCTACTGTACTCACACTAGTGTCTCGGGTAGGCTACAGCGTTGCAGTGAGCTACACTGGTTTGAAACCACAGGTAATGGTAATTTCACCAACAAATCGTTTACTAATGTCAGAATAAATCATACAACGAAAATGTATATGTGAGGAATGTTTATTTTAACGATTGAAAACAGATAAATCATAGACCACTGTAGTATGTGTTGCCCGGGCAACACAGGCTAATGTCATGATGCTAATACTTCAGTGAAATAGTAGACTACTGTTTCCGAAAGTAGATGTACGTCCTTAATAATATCAGCTTATATTGTACATTACACATCACAATTGTGTGTCATATCAAAAAGTAAAATGAGTAAATAGTTATCACCCTGGCCTCTTTTCTTGTGGCGTTTCTGCAGCTGCCTTGCAGTAAAGCTATAGTTAGCCTAGCTATCCCCCAAGTTAACAGATGCGAAACGAATGTTCTACCAAAGGTAGTCACGCGTGTTTTCGTGACGTTAGTGATGCGGTGACGTTAGTAACGTCAGTGACTGTGGCTAGCAAATTAGCCACCGTTAGCTTCACTTTTCGCCACAAAAACTTAACTTAAGCCCAAACCATGCAACGGAACGTAAATTCCAATAGAAGCAACTCAATCGCTACCAAGACGAAACTTTTGACACCTACGTTGTCTATGTAGGCCAAATATTGACTGAGTTTTAGGGGGGCAAAAAGAATAATAATAATAATAATATATATGTGAGAGAACAAAGGTTGTGCCCTTGCCGAAGGCAAAGCACACCCAATAACTAGAGAGAGTACAATTTCTGGGGAAATTGTAGGGTGTGCTTGCTTGCGTCGGTTGCACAGGGGTCAGTTTTTTAATTACATTTTTACAACTGATATTGTGTACTGATATTGATATAACCTGTGTATTTTATATAAAAATGCATACTTATTATTTATAAAGATTACATAGATTTAAAAGCATCTTTTTTCTTGCTGCTCATTTACAACTCAAAATACGAGTGAAGCGTAGAATGAAATAGATGTCTTCTCATTTCCCCTGCAAGAGGCAGCCTCATAGCTGAATCAAAACGAATAAATTTGGCAGTAAAAATTGACCTAATCTCTATGACTTAAACGTCATTTTAAGTTTTTCCCTTCTCATGATATTTTCAGGCATTTAGCCTACTCATTGCATTCATTCATTAATAAAGAACCCCCTTTGAAGATTATTCTACGACGTTACCCGGTAGTAGAAGATGGAATCGCGATTCAAACAGTACCATCTGCTAACTGAAAATATGCCCCCCAAAACGTAAATAAGCTTGACATTTATTTAGTGGAAAATCGCTCATTCATAAAAAGCTCACTGGTAGTGATCATTGTCAGTAACAACGCAAAATGCGATATAGCCCTGTGTGGAGAATCTGCCCCGGTAAATTGTACTACTACTGTACAGTACTAGACTACTGTTGTGTTCGTCTTGGTAGCGATTGCGTTGGTTGAATTGGATTTAACGTTCCGTTGTACGGTTTAAGCTGAAATTAATTATTTTCATGAACAGATTGACAACGTTTAGGCTGTGGCAATGAAGTTCAGGTTAGTAGTTAGATAGACTTTTGATTTAAGTAAGGGGAGTGCCGAACATGTTCTGTCGCCGTTTGACTTCCTAAACAGCTGTGTAGTGTAGATGTTTTTGTAGTGTGTCTCGCGTAAGCTACAGCGTTGCAGTGAGCTACACTGGTTTGAAACCACAGGTAATGGTAATTTCACCAACAAATCGTTTTCTAATGTCAGAATAAATCCTAAAACGAAAATGTATATGTGAGGAATGTTTATTTTAACGATTGAAAACAGATAACGCTACATCATAGACCACTGTAGTATGTGTTGCACGGGCAACACAGGCTAATGTCATGATGCTAATACTTCAGTGAAATAGTAGACTACTGTTTCCGAAAGTAGATGTACTTCCTTAATAATATCAGCTTATATTGTACATTACACATCACAATTGTGTGTCATATCACAAAGTAAAATGAGTAAATAGTTATCACCCTGGCCTCTTTTCTTGTGGCGTTTCTGCAGCTGCCTTGCAGTAAAGCTAAGGTTAGCCTAGCTATCCCCCAAGTTAACAGATGCGAAACGAATGTTCTGCCAAAGGTAGTCACGCGTGTTTTCGTGACGTTAGTGACGCAGTGACGTTAGTAACGTCAGTGACTGTGGCTAGCAAATTAGCCACAGTTAGCTTCACTTTTCGCCACAAAAACTTAACTTAAGCCTAAACCATGCAACGGAACGTAAATTCCAATAGAAGCAACTCAATCGCTACCAAGACGAAACTTTTGACACCTACGTTGTCTATGTAGGCCAAATGTTGACTGAGTTTTAGGGGGGCAAAAAGAAATAAAAATAATAATATATATGTGAGAGAACAAAGGTTGTGCCCTTGCCGAAGGCAAAGCACACCCAATAATAATAATAATAATAATACTAACAATAACAATAGGTGCCTCGCAGCTTTGCTGCTTGGCCCCTAACAATAGGTTTCCTCCTTACGGAGGAATCCTAATAATAATAAAACTAACAATAACAATAGGTTTCCTCCTTACGGAGGAATCCTAATAAAACTAACAATAACAATAGGTTTCCTCCTTACGGAGGAATACTACCAATTACAATAGGTGCCTCGCAGCTTCGCTGCTTGGCCCCTAATAAAACTAACAATAACAATAGGTTTCCTCCTTACGGAGGAATCTTAATAATAATAATAATAATAAAACTAACAATATCAATAGGTTTCCTCCTTACGGAGGAATCCTAATAAAACTAACAATAACAACAGGTTTCCTCCTTATGGAGGAATCCTAATTATAAGAAAAGGTAGAAACACTTGAGGTGGCTGCGCCGCTTCGCGGCTTGGCCACCAATAATGTAGGCTAGTTAGGTTATAGGTTTTTCAGTCAGTGCATTTGATAAATAATTGTGTCCATGCGCTTAAAATTATGATTAATGTAAAATTATATTCCTCGTCCGCCAGATCTTTTCATAAAAAATGTAATGCATATGTTTTTAGATCGGTTTATTTTATATTCTTTATACATTTTATAAATAACTTTTATGTCCATGATTAACGTTTGTCAATTTTCTTGTGTAACAAAAGAAACATGTATAAAGCACATCTGCCAGATTTTTACAAAATCACCCAATTTATTTTGGTGACGTTTTGTAAAAATCCGAAAGCAGCTCATCAAAATCTATTGGAGACCTAATGCATCAAAATACAACGCCGTATTTCAGAATGTTCTACGGGAAAAGCCAAACATATTAACGTGGAAGTCAATGTGCAACTCTAGGCGTCAAAAACGACGACAAAGGCACCCCCTGGCGTCAATATTTGACAAGTTGGGATGAGACTGGGTTGGTTTTATTCGATGAACGTGACTGAGAACAGGCCACATGTTAACAGTAATATATCTGGTTAAATCGTTTAAAAAGTGGCCCGTCACTTAAGAGATGTCTATTTATTTATTTATTTAATTATGGCACATTTAGTCCTCCATACACACTCTATCTTAAGGTCAGTTCCTCTCAGTATGAAGTAAGGTATACAAATTCTAGACTTTGTGGCTGGTATAGATTGTTTAAACTCACTGGTCAAACTCAGCTAATCGCTGGCTTTTAGTTGGCGTAGCTGGAAGTGGTCGTGCTTGAGATGTCAGAGGTGAGGGGTTCGATCCCAAGTATGGGCGAGCTTCGGCCAAGTGTACCCCCAAAGGGTGCGTAACCACATCTGTTACATTGGTGCCGTGACCCGGATTACATCAGGTTAGCTGCAGCCGACCGGCTGGGGTAGCTGTGATGTGTGGAGTGAGTTTAGAGGGGTAAGTGTAGACGGTGTAGATGGTGGTTACAAGCCAGTGAATCGCTGGCTTTTCGTTGGTGTATCTGGTAGTGGTCGTTCTTGAGATGTCCGAGGTGGCGGGGTTGATCCAGATTACGGGCGCGACCACGTCTGTTACATTTAGTCTTGAAAATCTGTTAATAGCAACATCACCACCTGCAGATTTATGCTGCATTCTGCTCTTTTGTTTTGCTTCTGCATTCCGCATCATCTTGTCAGTTTTCTTACAGTGTCTTGTTCCCACAGATAGTGAATCTCATCGAAGAGACTGGACACTTCCATATCACAAACACAACTTTTGACTTTGACCTCTGCTCTTTGGACAAAACCACAGTCAGAAAGCTTCAAAGTTACCTGGAAACGTCTGAAGTTTTGTAAGGCGAAGAGCTATAGGCTGCCAGTGGGTTTGGTGAATGTTAACTTCCTCTAACTACTATTTTGTCTCTTTTTACTTGAACTTTCACTGCAATGCAACCTGTTCCCTCCTTGAGTGAAACCAGTATTCGGTTTGGGTCCTTGTTCTTTCTTTCTTTAGTCAGGAGTTGGCTTGTGATAGACAAAGAACAGGTTTAACCACTACATCACCCTGAAAATTACCCAGGTTGACCAGATCACCTTATAAGCCTTGAAAATTTCACAATTCACAAAAACTAATTGAAAACACCGTATTGCTCTTACTTTACATATTGTTATCGTGTACTGTATGTGCGTGTTATATTTTGTTCTTTGTGACATGTATGTGCAACTGCCTTACTGCTTTATCAGGCTAATTTATTGAATTTGAGTTCCAAGTGTGTGTGATGGCGAGAACAGAATTATACTTGCACCAGCACCTCACAGCAAGCATATCTCATGCTGTATATGACAGTCAAGATCTTTATAACAAAAAAATGTGAGGAATTACTTGAGTGAAAATAAAATGTCAAAGCAGGGGAAAGCTCTTGCTGAGGTTATATGAAGTACAGAAAAGGGCAATGGAACAAGTCATGCACTTACAAAATCATAATTGTGGTATCAAACATTTGTATTTATACTGAATAATTATTTCGAAAAGGTGCTGCATTACATAGTTATTAGCTTGTGCTTGTTTAAAGCTGTAACTGTCCTCAAGATGGAACAGTCAATAATTACTTTTTTTTATATACAAATGTACTATTTAGAGTGCAGGACATCAGAACATCTTTATTTATTAAATGGGGATCTTAGTTGGCAAATCTGCATACATTTGGGGAGACGTTTTTGTGTCACTTGTTATGGTTAAAATGTTGTCCATGAACTAATTTTAGGAATAGATTTTGTTTGATATTCAAAGGCTGTACCATATGTGGGAGAATGCATGTGGTCTTTTTCAGGGGCCATGACAGCAGAATGTGCTGTTTAACCTTTGGCTTGACTTTTATGTTCCTTATGAGTTACTGTAAATCGTAGAAAATTATTTTTTTAAATTGAAAAGTAAAATATTCATTATTATGTACAAATAAAGTAATGAATATCCTGCATTGGCACTGTGATTTCAAAATTGTGTTGCATTCTTGTTCTTTACTGGAAAATATTTGATTGAATGCCCTATCTTTTCATATTTTGCCTTTGCTCTATTTCCAAGCCCAAATACATCTGTTTTGATTGAAAGAATATCATATATTGTTTGTGTCTATATAAACTGTATTTGTGTTAACTATGTTCTTTTTTTTTTTTGACTGACTGACTGACTCATCTTTAATGGAAACATTTCTTAGCATGGGGCTCCCTGGTAGCTCACTGGGTAGGGTGCGTACCATACGAGCTGAGGCCCACACGCAGCATCCCGGGTTTGATTACAGTTCTGGCCATTTCTTCCCCTCCCCTCTCCAATTTCCTGTCTATCTCTGTCAGTGAGGAACACAAGGTTGCTTCGCCCTCCATTGTCACGTTTCCTCTACACAGCAACAATGAACCCGAGCTAATGACTTGTGATTGTCTGCGCAATGACATTTAGACCACTTAAATTATTGATAGCTATCAGGATGTGAAGAGACCTTAAAATAAAAAATCTGGATACAATATCAATTCCTATTTTTAACACAACTTGCACTACACAAGTTCACTTGTGTACCTGGGAAGATCTGTCAAGTGCATATTTTTATTTGGAAGGATTTCAAAAGTATTTACAACCAATTCTTCTTAAAGATCCTGTAAAGTGGAATTGAAAATGAGTTTTAAGTTCATCACACCACAGAAGAATGTGTTGTTTACTACCCATCCAAATTCGAATGAAAAAAACAAACACAGACAAGTATGTTAAATTAGGCTTTGAAATCGTGAGAAAATCAGCAGTCTTCTCTGCTTGAGACTGGGGGGAGCCTGTCGCCTGAAGGAGCTGAAGCTCCGCCCCCTCGAATGTATTGAATTTAGCAACAACAGCAACACTAGCTTAATCGATTGCAGATATTATAACAGCCATACCTGCAGTCTCCAACTACTTCTAGAACATTAGCTACCATTTCAGCAAAATACCATCATTCTACACCGAGTAGCCTAATACCAAGTTAGCGGTTTGCACTAACTCATAGCAGAGATACCTCTGGAAAGGTTATCCAGTATATTTATAACAAGCACACAGAACTGAGTGACTGCTGGCGGCGGTGGATGGTCCAGGTGCGACCGGAGGAGGAACGGCCGGGAGGGGGATGCTCGGTACGGCTCCGCGCTGCAAGAGAAGCCGTGTGTCCCTGAACCCCGTCTCTCTGGTCCATGTTAAAACTATCCGCCGTGAAATGGTCACTGCAGAGGCGGCTGTTGGAGTTTATCCGAAGCTTTCCAACAGTGTGGCTCTTCACAAAATCTATCCACCTATTTTTCCTTTCCTAATCAATAGGGAAATTAAATAGCGTTGCAGCGCAGCTGAAATTCTTGCATCCAGGGAAGATGCAGTTGCGGGTGGAGGGAGACATACTGAAGCTAGCTAGCTAGCTGATGTAGGCTACAATATCAGTACCGCAGGAGGAGCCATTCAGTGATCTGACGTAGATAGGGCAAAATGACGTAGATAGGGTATTTTTTGGCTCCGCCCATTAAAACCTGATCTGAAAACGGAAGAGAAACTGTTCTTCGGTTTAAAGATACTGTAAAGTAAATTCCATGTTTTGCTTCTAAGTACATTATATACGTGTGAAATGAGTTCCTGAAAGCATGTGCAAAGCGCTAAAACCTTGTCGCACTGAAATGTGGAGTTACACCGATCAGGTTTTAATGGTCGGAGCCAAAAAATGCCCTATCTACGTCATTTCGGAGTTAAGCCATGGGTGTGTAATGGCACCAAGTTCATAAATACACACCTTTGGCATTGAGACATCTTAATCACCTGTCCAACAGCTGGCAACTTACCTCAGCAGTCAGGTACTCAAGGATTGCTGCACTGTACAGAGCACACACGCCCAGTGGTGGTTCTAGACACATTTTACTGGGGGGGGCTGTTTAATCAGAAGGGCACATTAAAAAACTGAAACAAATATTATTTAAATATTACATACTTTAATTTAGCTTTACATTTACATTTACATTTACATTTAGTCATTTAGCAGACGCTCTTATCCAGAGCGACTTACAGTAAGTACAGGGACATTCTCCCCGAGGCAAGTAGGGTGAAGTGCCTTGCCCAAGGACACAACGTCATTTCACACAACCGGGGAATCGAACTGGCAACCTTCAGATTACTAGCCCGCTTCCCTAACCGCTCAGCCACCTGACTCCCATACATTACTCCCATTTACATTAAAATCATACAAACGGCTCTGGCTGTTCCTCTTCCAGCTCCTCAGCTCTCTCAAAACCTTGATATGTTTCTCTCACTTTTTTATTTACTGGGGCAAAAAAGGCTGCAATGTCCCTTCCTCGTGTCATGATGACTAGAAGAAGAAAAACAATGTAAAAAAAAAAGCTCAGGGGGGCCCGGGACTTTTTTACAGGGGCACTGGCCCCTGTAGGCCCCTGTGTAGAACCACCCATGCGCCCATGACTCGTTGTTCTAGACTTCAGGTGTCTGTGTGTACGACCCACTGGGAACTGAGCATCAATCAGTAAAAAAGATAAGTTACATAAAATGTATTTATTTATTATATATATATATAATAAATTAGTCTATATTAGTCTATTTATTCTAGATCAGGGGTGTCAAACATACGGGCCGCGGGCCGGATCCGACCCGCCAGGGCGTCCATCTCGGCCCGTCCGCTGTCTTAGCAAAGTTTTTAAACTACAGAAAGACATGAATCGCAAGTAACTGCTATTCCGATCCAGTATTTGCTTCAAAAACAGCGTAAATGCGATGTCTGCTCCAGAGGCAGAAGCGCTCATTGCCACAGGCAGCAGCGCTCGCTGCTCGCTTTGTGACACAAAATAAATATTGTTGTTATGTATGCGTTATTATGCTATGATTTTACTGACACCCCTGTTCTAGATACATAAACATTGAAGCCCATGCTCACAACATGCACAAAGTTCAGTCGTCTTATTTGTAGCCAATAAGTTGTGCAAATCGTTTTACAACATGTCGGTTGTAATTCCCTGCTTGATGGTCGATGCTATATAGACATATAGATATAGAAAACCGTAGGCTAACCTGTTACATACCCTCCCCAGATGTAGATGCCTAGGGCGGGGTAGGGAGATGCAACACTGCTAGCCCCAAGATGAGCAAGGAAAGGGATACAACATAATGGGAATACGGGACACAAGGACATATATATAATACGGAGGTTTATTGTGGCTAACAAACCCCGACAAGGATGCAAGGGAACGGAGAGCGATGCCAAATAAAAGAACCAAGTAAAACAGCCCTGCCTGTCTATCCGAAAGCTAACTAAACATAAATACAATGGGTGGCACCCGCTCCTTACCTACGGTTTCTTCCACTGATAGTTATCTACGTGATGGATAGTGTAAACCCATGGGTATTTTGCCCGTCCCCTTGTTCCTTGCCAGGAGTATAGCTACACCTTGTGTAAACAAAACAAAACAAATAATAAATGAACAATCAGGGAGAACACCAAATGAGAACACAGAACTCAAATGAAGCAACCACACACAAAACACAGGTCTGCGGTCTGACCGCTCTCCTTGACGTTGAAGTCCGCGGCCTTTTACGGAGGGAGCAGGGCTTTCCAATTTGCCGACGTAGAGGGATGAGGCGAGTGGGTGGATGATGCGGGAGGTGGTACGGGCCAATCAGGAAGCGCCTGCGAGGGGAGATGGTAGCGGGGAGGGGACAAAAAGACGGGGAAAGTACAACAGAACACACACAGCGGCACACAATGACGGGTCGTAACACGCCCACACAAAAAGATCGAACCCAGGGTGCGCGACAAAACAAAAAGAAAAGGCGTAGTGCATCCATAAACACGCTATCATACATAACGACCACCATACAAACACAGATCGCACCCAACGACTACACCCTGGACAGGGCATCAGCTAAGACATTGTCCAAGCCCTTTTTGTGGCGTATCTCCAGGTTGTAACCCTGCACAATCAAAGCCCAGCACATGAGACGTTGGTTGGAGTTGTACATAAGACCTACGAGAGCAAGGAGCAAGGCTAAGGTCTCCTGTTCGATCGTAGAGTAACGGGACTGACACTGGTTAAACCTTTTGGAAAAGTAACATACCGGGTGGTCCACTCCATCCACATCCTCCTGTAGGAGAACGGCTCCAGCACCCACCGAAGAGGCATCCACCTCGAGCTTAAAGGGTGTCCTGAAGTCAGGACCAGAGAGAACAGGTGCACTACACAGCAATGCTTTCACAACTTCGTAGGCAGCCTGGCACTCTGCCGACCACACAAACGACACCTTAGGGCTGAGCAAGTCTGTCAACGGAGCAGCAACCGAGGAGAAGTTCCAGAAAAATGTACGTCAGTACCAGGCCATACCCAGGAACCGACGCAACTCCCTCCTGGTCGTTGGTACAGGGTATGCCACAATCGCGGATACCTGCAATAGGGCGTACCTGTCCTCTCCCAACCTGCTTGCCAAGATAAGTAACGGTAGCCTTACCGAATTCACATTTGGTCAAATTCACTGTAAGCGAGGCAGAGGCCAACCGCTCAAACACATTTCTCAGAGCTTGTACGTGTTCTGGCCAGGTAGCCGAATGGATTACCACGTCGTCCAGATAAGCGCAACAACTGGGGATATCACCCAACACCAGATTGACCAAGCGCTGAAACATGGCTGCAGCGTTACGCATACCAAAGGGCCTTACAGTGTATTGGTAAAAACTGTCAGGGGTTACAAAAGCCGAAATGATGAAGGCACGAGGGGTAAGAGGTACTTGCAAGTAACCCTTCAGAAGGTCTAATTTAGCCCCCCAAAGAGTATCCACACAGTCCTCCATACGGGGCAAAGGGAACAAATCCGGCACAGTAACGGCATTAACTCTCCTGTAGTCGTTAGAAAACCGAAATGTGCCATCGGGTTTAGGGATTAACAGACACGGGGAACTCCAGGGAATGGTCCAGGGGACGGCTAACTCGTTCTTAACCCTTGTGTTATCTTCGGGTCATTCTGACCCATCAGTCATTGTGACCCACCATCATATTGACAGATTTACCGCATACAAAGACAAAGTGAAGCATTTTCTTTTAACAGCTAGGCTGTCTCAGACCCCCGACATTGCAAAGGTTAAAAGAAAATTATTGGGTGTGCTCAAGACTTCGGCGAGAGCACAACCTTTGTTCTCTCACATATATATGATTATTTTTTTCATTTTTTTTTGCCCCCCTAAAACTCAGTCAATATTTGGCCTACATAGACAACGTAGGTGTCAAAAGTTTCGTCTTGGTAGCGATTGAGTTGCTTCTATTGGAATTTACGTTCCGTTGCATGGTTTAGGCTTCAGTTAAGTTTTTGTGGCGAAAAGTGAAGCTAACGGTGGCTAATTTGCTAGCCACAGTCACTGACGTTACTAACGTCACTACGTCACTAACGTCACGAAAACACGCGTGACTACCTTTGGCAGAACATTCGTTTCGCATCTGTTAACTTGGGGGATAGCTAGGCTAACTATAGCTTTACTGCAAGGCAGCTGCAAAAACGCCACAAGCAAAGAGGCCAGGGTGATAACTATTTACTAATTTTACTTTGTGATATGACACACAATTGTGATGTGTAATGTACAGTATAAGCTGATATTATTAAGGAAGTACATCTACTTTCGGAAACAGTAGTCTACTATTTCACTGAAGTATTAGCATCATGACATTAGCCTGTGTTGCCCGGGCAACACATACTACAGTGGTCTATGATGTAGCGTTATCTGTTTTCAATAGTTAAAATAAACATTCCTCACATATACATTTTCGTTGTAGGATTTATTCTGACATTAGTAAACGATTTGTTGGTGAAATTACCATTACCTGTGGTTTCAAACCAGTGTAGCTCACTGCAACGCTGTAGCTTACGCGAGACACACTACAAAAACATCTACAGTACACAGCTGTTTAGGAAGTCAAACGGTGACAGAACATGTTCGGCACTCCCCTTACTTAAATCAAAAGTCTACTAACCTGAACTTCATTGCCACAGCCTAAATGTTGTCAATCTGTTCATGAAAATAATTAATTTCAGCCTAAACCGTACAACGGAACGTTAAATCCAATTCAACCAACGCAATCGCTACCAAGACGAACACAGCAGTAGTCTACTGTACTGTAGTAGTACAATTTCCCGGGGCAGCTTCTCCACACAGGGCTATATCGCATTTTGCGTTGTTACTGACAATGATCGCTACCCGCGAGCTTTTTATGAATGAGCGATTTTCCACTAAATAAATGTCAAGCTTATTTACGTTTTGGGGGGCATATTTTCAGTTAGCAGATGGTACTGTTTGAATCGCGATTCCATATTCTACTGCCGGGTAACGTAGAATAATCTTCAAAGGGGGTTCTTTATTAATGAATGAATGCAATGAGTAGGCTACATGCCTGAAAATATCACGAGAAGGGAAAAACTTAAAATGACGTTTAAGTCATAGAGATTAGGTCAATTTTTACACCGGTCTGACGAAATTTATTCGTTTTGATTCAACGATGAGGCTGCCTCTTGCAGGGGAAATGAGAAGACATCTATTTCATTCTACACTTCACTCGTATTTTCAGTTGTAAATGAGCAGCAAAGAAAAAATGCTTTTAAATCTATTTAATCTTTACAAATAATAAGTATGCATTTTCATATAAAATATACAGAAATCAGTTGTAAAAATGTCATTCAAAAACGGACCCCTGTGCAACCGACGCAAGCAAGCACACCCTACAATTTCCCCAGAAATTGTACCCTCTCTAGTTTTAATTTGTTTTTGTATTGGGTAAAATTGGGTAAACACAACGATGGTTCGTTATGAACCTTTGGGTCATGTGACCCGAAGGCAGCACGAGGGTTAAGGAGATACATCACCTCCTCCTTCATAACCGCCCTTTTCGTCATGTTCACCCGATAAGGGCGTTGGCTGACTGGGGCAGACTCACCGACGTTGACATCATGCTCCAGTACCGCGGTACGGCCTGGCACATCCCCGAACAACGAAGGAAACGCCTTTATAACGGCTATCACCTCGGCGCTCTGGCCTTCGTCCAAATGCTCCAGATGGGACTTGAGGGACTTTAGCATCTCCGTGTTGCTCAAGCGAGCACCCTGCTGCTGTGCTTCACGGAACTCCAGACCGTCTTTGTCGTCACTCAAGGGTCTCACCACACAGACCGGACTCAAAGCAACGGACGCCACGGCCGAGATTGAAAACCTATCAGCGTCGACAGAGGACGTTGGGGTAGAGTCACTGACCTGATACCTTTTCAGCATATTAACGTGACACATACAAGACTGACGCTTCCCTTTTTGTGGCCAAACAGCCCAATGTCCAGCGCTGCAGTCCTTCCAATCACATTATCTGGCTTAAGGCCCAGTAACCATATGTTGGGACCAACTGGAAGTTTCACATTTAAGGACTCAGACAGAAAAGCTATCACCTCTGACCAGAGTGATTTTACAGCTGGGCATTCCCACAGCATATGTAAAAGTGTACCTCGCTTGCCACAGTCATTCCAGCATAGATCTTTGTGTTTTTTGTCCATCTTGGACTGTGTGACAGGGGTGATGTATGCCCTGTTTAGAATTTTGAATTGGATAGTCCTTAATCTGACACA
This sequence comes from Osmerus mordax, assembly GCF_038355195.1. NCBI lineage: Eukaryota > Metazoa > Chordata > Actinopteri > Osmeriformes > Osmeridae > Osmerus > Osmerus mordax. The sequence continues at coordinate 9,897,421 of NC_090072.1, read as the reverse complement.
TTTGGACAAAGACAAAGCCGAATTCCAAACCGAGTTCCATTGTGAAACAGACAGAGATGTGTTTAAGTCATGCTCCCAGACCAGCTGGACAGGAGAGTAGGCGTTAGGGGCAGTCTTAGATAATAGTGCATACATTTTCGAGACCACACCAGACGATATACTTGCTTTTTTGAGGCGCTGGTCTATTTCCGAACATGAAGCAGGCGTAGCTCCCTCTTTACATTTCTGACTAATAACAGATGCTAATTGGGCATAAGTTAGAAAGGATGAGTGTGAAAGACCATATTGATTTTAACATTTTTGAAATGAAAGGGTTTGGTCTCTATATATCTGTCCAACTGTAGTTATACCCGCCCTCTGCCAAATATTATTACTTAGGGTACGTCCTCCTGCAGAGAGGCTAGGGTTACCCCAAATAGGGCAGGATGGTAGAGAGAGCCCCTCAATGCTAAGTCTCCTTTGCAGTTGCTTTACAATAAAGCATGAAAACTGAATAATTATGTTATTCATTAAGGGTGGTGGTTTTGGGCAGTACCACATTGATGACAGGGAAAGGTTTTCCTTTACGGGCATGATTTTTGTAATAGGAGAGACAATATTAATTCCTAAATATTTCATTCCATTTGTTTTCCACAGAAAGGGAGCATCCATCAAATCATGCTTAAAGATCCTGTAAAGTGGACCTGGAAACGAGTTTTAAGTTCGCCACACCACAGAATAATGTGTTATTAACTACCCATCCAAATTCGAATGAAAAAATAACACCGACAAGTATGTTAAATTAGGCTTTGAAATCGTGAAAAAATCAGCAGACTTCTCTGCTTGAGACTGGGGGGGCGTGTCGCCTGAAGGAGCTGAAGCTCCGCCCTTCGCTGCCTAGTGCCTACCTCCGACCCAGATAATGGACGCTATGTCAAGTCGAACAAAACCGTATAGAATTAGAATTTATTTGTTCAATGAGTGAAACATACAGATGCATATAAATGAAATGTTCCCCTGAGCTGTAACAGTAAAAATGGACACCAGAGACAGCAGACAGTGAGCTCTCCAACTAGGCTACTTCTAACACATTAGCTACCATTTCACCAAAATACCATCATTTTACACTAAGTAGCCTAATATCAATTTAGCGGTTTGTACTAACTCATAGCAGAGATACCTCTGGAAAAGTTATCTAGTATAATTATAACAAGCACACAGAACTGAGTGATGAACTGCCGGCGGCGGTGGATGGTCCAGGTGCCACCGGAGGATGAACGGCCGGAGGGGCGATGCTCGGTACGGCTCCGCGCTGCAAGAGAAGCCGTGTGTTGGTGAACCCCGTCTGTCTCTGGTCCATGTTAAAACTGTCCGCCTTGAAATGGTCAGTGCAGAGTTTATCCGAAGCTTTCCATGAGCGTGGCTCTTCACAAAATCTATCCACCTATGCAGATCTGACGTAGATGGGGCGAAATGACGTAGATAGGGCATTTTTTGGCTAAGCGCATTAAAACCTGATCTGAAAATGGAAGAGAAACTGTTCTTCGGTTTAACTCCACATTTCAGTGTGACAAAATTTTTGCGCTTTGCACATGCTTTCAGGAACTCATTTCACACGTATATAATGTACTTAGAAGCAAAACGTGGAATTTACTTTACAGGATCTTTAAGTGTGTTTGAGTTGAGTGGGATTGCCTCGCTTTTGTTCCAATTTATCTTATACCCTGAAAAGCTACCAAATTAATTAATGAAATTAAGAACTGCGGGTATAGAGATAGCTGGCTTGCTCAGGGTAAGAAGGTCATCGTCAGCATACATATTTAATTTGAAATCATATCCATGAATATTTACTCTGTGTATGTCGCCATTAGAGCGAATTGCACATGCTAATGGTTCTAACGACATAATGAAAAGTAGGGGACTGACCGGACAACCCTGCCCTACACCTCGGTGTAATGGAAAAGGTTTTGAAATTAACCCATTAGTTCAATGGGTCAACCAATCATGGTTGGTGGATTATAGGGACTTGCTGTGCATGGAGCGAGCAGCATCCCTGCTGGGGTACTCGTAGGCTTTTCTGTTTCATTTCCATACTAACCGATTTATTTTGCTTAATGTGTCATCCTTGCACCCCTCCCCCATCCCTTGTCGTGTTTTGTCCACTCTCTGGTATTGTTGTTCCCGTACATGTTAGTAAGTATTTGTCTCGTTGTGTTTGGTAAATTGTCTGGTATTGCTGTTCCCATATGTTTTTTTTTTAAATAAAAAAAATCGATAAAAATAAATAAATAACGCTCCTTCAGAATCAGAATCAGAATCAGAATCAGAATCAGAAAGGGATTTATTCGCCATGAAAGTTTGCACAGACAAGGAATTTGCTTTGGCAGGAAGGTGCATACAATAAACATATACCTAAAATTTAAATATGTGGACTAACTATACTAAGGGTACATAAACTAGCAGTACTAAGTGGGATAAATATAAGTTGCCGTAAATTACAATATAAAAATACAAAAATACAAATATTACAAAAAATACAAATGTACAAGATACCATGTTGTGGTGCAGTGCAAAAGCAGTGTGTTTTAAGCAATAAGTCATTTGAGTCAGTGTGGTCCCTTGGCCTTGTTGAAGAGGCCAACAGCGGAAGGGAAGAAACTGTTTTTGTGGCGTGAGGTATTGGTCCTGATAGACCGCAGCCTTCTGCCGGAGGGGAGTGACTGAAACAGGGAGTGTCCAGGGTGGGAGGAGTCGGCCACAATCTTCCTCGCTCGCCTCAGGGTCCTCGAGGTGTGCAGGTCCTCGAGGGTAGGCAGATTGCAGCCAATCACCTTCTCAGCAGTACGGATGATACGCTGCAGTCTGCTCTTGTCCTTGGCAGTGGCAGCAGCGTACCAGACGGTGATGGAGGAGGTGAGGATGGACTCAATGATGGCTGAGTAGAAGTGCACCATCATTGTCTTTGGCAGGTTGAACTTCTTCAGCTGCCGAAGGAAGTACATCCTCTGTTGTGCTTTCTTGATGAGGGAGCTGATGTTCAGTTCCCACTTGAGGTCCTGGGAGAGGATAGTGCCCAGGAAGCGGAAGGACTCCACAGTGTTGACTGGGGAGTCACACAGGGTGATGGGGGTGAGTGGGGCTGTGTTCCTCCTGAAGTCCACAACCATCTCCACTGTCTTAAGAGCATTGAGCTCTAAGTTGTTCTGGCTGCACCAGGTCACCAGGTTGGCCGCTTCCCACCTATAATCAGACTCGTCTCCACCAGAGATGAGCCCAATAAGGGTGGTGTCGTCCGCAAACTTCAGGAGTTTGACGGACGGATGACTGGAGGTGCAACTGTTGGTGTACAGGGAGAAGAGTAGAGGAGAAAGGACGCAGCCCTGAGGTGATCCGGTGCTGATGGACCGGGAGTCAGAGACTTGTGTTCCCAGCTTAACGCACTGCTTCCTGTCAGACAGGAAGTCTGTGATCCACCTGCAGGTGGAATCAGGCACGTTCAGCTGGGAGAGCTTGTCCTGAAGCAGGGCGGGGATGATGGTGTTGAAGGCAGAGCTGAAGTCCACAAACAGGATCCTGGCATAGGATGCTGGGGAGTCCAGGTGCTGTAGGGTGAAGTGGAGGGCCATGTTAACTGCATCGTCCACAGACCTGTTGGCTCTGTAGGCAAACTGCAGGGGGTCCAGTAGAGGGTCAGTGATGGATTTAAGGTGTGCCAGCACCAGGCGCTCGAAAGACTTCATTACCACAGAGGTCAGGGCGACGGGTCTGTAGTCATTATGTCCTGTTGGCCTTGGCTTTTTGGGCACAGGGATGATGGTGGAGGACTTGAGACAGGCTGGCACATGGCATGTCTCAAGGGAGGTGTTAAAGATGTGGGTAAACACCGGAGACAGCTGGTCAGCGCAGTGCTTGAGGGTGGCTGGAGAGACAGAGTCCGGCCCAGCTGCTTTGCGGGGGTTCTGCCTCTTGAAAAGTCTGTTAACTTCACCCTCCTGAATGGAGAGAGTCGTCACTGTAGAGGGGGGGAGGTGGGAGGCCTCCTGGGTGGGAAGGGGTAGTTCAAGACTGTCCAATTGTCTTTCAAATCTGCAGTAGAACTCATTCAGGTCGTTGGCCAGGCGGGAGTCGTTAGTGGAGTGGGGGGCTCTGGGCTTGTAGTTGGTAATTTGCCTGAGCCCTCTCCAGACAGAAGCAGAGTCGTTTGCAGAGAATTGGTGTTTTAGCCTCTCTGAGTACAGTCGTTTAGCCTCCCTCACCGCCTTGCTAAACCTGTTCTTTGACTCCTTGAAACTGTCTTTGTCCCCACTCCTAAACGCGGCCTCTTTCTCTGACCTCAACCGCCTCAACCTTCATGCCTGTCTGTGTAGCGGCGATCGCATCCCTTGCTAGGGCGCGCGCCTTACTTAGCCGCTCACGGACACGACTAACCTACTCCAACACACTTTTGGGCGTGGGGCAGACAGCTAGAGGAATGAGTAGCTGTTCCTTAAGCACCTTCAATGGCCCCCTGATTGTATATCCAAAGACAAGGTCAGCCGGAATAAACCCTAGAGACTCCTGCACGGACTCTCTGACAGCGAACAACACAAAAGGTACCCCTTCATCCCAGTCTTTCTGGATTTCAAAAAAAAATTCCGTAACGCGGACTTCAGGGTTTGGTGCCTAAGTTCAAGCGCACCCTGGCTCTCCAGATGGTAGGCACTAGAGACGTTGGGAGTCAGGTGGTTGAGCGGTTAGGGAATCGGGCTTGTAATCTGAAGGTTGCCAGTTTGATTCCCGGCCGTGCAAAATGACGTTGTGTCCTTGGGCAAGGCACTTCACCCTAATTGCCCCAGGGGGAATGTCCCTGTACTTACTGTAAGTCGCTCTGGATAAGAGCGTCTGCTAAATGACTAAATGTAAATGTGTTATGGCCAACGCCTTTAAACTGACTACGGGCCGGCCCGAAACGCTGCCCCCTCCTCGCCCAGTTACTGCGCACTCACTTTTAACAAATATATTTTGTGCTACTGCTACACATGTAATACATCGTTTGAAAGCTACGATTCTTGTGCTTGTAGTTATGGAAACCATCTCGAGATCAAGTCGCAACAGAAAGTATTACCAACGTCTTTGTCCAGTCACAAATATGTCAACAAAGCAAACGCAAACTATTCTACTCACCCTAAAAGGTTTCGCCTGGTCCAGGTATGCAAAAAGTCTAAACCAAAATGGACTGGTTCAGGCAGGAGGACTCAGTATAGAATGTACTTGATACTTTATTTCACACGGTACAACACATGATTGTAACACTTGATTTGGCACTATGGTTCTGCTTGCATCGGCTCCCTGCTGCACCCAACGGAGACACCGTCTCGACCTCCGAGCAGAGAGCAGTGACGCATTCCCCAACACAAAACCACATGCCAGACGAGACAAATGTATGAGACTGCTGTGTGTATGTGGTGCCCCTGTTGTGCTAGAATTCGAATGAGATGAGCGTTGTGTTAGCCATACTTACCCTCAGAATCGTATCTCAGAGCAGACTGTGCCGCTAGCTGCATCTATAGTGAATGAATTGAAATTGAATGAACGTGATTACTGACTGAGGCATGGCCTCAACATCCCAACTGAGGCACGGCCTCGACATCCCAACTTTCGATGGTGACTATGTCACCTGTCGCTCCACATGCTGCTGCATACCCGCGCCCGGCCAGCCACCAGACGAAACATTTCTTATTAAGTATTGAACACTTATACATGGAGTGAGTGACTAAATAGCCTGAAATACAAGACGAGAAGAGTGAACGTTATTAGAGGTTGGGAGAGTGAAAGCCATCCTCCTGGCCTTCCAGAACATCACTGCATTCAGTCTGATGTACCAATAAACCGTTGCAGATGACTAAAAACCCATCACTTTCAGCGTCGATGACGAGACCACTTGAGACGCCGACGTAGCCGCTCCGATTCCAAACGAGTGCGCCGTGTAGCTACAGTTTAGGATCCAGACCACAGCGCCGGCACAGGATTCCAAGCCGGCCGGTGAACCAGTACCCGTCATGGCTTCCAAGCCTCGGTAACGAACGGGGGCTTGCTTATTACCGTAGATGAACGCCAACGGAGGTATTTCACCATGGAAGAGGGAACAGAAAGAGTTAATCTGTGATATCACGACAGCAGTAGGCTACCCGCACTTGCCACGTTTAAGAACCACCGTGGACATGTGTGAGTCTATGCCTCGACATCCCACCGGAGGCGTTGCCTCCACGTCCCACCGGAGGCGTTGCCTCCACGTCCCAACGGAGGCATTGCCTCGACGTCCTAACGGAGGCGTTGCCTCGACATCCCAACGGAGGCGTTGCCTCGACGTCCCAACGGAGGCGCTGCCTCGACATACCAACGGAGGCGCTGCCTCGACATACCAACTGAGGCACTGCCTCGACATACCACCTGAGGCACTGCCTCGACATACCACCTGAGGCACTGCTTCGAGATACCAATTGAGGCACTGCCTCGACATACCACCTGATACGTTGCCTCAAACCACCTGAGGCACTGCTTTGACGTCCCAACGTTAACGGTGACTACGCGCTTCCGTGCCTGGCCAGCCACCTGACGAAACATTAATTAGTCAATATTAAGCATGCAATGCATGAACATGAAGAGTGAAAGTTAGGTAGTTAGGAGGTAGGGAGGGTAGACGCCATCCTCCTCTGCCTTCCAGAACATCACTGCATTCGCTCTAATGTAACATAGAACTGTTGCAGATCAACGACCCAACACTGAGGGGTGAGCCGAGACCACTTGAGATGCCAACATTGTTTAGGGTCTGGACCACAGCTCCGGCACAGGATTCCAAGCCTCCCGGTGACAGTTATATAGTAATGCTTCCCCGGCATCGCTGACGAACAGGGGCTCGCTCATTGCGGTCGATGAATGCATACAGTGGAGATATTGCTCCATGTAAAGAGGGGACAGAAAGCGGAGTTAATATGCCATGTAACAAGAGTACCTGCACCAGCTTCACACTAGTACTATGTTAAGTATGCGTGTGTCTATGGTTAAGTCGCCAGGGTGAGAGTGTGAAAAGGTCAAGGTTGGAATGTGACATCACTTACGTTGTTAACCGACCCAGGAAGAAATGCAGCCCGCAACATTTGCCCGTGATGCACGTCCAGCTTGTAAGACGTCTCACTACTGTTAATCTAATGCCCTTGATGATTGTTACTGTGTCTTCATTATCACAAGACACAACGATCCTCTTCCTGAACCATATTAAGCTTAGCCCACGTCAGACAGCTACAGGGATAGGATACAAGTTCACATTCAAGTCTTTATGTCAGATGCACAAAACACCAGGTCAGACTGGGCCATGAAATTCTCAGGACAAGACAACGCAAAGCAACCTGGCGTAACATGAGTACACACAGAACATAGATTACATTTTAACTAAGCTAAATAGTTAAACCTCCTAAATACAGATAATATCCAATACAATATACTGAACCTCTAATACACCTACAACTTATACCAACCTTATAACCTAAGAATAATATTACCTCTACTAAACTAAGACAAGTGGGGTACAATTAGTGGGATACAGTCGCCCGCCGAACTCCATTCCAACGAGCCACGACCCCTTCATTTGCATCGAACCCCAAACACAAATGTACCATCCAGGGAGCCAAAGTTGCACCCCGTCTGTACAGAAACGACAACCGTTCCAATGCCCGCAGAGCACGGCCCAGAACGCAATCGGATTGCAACCCTCCCCCACGACGAGATTGTGCAGCGCCGGAACCGATTTAGCCACGGCCACAACGGGACGACGACCGGCCGTGAAACGATGCGCATGCGAAATTAAGATGCACGAGCAACGACAAATGAAACGCACTGAGCCGGTGCGAGGACGCAAATCAAACACAAAATCGGTCGCCAGGTGCAGCACGAAAGCACTCTGCACCCGTCCAGCTGACCCACACAGGACTCGGACGGAATGTCGAAATGCGCACCCGCTATGACGCTGAAGCCAGAAGAGCATAGAAGACATCCGCGATCGCTTTAATCCCGACAGGTGCCACCGCGACTGTTTAATGGCATCACCTAACACGTCGGCGAAACAGCCCACCCGAGCCATGCAGCGCCCACGCCTGCCCGGCGATTGACTGATATCGATCGATATTGCCGAAACAGACAGGTTCAGGCAGATCAAGCTAAATGCCAGGGCCCTGTGACCCTGTCAGTCTCCCCAGATCAGCGGCGATTCCTTAAAGACTCTAGGGAAGCTCAGCTTACCCTAAAATGTAAATGTAATGGTCAAATATTCACTATTGTGTTAACATTTGAAATGAGTTAGACACGTTCATCTCGAAGACGAGTTCGTTCGGAATCAGCTACGTACAGTAGCCGGTCGACTGACTGATTCCGTCTCATGCATTCCCGTAGCGTCACAGACATTCCCCTGTTGAAGCCCAGCTTCAATGGACTTCAATGGAGCTGCTTTTAACGTTTTTTAAGTGCTTCGAACTATACAGTCATTGGATAATGCTGCGATCATACAATTATACACCACATCCCTTGTTCCAGTTTACCTAATTCCCACATTCCCTTCGAGTTAATATTTCTTCGTTAGCTCGTTCGTTCATTCATTCAGTAGACCAGCTAGTGTCGTAGGGGTGAACTAGAAAAATAAATGGAAACGTAGGATATAGGCTGAAAATGATCTTCTCCTATTTGAAAGACCAGCAGCCGCCACTGCCTCAGATATGTACTGGTAGCTGTGCCACCGACTAAAGGAGACGCAGACCAATAGCGGCCCACAGATACCCCTGCTGGATCCGTGCTAGCCCTAGCGACCCGTCGGGCTCCTGAGAAGAACATTTGCAGTTAGCACACACTAAGTGACATTGAGCAGACATTTACTCAACCATAAAAGGTTTATCTGGTTTTATGATAAAACCCTTGCATTACATTAACATTCATTCATGTAGCAGCTTTTATCCAAAGCGACTTCCAAAAGAGCTTTAGTGCTAGGTCAATACCATAACAACGAGACATCCCCAAAACAAACGACGCACAGGCCGAGGGCACAGCCCAGTAGGATAGGAGAAAAACCCGCACCAGAACACGCCAACTTACCGAACCCAGCAATGCGCGGCTAACCACTCCAGACCCAACACGGACCAGGCCAGAAGTCGATGACCACATAGACTACAGGGCAGACCCTGCGGAAACGCTGTGCTACTTGCAGAACAGACATAGGCTATCCCACGTAGTCCTGCCGAATCACGGCCACATACATTCCCACATTAGCCCAATTGTTTCTAAAGATTCAGCCCCACACAGCGGAATCCGCCAATTAACGTCCTTACCCGACGACACATTTGTTCACGCCACCTAGGAACCAGATCGATCGGACACAGGGTTTGACATGAGAAACAGCAGCTTAAACAGAAGCAACCTGTGTCGCACTAAGCAATGCAGAGTGCAGCGATATCCTGATTAAATAGCCCGCCCTGCTAAGGTGTGCCCCTACTGTGTGATATGACGCGCTGCTAGTGACGCGCTGCTAATGAGGCGCTATGTCTCGCATCCCCCTGCATGAACCAGCTCCGCTTGATTACATTCCCAAAGGTCCAAACTATCTAACAAGTCGAGTAGTTCGACATTATAACCAACTTTATATCCAAACATAGCCACGAAGTTGTTGCTTCATTCTTCCTTCGCCATTTCAATTTTTGCACTCTCTCACGCACTATCGCTCATACAAAGAGCTGTGATTCAAATATTTACAATCAGAGGGTGTGAAGATAGCCGCTACACTCTGCCCTTTCGATTGACACCTTGTTTCACCCAATGGGAGCTTCCATGCCCGGTTGACAGCCCTCTACAGCCAACTAGGTCTGTGCGTCCTGCCCCCCCCCCCCCCCCACACACACTCGTTCTAAACAAATTTCTCAAACTGGCTTTGATTGGCTCTGAAATGAGCTTGTTGCCTTGTAGCTAATGAGATGCTGAAAATGCTAATACCCAACATGCTAGGTATCTGTGGAGCCTTAAAAATAAAAGTCCAGGGCGTAATATAGATAGACACAAGCTGTGTTTCTTGTGCGTCAATCCTGGGAATCAGATAAAGCACTCCAATGTGTTCATGCTTCAGTTTTTGTGTTTCAGCAATACTAATGGGGGATTTAGCTATTATATATGATAGTTCTAAGTACCACCTTTCATTAGAGATAACAATTATGAAAAATAATAACTTTTTATCCTAAGTATTTGACCTTGGTTACAAAGGGTCATTGTGGAGTCTCCAAAAAGCCCTTTTAGAAAACGCCTGTATGTACTCTTATAAAAACATATGTCAAATATGAATATATTGTGGTATTATGTTTGACTTTTGATTTGAATTTGGTAAGGCTGTGGTCCAATTCTGTCTTCCAGCTAATACCTACCACCTCTAGGCCTCTTCAGGCCTCTGTTTTCAAAACAAAATCTAGGCGGAGATAGAAACTTTCAGTTTCCTTGTGTTCAAGCTTATATTACTAAACACCAGTAGGACTTACAGGGGTCCTGACAACAGGGGAAATAACTTCAGTGTCACCTTTCAAAAGAGACCATTTACATGCATGTACTCCAAATGGTTCAAGAACAGCTTTCAATTTACTTTGGGTATGCTGTTTAGGCGTTTTCAGGCAAATTTACCCTTGAAAACAACTTAGACAGAAAGTTAGTTCCCTGATCCGTCTGTATCACCTGAGGCAGACCAAATGTGGAAAAACTTAATAAGAGCCGCTATCACGGTTTTGGACGTGATGTTACGAAGAGGGATAGCCTCTGGGTACCTCGTTGCTCTACACATCATAGTCAACATAAACTGATTGCCTGTTCTAGTTCTCGGCAAAGGGCCAACACAATCCACTATTACCTCATCGAATGGTTCGCTCATCACCGGTATGGGGTGAAGCGGGGCGGGAGGAATAGGCTGATTTGGCTTGCCGACTAATTGGAAGGTATGACATGTCTTACAGAACTGAACCACGTCGGTCTTCAAGTTTGGCCAAAAGAAATGTCTGAGGACCCTGTCGTACGTCTTCCTTATACCTAAATGACCCCACCATTTGTCGTCATGGGCCAGTGTCAACACATGCTGACGGTATTCCTGTGGAATCACAATTTGACAAACCGTAGGCGTACAGTCCATTCCTGCCCCAGCATGACTAGTCCACTTCCTCATCAGAAGTCCTTCCTCAGTGAAGTAGTTAACACCATCCTTATTGGCGCTGTGGAAGAAATTGGGATTTCCTGTGTGCTTACATTATTCACTAATCAATATAACTAGTCATTGGATACTAGTTAGTATGTTCTCATGTAAGCTTGCTATTAATAAGGGTAGATTGTGTCTATCTGTCAGGGTTAATAGATGTTCGGGATCAGGAGAAAGTACTGGGTAAACGTCCTTTGTCATGACTACAAGGAGAGTGCCAAATATGATCTCTCTAGTTTGAGTGGTCATGTGTTGGGAGCTGTGAATATCTTTCTCTGAGACTGTTGTAACGTCATTACTGCCTGACTGTCACTATCTATGTTTACATTCCTGTGCCCTATAAAAGATGGTCCTCCGGCCTTCAGAGCCGAGAGAGACATGATTGAGACCTAAGCCTGGTGTTGTGTTGTCATTTATTGTCAGAGGTCTGGTTTTCTCTCCCAATCTGCAGATTGATAAATACGTATTAAAATCCAGAACTCAACTGAACTTAGTCACTCCGTTTATGAAGAGACGGACAAAACACTTTCTTCATCAGCGCCTGCAGGAGCGGTAGCTAAGGCAAAATGATTGACAAGAGTAGGGTCTAACTTTTGGCAACTAATCAGCTGTTCTCGGCTGACAGACAGGGGCAGCGTGTCAAAAGCCTTACTACTGGGTGATTCCACTTTCACAGGTTTCTTACCGGGTGGTGACCAACGGGTGGTTAGACCAGCATCGCTGTCTGTAGCAAACGCAGGATGGAGTATTGACTGACAAATCATACATGTTAGCCAGCCGGCGTGACTGTGCGCGCGTAACAAAGCACGCTGGAAAAGCCTCAGGGAACTTGTCAGCCAGGACATCAGACGAAGAGGAGTCGGGGGAATCCAACACCTCTAGCACAGGCAGCACCCTACCACCCGCAATATCATTTCCTAACAGGAAGTCTATGCCTTTTACAGGTAGCTCGGGTTGTATACCTACTAGAAACACGCCACTAACAAGGTCGGAGGTTATATGCACCCGGTGTAGAGGCACCGGCACACAACCCATTTCTATGCCCTGCAACAGGACCTGTGACTCACAATAGGACTGCGCAGACCAGGGTAACGCGTCCAACAAGAGCAGGGACTGTGAGGCGCCTGTATCCCGTAGGATAGTGACGGGCCGCCTATCCTCGGTCCTACCAGTCAACGAGACAAAGCCCTTAAATATAAAAGGAACATAACTGGGATCGACCTTCGGGGGACATTCAGGGGCTGCTCCTATCACACTTCCAGGCACACTCCTCACCAGACCAATCCCTTTAGGGGGTTTAGGGGTCTGTGAGGGTGGGGGTTTACGCCGTAGGACAGGGCACATACATATGAAATGACCTGTCTGATGGCAGTAAAAACACTCACGGGACTCCCTCGAGACCGGTCGCGCATCGGCTGGGTGGCTATGGGGTGAGACGGTAGGAGAGGAAGCGATCTTTCCCTCTGAACGTGGAGACACAAAGACTGTCTTGTGCATCAGTACGAACTCGTCAGCTAGTACTGCTGCTTGGGACAGGACATCAACCTTCTGTTCGTTGAGATAGACGGTCAACCGGTCGGGGAGACTGTTTTTAAATTGCTCCAACAATATCAACTCCCGTAAGGACGCCCGGTCCATAGCCTTACTTGCTGTACACCACTTATCGAAGAGAGACTCCTTCTCTCGTGCAAACTCCACGAATGTGCGGTTTTGTGTCTTTTTGTGGTTTCTAAACCTCTGACTATATGCTTCAGGGACTAACTCGTATGTACGGAGTACTGTGGCCTTGACCACCTCTTACTGGGAACTATCTTCTATCGAGAGGGCGGAGATGACCTCTTGGGCTTTCCCAGTCATTTTGCATTGAAGCAGAAGAGACCACACCTCCTTTTGCCAACGCAAAGCCACAGCCACTCGCTCGAACACACCAAAGTACGCGTCCACCTCAAACTCTCTGAAGGGTGGTACTAAAGCAATGTTTCTGCTAACATCAAATGACGCAAACGGGGGGGGGGGTCTGTTGGTCATGGGGAGTAGATAAACAGAACCCAGGGGGGCCGACAGGAGTGTGGGTAGCAGCCTCCAACTCCAGCTGTCGAAACCTTACTTCCGCGTCCAACTCCAGCTTGCGTACCTCTAATCGTAAAGTGCCTTCAACCTGTCTTGCGTGTTCCTTATCCCTTTGCTCCAACTCAAGATGGGCTATACGAACCCTCAGGATGGCCTCACTCGTGCTTGAGCCGCCTGTAGTAGGGGACAAGGGAACAAACCGTGGCAGAGTACGAGGGTTTTTTAGCTTAACTTCCTCATCTAGCGGAGCTGGCTCGGTATCTACGCCTGGCCATACCGGCTCCGATGGCAGCACTTCCTTCTCCACCAACCCCTCCCCAACCAAACGTTGCAACTCCGATTTGACCGCTTGTTTCGGTACTGAAATATCAAAGTGCGCTGCTATGGCGCACAAGTCAAGAATGCGGCACTGCTCTAACAATGCCAGGGATGGCACTCCCAGGAAATCCTGTACAAATTGGGTTCGGGTTGCCATGGCCCAACACACACCAGGAGTGTTCCCAATACTACGAAATCCTTTCCTAACACAAGTAGGGTAACAGTTTACTCAATAATCCCGGACGAGCCCCCATTTGTTACATACCCTCCCCAGATGTAGACGCTTAGGGCGGGGAAGGGAGATGCAACACTGCTAGCCCCAAGATGAGCAAGGAAAGGGACACAATATAAAGGGAACACAGGACACAAGGACATATATATAATACAGAGGTTTATTGTGGCTAACAAACCCCGACAAGGGTGCTTGGGAACGGAGAGCGATGCCAAATAAAAGAACCAAGTAAAACAGCCCTGCCTGCCTATCCTAAAGCTAACTAAACAGGAATACAATGGGTGGCACCCGCTCCTTACCTAGGGGTTCTTCAACAGATAGTTACCTACGTGATGGATAGTGTAAACCCATGGGTAGCTTGCCTGTCCCCTTGTTCCTTGCCAGGGGGCCAAAAGTATAGCTACACCGTGTGTAGACAAAACAAAGCTAATAATAAACGAACAATCAGGGAGAACACCAAACGAGAACACAGAACTCAAACGAAGCAACCACACACAAAACACAGGTCTGAGGTCTGACAGCTCTCCTCGATGTTGAAGTCTGCGGCCTTATACGGAGGGAGCAGGGCTTTCCGATTGGCCGATGCAGAGGGATGAGGCGAGTGGGTGGATGATGCGGGAGGTGGTAACGGGCCAATCAGGAAGCGCCTGTGAGGGGAGATGGTAGCGGGGAGGGGACAAAAAGACGGGGAGAGTACAACAGAACACACACAGCGGCATACAATGACAGGGGTCGTAACATAACCTTTGAGAATCGTTTGCCTTGATTTGCAATCCTACTGCCCAGCTATAATGAACTAGCGTGCTACTCAACTGCAAACCCGCTCTCTGTGAGCGTTAAATAGCCTTGGTCTTGGTCTTTCCAGAATCTTTACCAGCCTTGCCTCCAGCCATTGAATACAACACATTTTAGGAAACAGGAATTTTAAGTGAATAACGCCATGTAAACTAGAGAGCTAACCCACCTATCTAGCTTACTGGCCACTTTACTGTCCCCGTCTTCATCTGACTAGAATTGATTGCTGATGCAGTGATGTAGCATAGTCAGCCAGTTAGCATCAGAATGCAATCCGAATCAGAAAGGGATTTATTCGCCATGAAAGTTTGCACAGACAAGGAATTTGCTTTGGCAGGAAGGTGCATACAATAAACATATACCTAAAATTTAAATATGTGGACTAACTATACTAAGGGTACATAAACTAGCAGTACTAAGTGGGATAAATATAAGTTGCCGTAAATTACAATATAAAAATACAAAAATACAAATATTACAAAAAATACAAATGTACAAGATACCATGTTGTGGTGCAGTGCAAAAGCAGTGTGTTTTAAGCAATAAGTCATTTGAGTCAGTGTGGTCCCTTGGCCTTGTTGAAGAGGCCAACAGCGGAAGGGAAGAAACTGTTTTTGTGGCGTGAGGTATTGGTCCTGATAGACCGCAGCCTTCTGCCGGAGGGGAGTGACTGAAACAGGGAGTGTCCAGGGTGGGAGGAGTCGGCCACAATCTTCCTCGCTCGCCTCAGGGTCCTCGAGGTGTGCAGGTCCTCGAGGGTAGGCAGATTGCAGCCAATCACCTTCTCAGCAGTACGGATGATACGCTGCAGTCTGCTCTTGTCCTTGGCAGTGGCAGCAGCGTACCAGACGGTGATGGAGGAGGTGAGGATGGACTCAATGATGGCTGAGTAGAAGTGCACCATCATTGTCTTTGGCAGGTTGAACTTCTTCAGCTGCCGAAGGAAGTACATCCTCTGTTGTGCTTTCTTGATGAGGGAGCTGATGTTCAGTTCCCACTTGAGGTCCTGGGAGAGGATAGTGCCCAGGAAGCGGAAGGACTCCACAGTGTTGACTGGGGAGTCACACAGGGTGATGGGGGTGAGTGGGGCTGTGTTCCTCCTGAAGTCCACAACCATCTCCACTGTCTTAAGAGCATTGAGCTCTAAGTTGTTCTGGCTGCACCAGGTCACCAGGTTGGCCGCTTCCCACCTATAATCAGACTCGTCTCCACCAGAGATGAGCCCAATAAGGGTGGTGTCGTCCGCAAACTTCAGGAGTTTGACGGACGGATGACTGGAGGTGCAACTGTTGGTGTACAGGGAGAAGAGCAGAGGAGAAAGGACGCAGCCCTGAGGTGATCCGGTGCTGATGGACCGGGAGTCAGAGACTTGTGTTCCCAGCTTAACGCACTGCTTCCTGTCAGACAGGAAGTCTGTGATCCACCTGCAGGTGGAATCAGGCACGTTCAGCTGGGAGAGCTTGTCCTGAAGCAGGGCGGGGATGATGGTGTTGAAGGCAGAGCTGAAGTCCACAAACAGGATCCTGGCATAGGATGCTGGGGAGTCCAGGTGCTGTAGGGTGAAGTGGAGGGCCATGTTAACTGCATCGTCCACAGACCTGTTGGCTCTGTAGGCAAACTGCAGGGGGTCCAGTAGAGGGTCAGTGATGGATTTAAGGTGTGCCAGCACCAGGCGCTCGAAAGACTTCATTACCACAGAGGTCAGGGCGACGGGTCTGTAGTCCAAAAACAACCAGCATATATACTACAAATTTATCACGATGCACTAAAGACGAATGGGGATTAAATACGTATCCAAAGCGAACAAGCTGCCTACCATTTTCTTTGGCTTGATAATGTCTTATGTTGCTGGCACTGAGATATTAAGACATCATTAAGATTCTCCTTGGTTATGAACTACAAATCCTGCAAGTTTTTCTGGGACTTTTTACGCAAACGAGTATCCAAGAAGTTTCGCATTCGGATTTCGGAAACGGGTCGCAGCCAATCACTATACGCTTACACTACTCACAGACTCACTCTTTTATAGTCAACACTAAAATCTACTTTTATCTTCCCTCTACTTTCGAATCCTTGACACAATTAACATTTTAGTCGTTCAGTAGGCTAAATCCTGGTACATGTACATTTTTAAGGAGAACCAAATAAATATGCTACTTAACAAATAGTGTTTTGCAGCATAATTAAATATACATTAAACTGTTTTTTAATTTGTGAACGCTTTCTTACCATTGTTTGTTAAGGCTGAATGTCTGAGTGTTACAAACACTTCCTATGCATGGTGATCTTGTATTGTAGAAGATGTTCCTGAAGTGCATGTCACCTAGTTAAAGGGTAGAGGCTTCACAACACCGAATATTGAGTTGAAACTTATGTGTTAAGTCATTAAATTGTAAATACTGGGCATGTGTATGATTTTATAAGGAGCTACACAAGCACTGAGATGGAGAGTAATACAGTGAGTGCAAGTGTGACTGACCAACAACATTTCATAGCAACATATAGCAATATCATTGAATTCAAGAACCAATTTCAAAACCAATACATATACAAACCTCTCAGTGCTTGTACTTGTAGTGGGAAAGGCGCTATAAAATGTATGTACTGTATCAGAGAAACAGTAGCAGTACACCTTGCATTTCTTTAAAGCTCCACAGATCAGGATTCCCTGTTGAGTGGGTTTTATTTGACTAGACAAACAATACGATCACTGGTTTTGGAACCTGTATCTTTGTCAATGATGATTCGCTTAGTCCCTAGTTAAACTAGGGAGAATGGAAAGTGTGTACTTCCCTCAAAGCCAACCACACAGTAAATAAAAATATGCAGTGTCAATGTACATGGGCTCTTTCAGAGTTATTACAATAACAGCTTGATTAAGATGTCCCCCAGTGTGGGTGAAAATGTTTGTATATAAAACGTGTGGTGTAAGAAGTACTCAGGTAAGCCCCACCCAGCCTCCTTCTTGAAGCCTCCTTCTCGTTTCAAACCTATCACAGTTTCCAAGGCGCCATCTTCTTCATATTGATTGAGAGACTGCAGTTCTATGTCATGGAGCTCCGGAATGTCCGCACCACCCTTGCCTTTCATTCGAAGAACGGCAGAGACAGTTTGCCTTCTTCCGGGCAAAGAAGTGCCTCAAGGCAGATGTCTCTGTGCTGATATCCAACAGATATAATTCAGCTGCGGGCGACGCCCCCGAGGACCCTATGGAGGCAGAGTCTGAACAGCGGGAAAGAGACCCTCCGGTGGAGGCCTTCCTTCCTTCTCCTCAAATGATGGCCGCCGAGTTCAGCTTGTCTGAAAAACACGGCAAACCCACCCCTGCTGGTTCTTCTGTGTCTCCTGTTTTGGTGAGAAGAGATTTCCCTAAGATTCTTCACTAGGTTGGAGGAGGGCAAGAAGCCACTAGGCAGACACATGCCCCTGTTGAACGATCGTGGGCTCACAACGAGTATGCATGTGCGGCGATGACTGGCGTTCGGATCAACCCTCAACTGTCTCGTCTATGACCCAGTCATGCTCGGGGTCTCACGTTTCCATAGGTTCGTGCGCGGAGATCACACGTTTAGTTTTGGGTTTGCTAGCGACTCCCCTGGCGGAATCGGACTACACCAAACCAGTAACTACGTTACTAGGGTCGTAACGTCACTGGGTTTATAACATCAAGGGTATTTATAGCAACATTAATGTTTTGGTCATCCCTTATTCCTTTGTTTATAACATCAAGGTTTTATGACAACATAAACATTTATTTATCCCTTATTCCTTTGTTCCCACTCGGACAAATATTAGTTTTTCCTTCAAGAGCTTGCTCGCCCTTATCCCCCCCCCCCTGTTATTTATTACAACACCGCCACCTATGAGAGAGAGTGGTCAGAACAGCAAATCTTCAAAACCCTGTTTTGCGTAAACACCAGTTAGACAGTCCTGTCGAAATAGCTTGTCGCGATTCCCGGGGACTCACCTTATTATCGGCGTGGGGCGCTGAGTTGTCTCGCGGATCCGGAGGAGGGCCAACAAGTGAGGACAGACAACGACTGTCTTTTCAAAAGTGTATTATAAAATTGTAAGAAAACAATACAAAAGATCTAAAACCTATACTCCTTGATAGAGGCGACTCAAAAACAATAAAACGGAAGCCTAATGCTGCAGTACAACAACTGTGAAAGTATGAACTGTCAAAAGACTGTTAGCACAACTCTCAACAACAACTAACAACTAACAACCTGAGACTAAAGACTTAGACTGGTATTCATTGACCTACATATCATTTTTATATGCTTCATGTTGATGACACATTTTCCTTTTTAATTTGAGCCAATGCCATGACGCACGTATTCAGCTAGCGTTCATGTCTCCAAGCAACCTACATTTTACAGAAGGTTTAGGTGCGGTTTCTTTATGCAAGCAGTTTTTACCACATCCTACGCAAACAGTTCCAAACTATCATACTGAAAACATTCTACCTCAAAAATGTTTGAGGGCGTAGGCCCTATGACCTGGTCTCAGTGGTCTTCAGCCTGGGAAGCTGCCCATCCCAGACCTTCCCTGCAGTGACTTCCGCCCCAGTGGCTACCTAAATATCTGCGGTTCACCTTCGAGGGCAAGGTGTACGAGCGTGCGTACCATTCGGTTACGCTCTGACTCCTTGAACCTTCTCCAAATGTGTGGGAATGGCTCTGGAACCAATGGGACAGAGATGGATACGAGTCTTTGCATATCTCGACGATCTGCTGATTCTAGCCCAGTCCCCTGACAAGGCTATCCAGAACACAATTTCACTGGTAAATCACTTCACTCAGTTGGGATTTGCTGTCAACTGGAAAAAGTGGTAGTCTCAACAGTTTTGCCTACTACAACTGAACACTGTTGAAATGATAGCCAGACTTTCAGCGCCACGGAGGGAGGCACTAGCCTGGGCTCTAGCCCAGTCTCCGGACGAGGTTATCCGCAACCATTTTTCACTGGTGAATCACCTCACCTAGTTGGGATTCGATGTCAACTGGAAAAATAGCGCACTGTAGCCGTCTCAACAGTTTGACTGCTTAGGCAGAGAACTGAACACTGTAGAGAGAGAGCCAGACTTGCTGCACCACGGAGAGAGGCATAAGCCTTGGCTCTCCGTGCCATCAGTTTCACACACAGTTACCACTCTGTCAGTGATGTCCTTGCTGAGGAGGATGGCTGCAACCCATGCAGTCTGCAGCCCATGTAGTAGTGCCCTTAGGCCCCCTACACGTGTGCATACTGCAGAGGTAGTACCTGGCAGAGACTAGACCCTTTACGGCACCGTTGCAGGCTGATGGTGATAATGCGTTCCATTGGAACCGACCTATCCCATTGGAGACACTTGGCGAGTCATTACATGCAGAGTCACCATGGGCAGAGTCAGGTGCATCGTTAGACCCTTTTTACTGGGGCACGTGCCCCAGTATAACTCTGCTGTGCCTCAGTACATTTACATTACATTACATTTATTCATTTAGCAGACGCTTTTATCCAAAGCGACTTCCAAGAGAGAGCTTTACAAAGTGCATAGGTCACTGATCATAACAACAAGATAGCCAAAAAACATCGCGAGTAGCCAAAACATGAAGCACACATTGTGAACAACCAAAGTAAGTGCCAAAGGGAAGAACCATAAGAGCATGTAGTTAAACAAGTTACAATTAAACAACATGAACCGCTATAAGTGCAAGTGTACCTGTGAAAAAAAAAAAAAAAAAAGCAAGCAACAGTAATAAAAACTATATATCACAGCGAGAACAAAAATGTTAAAACAGTTACCACTAACCACAAGAGCAACAAGTCTCTAAGCAAGAGTCATTGTGATCCTTGAGGAAACTAACATCGGGTCAAGCGAACCATTCCTAAGTACCGTTGTACTCCCGGAACAAGTGCGTCTTGAGCCTTTTCTTGAAGGTGGAGAGACAGTCAGTATCTCTGATGGAGGTGGGGAGTTGATTCCACCACTAGGGGGCCAGACAGGAGAAGAGCTTGTGTTGGGACCGGGCGATCTTGAGCGGTGGGACCACCAGGCGGTTGTCTGAAGAAGACCGTAGGTGACGGGTGGGGGTGTAAGGCTGCAGGAGAGACTTGATGTAGACGGGTGCAGTCCCGTTCACTGCTCGGAAGGTCAATACCAGGGTCTTGAATCTGATACGGGCCATGATAGGTAGCCAGTGGAGAGAGATGAGGAGCGGGGTAACATGGGAGCGTCTGGGTAGATTGTAGACCAGGCGGGCCGCTGCGTTCTGAATCCTCTGAAGAGGGCGGGTTGCACATGCTGGGAGACCAGCGAGCAGCGAGTTGCAATAGTCCAACTTGGAGAGGACAAGTGCTTGGACTAGCAGCTGGGTGGAGTGCTCAGACAAGTATCTCCTGATCTTCCGGATGTTGTAGAGGGTGAATCTACACGACCGGGAGACCGCAGCAATGTGGGCCGTGAGGGAGAGCTCGTCGTCCATGGTAACCCCAAGGTTCCTGGCAGAGGATGAAGGGGTCACCGTCGCAGATCCCAGGGTGATTGAGAGATCGTGGGAGATGTAGGGTTTAGCCGGGATGATGAGAAGTTCTGTTTTGGCGAGGTTCAGCTGGAGGTGGTGCTCGGTCATCCAGGCGGAGATGTCTGTGAGGCAGGCCTCAATCCTAGCTGAGATCCCCGGATCGGTCGGGGGGAACGACAGGTACAGCTGCGTGTCGTCAGCGTAGCAGTGGTAGGAGAAGCCATGGGAGGTGATGATTGGTCCAAGTGAGGTGGTGTACAGAGAGAAGAGGAGGGGTCCAAGGACGGAGCCCTGTGGGACACCAGTGGAGAGCTGGCGAGGTCCTGACAGTTTGCCTCCCCAGGAAACCTGGTAGGATCTTCCCGACAGGTAGGATGAGATCCACTGGAGTGCAGTGCCAGTGATGCCCATCTCAGAAAGTCTGGCAAGCAGGATCTGGTGGTTAACCGTATCAAACGCTGCAGAAAGGTCCAGCAGAATGATGACGGATGACCTGGAAGCCGCTCTGGCAGACTGGAGGGCAGTGGTGACTGAAAGGAGGGCAGTCTCTGTGGAGTGGCCAGTCTTGAAGCCCGATTGGTTGGGGTCAAGCAGGTTGTTCTGTAAAATCTAAAGTTTGAGTTTTAACAATTTAGTTTATTAGTCAGTGCATTAATTTAGATAATCCCTGAAAAAATAAACGCAGTATCCCAATCAATGCTTGAAAAGTCAAAGCAGTTTAACCGAAAACACAAACCGATGCCCGCATGATTCCATGTCCGTGCGCTCTTCTGAGCTTGCGAAATAGCCACTGCAGCACGCAACAATGTCCAGGTGTTGGACTCGGCACACAAGTCAGAATTGAGGTAGGCTAAGAAAACATTACAAAACTAAAGAAAGTTTCTAAATGATAGGCCTACCGATCATCATATTTAGACTAAAACATAAAAACAATATTACATACAGCAAAAAAAAACTGTATTTATGCTCAAATGAATGCAAAAAAAATGTGCGTGCTCGCATTAACTATTGATGTCCCTGCCAAAGCTGATAGCAAACTTGCGGCCCTGAACTGTTGTATAGTGGGTTAAGCAAGGGGAGTTTCTATAGCCTAGTAGTGCATTATGCACAACAAGCTTGAAAGAAAAAAATCACTGTGTGTGCTATTATGACAAATGTTAAAAAGACTTGCAAAATCAATGTATTTTCAGCAAGGCCAGTACATGCTGTACAGTCGATGGACCACTGAGCAGCTGGCCCGGTACAGGCAATGGAACACTGAGCAGGCCTGTACATGCGCAAACCACCAGTTTCATCGCACTCTACCGGTGGTCCGGGCAACAAGACACAAGACGGACCATTGATCAACAGTGCAATAAACAGTCACAATAAACAAATAAGCATAATACATAATAAATAATAATAATAATAAACCAATTAATAACAAACTGGACCACGCAAAAGGAACTCTGAGCAGCTGGTCCACAAACCACTCACTATCGGTACCGACCATGCAGCAAAACACAGCTGTTGATAAACGGACCACGGAGTAACTGGTCTGGACCAGAAGGTACACACAATGGTTCAAGGCTTCAGCTCACCCTTGGCTACAACTGCTGCTGCAAAGAGAACCTATGCCATGGTGGGACCTGTCCGTGGTGCTGGAGGCTCTGTGTAAGCCTCCATTTGAACTGATCGACAGCGTGCCTCTGCACTTTGTTTCTCTCAAGATAAGTTTACTCCTCGCTCTGACTGGCTAAGCGAGTGAGTGACTTGTGTGCCTTGCCCACATACCACGCGGACGGTCATCTTGGATGGTGATGGGCTGTCCCGTGCCACCTAGCATTTCGGGCTCATTCCACAAAAGGAATGGCAACTTCGGTAGCCATCCTCCATGGTAGAGGAGATTTGTGAGGCGGTGTCATGGTTGTCACCTTCACCCTTCATACGTTACTACCTGGTGGACATTGTGTCCTCCTCCTTCACTTACTCTGTTCTCAGCACAGCTGGTGGGGCGGTGTCACTTAAAGATGCTGTAAAGTGGAATTGAAAATGAGTTTTAAGTTCATCACATCACAGAAGAATGTGTTGTTAACTACCCATCCAAATTCGAATGAAAAAAAAAACAGACAAGTATGTTAAATTAGGCTTTGAAATCGTGAGTAAAGCTCTCTCTTGGAAGTCGCTTTGGATAAAAGCGTCTGCTAAATGCATAAATTTAAATGTGAGTCTTCTCTGCTTGAGACTGAGGGGGCGTGTTCCTGAGAAGGCTGTAGCTCCGCCCCCTCGAATTGATTGAATTTAGCAACAACAGCAACACTTGCTAAATCAATTGCAGATATCAGAACAGACCTACCTGCAGTCTCTGAGTGTTTAATGTGTTAATTACTTTGTCTTAACATCGTACCAGCTGAGTAACAGAATGCAACCGTCTGTGATCTGACGTAGATAGGTCGCTGTGACGTAGATAGGTCGGGTTTTGGCTCCGCCTATACAAAACCTGAGCTGAAAATGGAAGAGAAACTGTTCAACGGTCTAACTCCACATTTCAGTACGACAAAGTTTTTGCGCTTTGCACATGCTTTCAGGAATTCATTTCACAAGTATAACATTTACTGAGAAGCAAATCATTGAATTTGCTTTACAGCTTTAAAGTGAATCATATTTAGTTCGGATGGGGGTTTCCCCTCTTCCAGATGTGTAACGCTACTCTTCTGCTACGCGGTTGCTGAGTAGGTTCAAAAAAGGCGTCTGCTAGCCCAAAGCAGGCCAGACTTTCTCCACCATGTATAAACATTTTAAGGCCTCAATCCTAAAGTTGCATTCCAGTTCACACTTAACTGTGAACCACCTCGGCAACACCCTGAACTAATCAATGACCTGTCTTACCTGCATCAAGACACTTCCCCTTTATTTGGAGTATAAAACCAACAACGAAAGATCACTTGTTGAGTCCATTGATACCGCGAGTCCAGTCGCACGGATAGGCATTCAAAACGGATATCGACAATTCTTCTGGGATTCCAAGAGATTAGTGGTTGCAACGCTACCCAGACATCCCAACCTGCAGAGACTCATTCCCCCCCCCCCCCCCCGGGACGCAGTCCGGATGCATGATGTACCCCCTCAACCTGCACATAACCCCCCCCCCCAACGCAATCAGGACGCACGATATGCACCTATCTCTACTAGAAATGACCATTGGACAATCTCTCGCTCGCTCGAAATATATATAATGCCAGATTTCCGTGAGATTGTATATTTGCGGGCCTCAGGGAGCCGCTATTGAAATGCGGGAGACTCCCGGACCTTCCGGGTGACTTGGGATGTCTGCGCTACCTGAAAGACTCTGAAAGTAACCAAACGCAATTCTAATTGCGACGTAACTGAGAACCAAACTCTGTCTCACTGCTGATTAAAAGGAATACTTTTCACAAAATAACTTTTTGATCGGATTACACAGATTTGTTTACAACAGCCAAGACTTAAACGGACTCCGCTTTCGACCCACTCCCGCATGAAGTAATTTATATTGTGTGTGTTTGATTAGACTACACGGAAAACTAACAGTCGTTAGATATTCAAGATGGCACCGATGATGGCTGCCTCGGTTGCTAGGTGCGCTCTGTTTTGTCTTGTTTTGTCTGTTAATTCAGTGTTCTGCCAAGATTTCCGGGGTTCTCTACCAAGAGAAGTACTTCTAAACATCAGGACTACAATCCTGTGGATTTATTTCCCACTTTTCTGCTTACAGCAGCAGATTTTGTGGGAATTCTAGCCAGTGCCGCACTACGCTTTGCCCATGCAGTGAAACGCCGAAGGGGAAAGCGAGCGGGAGCGCTGGTTCGGGTTACGCAGACGTGGAATCCGAACAGTGCTTCCAAGTTTTTTCCTCTCGAACGTACGTTCACTATGCAATAAAATGGACGAACTTCAGCTACTGATGGTGAAAAACCGAGACTTTCTTTCATTTTCGGTTTTGTGCTTCACGGAGACATGGCTGTGCGATTTGATCCCGGACACCGCATTACATCTGGCAGGCTTTCAACTCGTGAGAGCTGACCGGGACACTGCACTCTCCGGCAAAACCAAAGGCGGTGGTATTTGTTTCTACATCAACAGTGGCTGGTGTGTAGATGTGACATTGATTCTGCAACATTGTTCTCCGGATCTGGAATCATTTTTTATAAACTGTAAACCTTTTTACCTGCCACGAGAATTTACGTCACTCATTTTGGTCAGAGTTTACATTGCGCTGGGTCCACAGGTTAAAGAGGCCCAATGCATGCTCGCCGACCAGATTCTGAGTGTGGAGCGAGCAAACCCGGATTCCCTTGTTATCGTACTCGGCGACTTTAACAAAGGTAATCTCAGTCACGAACTCCCTAAATACAGACAATTCATCAAATGCCCAACCAGAGACGAGAACACTCTGGATCACTGCTACACTACAGTCAGTAGAGCCTACTACGCCGTCCCTCGTGCAGCACTGGGTCACTCTGACCATACCATGGTCCATCTGATTCCTGCATACAGGCAGAAATTAAAGCTCTGTAAACCTGTTGTGAGGACATCAAAACAGTGGACCAGTGAGGCTATGGAGGATCTGCAGGCGTGCTTGGACTGTACTGACTGGGATATGTTCACGACTGCTACCAATAGTCTGGATTTACTCACAGAGGCTGTGACATCATACATCAGTTTCTGTGAGGACTGCTTTATTCCAACACGCACCAGGGTGAACTTCAACAACGACAAGCCCTGGTTCTCAGCAGAGCTCAGAAGGTTGAGGTCAGAGAAGGAGGAAGCATTTAGGAGTGGGGATAGAGACAGATTCAAGGAGTCAAAAAACAGGTTTAGCACGGCGGTGAGAGAGGCTAAACGACTGTACTCAGAGAGACTGAAGCGCCAGTTCTCTGCTAACGACTCTGCTTCTGTCTGGAGAGGGCTCATGCAGATTACCAACTACAAGCCCAGAGCCCCCTACTCCACTAACGACTCCCGCCTGGCCAACGACCTGAACAAGTTCTACTGTAGATTTGAAAGACAATTGGACTGTCCTGATCTACCCCCTCCCAACCATGTGGCCTCCCCCCTCCCCCCTCTACAGTTCTCAGATCTCAGTGCAGCATTTGATACCATTGATCACAACATCCTAATCAATAGACTGGAAAAGCTTATTGGGTTCACGGATAGTCTATTGAACTGGATGAAATCATATATCACAGGAAGGAAGTTTTATGTTAGTTTAGGTGACCATAGGTCCAAGAAACATGAGAACTGCTATGGGGTTGCTCAAGGAAGCTGCTTAGGCCCATTACTTTTTTCTCTTTATATGTTACCACTCGGCGACATAATCAGAGAACATACCATAGATTTCCATAGCTATGCGGATGACACACAACTATATATATCCACTGAACCCAACAATGCAACGGCAATCAATGCCATTACCAACTGCCTGTTGGCAATAAACAAATGACAAATGGATGAATGATAACTTTCTTAAATTAAATGAAGACAAAACCGAAGTCCTACTATGTGGCCCCAAATCCAAAAGAGAGATGCTTACTAAGAATCTAGGAGGCTTAACCCCCTGTCTTAAACCAGAGGTGACGAGTCTCTGTGTAATCCTGGACTCAGATTTGAATTTCAACCCTCACATTAATAAAGTGACCAAAACAGCTTTCTTTCACCTGACGAATATAGCAAAGGTACGACCATTCATAAACCAAAATGATGCAGAGAAGTTAATTCATGCTTTTATATCCAGCCGGCTGGACTACTGTAACGCACTTTTCACTGGTCTTCCCAAGAAAACCACTGAAAGACTACAGCTCATTCAAAATTCTGCAGCTAGATTATTAACCAAAACTAAAAGGAGACAACACATTAGTCCTGTCCTAGCTACTTTACACTGGCTCCCCGTTACCTTCAGAATTGACTTTAAGGTCCTTTTCCTCACATACAAAGCTCTACACGGACAAGGACCTAGCTACATTGCTAACTCCCTTATAAACTACACACCAGCTAGAACACTGCGATCATCAAATGCAGGCCTATTAGAGGTCACCAGAAGCAGTCATAAGAAGATTGGTGATTCGGCCTTTGTTCCATAGTTTTGGGGCGTAATTGACAAATTACCCATAAATATTAGGGAAGCAAATACGCTAGACATTTTTAAAAGACAGCTTAAAACCTACCTTTTTACCGAAGCATTTAAGTAATTTTATCTCAGAAGGGTTTTACTACTTTTATTAGTTATATTATTGTTTTTATAATTTGATATTTTAATTATTACTTTTATCACTTGTATTATTGTTTTTATTGATTTTATGTAAAGCACCTTGAGCTACAATTCTTGTATGAAATGTGCTATATAAATAAAGTCTTACTTACTTACTTACTTACAGTGACGACTCTCTCCATTCAGGAGGGTGAAGTTAACAGACTTTTCAAGAGGCAGAACCCCCGCAAAGCAGCTGGGCCGGACTCTGTCTGTCCTGCCACCCTCAAGCACTGCGCTGACCAGCTGTCTCCGGTGTTTACCAACATCTTTAATACCTCCCCAGAGACATGCCATGTGCCAGCCTGTTTCAAGTCCTCCACCATCATCCCTGTGCCCAAAAAGCCAAGGCCAACAGGACTCAATGACTACAGACCCGTCGCCCTGACCTCTATGGTAATGAAGTCTTTTGAGCGCCTTGTGCTGGCACACCTCAAATCCATCACCAACCCTTTCCTGGACCCACTGCAGTTTGCCTACAGAGCCAACAGGTCGGTGGATGACGCCGTTAACATGGCCCTCCACTTCACCCTACAGCAGTCGTTCTCAAAGTGTGGTCCGCCACTGCCCCCGTAGTGGTCCGCGACGGCCACAAGTAAATTATTGCGACATTTCTAACATACAACTCAGAAAGATGAGAACACAGTCAGTAGTAGCCTAATCTATTAAAGTAGGCTACACATGTTCCGCATTCTGACACCGCAGCCTCTGCACGGGTTGTACCATGTGAGGGAGTTCTCCCCTCCCAAATAGAGTTTGTTGGGTCCATAACCCGTCTTTTCCAAAACCTTTTCTCAGATAGGCTACCGATAGCTGGGCAGGGCAGGGCAGCCCTACCTTAACGATACGCGTCAGGGAGGATGGATGGTAGCAGGGCCGGAGTGATGGCATCACTAGACTAGGTTTTACCAATTGAAAAACAGCTGTTTATTTTACATAAAGCTCAAAAAACTATTCTGCGCTCAAATAATGGCCAAAAATGTTCGCATTAAGTGTGGAAATCCACATCAAACCCATACGTCCTAGGTTTGGGCTCGAATGTTTACAACGTCTGGCTCCGTGCCTGATTAACACTCGGATTTTTAAGCAGTCTCAAAACTTTTATTTTTTACTTAGCGGAAATCATAATTAGCAAAATACAATATCCCTTAGAAATCATGTGCCGCTAACAATTGTATGGTGCCAGGTCTGGGTAGGAGGCCTGTTGTTCCGGGGATATACTATTTAGTTAGATGGTCCGCGAGTTTTTATTTATTGGCTAAGTGGTCCTTGTTCTGAAAAAGTTTGAGAAACACTGCCCTAAAGCACCTGGACTCCCCAGCATCCTACGCCAGGATCCTGTTTGTGGATTTCAGCTCTGGCTTCAACACCATCATCCCCGCTCTGCTTCAGGACAAGCTCTCCCAGCTGAACGTGCCCGAATCCACCTGCAGGTGGATCACAGACTTCCTGTCTGACAGGAAGCAGTGCGTTTAGCTGGGAACACAAGTCTCTGACTCCTGGTCCATCAGCACCAGATCTCCTCAGGGCTGCGTCCTTTCCCCTCTGCTCTTCTACCTGTACACCAACAGTTGCACCTCCAGTCATCCGTCTGTCAAACTTCTGAAGTTTGCGGACGACACCACCCTCATTGGGCTCATTTTTGACGGGGACCAGTCTGATTATAGGTGGGAAGCTGACAACCTGGTGACCTGGTGCAGCCAGAACAACTTAGAGCTCAATGCTCTTAAGACAGTGGAGATGGTTATGGACTTCAGGAAGAATACAGCCCCACTCACCCCCATCACCCTGTGCGACTCCCCAGTCAACACTTTGGAGTCCTTCCGCTTTCTGGGCACCATCCTCTCCTAGGACCTCAAGTGGGAACTGAACATCAGCTCCCTCACCAAGAAAGCACAACAGAGGATGTACTTCCTACGGCAGCTGAAGAAATTCAACCTGCCAAAGACAATGATGGTGCACTTCTACACAGCCATCATTTAGTCCATCCTCACCTCTTCCATCACCATCTGGTACGTTGCTGCCACTGCCAAGGACAAGAGCAGACTGCAGCGTATCATCCGCACTGCTGAGAAGGTGATCGGCTGCAATCTGCCTACCCTCGAGGACCTGCACACCTCGAGAACCCACAGACGAGCGAGGAAGATTGTGGCCAACCCCTCCCACCCTGGCCACTCCCTGTTCCAGCTACTCCCCTCCGGCAGAAGGCTGCGGTCCATCAGGACCAAAACCTCACGCCATAAGAACTGTTTCTTTCCATCTGTTACTGGCCTCTTCAACAAGGCCAAGGACTCCCACTGACATTCATTCATTATTTAACCCAGTATCTGATTGCACTATTGCACTATGTTGATCACTCATGCTGCTCATTCTTATTCTTATATATATTTTATATTTAAGTTGTTTTATTCTTAGTTCTTAGGAATAGTTAAACTTCTGTACCTTTACTTAATTTAAGATTCGTATATATTTAGTGTTTGCACCTCCCTGGCACAGTAAATTCTGTGTTTGTATAACATACACGGCGAATAAACCAAATTCTGATTCCGATTCCCGTTAGTAGACAAGGGCCCGATTCTTTCTCCTCCCCTCTTCCCGCTCTGTTCATCTGACCCATTGTTTGTTTTGTTTCATGTGTTAGCCCATCAAGCTCTTACTAAAGCCAATAAAAAATATATCCAGTTTAGTTACAGCTTTAAAGTGACTCATATTTAGTTTGGATGTGTTTTTTCCCCTCTTCCAGATGTGTAACACTATTCATTATATTTTCATTTACTTAATGCATTTTTTGCATAATTTTAACTCATGTATTCTGTTCCCTCACGTTATTTTATGCGCTCTACACTCAGAACTAATTCATTCCTTCAGAAGACTGATTATTACAGTGAGGGAAAAAAAATATTTGATCCCCCGGTTTTTCAAAAGTAATCTGATCGGATTACGGTTATCGGATTGGATCAAATCTTGAAAATGGGTATTTCAAAAGAAAAAAAGGATTCAGAAATTGGATTGGATCACGTAATCTAATCTTGTTGTTGATCCGGATCAAACCTTGAGTTTGGGTTTTTCAAAACCTTTTGATCCCAAAAATCAGGATTAAACTGATCCCAGCAGGAGGGTGGATTCATGGTGGATATCAGTAATAAAACTAGGTAACTAAAATTGGTTAGTTAAATAATACAACATTTATATCATGCATTTTACAGTATTTATATTTATTCATCAATTTCACTTGAATTGTTCAACAGGAAGTACATAAAGTAGGTAGGCTATGTAGGCTAGCAACCTTTCAGTACAGCAAATTATAAATATTTCGGCCCCATAAAATAATCCCCCAAACAGCTGTCAATATTGAACTAAAATAATAAATTCTGTCTTTGTTCATTAAACATTAACCACACTGACACAATCATCAGTCATGGACTTATCAAAAATAGTGTCTAACAATTGCATCTCTTATTGGTCGTCCAGTCAGTCCCTCATTCTGACAGAATGCCGGAGGTTAGTCAGTGTCTCCAATGGGCTCAGGTGCATCAGGGACGTCATCACAGAGAGGGACTTTGCACTTGCTCACGATGTTGTGTAGGACAATGCAAGCAAGTATAATGTTGCATGCTTTCTGTGGTTCCACTCTCAAGTAGTTAAGGCATGCAAAGCGCCTCTTCAGAACTCCATTTAAGCGCTCAATGGTGCATCTTGTTTTGCAATGAGCAGTGTTGAAGCGTGCCTGCTCAGGCGTGTTTGCAGCCAGAAAAGGGGTCATCAGCCATGGTAGAAGAGGGTACGCACTGTCTCCTAATATGATACCATTTGGTCGGTTGGTTTGGAGCTCTCTATATAGAGCGCTCTCCCTCAGGATTCGCGCATCATGGATTGACCCAGGCCACTTTACAACGCAGTTTGTGATGAGGAGCTCAGCGTTTCCCACAAGTTGAACGTTGATGCTGTGTCTCCCCTTTCGGTTTACAAACTCCCACTCATTCTCATGAGGTGCTTGTATGTGCACATGGGTGCAGTCGATTGCTCCAATAGTATTGGGCATATTCCCCAAAAGAAAAAAATTGATGAAAATGAACAAAATTATCTGGTCATCCTTCGGAAATGAAACAAATTCATTAATCAGGCTGGCCAATGCAGTTGACACACTTTTCAGAATATCACAAACAGTTGATTTTTCCACACACATGTAGTCACTCACAACTTGGTAGAAAGTCCCACACACATAGAAGCGAAGAGCAATGAGGACCTGTTCCTCCACAGACAGACCATGACTCCTTTGGGTTCTGTGTTGGAGGTTGGGCCTGAGAAGGTCCACGATATACTGAATATCAGGTCTTCCGAAGCGAAACCGAGCATACAGCTCCACATTGGTATATTTCTGCAGTGGATCTATACGCTCAACATACACCCTTTGACGGTATCTTCTCCTGTGGTGGAGATGGACAACACCTGCCATGTTACTGCCTCTCTGTGACCTTCTCTTTGAGTCCTCTGAGAAAGGCTGGATATACATATGCCTGTGTAAATTGGTCTTCCCAAACACACCTGTTAGCTTAATTGCTTTGGCTTGTGTTCAATTAATGGAATCATACCCAAGGCCTATAAATGATGCTTGCTACATCAAAGCGGTGGAACCATGGACTCAAAAAGCCCGAATTTCTCTGTTGCTGAAACCCACGCCCTACTGGAGGGTGTTAGGTGCCATTATAGGTCATTGGTAGGATCTTTTAGATCTGCCAAGGGTGGTGAAGTGAGCAGTAAAATGAAGAAGGAAATTTGGGCTGGAATCGCACAACATGTGAATGCCATGGGGTTTGGCCAGAACAACAGAGCAACTAAGATTTTGGTGGAAGAATCTTAAGGCCAGGGCAACAAAAGACCACGCTGAAGCCAAGAACAGCCAAACAGGCAACAACCCATATAAGAGGGGTGAATACACAGACATAGTCCTTGATATTATTGGAGGTGAAAAGTCAGAAGCTCTGCATGGAATCCAAGATGTTGCAGAGGATGGTGAGCCTGTGATGACAGCAGAAAGTGAGCCTTCTTCAGAAACATTTATTCTGAATCTTAGCCCTGTAATCGAGGGAGAAGGTCAATCACAGGTGGAGCCAGAAGGCCTAGTTCCCACAGGACCCCCAGAGAGAGGCTCAAAGCACCCAAAGAAAGATGACGCCTATAAGGTACTTCTGCAAAAAGAGACTGAAAGGGCAGAAGTACAGATACATCTAGCAGAGGAACAGCTTGTTCTTGCCCGACTGCAGCAAACCAAGGCCAGACTTGAGATCCGCCTCCTAAAGGCCAAGCTTGGACAAGCTGGTCTCTCCACAGCAAACGAAGCAGATGATGATGATGAAGAAGAAGGAGAACTACTCATAACACGAACTAAGAAGTCATTTATTTTGTTAAGTATTGGACATTTAAGCCTTTTTTTGTTTGAAACCTGTTCGAAACTTCCATAATGTATTTGGGAGTAAAGTATGTATTTATTTATTTGTTGTAGGTCTCAGATGAGTGGACTGCCTGTTTCCAAGAAATGGACAATGGAGGGGGATGTTTATATTGTTTGTTTGCTGTTCCATTCAGTCCTATTTTCTGTTCAAATAAAGCATATTGGAGTGACCCCACACTATTTTACCTGTTGTTCTTTACATAGCTAAATTGTGATGGTCCCATTTAGACCACAGGTAATCCAGATTTGGCAATCCTGAAAAGTTTGAATCCGGATCAGAGTAATCCAATCCCACATTGCTTTGAAAAATCAGCATAAAAATAAAATGGATTACGCGATCCTGGATAGCAGAAAAAGAGATTTCCAAATCTGGATCAGTTTGATCCAGATTCAAACTTTTGAAAAACCGGTACCTCCTGATTTTGTACGTTTGCCCACTGACAAAGAAATGATCAGTCTATAATTTTAATGGTAGTTTTATTTGAACAGTGAGAGACAGAATAACAAAAGAATCCAGAAAAAAAGGCATGTTTTTTCAAATTGATTTACATTACATTTAATCATTTAGCAGACACTCTTATCCAGAGCGACTTACCGTAAGTACAGGGACATTCCCCCCGAGGCAAGTAAGGTGAAGTGCCTTGCCCAAGGACACGACTTAATTTGGCACAGCCAGGAATCGAACTGGCAACCTTCTGATTACTAGCCCGATTTCCTAACCGCTCAGCCATCTGCCAACTGACCCCAACTTCAGTCGTCATGAGTGTAGTCTACATCCCCCCCAGGCAGATAAGGCCACTGCTTTGGATGAACTGTATGGGATTATCAATGGTCTGGAGAATGTGCACCCAGAGGCAGCCTTCATTGTTGTTGGAGATTTCAACAGAGCCAACATGAAGATCCTGCCCAAATACTATCAGCACATGGACTTCTTCATACGTGGAGACCAGAGCCTCAACCATTGTTATATAGCATGTTTAGGGAGGCAGCAGATGGGGACATAAACGAACACACGGACACCGTTTCCAGCTACATTCAACACTGCATCGATGACGTCGTCTCCAAGAAGGTTGCCCGGTCTTTCCCCAATCAGAAGCCCTGAGTTGATGCCACAGTCCGGGCCGACCTGAGAGCCCGGTCTGTCGCCTTTAACTCTGGGGACCCTGATCAGTACAGGAAGGCCAGATACAACCTTCTGAAGGCCATCAAAGCTGCGAAAAGGGCTCACAGGACCATGGTGGAGTCCTTTCTGACTATGCACACCCCTCTGTCCCACCTGGACAAAGGGAATACGTATGTGAGGATGCTGTTCATTGACTATAGCTCAGCATTCAATACCATCATCCCCTCCAGACTTGTCTCCAAGCTTGTGGACCTGGGACTAAGCATCTCCTTATGCAAGTGGATCTTCAACTTACTGCTCTTGCCAAAGCATCACTTCATGATACATTACCTTCATATTATATGGAGCACCAGCCCAATTTTGCACATGTGGTGCATGCATTATGAAGCTAAACATAAATATTTTAGAGACAATTAAAAAGCTTTAAAACATTACCAAGATATTGCCATACAACTTTGGTGCTTTTGGCTAATGTATCTGGAGCAAAGATTAACTGTAAGTTGAAGATCCTGACACTAGTGAGCTCAAAGAAGGTCCAGAGATTGCTTCCAAATTTGGAGCCGTAACCAGTGTGTCTTCTGCCAAGTCGATAAAACAGTACAGAGTACTGCCATGACTTTCTTATCTTTACTGAGGTAGCATTTGAGATGCCTGTGTTTTATAAATTCAAGACTACTGAAAGATTACAGTGTATTTTATTGTGTAAAACTGATGGAATCATATGTTTCGATCACCATTACCATGCCTTTCAGGTCAGGTTGCATTCCAGATGGTTCTAAAAGGTGTTGCACATAAATGAGCTGTAACTTCAAACCATTTGATATTCACATTAAGTATGGCAGATTCCTCCTTCTATGTATGATGTCCATATTGCCATTTTATGCAGACCTGAGGCAATTTTTTTTAAGTGGTTGTGCATTAGCCCTAACCCTAGACATTTTGGCCTGGCATAGTTGGGATTAGAAAATTAAATTGCATTATTTTGTGGTAACTTGATGGTATATTTGAAAAAAGTATTATAAAAAAAGAAATGTAAGCATGTGTGTAATTTGACACTGGAAAAGAGTGTAAAATAAACACCAAGATTCATTTTTGCAAAATGTGCAGTGTTAACATTTAATAGCATTGGAATTTAACTCAATAAGAGTTGATTTATTATCACAGAAGAATTAATTATCAACAGAACTGAGTTATTTAATCTGTAGGGTTACATTTCAAATAACACTCACTTACACTCTATAGTGTTAAGTATGTACTCTATTTAGAGTTAATTTAACACATTTTAACACTTGTGAAAGAGTCTATTAACACCAATTCCGATTTGGACCAAATACACTCCGGAAAAATGTAAAATTTTACTCTAAGTGTTACTTTGACACTGCACATTTTACTGTGCACACACATATTTAAAGTGACAAAACAATATACCTCACACACACATACAGCTCTGGTACAATGGCAAGTGGAAGCATTATTAATCATGTTACATAGGAGCCATTGGAGCTAGTTTGAGAAGTTTGCAAATATTATTGCATTCTGGTCCATGTTGCTCCTCTAGGAAATACTGGAGTCCTCTCTTTCCAAAGTTACTGGCACCCTTGGGGGTCTTGAGAGAGTGGATTTGGGGATCTGTGAGGTATGTCAGTCCCTTACCATTAGCTGTTACCCACCCTAGAATGCAGGGATACATTTCACGTACATTGACAAACCATATCACAAATAGTGCCATGATGCCATAAACACACACACACCTACACACCTTGTAAGTCCACCACAATCTCTTGGTTGTTAGAATACAGGTAGGTGAAATGTCCAAATGCTATTCCATATTCTGTTGCTTTGAGCCTCTTGACCACTTTGCCAGTATTATTGGTGAGTTTAACAAAATCCCCTTGCAGGTAGGGTTCCATTGTCACACAGCCTATAATTTCATCCTCCTCCAGTATCTAGACAAACACAAACATGTACACAAGTAAAGTAGAGTTTAGGGGTCAAATGTATCAACTGTAAATTCATCCGTAAAAGTATCCATACAGAGAAAAATTTAACTCTGTTTGCAACGTTTTTCTCCGATTTCTGAACACTGTATGCAACCGATATCACAAGTTAGTCTTCATAGATTTCACTTAACTTGAGATTGTGTGCACGTGAATGAGCTTGTTGTCCACACCCCGTCAACTCCCATATTTGACCTTCCATGGTTGTTGAAATGCCCATATTTTGTCAGGTTTGTCAATTAACCCATTGTGAACAATGAATGATTCTTAATGAGAAATGGCTAAGGCAGCTTAAAAAACTGTGAAAAATATAAACTTTACTGAATGGGAAATGGAGATCTTAATTACCGAAATAGAGTCGGGGACATCGGGGACAGTGCCTCTGGACTGGCAGACCGGGGTGGTGGTTCCCCTCTTTAAAAAGGGGGACTGGAGGGTGTGCTCCAACTTTAGGGGGATCACACTCCTCAGCCTCCCTGGGAAAGTCTATCCAGGGGTTCTGGAGAGGAGGGACCGTTGGATTGTCGAACCTCGGATTCAGGAGGAGCAATGTGGTTTTCGTCCTGGCCGTGGAACTGTGGACCAGCTCTATACCCTCGGCAGGGTTCTGGAGGGTGCATGGGAGTTCGCCCAACCAGTCTACACGTTTTGTGGATTTGGAAAATCCACAAAACATCAAATTCAAATTCATACATTTTCTTTCTGGCTAAATAGGCTAAAGCGAGATAATTGGCATAATTTGTAGACAGTTTATACAATTTACTTCCATTGTAGGTGTAGTAAAACTTCTCTCCGACTTTCGGTCACTCTGTGTCGCCATATTACATCTAAAAAAAGTGTAGACCTACGCATGGGTTCTCAAGTGTGCAGACGGTACACAGATTCTCGTGCCACATGTTTTTTCATAAATCAGAAACTCTAGAAACCCCAATACACATGTTTCTGCGCTAGGGCTGAAACGGTACACTGAACTCACGGTTCGGTTCAGACATCACGGTTCGATACGAGTTTGGTACATCAAAAGGGAAAAGAAAAACAAACCAGCTTCCTCTACGAGTGAATACGGCGCATTGAAGACGTAAGATGTAAATTCCGATGCGTCAATAATTTTGTTGGCCCTATTTGTAGCTTATGTGTATTCTTCTGATTCTGATTCTAATGGCTGGTTAAGCACAGTAGGGAGAAGTTGAATATATTTTTTTGTCTCGTTCCAGTGATTGGCACACCTGGGTGATGGTGATATTTTTTTGTCATTTAGCACACGCCAGATGCGTTATATGCGTTAGCATGTTAGATGTAGCCTATTTCCACTCACATCCCCCACAATCAGTGATGTGCGGTGATGTCAGTTAGAGGCTAGGCACTTGAATGGGAAAATGTGTGTCACGTCCACAGCCGTGCCCCCCCCGGTTTCAGTTTTTTGTCCTGCCCTAGTGTTTCCCTGTCATTGTCTTCACCTGTCCCGTTAGCAACCCGATTTGCACTCCCAGGGGGAGTGCTCGTGATACATTTTGCCTAGGGCGCCGAATGTGCTAGTACTGCTCTCGCCTGTACTACTGTAACTGAATGGGAAACCTAAGTTTTCCAAAACTTGCAATCTTAAAAAGGCCAGCAGGTCCTGTATCCCTCGTGGGTCGCCACCACTCGCCATACTCGTCCTTAGTGCTGCTAGCTAGCCTATCTCTGACTCACGGCGGCGCCAATCAGAGCTACAGATTAGATGTCCCTAAAGAACATGAGTATCTAACAGTAGTTCCACATAACATTAATTAATTTGCACGAAAGTTTTATTTATTTTTATACCGTGTATTCTCCGTGTAATTTCATGCACCGAACCGAGACACCCGTACCGTACGGTTCGGTACGAATACATGTACCGTTCCACCCCTATTCTGCGCCCATTTTCATGAGTATGCACCTTTATACATTGGCCCTAGGTGTTATGGAGTAAAGCAAACACAATTCATTAATAGTGGATTTCCCCTCAATTACTTTCTCACACTGGACAATAGAGCAATGTGGTATGTATTTAGGGTCGTACCAGCAGCACTTCTGAGGGAATAAAGAAGATTTGCGCTGTGACTTTGTGGTTGTAGAGCGTCTTGTTAAACTGTGTCACATAGTACTGAGCAGTCATCTGTCTCTCCACATCATTTAGGTGGAACTGGATCTCTTTGGGTTTAAGGTACTCCTTTGCCACATAGCTGTGGAGAAATAATAGTGTAATCTTGTCACAAAATACAGGGGATATACAAACATATTCTAAGGAAATCTGAATGTTTTTTCTATG
The DNA here is from genome assembly GCF_038355195.1 of Osmerus mordax. Classification (NCBI taxonomy): domain Eukaryota; kingdom Metazoa; phylum Chordata; class Actinopteri; order Osmeriformes; family Osmeridae; genus Osmerus; species Osmerus mordax. The sequence continues at coordinate 9,859,149 of NC_090072.1, read as the reverse complement.
ACTGGAAGACCCACAGCCTGAACTGCAGTATTTTAAATAAGTAGACCTTCCGAGTCTTTCTTCTTGGTGAAGAGACTGCACCCATAATGCTGTTCTCTGCTGGCCAGTTTTCCCGATTGACTCTCCAATGTAGGCATATGTCTCATGGGCTGTCCACAGTCCAGTGACTCTAGAATACTTTATTTGCAGAGCATCTGGAGAGTATATCATATAGGCCGTAAGGTGAATCCTGTTATCGTTTCAACCCGCTCCACAGTCTGGCATCTACACAATCTTTAGCTCATAAAAAAGAACGAGTCTTGCTAAGCTACCAAAAAAAGTTTGTCGCTGAAATTCCAGTCGATTGTCGATGCGTCTATGTTTTATGCAGAACTAGTTTCTTCAGAGCGTAATAGGATTTTGGTGGCATGGTTCGACACGTGATCGTTCTACACCAATAAGGTAGCTGCTTTTTGTCAACATGGATGAATATGGTTGGCAACAGACATATATACATCTATGGTTGGCAAATAGAGGATGGGACCTTGCACGTTAAAGTGTTTCCTCTGTTTATTTTGCCGTGGTTTCTGCCGCCATGGTATCAGAAATAGGGCTGTACAAAATTTTAGGATGTCTATGTGATTGTTAGAGTGCATGTCGGAGAATAGCACGGATACGCGCTTCACACCGCAGTTGAGATTGTGCATCTCTGAGAAGTCGTATAGCTAACTTGTCAGTTAATTGGGTGTGCTCACGCCTTCAGTGAGCACAACCATTGTTCTCTCACATATATATTTGTTGGAATGCTGCTTCAGCATTCCAAGTATTGTTCTTTGAATCTTTAGTCAACTTATTGTTGGAATGCTGCTTCAGCATTCCAAGTATTGTTCTTTGAATCTTTATTGTTGGAATGCTGCTTCAGCATTCCAAGTATTGTTGTTTGAATCTTTATTCAACTTATTATTATTTATCTTCTATTTCTTCCGTGGCACCTTTCAGCGCCTTCAAATCTTCAGATATTAAAACCGTTCAGCTATCAAAATATTCAGCAGTTTCAGGCCATGGGTGCAATGACTTTTCAGCTTTGTACCTCTTATGCTTGAATTAATATAAATCAATATTCATAAATTTTTAACATGGGTTTCCAATGGAGTTTTCTTTCAAATCCTCTCAAACTTCTTTAAACTTCTTCAACTTCCAAATCCTTCTTCTTCCTCAATCTTTCAGCTAGAGCCACCATTTAAACTTTAAAATGTTGACAAAACTCTAAACTATTTTTTACATAATTCAGCTTTTTGATATCTATTCAACTTTTTTCAATATCACTGATTATGTTTCATGACTTTTTCAAGCCGTTTCTGAGATTTACATGGGTGTGTACGTGAAACCCTAGAGTGCAGACTGAAACACTTAGAGTGGAGGCCTGAGCTTCGGATGTCGTTGAAAAAATATTTTTGGATCAATAGATAGCTAATTTTGTGCTGGTCGTAGACAGTTGTCTGTTGAATCCAACAGACGTACACATTTGTTCAGAGCCCCACGAAAGCGAGACAAAGTCCAACTCTCGCCCCATAGAGACCAATGCAAATCTGGTGACAAAATCGTCAGAGAAAGCAAAAAGAACAAGATTTTGAAACTGCCGGTAGAGTCGTATTTCTGACCGCACAGACATATAAAGGACATCTCTGGTTTCGGCAGAGTCTTGGGTCTCGGAAAATATCCTTATTTCTTGGATTTGACGTATAGTTTTGCGTCTAGGTTAACTTGTTTGAGGTGTGGATTCTAGCTACATTTCTGTTACTCTCTGCCCTCAGCGTGTCAGCAATCATAGCTGCACCATCACCGTGAAAACGACAGACACGCACCACTCAGTCTCACGCAGGTGATTGGTATTAGCTGATTAGTGGAGTCACAAGACAGTTTGATAGTATTTCAACCTAATAAAATTTACAAGAGGTGACTCTGCAGGTGCTGCTAATATCTCTTTTACTACTATTGCTAATGGAACTGTTTTATTCTACTACGCCACTGAGTGCTTTTACTTGACCATGAGAAACCCGATTACTAGCAATTGTCGGTTTATGCCATACGATTACTCCGTTTACATGTGTAATTAGTTATGCGATTACTCAATAAGCGCGTCTACATGATTCTTTTTTATTAATCGTTGTATGCTCCACGGACAAAACTTGCACCATCATCCTTCAGCAACAAAGTGTCGCTGTGTCTTCCTGTATCGGCCCTACTGCTGTATGTTTCATTCAATCAACACATTTAATCCTACTAAGAAAGCCGAGTAAATGCACTCAATGCACACATCTGCTACTGCTATTACTATCCCAACTATAATTTCAGCTGTTAAGACTATAATATTATTTTTATGACTAGCTAGCCTAGGCCTACTTCTTCTGTTTAACAGTTAAGCTTTCAGCTTCTCCCGCAATGTATTTCAGCTCTTAGCGTTGTTAGATGATGCAGTTCAGTTTCCACACTGCCTCTTTTGTGTGACTCACACATTTTTGACATTCATTTCAGCTTGCGGGTATTTTCTCATTTCTGTATTTTCTGCAATTTAAGAAAAATAATTTCATCTTTAAGCATTCCAACGCATTTTCAGCAGGAAATTCCTTTCTAGTATCAACTTCTTAGTTCTTCCGCCGTTTTTTGGCCTTTAACTAGTTCTGCATACTTTCACCGATTCCTACAATTTTTGTATCACAACGTTCAGCTCCTTCAGGAGATGATGGCTATGACTTTTGGTATTTCTCACTTTTATCCTTTTTAAGACATTAAGGTTTTTGTGCAAATTATTCTCCCATTAAAAGTAATGGTAAATCCTTTCAAATCATTAAAAAGCTTCCTCCTCTTTCAAACGTAATTACTTCAGCATACATTTAGCTAGACACCATCCAACCTTTAAAATGTTCTCAAGACATTCAGCTTCCCAAATGATTCAGCTTTTTCAAATATTCTGCCAATTTTGAATTATGACAGTTTGAAATACATTAAAATGTTTGCTCCTTCTTGATTTTTATGAATGAGCAGCAAGCAGTGGCACACTGCTGGCTGCTCTTTTTCTGATATTCAACTAAATTGTCAAACAAATTCCTCTAACGTTCATATAGTTTAACTTACAGAAACAAGTTATACCTTAAAATGTAGGAAGAATTGTCCTCTTTCAGCCAATGTAACTACTAAAGAGCTCACATTTACAGATTTTCAGCTATGAGCCTTGAAGCGAGAGCAGCCTTTCAAATTCTCTCACTAACTTCAATGGAGAGGTGGGTAAAATCCGTCAGAGAAAGCAAGAAGGAAGACGATTTCGAAACTGCCGGTAGAGACATATTTCTGACCGCACAGACATATAAAAGGACATCTCTAGTTCCGGCAGAGTCTTGGGTCTCGGAAAATATCCTCATTTTATTGATTGGACGTGTAGTTTTGTGTCTAGGTCAACTTGTTTGAGGTGTGGATGCTAGGTAAATGTTCGTTTTTCTCTCTGCCTAGCTCGTTAGCTATCACAGATGCGCCATCACCGTGGCAACCAAACAGACACGCACCATGAACGTTTTTGAAACTGCCAAAGGAGTTGTATTTCTGACCGCACAGACACATAAAGGATATCTATGGTTTCTTGGAATGAAATATACGTAATTATGTGGGCAATGTAGAAAAGCGGATAGATTCGATATTCGATCTTTTGTTAGTTATGGCCATTCTAGTGACGCTACTGTCATCATGGCTGCTAATTAGTGATGGGAAGTTCGGATCATTTTACTGATTCGGTTCTTTGAATCTCGTTCAGTAAAATGAACGTGATCTTTTTTCTCATGTTCTCATGTAGGTTAGTGCATGACATGTGCACCAGCAGATACTATTTTAAAATAATGTATTATGACAGTTGTATGATTTGGTCATTTATTATCACACTAGCATTTAATTATCACGGCAAACAATTACACTGCACTAAACTGTAAGTGTAAATGTAAAGTGAAAATAACAAAACCAGTCAGTATGATGACTGGAGCGAATATCATTCACGTCTTACTAAAACAGCGGCCACGCGAAAGGGAATGAGGAAACAGTTTCCTCTACTAAAAAATACAATGCGGGTCACGTGAAAAAAGGATCCAAAGACTCGTAGAAAGACCGAGTTGGGAAATGAACGAATCGTTCGTTTCCTCCAGTACAGAGCCTATGCAGGTCACGTGAAAAATTATCCAAAGACTCGTAGAAAGAACGAGTCGGGAAATGAACGAATTGTTCGTTTCCTCTAGCTACCACTACCGAGCCTATGCAGGTCACGTGAAAAATGATCCAAAGACTCGTAGAAAGACAGAGTCGGGAAATGAACGAATCGTTCGTTTCCTCTAGCTACCACTACAGAGCCTATGCAGGTCACGTGAAAAATGATCCAAAGACTCGTAGAAAGACCGAGTCGGGAAATGAACGAATCGTTCGTTTCCTCTAGCTACCACTACAGAGCCTATGCAGGTCACGTGAAAAATGATCCAAAGACTCGTAGAAAGACCGAGTCGGGAAATTAACGAATCGTTCCCTCTAGCGTTTCCTCTAGCTACCACTACAGAGCCTATGCAGGTCACGTGAAAAATGATCTTCGTAACTGAAGAGTATGTACTTTTTATTGGCGATATTGACAACAGAGGTTAAGGAACTTAGATCTAGTTTATGTAGGAAATTTTCCATTGCATCCTCTCTCTAGCTTCAGGCCTTCGGTTATTATTCAAGCCTACGGTGTTAATACAGTCTGTAAAAATACCACTTTGACACACTTGCAAGATGATCCGCTGGTTAGATGTAGCATGATCTTATTTACTACCCACAATAGTTCAACTTTTTTTGCAGCAGCATTTTAATCAGTTAGCTCCAGGTCCTCTCTAAAATACATTTCAGACCTTTTGAAACCTGAGCAAATGACTTTCAACTAAATTTTCAAATTCTTCGGAATTATTTCTCTTTATGCATTGTTCTTCTCTTTTCTGTAGTTTTATGCCTTCGTCCAGCTCCTGCCCCTTTCAAAAATACCTTTCGGGCGCTTTGAAGCTTCAGTTTATAACTTTCTACAAAATTTTTACTATTTTCAGCTTTTTTAGCATGGTCAGCTATCCCCATTCAGGTTTTCAGCATTCTCAATGCTGTTTCGCAGGAACAGCTTTTTCTAGTTATTATTTATTTTTGCCCCCCTAAGTCTCAGTCAATATTTGGACTACATAGAGACAACCTAGGTGTCAAAAGTTTCGTATTGGTAGCAATTGAGTTGCCTGTATTTGTATTTACCCTCCGTTGCACGGTTTAGGCTCAAGTTAAGTTTTTGTGGCGAACAGTGAAGCCAACGGTGGCTAATTAGTTAGCCACAGTCACTGACGTTACTAACTTCACTACGTCACAAAAACACGAGTGACTACCTGTAGCAGAACATTCATTTTGCATGTGTTAACTTGGGGGATAGCTAGGCTAATGTACGTTAATGTACTTGTCCATTAACCCTTGTGTTATCTTCGGGTCATTCTGAGCCATCAGTCATTGTGACCCACCGTCATATTGCAACAACTTTACCGCATACAAAAACAAAGTGAAGCATTTTTTTTTTACCGTTGGGCTGTCTCAGACCCCCCACATTGCAAAGGTTAAAATATTTTTTTTTTAATTTGTTTTTGTATTGGGTAAAATTGGGTTAACACAACGATGGTTCGTTATGAACCTTTGGGTCATGTGACCCGAAGGCAGCACAAGGGTTAAGTTAATGCCGACCTTAATCGATAGGCTACTAACCAACGTCATTTATTAATACGTCAATTAATAATTGGCAGCATTTATGCCATTTAGAATATACTTTATGAGAGGAAGGTCTCTAAGTAGCCTAACCTTATTGCATTAGGGGAAATAGTACGAAAATATGTGAAATATTACATTAGTTATTAAACTATTACATTAACCTGGGGGGGGGACAGACTTATGTCGTTGTTGTAACATTCAATTCATTAATTCATTCTTCCACAAATGAAAACACTGATCAACCATAAAAACAATCGTTATGAAAAATATGATATATAAAACTGTACAAAACAGAATAAGGAATAACAGATTATGGACAATCAGTCCTCACTGTCAGTGTCAGGACAGTCATCTTCCAGTTCCTCAGTTTATTTTGTTTGGCACAATGACAACAACGACATAAGTCTGTGCAACACAGTCCTGCAGAAAAACATGAACATCTGCCCGTCTCACAGGCACATTTGCAGCCGCAGTGTATCACATACAAAACACTGTCAGGGGCCGAATTTCTGTTACGTGCAAGGTCCCATCACTATTTGCCAACCATATCCATCCATGTTGACAAAAAGCAGCTACCTTATTGGTGTAGAACGATCACGTGTCGAACCGTGCCACCAAAATCCTATTACGCTCTGAAGAAACTAGTTCTGCATAAAACAGACGCAACGATAATCGACTGGAATTTCAGCGCCAAACTTTTTTTTGGTAGCTTAGCACGACTCGTTCTTTTTTATGAGCTTAAAGATCGTGTAGATGCCAGACTGTGTAGCGGGAATCATTTTCTAAAAGACTTTTCGTGGTTCACCTTGCGGCCTAATATTCTAGTGTTTAGTGGTATAGATAATGCATACATGTCAATATTTGAACAGGTACAGCACAGTGTGTATGTATTGTACAAATGTGCAAAACAATTTGTACGATCAAAAAAACAGCAGTGCTCTACATTAAACATTACAGTAAAAAGAGGAATAGTTGGAGCTTACTGTATGCACTTTGGTGTTTTCTGAGTTTGAATTTCCTTGTACTCTGCAATCTATTGAGCAAACAGTTATGACACATTCCAGCAAGAAAAGCCTTGTAGTCCTGTTGTGTCAAGAAGTACTGTCTTTCAGGCACTAAATTACCCATCATACCATGGTTTTGACATGTGTAGCATGATGGGTTACAAAAGGGATTCTGCTGTTCAACATTGCATGAGGGTTCATCAATTTTAAAATTGTTCATCTCTTTCTCTATCAACTCAAATGAGCTCCCTGTCTCTGTTGATATGGACTGTTCTGGTTTGGATTCTTCAGGTGCTGGTTGTTGTGCACTTTTATGGTAGGCCTTGTTGGGGTCAGGGTCAGTGTTTTCCTCCGTCTCTGCATCTTGATTCACAATGAAGAAATGTAGATTCTTGGGATGAGATGCATCTATGAAGCCAGGACATGTCTGTCTGGCGGCTCCATCAGTTGTCTCAATATTTAAAAAAGACTGAGCCTGATTAGTTGTAAGGGGTTTAGAGCTCTTAGTTTCTAGTCTTGATAGGTCAGGTACTTGAGCGTTAGCTAAGGACTGGTAAAGAACCAATCCGTGTTTGTTAACAGTAACACTAACGTCTCTTGCTAACATCTTTTGTTCAGTGTTAACAGGAGAGCATGGATCAAACATGGACAATTTTTCCCAAGAGCACTGCGATCCAAAGCTACCACCAAGCAAGCTGGAGGATGTCTTCAATTTAGCATGGGATTGTGTCTGTGTTACCATATCAACCCCTGTCTGTCTTTCTGACTGACCACCTGCAAGACAAGGCTCCTCGATCCAAACAGTCTCTATCAGACTCTGCTCATTTATCATTTCAAACTGCTTGATAAAACTTCCGGTCTCGGCAGAGGAAGTGACCTGTGGTTGTGATCCGAGTCTTTTTGGAGCATTGAAGCCAATCTCTCTTTCATGGTTCCTGTTTTTATTGGTGGGTTCTAACACATTGTTGGACCCATCCTTACTAACATCAGTGAGATAGCAGGGGTCACACTGATACTTAACATCTACTTCATTCAGTACGCTACTCTCTTCGTTGCCACTTTTGGTAAGTGGAATTCTTGTACTATTTGTGGCAATATTTTGCCAGGAGGATGCAAGACTGCTTTTCAGAGAACTACTCCTAACAATTGGCCCCTCATTGCATTTATGGATGGGTTCAGATGCTACTTTATCTGCATCAGTTGAAAACAGAGTTTGGTAGAACTCCTGTTTTCTTGTAAACAGGGGCTGAGGACCAGATACATTGAATGGCTTCTGTACATTGAACTCTTCTTTACATCTGCCCATTTTTGGCTTGAAATTCTTGTTGTCAGGCTCTGTATTGAAGGTACTTATGGTGGTCCCAAGTGCCGTTATGCATAGTCCAGGACGCAGCCCCTCAGCCTTCTCCACTAACTTTCCTTGACAGCCGGTTTCAGAGGCCTCACACACAGTGGCATGGTACTGTTGAAAACTCCTAATCACCTGAGAAAAAACATCTAGAGTGAACCTCAGATCTCGCACATGCATGCTTCTATAGCTATCTGGGATAAAAGACCCCTCGTTGGAATTAGGGAAGGATTTGATCCGCAACAGAGATTTAAAACATTTTAGGAGATGCATGATCTCAGTGCTCAGTGTGTCCTTCTCCTGCTTTTCTGTGTGGCAGTAGGCATATAACTTCTCTATAGCTTCTCTACAAGCTTTTATGGCTTGTACATCCACAGAGGAGCGTAACCATTTGTGAGTGACTAAGAGAGAGTAGGCTGCTTTGACCAGGGTGTATAATTCCTGTTTGCTGATGACCAGGTCCCTTTCTGTTGTGGTGATAAGGCCAATCTCAAAAGCTTCCTTGGCTTGGAGAAGAAATGAATGCTTTTCAGAAGAGGAGCATTCCACAGAAAAGCTGTAGGACAACAAGCAGGTCCCATGTGTCACCTAAAGAAGGGAATGAGAGAGAAAATAAGTCATATTTTTCCTTCAGTAGCATTTTGTTAAATTTACTCCACGTTCTCACTATAGATCTTTTTTGATGAACATTCTAGAATTTTCGTTAGTCAAGTTTGGCCCTTGAAAGCTTCTGGTTTCAGACGCGCAAATGATTGTTTTGATGGAAGTCAGCGAGTTTAGAAGCATAATTAAGCAAGTTACTGTGGTAAAAAATATATTTTTAAACAATGTAAATTGTTGCTGTGTTCGGCTGTTCGTTGAGATTGGGGAAGAACAAGTTGTCAACAATCAAGATGTTTACATTTCCTAAAAAAAAAAACGGGACAACGGGATGACTGTGTTGCTGCTGTAAAAAATAGCCATAGTGCTTTAAAAAGTTGGTTTGCGGTGCTCTAACTTGTCATGAAAGCACAACAGAGGATGTACTTCCTTTGGCAGCTGAAGAAGTTCAACCTGCCAAAGACAATGATGGTGCACTTCTACTCAGCCATCATTGAGTCCATCCTCACCTCCTCCATCACCGTCTGGTACGCTGCTGCCACTGCAAAGGACAAGAGCAGGCTGCAGCGTATCATCCGAACTGCTGAGAAGGTGATTGGCTGCAATCTGCCTACCCTCGAGGACCTGCACACCTCGAGGACCCTGAGGCGAGCGAAGAAGATTGTGGCCGACTCCTCCCACCCTCGACACTCCCTGTTTCAGTCACTCCCCTCCGGCAGAAGGCTACGGTCCATCAGGACCAATACCACACGCCACAAAAACAGTTTCTTCCCTTCCGCTGTTGGCCTCTTCAACAAGGCCAAGGGACCACACTGACTGTAATGACTTCTGCTTAAAACAAACAGCTTTTTGCACTGCATTACAAAATTGTATCTTGTACATTTGTATTTTGTAATATTTGTATTTTTTTATATTGTAAATTATGGCAACTTATATTTTATTTTATTGTATATTTTATTTAATTCTAATTCCACTTAGTACTGCTAGTTTATGTACCCTTAGTATAGATAGTCCACATATTAAAATTTTTGTTCCCTATATGTTTATTGTATGCACCTTCCTGCCAAAGCAAATTCCTTGTCTGTGCAAACTTTCATGGCGAATAAATCCCATTCTGATTCTGAAGGGAATTTCCAATCATGCCTAGCGTCAGTGGCGATGTGTCCTGGCTTAGGTTACTGAAATGAATTTGCGCAACAGGCAAGGGATCTACCTGAACAGTAAATATACTTCAGTAGAAATAACTCTGTTGTGGATCTGACACTACCATGCGTAGTCCTAGGCTACTTCTGACTTTCATATCCACCTGTTTTTTTTAACCTTCGACCATACACTGGGTTCAGAAATGACAGGTGGGCGATGTAAAAACAGCAGATCATATCGAACATTTACCTTTGGCGAGAGCACAACCATTGTTCTCTCACATATATATTATTATTTTTCTTCTTTCCTTTCCCACCCCTAAGGATCTGTCAATATTTGGACTACATAGACAACAGGGATGGAAATTTAATTTTTTGTCCACCGGCCACTGTGGCTGGTGGATTTCAAAATCTACCAGCCACTTTCTTGTTTTTAACTGACAATGTGTAACTGCATGTGAAAATTTAAACTACAAGATCTACAACACTTAAGCAGTTTATTTAATCTCAGTCTCAATGAAACACTGACACTTTCTCTTTTATACATACACAAACCACGAACTGATATACATTTCATTAAATGAGTAGGGCAGATTAAACAACAAACTAACATTCCTCCACCCATCCTCCCCACTCCCAGTACAGTTTACTGCTGCTCATCAGAATCAGATTCTGAAGTTTCAGAGGTGCTTTCCTGAGCGTTCTTCTTCCAAGACAGGGCGAACAGCACCCAGACGCGAAGCGGAGGGGTGTAGCTTCACTCTGAAGGGGCTTATTTTCCCGATAATGACAACAGCGTTCTATACATTATCCCGCTTATTACACGGCTACTTGCCCAAAAAAAAACTTAACACAGTGTGTCTTATTACAATTTATATGTTACCATTCGTAGTGTTGATCAGCAGAGAAATAGTTTGCCAAAGACGTTGAACTTCATAGACATTCTGTAGGCTTCAAATCAGCTGAAGTCGCTAAGCAACGGAGTACGCTGGAGTTGAAAAGTTACCGGACTACTTGCGGAGTGCTACGAAAGACGTGAAGCCGAGGCAAAAAGGCCACTTCTCTTGACAGCGGTCAGTTATACATAGCAACGGTCTGTTATCGAAGAATAATTGACCGCAGAACGTTGGGAAGCCCCATTCAAGTGAATGGGGCATTTTACAGCATTAAGAACAGCCTGGTAATAATTGTATTTACCCGCCACTGTGGCTGGTAGGTGAAGCGAGTTTTCCCGCTACAACACAAAATCACCCGCATTTGGCTGGTGGCGGGTGCTAATTTCCATCCCTGATAGACAACATCAGGTGTCTGATCGGTTAAGGAATCGGGCTAGTAATCTGAAGGTTGCCAGTTCGATTCCCGGCAGTGCAAAATGACGTTGTGTCCTTGGGCAAGGCACTTCACCCGTACTTGCCTCGGGGGGAATGTCCCTGTACTTACTCTAAGTCGCTCTGGATAAGAGCGTCTGCTAAATGACTAAATATAATATAGTATAACGTCGGTGTCAAAGGTTTCGTCTTGGTAGCGATTGAGTTGCTTGTATTTTTATTTACGTTCCGTTGCACGGTTTAGGCTGAACTTAAGTTTTTGTGGCAAAAAGTGCCTTGTGTCAACAAAGGGAACTCGAGGCCTTATTTACTAACAATGGCGCTGTTTATGCTTGCGTTTTGCAAGTTTGGTAATAGCGCCCCCTATGCTTCCTCATTTTGCATAGCATTTATCAAACCTGACACTCATCAGGCAATGAGCGCATACTCCGCCCATTAGCGTAATTAGCGCGAAAAGCGCAAGCTTAAATTTAGCGACGTGCATGAAGTAACAGCAAACCTTAGCATATTACAGGGAATATCATTTACATGTAATCATTTAGCAGACTCTTTTATCCAAAGCTACTTCCGAGAGAGAGCTTTACAAAAGTGCATAGGTCAATGGTTATAAACAACGAGATAGCCCCCAAAACATTGCAGGTAACCAAAACATGAAGCATACGAACATGAAGAACATCCACACCCTCGGAAAAAGAATTGGTCTATGTCTTCGCCTTGCTCGGATCACTGCTGCCATTGAATAAGGTACATTTGTACACACAGGAAAATGCGCTCATGGTTTACACCTGCTTTTAAGAGGCGGAGAATTTCCCCTGCAGAAAAGAGGCACGCTCTTACTGGCAGTCTTTGTAAATACCGCAGAATATATAATTGGGCGCACTTTAAGCGTATCCTCCCACCTTTTGGGGTGGAACTCCCACTTTCCCCATGACCCTCCCACAAACGCATATTGAAAGCGCAACTTGCCTGTTCTCGCTCATGTGGCAGGCAATCTGCGATTTTACCCAAGTGTGCCCTGTATCCCGCATCGGTTAAGTCAGTCTTTGCGAACAATAAACTCCTGGAAACATATATGCAGGTATAATAAATAATACCTGCATTGTGTACTAGCTTGTACACTGACATTTTAAAATTATACATCCAAAGGGTTTCTTATCACACAGATTTAATGTGGTCTTGTTTAGGCCAATTCCCAAACTTTTCTTTGCTATTAGTTAACATGATATATATGAACATAAATATTATACTGTAAATTTGTAATGTTTTTGGGAACCAAGTTATTTATATTTTTCAAGTCCATTTCTGCTTGATTTCTGGTACCTGTCAAGTCAAATTGCAGTGTTTTTTTGGGTGTGTAAATTCACTTTGTTTTGTAAATAAACTATGCACTGTGTTATTTCTGTAACACAGAAATGCTATGATAAGTCCCTGGTGCTTGAGCTTTTTTTTCCAGCACTTATAGACCCAGATTATACTGTATATATTAATGAAAACAGTGACCCAAGATTCTGGACTATGGACTCCCTGAAGTAGCCTTGGCCACTCCTTGCACCCCATGTATAAAACTCTAGTTCCGCCACTGATACTGCGGCCTGTAGTCTACACACTGCCAGTGGGCGAGCCGAGTCTGACTGAGGCTAACGTCAAAACAAGACGCGGTCTCACTCAAATTCCAAGTTTTACACAAATCACAAAAATATGCTGACCCACTGGGCTTTCTTCGCAATCGCCATATCTTTAAAACACTGTTCTCCCTTTTTGATGTAGAATTGACCCTGGTACGAAATTAAGAAAATACTCATCAGACGCAGATCGACAATAGCTGCCGCAATCGTCAATGGAGGCTGACGGGGCTGTCACGTAGCAAACAAATCAAAGTTGTTACAGCAACCTACATTAAAATCTCACCACCTGGCTGTCTTCACAATAGTCATATCGTCAGAACATTTCCCTCTTTCTGTTTTTTTCGTGTAAAATTGAACTATAGAATTACGAAAATAATACTATGACGCTTTCTAGCATGGCTGCCGCCTAAAAGACTTGGCGGTCTCACGGGCGACCCGCACTCGCTCAAATTAAAAAGACTTTCACGACCTACATCAGAAATCTGAGATTGCAGTTCCACTCGAACTTGCGTGCTAGAACGTCTCTATCACGTTGTATCCATGCGTCGTTGCTTACGTGTGCTGACGTAGTGACGTAGGCAAGCACTGAGTAGGGGAGAGCGGGGGCAAAAGTACACATTTTCAGAAAAACTTAATTTTAAAAGTAGTGGTGGGCATAGATGATTTTTTAAAATCTAGATTAATCTCACTGTAATTTTGGCGTTAATCTAGATTGATCTAGATTAAAATGGCTCATTTGAATTCCGCCAAAGGCATTCAGAATATGTGTGCTACACAAATAATGACTAAAAGTAAGTCTTTGAGAACGGGTTTCTCAAGCCAGGTGGCGCATTAGACCAGGAGCTCCTGGTTCCAAAATGCATCCCAAACTGCTTGAGAAAGCTGTTCTACTATGATAATTGGTGATGAAAACAAATTATGTTCAATAAGATGTACTTGTGTTTATTAACTGTTTATTAGATTAGTTACCTTGGCTGACAGAGCTGTGCTGACGGGCTTGCCTCGGTTGCACTCAAACATCGTAGTTTGACGACGACTCTTCCCCTGCGCTACATCAGTGCTTGGCCCGGCATCTTCCGCATTAGCTAAGGGATGCTTTGCGTTTAGGTAGTATTTGAGACTGGAAGAACTCCTACAGTAAACTAATTCCGCATAGCACAAGGTTAGCAAACAACCTTAGTCTTGTCGAGGTTTCCATTGGGAAGCTTCTTTAAAATACATTTTCCCTGAAGCAAACCAGGCGGCTTCATAGCTGCATCCATGTTAGCACGTCACGTTTGATGTGATAATTTCATACACAAGGCATACACACAGGTTCGAAGACTCGTTCTCGCCCCCTACAGTGCAATTTGGCTAGGTATACATCCGCGCTAAAATATCAAGGTGAAAGTCATCATAAATTGCGTAGTATAGACCCAGCTCCCAACCAAACTTTGAGAATAGATTAACGGCGATATTGTTTTTATCGCCGATAAGAGTCGCAGCGCGTTAACGCCGATAACGGCCCACCACTATTTAAAAGACAATGTTTTAGACAGAGATGTATTTTTGGTTGGGTCAATAAGTGTGGTCTATCAATACCATGTGGTATTTTGTACAAATGTCGAACGGCTTCAGTATAATTTGACTTTGAACACAAGTTGCACATTGTTACTTTCGACCCCGTCAGTTGGGACGAAAGTAACACATGGGTGGGTCAAAGGTAACACAACGATTCAAGCTAGATTATCTGTGTTACTCTGACTATGACCTTGTTAATATCAAACTGCAAACATATTTTGTCCTTTATTTTTGCCAAAAAAATATTCTGTTTCATCAAATATTTCAAAAGTAACCCGACAGAACAAACTTGAATTGTTTAGAATATTTATTTTCATTTCATTTATTTCATGTCAATCCATTTTATAAAACATGTTTCATATATTTCATATTTTAATGGTCGCTGCAGAAACCTGACTAATGTTAACGGCGTTAAAAAATAAACAGTAGCCTACAAACAAACAAGAAAATAAGAAAAGGCATTAGACTACTCATTGTCACAGTTGTGACAGATATAATGTTCTGCACCCTCAGTGCATGCCTCATGTGACCAGAGCTGGCAAAAGAGACACTTCACCCACACTTCCCCAGGCAAGGACGAGCTGAATGTTTCCCCACACACAAGACATTCCTCATCCTTTTTCTGGGAAACTGGGTGCAGTGCCTCCGCGACCAAGGAGCCTTTTCTTTGGTGCAGATGGCTTCTTCTGGACCCTTTTTTGTTGCTCCTCCTCCAGAGCTGCCCTCACCGGAGAGTCCGTGAGGATCACCGTTGACCTCCTTTTGCCTCTTTGTTTTGTGTCTTTTCTGGGACCAGCCTTGGGAAAGGGACGTACATTCTCAGGAATGAATGTCTGGACAGAACTAGCGTGCCTGTCGGTCCCTCCTGGGACAGCAAGCAGACCTCTTCCCTCTTCTTCAGGTGGGACAACTGAACAGACAGCTGGGTGGTCACACTGGTCAGGGATGGCAGAATTTGAACCACCAGGATACTCTGGCAGCAGCCCTCCCTCAAACAGGCTCTGGCTGAGTGGGTGTATGTGGGAATGTGGTGTAGGACCACATGGTACCAGTGAAGGAACAGGGCGGTCAGTGACGTAGGCAAGTGAGAAGTCTTGCTCATCAAAAATATCTGGGTTGTAGGGGCAGATGCCAGTGCACACAAAGCCAGATATTACGTTGCTTGGTGTCGCTGTTCGTGGCAGAGCTGTGGCCACTTCATAGATCGTCATAAATGGACAACGTTTTTCCAGGATGTAATCTCATCCAGTGATCTGCTGCTGTGTTAATATATCTCTTCAGTGGACCGAAGATGCTCCTGTCGAGTGGCTGGAGAAGATGTGAGCAGTGGGGTGGGAAAGATAGTAAGACTATGCCGTTTGACCGACAAAAGTCAATTGCTGCCACAGAAAGGTGTGACCAGTGGTTGTCAAGGAGCAGCAGTACCTTCGACTCCAGATTCACACGTGTGTGTCTGGCAAAGTGCTGGAGAAAGGCCAGAAAGTCGACATCCTGCATCCATCTTGAGCTATTTGCAGAACCAGCAGAGCCGATGGGACCACTACTCACAAAGTGGTCCTGGAACTTCTTCCTGGGAAAGATGAAGTACGGGGGAATGCTATTGCCTTGTGCATTTACAGCTAGGGCAGTGGTGACCACCGACCTGGCGCTTCCCCTTGGTGGCTATTATTTTATTGGGCACTTGGACCGTTGTTGTACCCGTTTCATCCATGTTCCAAATGTCCTTAGCTTCAAAAAGGTGACGGGCAAGAACTGTCTGCAGGTTGTTAAAAAAAGCAGACACATTTGTTTTGTTGAAGCTGGTGGAACGGGACATGCTGGTGGCTTGAGGTGGGCGAATCGACAACGTATTGTTGCGTTTAAGGAAGTCGGTGAGCCAGTCTTTTCCCGCCATCTTGGTGTCATCCCATCCGCTTGGGTATTTGCATCCATGTCTGATGGCCGATTCATAGGCAAATTTCCGCACCTAAAACAGTTAAAAACAAAAGAAAATGTTCAGAGGGAGATTTTTTTATGATATGATAAAGATCAAATCAGACTTTACTGATCCAGTTTACATGTTGAAGCAGCTTCAGAAAAAATAAAATTAAGATTAAAAAATCTATATAGCTACAAATCTCACATTTTGATAAGTATTTAAAATAGTTTTAATAAGAGCTGCATGTTGAGTGTTTTTTTAACCTGAGCTACTAGCCTACACTTACCTCCTTAGGAGACAGGCCAAAATAAATATCAGCTGCCCTCTTAATATACGCCTGCAGCTTCCTCTCTTAGTCCTCAGAGAAGACTTTTGAATGTGATCTGTACCCTGGTGGTCTAGTCTTCTCCCTACTTGTCTCTGCCCTTCTCCTGCAGTATCTCAGCAAAGTGACATGGCATATGCCATGCGACTTAGCAGCTGCCCTGAGACTAATCTTCCTGACAGATAAGTCCAGAAACGCCCTCTCATAAATATCTGGCTGAATCAGACCTCTGTCTGGCTTTCTGACCCTCACTCTTGGCATATTCTGTTGGTATAATATGACATAAACATGTTTTAATAAATTATTTCCACAATCAGAAAGTCACCACATTAGCGGCGCTCCCGACAGGAACTCCGGACATTTAAACCAGATTTACTTTTATACTGAAAAACTATGACAAGGTAAACTTCAGGATGTGTTACAGCACTAAATAAACTGTAGATTGATCATTACTGTGACAAATGAAACGGGAAACACAACTTGTAAATAGAAAAAAAGGACCGCCTCGGTACTTAACTTACCGCACTCGAAAACTGCTTTCTGCACCTGAAAGGATGACGTCATCAAGTGAAATTTGGCAGCCTCGTCAATGGTCGCGTGCTGAACGCGCTGTCATAGTTTGGAATGCAAATGTAGCCATGGCTCTGAGAAATTCACTTTGTTACTTTCGTACCGTGTTACTTTCGCACCCGCTCTCTACCTTTCGTTGACAGAAAGCACTTTTTGCCACAAAAACTTCATCTAAGCCTAAACCGTCTAACGGAACGTTCGCGCGAATACAAGCAACTCAATCGGGACCACGACGAACATTTCGACACCGACATTGTCTATGTAGTGCAAATATTCTTCTTTTTTTGGGTGTGGGAAAATAATAATAACTAGAGAGGGTACAATTTCTGGGGAAATTGTAGGGTGTGCTTGCTTGCGTTGGTTGCACAGGGGTCCGTTTTTGAATGACATTTTTACAACTGATATTTCTGTATATTTTATATAAAAATGCATACTTATTATTTATAAAGATTACATAGATTTTAAAGCATTTTTTTTTGCTGCTCATTTACAACTGAAAATACGAGTGAAGTGTAGAATGAAATAGATGTCTTCTCATTTCCCCTGCAAGAGGCAGCCTCATCGTTGAATCAAAACGAATAAATTTGGCAGACCGGTGTAAAAATTGACCTAGTCTCTATGACTTAAACGTCCTTTTAAGTTTTTCCCTTCTCGTGATATTTTCAGGCATTTAGCCTACTCATATTGCATTCATTCATTAATAAAGAACCCCCTTTGAAGATTATTCTACGATGTTACCGACAGTAGAAGATGGAATCGCGATTCAAACAGTACCATCTGCTAACTGAAAATATGCCCCCAAAAACGTACATAAGCTTGACATTTATTTAGTGGAAAATCCCTTTCATAAAAAGCTCACTGGTAGCGATCATTAAGTAACAACTGCTAGATCTGCGAAATGACAAAGTTTAGGCTGTGGCAATGAAGTTAAGGTTAGTAGTTAGATAGACTTTTGATTTAAGTAAGGGGAGTGCCGAACATGTTCTGTCGCCGTTTGACTTCCTACAGCTGTGGAGATGTTTTTGTAGTGTCTCGCGTATGCTACAGCGTTGCAGTGAGCAACACTGGTTTGAAACCACAGGTAATGATCATTTCACCAACAAATCGTTTACTTGTAATGTAATGTCATAATAAATCCTACAACGAAAATGTTTTTGTGAGGAATGTTTAGTTTAACGATTGAAAACAGATGCATCATAGACCACCACAGCACTGAAACTGCATTAGCCAGGGTAGTCAATGATCTACTGTTAGCCTCTGACGCGGGTTCTATCTCTGTCCTGGTTCTTTTAGACCTAAGTGCAGCTTTTGACACGGTGGATCATGAGATTCTCTTGGAACGTATGGAGAACTATGTTGGGATTTCTGGTACGTCACTTCAGTGGTTTAGATCGTATCTATCTGATAGATCACAATATGTCCACTATGATGGCTGCTCGTCCAGGAGCTCCACTGTAAAATACGGAGTACCACAGGGTTCAGTTCTAGGCCCTCTGTTATTTTCTCTCTATATGCTGCCTTTAGGAAACATAATTAGAAGCTCTGGGGTAAATTTTCACTGTTATGCAGATGATACTCAGCTATATATGTCTATAAAGTCTGGAGAATTTCCACATGCTATGGAAAAATGTGTTTCTAGGTTGAGAGCTTGGATGACTGCAAATTTCCTTCTTCTAAATTCGGATAAAACCGAGGTTCAAATTTTCGGTCCTAAAAAATATAGAAATAATTTTCCCAATCTGACCTTAGACCTAGACGGCGTCAAAGTCTCTCAAAGCCAGCTAGTAAAAAATTTAGGAGTCACAATGGACCCAGACCTTTCGTTTGAGTACCATATTAAGCAAATTACCAGAACTGCATTTTTCCATCTACGTAATATTGCCAAAATACGAAAATTTCTCTCAAAGGATGATGCCGAAAAACTAATACATGCATTTGTTACGTCCCGATTGGACTATTGCAATGTGTTGTTCTCTGGCCTCCCAATTACCCACCAAAAAAAATTACAGCGGGTGCAAAATGCTGCTGCTAGACTATTGACCAGATCAAGAAAGTTTGATCACATAACATCTACTCTTGTCTCTCTACACTGGCTCCCTATCCAAGCCAGAGCTGACTTCAAAGTTCTACTACTAACATACAAATCTCTGCATGGATTGGCACCACTGTACCTCTCCGGTCTCCTTGCACCCTATTGCCCCGCAAGGACACTTAGATCTCAAGACGCCGGCTATCTGGTGGTTCCCAAAGTTAAGAAAAAAACAGCTGGAGGTAGGGCGTTCTCATATAGAGCACCTCTTCTCTGGAACAAATTACCCGTCTCAATTAAGGAGTCTGATACTGTTTCGACTTTTAAAATTAGGTTAAAAACGTTATTGTTTAGTCAATTCTACGACTGTTAAAGGTAAGTATGTTACCAGGGATTAGAGAATGCTCCTGGCATTCTCTAATCCCTGCTCTCCTCTCTTTGTCCCCCCCCACACACATCCCTTGTGGTGTGGGGGGTTTGAGTTGTCAGCACCTGCCTGGTCGTCGGTCAGCCAACGCTGGACCTGGTCGCGAGTCTCCCGGTCCTGTCCTACATCTATAAAGTTGAACAATGGATTTTGGTGTTATAAAAACCCACCGACACTGTATGACTATGTTTAGCCTGTGTTCTGCTCCTCTCTCTCACCAACCGTCTCTGGAGGAGGGGATCCCTCTCTGAATTGCTCCTCCCAAGGTTTCTTCCATTTTTTCTCCTGTTGAGAGTTTTTTGGGAGTTTTTCCTTGTCTTCCTTGAGGGTTTAGGTTGGTTGAGGGGCAGTTCTATGGGCATATGTGAAGCCCTCTGTGACATGCTTGCGTGTAAAAAGGGCTATACAAATAAATTTGATTTGATGACCACTGTAGTATGTGTTGCCCTGGCAACAGAGGCTAATGTCATGATGCTAATGCTTCAGTGAAATAGTAGACTACCACTTCCGAAAGTAGATGTGGGCCTACTTCCTTAATAATATCAGCTAATATTGTACATTACATTTCACAATTGTGTTTCACATCGCAAAGTAAAATTAGTAAATAGTTATCACCCTGGCCTCTTTGCTTGTGGCGTTTCTGCAGCTGCCTTGCAGTAAAGCTATAGTTAGCCTAGCTATCCCCCAAGTTAACAGATGCGAAACGAATGTTCTGCTACAGGTAGTCACGCATGTTTTCGTGACGTTAGTGACGTTAGTAACGTCAGTGACTGTGGCTAGCAAATTAGCCACCGTTAGCTTCACTTTTCACCACAAAAACGCAATTTCTACTTAAACCATGCAACGGAACGTAAATAAAAATACAACCAACGCAATCGCTACCAATAGTAAACTTTTGACACCTAGGTTGTCTATGTAGTCCAAATATTGACTGATCCTTAGGGGGGGCGAAAATAAACAATGATAAAAATAATATATATGTGAGAGAACAAAGGTTGTGCCCTTGCCGAAGGCAAAGCACACCCAAATATCACGAGAAGGGAAAAACTTAAGGGGACGGACCCTCCTGCAACCGACGCTAGCAAGCACACCCTACAATTTCCCCAGAAATTGTACCCTCTCTAGTTAATTACTACAATTTCACAGCAGTTATTCAAGTAAGTAGTAAAAAAAGTAACCAGCAAAAAAACATAGGCTGCCCGCTGGTGCTGCACACACCTCCCCCAATGCTTTTTAGTATGCAGGCATTACAGCTGGTCTAGGTCTTTTTAAGCCGTCTCTGTCTTAACATTGTTTGTTGACTCCCATTTAAAAAATAGATGTTGGCATCAGGCATTTTGTAGGCTTCTGTAGACTCTTTACTAACTGTAAATGCACTCTATCAAATACTATTTGGTAGGCTAATTGTATTGGTAGCTACTATTTGAAATAGTGGTAGACATCGGGATAGATGAGCTGTAGCTCTACCTTAGGTTGGCTATCAATTTCAGATCAGCTGTAAATAAATTATAGCCTAAAATAAATAACATTCTGATCCAGTGGGTCGGTTAGGGGACACTATTCGATGTATCGCTGCTATTCACAGCCAGTTAATTGATGGTAATATGCGCTAGTCATGTTAACTCGATGGTAACGTGGCTAGCGACTAAATGTACGAAACGCGCTATCCAGATGTAGTTCAGGGCCTTACGTTCTAAACTGATCTGTTATTGTTTACGTTAGAAAAAAGGTCTATAGCCTATTTTTATTGACCTGTCCACAAGGGGTGGGCTTGCTCCTAACTTTTGTGTCACATCTGTGCTCTGATTGTTCTTAAACGACTGCATCCATTTTGAAAATGTACAGAGACAAATGCACTTGTACTCATAGGGATTGACATTGAAATGCATTGCACAGTCCATAAAAATATGCAATAGTGATAAAATGGCGTTATCATCACAAAATCATGAAACAACCTACCACATTGGTAAGCACGTACAGCGAAGTATACTGACTGTATATCACTGCATGCTTAGCTGCTTCAGCTGCACAGAGAAGACGATGACCAGTGTCCGGAAAAAAACCCTGTAATATATATAAAAATATGTTGAAAAAAATGTTATACTATTTGTATGTGTATAATACATCAGTCATACTAAACATTTTACAAGTTGAATAATTTAGGTTAAAGATATCCCATCCAAATCGAATGACATCATCTTCTCTGGCCAAGACAACAAAATCTTTCTCTGTTGCACCGTTCCCCACTCGGCTTCTACGTAATTTTGCATTCAAGTTCAAGTCTTTTATTGTCAGACGGACAGAACAACACAGGGTCAGACTGGGCACTGAAATTCTTAGGACAAGACAATGCCAACACAAAGCAACCTGGCATTAAATAATATATAAGTACACAGAACATAGACTACATCTATGATAAGCAAAAATATAGTAAACCTCCTAATATACAATAATATACAGTATATACAGTATACTAAACCTCTAAATACACATAATAACCTATACTAACCGTATAAACCTATACTAACCCAAGACAAGTGAAGTACAATAGTGCAGTATTGCTGATAGTGCAACCAGTAGCTGAAATAACCTATACTAACCATATAAACCTATGCTAACCTAAGACAAGACAATAGGCTGTAAGGTGAACCCTGTTATCATTTCAACCCGCTCCACAGTCTGGCATCTACACAATCTTTAGCTCATAAAAAAGAGTCGTGCTAAGCTACCAAAAAAAAGTTTGTTGCTGAAATTCCAGTCGATTGTCGATGCGTCTATGGTTTATGCAGAACTAGGTTCTTCAGAGCGTAATAGGATTTTGGTGGCACGGTTCGACACGTGATCGTTCTACACCAATAAGGTAGCTGCTTTTTGTCAACATGGATGGATATGGTTGTCAAAGAGGACGGGACCTTGCACTTTACAGTGTTTCCTCTATGTTTATTTTGCCGTGGCGGACCGCCACAACAAAATTTCTGCCGCCATGGTATCAGAAATAGGGCTGTACAAAATTTTAGGACGTCTGTGATTGTTAGAGTGCATGTCGGAATAGCACGGATACACGTTTCACACCGCAGTTGAGATTGTGCGTCTTTGAGAAGTCGTATAGCTGACTTGTCAGTTAATTTAAGCCTTTTATTGTATTAGTCTATAGTTCTTGCTAATTTAAATTAAGTTAACTGGTGATCTTCGTTGTTTATATTATTCCCCTGCTAGCTAAATTGCACGTCTGTTGATTCGATAGCGATTCCTGCCTTTGCTTACGTTTGTATTTTCGGTGCATTACTATGCAGAAGTACTTTTAATTAATAAATAGTGCGTTTATTGTTATTTGCTACAGAATGCTTAGCCTATCAAGCTCAAATGAAGCAGACAGTGTACATGCTTTCGAGTACCTTAATCGATAGGCTATACTGACCAACGTCAATTATTAATACATCAATTAATAATTGGCAGCATTTATGCCATTTAGAACATACTTTATGAGTGGAAGGTCTCCAAGTAGCCTAACCTTATTACTTTAGGGGAAATAGTACGAACATATGTGCAATATTACATTAGTTATTAAACTAGGCTATTACATTAACCTGGGGGGGGGGGGGGAGGACACAGACTTATTTTGTTGTTGTAACATTCATTCATTCATTCTTCCACAAATGAAAACACTGATCAACCATAAAAACAATCGTTATGAAATGATATATAAAACTGTACAAAACAGAATAAGGAATAACAGATTAAGGACACTCAGGACAGTCATCTTCCAGTTCCTCAGTTTCTTTTGTGTTGGCACAATTACAACAACGACATAAGTCTGTGCAACACAGTCCTGCAGAAAAACATGAACATCTGCCTGTCTCACACGCACTTTTGCAGCCGCAGTGTATCACATGCAAAACACTGTCAGGGGCCGAATTTCTGTTACGTGCAAGGTCCCATCCTCTATTTGCCAAACATATCCATCCATGTTGACAAAAAGCAGCTACCTTATTTGTGTAGAACGATCACGTGTTGAACCGTGCCACCAAAATCCTATTACGCTCTGAAGAAACTAGTTCTGCATAAAACATAGACGCAACGATAATCGACTGGAATTTCAGCGACAAACCTTTTTTTGGGTAGTTTAGCACGAATCGTTCTTTTTTATGAGCTAAAGATTGTGTGACTGTGGAGCGGGAATCATTTTCTAAAAGACTTTTTGTGGTTCACCTTGCGGCCTATAAGTACAATAGTGCAATATTGCTGATCTTTAATGGTGGATTTTTGTATACATTTTGTTTATATATAATGCGGTTTTTGGTCCAGATTCACAACACCATCATCTGCCGTGAAACATGCAGTTTTATACTTGGGTAAGTTTACTATCCATCTATCTGTCCTGTTTATGAACTGTGTGATCTTCTACCTATACGTTGTCTTCTGCCTACATGCCAGCACCTGTCACAAATGTGTACTGTGTTCAAGAGGGAAGGACTCACCAAGTCAATATTCGGATTTGATTTTAAAGCTTTGAAATCAGTGTCACTCATGGACACTAGTAGGTTCGCCAGCACTCCCAATGATGTTCCAATGCCCTATAAGCCAAACCACTTTCAATAACCCTTTATTAATCTGCTTTTATGTTATCTGAGGAACATTTCATGTGCATGTGATTTTGAAAAGCAGTATAAACTGTAAATTGGTATCACCTTTTTGTCAGGCTGTGGAAGAGCATAGTAACCAACCAGTGATCCGCATATCAGCTCAGCAGCCTCCTGCCACAGCCCTGAGAGATATACACACATTCTATAACTGTATCGTGCATGTACTCTCTCTCAAAACATTATTATATTGTTTTCTTACCCAGTTTTTGCAGTACGAGTCCACGCACTTGAATACTGACAGCCTGCACAAGAGCCTTGTCACTGTCGGAATGGTACACCCAACAACCTAAAAAATACAAAATTAAGTTAACAGACTGGGTAAAGAGTCCCATCATAGTGGAACTATGATTGGATTTATTGAAAGACCTACCTGTTGCCCCAGAATTGTTAATTAGACTGCTCAAAATGTATTCTGCCTTCTGGAGTTTCCCTGTGGAAAAGACCATCCTTACAATCAATTATTATTCTGTTTAGACCCCATACAGACCTGAAACAGAGCACACCAGTGGTGGCTGGTGACCAAAAAAGTGGGGAGGACAGGAGGAAAACCAACCTACGGAGTGTTGTTAGCAATATGTAGCAATAATCCGACAGCAACCTAAAAGCTAATTTACTATACAAGTAGGGTAATGTAATGCATCTCCATCTTCCATTGCTCTAAGTAACAAATATACTATTATCATCATACTGTATAGCCTACCCAGGTAAAAAATAAATATGCTAAGCATACTAAATCTTGAAGACTGATTAATCTTCAGTATACTTCAAGTTATTGAATGATTAATTAATTTGAAGTGTGCTATTTTGGAACAATTGTAGAAAAGCACAATTTAAAGAGTATTAAGTGTACTTTTATGTGCTAAAGTGGAACAACTTCAAGTATACTTTGTACATTAGTACATGGCTGTGTATGTACTAATATTCATGTTTGATAAGCGAACATCAAGTATACCTTCTATGTGTTAGAAATACATTTAAAATGTATTCTGAGTGACTTACAAATATATAAGCATTATACTATTAATATATTATTATTGCGGTTATAGTATGCTTATTTTTTAACTTTTGGCTTATTCCAATTAATAAATAAGTACCTTACAGCTTATTATCACTAAATCCTATTACGCTCTGAAGAAACTACTACTTTATGCGTTGTATAGGTATTTATTGGAATTTAAGTCAAGCCCCCCCCCCCAGAATGAACACTTCGTGTAAATCGGAGTACAAGCCGCAATGGAATGCAAGTCGCACTTTTAATGCAAACGTTACCATAGCGCAGCCAACGTTGAGCGGTTCTATGCTCACCATGGTTTACTTGCAAATTCATACTACTTGCAGCGCACAGCTTGGATAGCTATCTAACTAGACAACATTCCCAATCAGGGTGGACACTCTAATTATCTAAACTAGAGAGGGTACAATTTCTGGGGAAATTGTAGGGTGTGCTTGCTTGCGTTGGTTGCAGGTGGGTCCGTCCTCTAAGTTTTTCCCTTCTAGTGATATTTCAAACATTTAGCCTACTCATATTGCATATTTCATTAAGAACACCCCTTTGAAACAGCTGCGAACCCCCTTTGAAACAAGCTACTGTAACAACGTTGTCACTGGCAGTATGGAATCGCGATTCAAACAGTACCGTCTGCTAACTGAAAATATGCCCCCCAAAACGTAAATAAGTTTGACATTAATGTAGGGGGAAATGGCTAATTCAAAATAAGTTTGCTAGAGGCAAGCTAGCTGCTGTTGCTCCACATTTCATTGATTGTTTGAAAGCGCCGGAAATGAGAACGTTTATTTTGACTTATAATACTTGCACTTATAGCGGTTCATGTTGTTTAATTGTAACTTGTTTAACTACTTGCTCTTATGGTTCTCCCCTTTGGCACTTCCTTTGGTTGTTCACAATGTGTGCTTCATGTTTTGGCTACTCGCAATGTTTTTGTGGCTATCTTGTTGTTATTACCAGTGACCTATGCACTTTGTAAAGCTCTCTCTTGGAAGTCGCTTTGGATAAAAGCGTCTGCTAAATGAATAAATGTAAATGTAAACAATAGGCAGCATTATTGTGAAGCAGAGCTAGAAATTTATATTCTAGCTACCGTACTGTAGCCTAATGAGGACTATTGTTCTACAAAAAATTTAACTTTGACTGTTGAAGTAAATGGGACTTGTTAAACACGTTTTTTTTTATTCATCAGCCTACTTACAATTTACCACGTTAACAACATTTATATTTGTAGTACTTGATGCAAGTTGAATTTTATCTAGATAGCAATCACACCAGCAACTGCTGAATTTAAGACAAGAAAGGAGTTTGGTAAATAGAACAGAATATACAAGGCAACCAATTGCATTCAATAAAACATTTTATTATACAATATGTCCAGTGAGAGGGTCAAGTTTGTTTTTAGTGAGTGGACCTGAAATTCCTCCCGAGCGTTGAGAGCTAGCCGGACGATAGGGGACCCCTGCAATTCATTGTTGCTAGCTGTAATCAGATGTAGTAACTAGGCTAATGAATAACTTGTATGCCAACGAACACCAATAACTAGAACTAATTTGACAAACGTGACTTCAAGTGCTTATACTCATCCTGATGTCGTGATTGGTTGACAACATATCAACTATCACGTCGTATGTATTGCCCTGCAATAATTCTTAAAAATAGTATCTTCGGGGGACTCATGTTTTCCAAATGGGCGCTTTTCTGTGTTTTTCACCTCTCCTTCCTGTTAAAAGACAGACAGTCCGTCTGTTCAATTAGGAGGGTCCGTCCTCTGCTAGATAGGCCCTACCTTTTCCGGTAGAAGTTAATGCCGTTGTGTTTTATGTTTTGTTGTAGTGTTTTCCTATTTGCCGTTTTGTTCTCCTATTTGCCATTGTGCTTTATGATTTGTTGTAGTGTTTTCCTATTTGCCATTGTTTTTTATGATTTGTTGAAATGTTTTCCTATTTGCCATTGTGTTTTATGATTTGCTGTTGCGTTTTTCTATTTGCTGTTGTAATTTGCACTTTTGTGCTCTTGCCGTTTGTACCCGCGACCACAGTTCCAGGCAACTTTTCTTGACGTAAGCAAATAAATGGGGTGCTACTTTACCCATTTCAGATTGGTTTCATTCTTGGCAAAAATCTGCAAAAAATATTCGATGAAAAAGCTAGTAGTATGAGCCAGGTTTGCGACTAGAAATTGCGGGAAAATTGATTGAATTGTCGGGTCTTTAGAGCAGCGTTCCCCCACCGGTCCGCGGACCGGTACCGCTCCGTGGGTCATTTCGTACCGGGCCGCACAAAAAAGAATTAATAACATCAATCAATGTTATTCAAATTCAATCAATTTCCCGGCACATTTGCAATGTAATGCAATGCAGATGTGCACACCGCCCCCTACCGAACAAGATGGGTAGCTCGGTCATCAGGGAGCTGAAGAAGAGCGGCTACTGACGTCACTCTGCTGCGCTGCTCAGAATGCTTTTTCGTTCATTTTGCATTTCTGCAAATGCATTTGAATTTGAATTGTGGTCACGATTTTGCAGCCACGTTCTTAAAATGAAAATGCATTTCTGGAAATGCATTTGAATTTGAATTGTGGTCACGATTTTGCAGCCACGTTCTTAAAATGAAAATGCATTTCTGGAAATGCATTTGAATTTTCAAATTTTACATTTCAAATTGAATTTTGGTATCTATTTGCTGGGGCATGTTTTGAAAATTAAATCTCAAATATCTATTTCTTTTTCATTTTAATTAAGTGAAAGATTGAGCACTCTTGAAGAAAATTTAAATGCAAATAGGATGATTGATTACTAATTTAATTTATGAGTCAAATAATGCAGCCACATTCTTAATATGAAAAAGCATTTCTGCAAATGAATTTGAATTTTGGTCACGATTTGCTTCCATAGATCACTGCCAGAAAAAGTGCAGCATGCAAATTTACGTAGAAGCAGAGTGGGGAACGGTGCAACAGAGAAAGATTTTGTTGTCTTGCCCGGAGAAGATAATGCCATTCGATTTGGATCTCATTCTTATAATAGGCATATTCATTTTTTTTCAAACCAGCGTGTTAGCATGAGTGAAGTAGGCCAACTTACGGTTTCAGGTGGTAGGCTACATATTCGACGTCGAACTATGAAAAATAAACCGTTGTTGGCAGAGTTTGCATTCAGCGTTTTTTGAGTCACCCGGTACTTTGTAAATGCACTTTAATGAAATGCTGCCATACCACCATTTTCCTTGTCGGTGTTATTTGGCAAAATGGCAAAGTAGGCTATGGCAGAGTTTGTAGTTCGGCAGCCAATTGTGCTCGTGCCGTGTGCAAAAAAACAAAGCGCAGATTAACGAAAGGGAAAACATTAACACCTTTTATTTTAAATTAAACATTTTTTGAGTTGCTTTATTTGTCTTAAATAATATAATCTACAATTTCTGTAGAACATTTCTTTAATTCAGCAATGGTGACACAAGCGGGAATCGGATCTCACACTGCCATACGGCAGCTCGACTAAACAAATCTTAGTCGACCAAGAGCATATCGACCAGAAAATTAACTCGTCGACTGAGTGGGGACAGCCCTAGTGCGTATTATGTTTAAATGCAATACACGGCATAACACCAAGTATCTCTAAAAAATATTCAGTGTGTGCCAAAATGATGTCCCCTGACAAGCCATGCTGATAAATTAGAACATCTATAAGGCCAGCATGATATCTCTGACACCACTATTATCAACATCTGCACTATAGCTTGTTTTTCTCCAGGTACCCCACAAGGTCTGCCTTTGACCTAGTGCAGTTGCTTTGGTCTAAGGATAACCACGCCCCTCTCATTTGCATGTAGGATTGGAAATAAATACAGCACAGGAATAAATGTGGCATTAGGAAAAAAAAGGCTAAGTGGCTTGGTCTCGGGCATAAAAATCTTCAAGATTGCGGGCTTCCGGAACTCCAGGATTTCAACCCCATTTGAGCAGAATGAGCGGTGGACTGGCCCCTATGAGGCAGAGGTCCACGACAGTGAACTGCATTTGAACCCAAAGACTAAATGTAGTTTTTTCAATTAAATATTCTGTGTGTTATGCTCCAAAAAATATCAAAATCTAAAATAACGTTTTTAAAATGTGTATTAGTTTGCACACGTCTGGGGGGTATTCGTCGTAGCTCGCTAAGCGGTTTAGCAAGCTAATTTTCAGGCTAAGATAAATAAAAAGATAAAAGCAACTTTCAATAAATCACCATAGTAACATATCAATTAGCACTAACCTGCTCCAGAGCAGGCTAACATAAGTGTAGCTGGATAAGCTTGCCACACCCCCGGAAAATAACATGGCAGCTCCCTTTTTGAGAGACCCAGTTGACCAAGGAGCTATATTTTAGTTCGATTAGCTTTCCATACCAATAGAGTTCTTCGCGATTGCCAAGATCCTTTATTTCACACGGATGAGTTCTTGTTTGAGCGATATCGATTCAGCCGACAAGGACTCATTTATTTGCAAGACCTTCTCGGGCCGTACATTGCAAATATCACACGCCGAAGCAAGCTTTATGCTTTATTATGAGCTTATGCTGCTGTATGTGAATATGTAACGCTATGTTTTAGGAAATGTCTTGTCTTAGCTGTTGTGCCTGTGCTTTTTATATGTTTCACTGTGGGAGAGTGGGAAACATCATATTGATTCCTTTTTATGTCTTGACATGTGAAGAAATTGACAATAAAGCTAGTCTACTTGAAACTTTAACTGTGCTTCAGACTCTGCAGAGCCTTGAGGTTTTTTGCGTCAGGTATAGGCTATGTTTTTATACAGTATAGGCGATGCAGAAAACATTGGCAAAGCCGCAGATGCGTTGCTGTAAGAAAAGTGTACTTGGCGCTTAACCAGCTGATGAATCAATTCATCATATTCCCTGGCCATGTCCCAGTCAATGAAATCAAAGAGGGATTTACACATAGGCCTACATACACATATATAGTACATGATATAAGCGCAGTAGCCTACATATATCCTCAGAAGTGTATATGAATTTGTATCAATTAGATACTCTTGGCTTTGTTTTTATCTAGCCTACTTATTCTGAAAGAGTTGAGATCATTATTTTCGCTAGCAAGATCTCATTCGATTATTAATTTCCATTAAGCCTACTGCCAGCAGGCACATTTAAAGAAATGTGATCTGATTGATTGGGGTAATGAGGCACTTAAGATGAGCCTATACATTTCCCCAAAACTTTCGCATTTAGCTTATCGGCAATTCTTTGCCAAGCTGCTCGTCTTGCTCTGGCAGCGGTGGCGGTCTTTGACTTAGCCATGATAATATGCTTATTGTCTTCGTAGAGACTCATTATAATAGTTTGCTCGGATGGCGAGAATAGCCTATCACCGCTCTCTCTTTCGTCTTTTCCGCCATCATACCGTTAGAAAATCACGGTTTTGGTGATCGACCTTTCCTGCCTTTTGAAGTAGGACATGCACGTGCAATTTCCCTGATTTAGTTTAGCCTGATTGAAATTAACCACATGATTTGGATGCGGATCGGCCGTTGACGAACCGATATTTGCTGTTCTCACTCATCTCGCTAATGTTAACGGGCTAAAGGGACAATTGATTAACTTAGCTTCAACCCTTACGACGAACGGGGCCCTGCTTATGACCAAACAAAATGTTTATATTTATGATAGTTTGTATTGTATTACCCCAAATTTTCAATGAATTCCTATATATTTCCTAAAATCCCCATCTTAACTTCCCATGGAAAGTTTGCAACCCTAATCAGCATCAAATATACTATACTGTTCATTAAGTAATATTACTAGTAACATAAACTCACCAAAAAAAGTTTGGAAACGTTATTTTGGTCGGTTATTCCTCCCCTTCAATAATACCAATTGGTATTGTATTTTATATTGTTGGAAAGCCTGATTAGTCACCTTTACCACGAGGTACAATTTGTAAGGATCGTGCATTCGTGGAACGAGCAACACAGCTAACCGTGTGGGTAGCGGCCCAAAAAAATTTGCCAAAATCCCCTGCAACATTCTTCTGTTGGTATTCACTCTCTTTGCTTGGTGGATTGGATGATTGCACAGTAATAAGGTAAAAACAAAACATACTGGCCATTTTTACACTTAATTCCTTTTACACTGTCAGGGACCTCAGTAGCGTGTGGAAGATCCTTACGCAGCCACAACAGCTTGGCACCTCCTCATGCTGGTCTCCAGCCTGGTCACACTGCTGTGGGATGGCATCCCACTCCTCAACCAGGATTTGTCGCAAGTCAGCCAGCATGTTTGCGTTGGTCACTCTGGCACATACAACACGCCCAAGCTGATCCCACTTGAAGCTCAAAACGAAAGTAAATACCAACAGAAGAATATTGCAGGGGATTTTGGCACATTTTTGGGGGCCGCTACCCACACGGTTAGCTGTGTCGCTCATTCCACGAATGCACAATCCTTACAGGTTGTACCTCGTTGAAAAGGTGACTAATCAGGATTTCCAACAATATAAAATACGATACCAATTGGTATTATTGAAGGGGAGGAATAATCGACCAAAATAACGTTTCCGAACTTTTTTGGAGGAGTTTATTATTATACATAGATAAATTGTTACAGCCAGAACCTAAATATAAGTTGAACTGACCCAAACTGAGGTAGACCCTTGCTTGCCGAATGACCAGCTGTGGGGAAATAGGTGTCCCTGGGTGGTGTCGGTGGACTTCCTTGGTGATCTTTAAAAGAGAACTAGAGTGATCTGCCCAATACAGAAACCGGTCCACTAGGAAGACCACAGAAACTGCCAACTTGGCTTCTTCTACCAATATGGCTGCCTTAAGGAGAGCCTATAGAAGCATAAAGAAACATTCAGCTTGTCAAAATGTATATGTTATATTGTTAGGTTGTAATATGTACAAATGAGTGATCATTACCAGTAATTGAGGTAGATGTTCACTGATGAGATCTTTGAGGTTGACTTGGTCCTGGGAGCTGACTGAATGCTTGTACTGCCATCGCTCCGGAACAAAGGGCCACTTCATATCCACAGCCTCCTGAAGCAGGCAGCTCAGTTCTACAGACAGAGACCCTAAGAGTATTGATACAGTGGTGAAACATGAGAAAGCAAAGCATCCCTAAAGCATTTTGAAATATTTTGTGATGGTTTAAAAATAACAGAAAGCTAGAATATATGCATCATAAATACACCATACAAATTAATCCGCTGGGGGCACAGATTGCCTAGTTTCTGACGTTCATCGCTAAAAGACAAAACCATCGCCCTCTGCTGGCTGACCTTTGTACTTCCAGTAATTGAACTTCGCTTCCGCAGTGGGTGCCATTGTCTGTCCTGCTGCCATTCTGCACTCTTCCAGCAAGAGTCCAATCTCCCAATTGTCCATGATTCAATCGTTTTTTCAGTATGTTCAAGTAGGCACAGACCTTGTAAAAAAAAGTAGGATGGGTTGGCTGTTAGTAAAGAATATTGGTCATGCATGGCATGAACCAAAGTCGAGACTTGAGGTAGTTAGCCTATTTATCCGTGCAGCGATTCCTAAACACGTCGATTGAAATGTGGATGTCGCTACAATTTTTCTGTCTAGTCCGACATGATCTATATAACAAGGCTAGATAATAATATCTAAAACTTTTGATAGAATGACGACGAAACCTACCTTTCTAAATGTTTAGTATCCGCTTGGGCAGGCTACAACTTTAGATAAACACACGAGGACGGCTGCAATTTGATTGGATTGTCCCAATCTTTCACAATCAGAAGAGTTTGGAAGTTTAGACAGGTAGAGCTAGCAAGGTTCCTTCCGATTTTCACAATGTGGGCATTTAAGTCTAACACACGGCTGTTGACTTTCGGGTTAAAAATCGTAAGACCGGAAGCATAGTTTATCAATGGAATGACCCAAAAATATGTTCAAAATTACTCTTACCCAAATGTCTGTAACATTGCAACAGTTTTTTTTTTTTAAATAGGCTACCTAGCCCCTAGGGATTAACCACTGGTTTTAATTTAGGTTTTATTATGTAACTCAGGTTGTTGGGCTGGTGAAACTATTTTGGAAGGGAGTAGAGAGTCTCCGCGAACCACCCTCAGTAGGCGGTACTGTGAAATTGTAGAAGTCAGATTTTGAACAGTCAGATTGAACAGCATAGGAGTTTGCAAGGGGAGCGGAAAAAGGCGAGAGGAGATCCAGCTGCAACAGGCATCTTTTAAACTGTCTCTTAGTGAGATTGTTGGCTTCATTTAAAGAGTTGGATCTGGTAATGTAACTGGACCTGTGGCATAGCGAAGCAATACATCTTATGTTGCTTTAATTTATGAATTCGTGGCTTTGCATAGTTATGCCGTGAGCTTGTGCTGTGAGGTTCTCAAAATTTCTCTCATAGCTATTTAAGACCGTACGACGCTTGTTGATCATAAATCATATGTTCAAATAGCAAATCTTTATCTCAGTCCAGTGTGAAATAATCATTAGCACTGGCCATTTCGTGGGATGGGACTCAACAAACTCTGAAGGTAAGGGTTGCTTAATTAGCAAGCCTGTTTGTATTTCTGAAGATTTCGAGACCATACAATATTACAATGAGACCTCATTATATGGAGTTGAATGGATTATGCTCCTATATATGCTGCGGATGTGCAAGATTCTTAGTTCTCGTGTCAATATTATGTGAATGGTGTAAAGAGCAGCTTAGTCAGCCATATAAAATGTGTTGGTGAGCAGGCACTGGTGGCGAGTTGGTGTTTTGGACGAGATGTTTTGGACAAGATGTTGCTTGTAAAAATGCTGCGGTGGTTAGTTGTCATGTTGCATCTGCAGCTATTGATAAGAGATTAGGCTCCAGATATCATGTTCTATTGATATTCAAACGGTTGAGTGTTCGCAAATCGAAGTGTCAATCAAATGAGTCGCTTGGGAGCTTTCGAGCATACTGTAACCTATGCAACACTTTTGCAGGTAATTGGGCTTGAGAGTATCCTCCCACCCACTTTATCAAGTGGGCCAATTTGACCTTACATAACTAAAACCAATTGTCATAGTTAACTTAATATGGTTTATTAGTCTAGTATGATATATAATGTCAACTCAAAATCTGAGGGGTCTCATAATAGCCTACATGCAGCATACGATTTTTAACAGTTGTTCATTAATTCCTCAAAATAACCACAGTTACTGTATTGCAAGACCAATACATTTCTCATTGCATCAAGTGTAGGGATATGTACATGCACCTGCTTGCAGCCATGCAATAAATAAAACAAGGGGAGGTCAAACTCTGGGTTAACTTAGTTTTGCTTTAAATCCACCACCTTCATTACATGGTGTCTGTCAGGGGAGATGAAGGGAGGCTTGACTCAGAGGTTTTCTCCCATTGCCCATGAAGCAATGGGGGATTAAGATGTAGCTCTGGTGTTTAGTCTGACGTTGATTTGCTCTTGTAGCCACATCCCTGATTTGACCAGCGTTTCTAGACGTTTTATTATGTTGGACTAAAGGATTCGACTTGTCAGTCTGTCTGTAACGGTCCCAGTAAAGCCTATAAATCTTGGTCCAATTCACCAACTTGTTCTGGGAAATTACTGCCAGAAAAAAAGGTCTTCTGAGGTCAGACCTCATCAGTTTGTTTGGTGCAGCTTATGTTTTGTGACAATCTGATTTTGTTGTTGATGAACTACAGTAATTATTTTAATATTGGACAACCATGAATACTGTGCTCTTCTGTATCCGTTACTGATTGAAAGAAACTAACCATCATGCAAATAAAGTGTCTGTACTATATTTCCTGCATAACCTTTATAGCAGGTACTCTGGGGAGGCTAGGCATTACACTGGTGCCTACATGAAGCATTTAGTATGATGTTCTGTCTACTATACCTGGTCAAATAGCATTAAATCGTTTTCAAGATTTGAAAACGTACTTGAAATAAGGAAATTTTGAGATGAGATGTATGTAGTCCTTCCATTCCTTCCTCTGCATTATATAAACTGTAATATATTATACACACTTTCAGTCATCTCAGAGACTGATCCAGTGTCATGGCCATTGGCTTGGTTAGGCAAGCAAGCCTTAATTGCATTCTTTATGAGATCTTATGCTAAATATAGAGGAGAATAAACATGATTATGTTAAGGTGATGCAGAGGTACAAAATGTATCCACTGAGAGCAAAATAAACCAACAAAGAAATTAATTACAGGGAGATGCTCAGAGGCATGCATTGCCATCACTGTTTTCCATGCAACAGCGCACCCCTCATCTTTCATCTGTCCCCTCTCCCTCTCTATTCCTCATCTTCGTTCTGTAACATGGTCTGTCAACTGGCTTGCTGTCTGAGAGAAAGATGGATGTAGCCATAAATCAAGCTTTTATAATTAACCGAAGTGAGGATAGACAGTCGGTAAGCTTAGTGGGAGAACACATTTAAAGGCAGTGGGCAATTGCACAGCTGTAGTCGACATTTTGATGAGTAGAAGAATAGCATCAGTGGGCAAAATGTGGATTACTATGAGCTACCATGTTAACATTGTGATATGCTGTCTTCAAGTTCTATACTTTTCAACAGGTGCATGATTAGCCTCACCTTTAGTTATGTTCACATCTGCCTGTTATAGAAAATGTGTGTCTACAATTATGTTCCTGGTTATCTGGGGCTAGATTAAATTCAAGTTTATGATTGTAGCCATGAAAACCTCTACAGATGCCTGCAATTACATGCAATTTCTTATCTAAAAAATATTTACAAATCAACAATCTATTCTGAGCAACCCTGATATGGTCTTTATTCTTCATATTACTATTACCACTCCCTGTGGGCAACACTAAAAACAATACAGGAAATACGGTTGTAAGTAGTTTTGGTAGGGAAATATAAACAGGAAGTAGTCAGTCATACTGTTAGGGCAAACATAATATATTGGTAGTTTGGCTGTGGTGAAATACCATCCCTGCAGTCTAATCAGCAGTGCTGTAAATCATTTAGAAAAAGTTTCTATAATGTTTTTATGATGACTAGAAAGTAAGCTTCATGTTACCCTGGACAGTAACTAGGCCATTGAGCAGAATTGGAGGTTTGGAAGATGTCCAGTAACAAGCTGGCCTTATCTCCCTTTGCTGTGGGTGTATCATGCAGGATAGGTTGGTGTCCTGTGTGCCCAGTTGGAATAGAAAGGACCACATTTGCATCTTGGGAGTTGAAAGTTTGCAAGCAGAGGTGAATGACTTGGGAGTGCACCACAACAGGATGTGAAACTCTGAAAAAACTTCACTGCAGCAACGAGAGTGTTATATAGATCATGTCGGACTAGACAGAAAAGAGTGAGAGCATTTTCTGGTTTTTAAATGACATCAAATGCACTTCAAGCTTCGTCCTTTCCTCACTCTTACTATTGAATCATTCATTCACTCTTGCTCTCATATGATCAGATCTGAGAGTTGTGTGTGTAAGAAATGGATATGTTGTGGTAAGAGTGTTTCATATGAAGATTTTGACATGAGGAACATGTATCACTAAAGGAGCGGGAAAGAATAATAGCATTGTTTGTTCGAATAGCTGTGGACAAACCCTGGGCAATTGTAATTTAGATGTGTAGACAGACACACAGTAACATTTCTGCTGGTTGTCATAGCTAGTTTTAACATCTGCCAAAGGCAGGAGTTGTGCAGGAAGCATCTGCACAAAACAATGAAAACGTTCAGGCTTTCAAACACCTTATTCTCTAACAATGAGTCTTTGTGGCACATCCTTATATATACATTCTCATTTTAAACCTATTATTTGTGCATTTGTTTTTGTTCATTTATCATGATGCCTGTTATGCCATTTTCCCATCAACCTATTATATAACGCCTTTTTGATAGCTTAATTGTTGTTTTTTGCACATCTTTTTTTGTCTTTATTATATTTTATTATGAGTAACTAAACACAAAACTAATATTGTGTCTAGTTAACTTATAAAAAAGATTCAAATAACTATTTCAATACTCACTGAGGGCTAAACAAACAAATCCTGTTCTTATTTTGAATAATTACTGAAATTGGGGTGTTTAATTAGGCTACTCTTTAAACTATTAGGGATTATGCACATTTTCAGTATCCACAGATGCCCATATAACTGCACCAAAACCAACCAAGGAAGACAAGGAAAAACTCTTGGGAGTCTAAGGGGGTCCCCTCTTCGTGAGATGGTTAGTGATACAGAGATGTGCAGATAATAGGCTGAATACAATTATGCAGTAAGAATAGAGATTAAAGTACAAAAGTGAAGTGATGGTAACACACAGCTATTAAGAGTTCTAAATAAGTAGAGCATTTGGAGTGTTCTGCATTGGCGTTTATATATCTGTGCAGTGGTCAACTACAGGGCTGGGAATCAGCATACCACAGGACATTCAGGTAGGAACCAGGGTTGTGTACTTTGCGGCCAACGGATTTTTGTTTTGAAATGAGAAAACCACGACTACCATTTAGAAATAGGAAAACCAAAAACGGAAAACAACCCATTTTCCGTTTTTAGTTTTGAAAAAATCCTGAATTCCATGTTTAAGCACATCAAAGAAAATCAGATAACGGTTCGTTTTTTCGTTTTCAGTTTTGTATTATCAATACTAAAAACAGAAAATGGGTCGTTTTCCATTTTTGGTTTTCCTATTTCTAAATGGTAGTCGTTTTGAAATGAGAAAAACAATATCTGGAAACATCTCAATATTGTTTTTCTCATTTCAAAACGAAAATCCGTTGGCCGCAAAGTACACGGACCAGCATTAGAGACCAAAGTTTGCATCTTCATCTTGGGCCACAAGAGGGTCAGTAAGCGACAGGGAGCTTGACATGGTCTGTAATAGGGGACAGATGTCAACATTGGTGACTAGGTACAAACAGTTTAGTGCTGAAGGTTTATAGAACGTGGAAGACAAAACGGTTCATTCTATGATTGTTAAGCGATCAGCATAGCTGCTAAAAGATAACTTTCACTGCCTGTAAAAAGTTTGGAAACACCTAGTCAATGTTTGAGACACAGGCACAACCTGTTTTTTTATGTTTTTAATGCATGAATTCATTCACTCAATCAATCACGGTTTGTAGGGCATTTAACCTACATGTATATAGTGTTAGCATGTTCTCCAAATATTGCCCCATTTTTTACCCTCCATCTCCATGTACTTTTTTTTCTCCCTAAGAAACTCAAGAGATACCTCCCTCCTGTATGTCAGGGACAGGAAATGTAGCCCTTCCTGCTCTCTACATGGCCTATTATCTGTAAATAGCAGTGGTCAAAAAACACCCAGCTTCTCCAAGGATCTATATCTGTCATGTACACGATAACCCCCTACCACAAACTCTTAAAACCAGGGGTGGTGGACCTGAGGGGTGTGTTTGTGCTGGGTCATTAAGTCTGGTATAAACAATGGGGTTGGTGCTTGAATATGTGTGCGTAGGCTCAAAAGCATGTGTTTTTATATGAGCAAGTGTTCATGTGTGTAGTGCAATTATTAATACTTGCTCAGGTTTATTGTGTGTGTCTGCCTTTGGCAAGGCACAACCTATATTCTCTCTCATATATATTATTTATTATTTTCCCACCATAACTCGTCCCTTAATTTTTGCACTACATAAACATTTTGATACAGACATTGTCTGTCTTGGTCCCGATTGCGTTGCTTGTATCCGTGCGAACGTTCCGTTTGACTGTTTAGGCATGATTTAAGCTTAGCCGAAAAGTGAAGCTAACGGTAGCTAACTAGCTAGCCACAGTCAGAAACATCAGGAGTCAGGACATCACATGCAACCCAGGGTGGTGTTATTGCAGAAAACATAGCTGGCCACATCTGTGGTGTCGCCCTTTTTGCTGGCTATATCTGAGATGTCACCCTGCTTGATAAGCTGGTATGACCGTTTTTTTTGCTAGCTAGCTCTAGCTTCCGGGAGGTACTGTACCTGGTTACTGTAGCTGGCTAGCTGTTAGAACTGCAAAGCCACACACACAGGCCAAGGTAATAATGTCTCATATGTTGTTCGAGCTAAGTAGCTTGATATGCTTTTCTGTGATATCAACACTCTGTATTTTTGTTAGTGTTAGAGATGGCGAAAAGTAACGCTAGTGTAATAGACGTGGTCTTCCTCCATCAGAGGTAATACGGGCCGATGTTCGCACCTCACTGGGATCGAATACGCCACCTCTGACTTGCCAAGTGCGACCACTACCAGCTACGCCAACGAAAAGCTAGCTATTCATTGACGCGGGTGGCCTGTTTACTAGGGGTGGAACGGTACACTGAAGTCACGGTTCGGTTCATACCGCGGTTCAGACATCACGGTTCGGTATGAGTTCAGTATAATGGAGGGAAAAGCAAAACAAACCAGGTTCCTCTACTAGTGAATACGGCGCATTAAAGATGACATGTAAATTCCGATTGCGTCAGTAATCTTTTTGGCCCTATTTGTATGTGTATCTAATGGCTGGTTAAGCACTGTAGGGAGGAGAAGTTGAACAGTTTTTTTGTCTTGTTCCAGTGATTGGCACACCTGGGTGATGGCGTCGGATATTTGTAGTCATTTAGCACACGCCAAATGCGTTATATGCGCTAGCATGTTAGATGTATTTCCACTCACATACCCCACATACGGTGTTCATTTTAGGACATCCTCAGATCTCAGACTCGTGTCAGACTCAAACGAAAAGGCGTCAAGTCTCAGACCAAAAGTCGTCAGACTCAGGCGAAACGGCTTCAGTCAGAAAAACCTCTGTCATTCTCAGACAAAACGCTCTCAAACTAAACGCCGCCATTCACAGACAAAACGCTCTCAAACCAAACGCTGTCATTCTCAGACAAAACGCCCTCAAACTAAACGCCGTCATTCTCAGACAAAACGCTTTCAAACCAAACGCCGTCATTCTCAGACAAAACGCTCTCAAACCAAGCATGGATACTACAAACAAACTCCATATACCATGTCCTAGGTGTTCATTTTAGGACATTGTTTGAGTCTGACACTTGAGTCTGAGATCTGAGGATGTCCTAAAATGAACACCGTATAAGGTTTTCATTTTAGGACATGGTGGGTTTCATGTAACGT
Source organism: Osmerus mordax (assembly GCF_038355195.1). NCBI lineage: Eukaryota > Metazoa > Chordata > Actinopteri > Osmeriformes > Osmeridae > Osmerus > Osmerus mordax. Next base: position 9,818,776 of record NC_090072.1, on the reverse strand, counting down.
CACACAGTGGTCGCGGCGCCATTTTAAGGACTGAATTGCAAGACGCCGTCTATCTGCTATGCTGTTGGCTGTGATAACAGCAAATCTCAAATACATAAATGTACCTTTTACAATGTCCCAAAAAACCCTGAGCGTCATGAGAAATGGATTGCTGCTATCAAGAGGGATCACTGGACTCAGATCACTGGAACAGAATAAAAAATTTGAGCATGTATAACGTTATTCTGACCAGCTAGCTAGCATTATGCTAGCATTAGCTATATCTAATGCTAGCTGTCCAGAATAACGTTGATATAGTACGGTATGGTGCTTTTAAATGCCTATAGAGCTTCCCCCGGTTTAGCCTATGGAGAGGGATTGTGGACGTGGTAAATGGGTGGATGACGTGACATGGCAGTTTTGCTGTCTTCAGTGTCCAACATGTATGAATTAAAAATATATTTGCCAAAAACCTTATCAATATTGTGCAGAACATTATGCTTTATGTGAACACACTCAACATTAAAACAGTTCATCACTATTTTTTTCTGAATTTTCAACCAAACATAACAAAACTCATATGGTGTGACTGTCCGGCTCTTGTTTCTCAAAGTGAGAACTTGAATAAAACTAAGAAAAATAAATGCAAAAATTCTCAAATAAATACAGAAAAATAATACAGATGTCTATTTGTGAGCCTACTCTTTTCAAAGTCCAAGCATAATGTTTTGAGTCAGTTCTAATCAAAAAGATTTTGTCACACAAATCAAAATCATATGGTGTGACACTATTTTGGTATATTTGAACGGGCAACTGTTTTGACACCCTTGGGAAGGAGAGGACCTTCTTCAGCAAGGTTGTACAGTACTAGCAGTGTATTGCTACTGTACAACCTGAGGTGAGTCATCATTTTTATATTTACAATAAATCAGATCTTGTTGGCACTCTGACAAAAGTCCCACTTCCAGATGTCTTTTGGTGTGACGCATTTTTCATAAAAATGCAAAATAAATTTTATTATTTTGTCATAATTACATGTAACTCTATGCTGCTTTGTTATAGCTAGCATGTTGTTAGTATGCTAATGTGTAGCTACAAGACTGAAGGTTGTGCTAAGTGCAGAAAACATCATATGGAGTGACACTTCATCATATGGTGTGACATGTCTGCCTGTCACTCCATATGATTTGATTGGCACACCATATGATATGAATTGTAATTTCCTGCAGATATAACAATAAATAACAAAGTCCAATGTATGTTTTGTCCTTTTAAACATTTATTTGGGTCCATCATCACGTACAAGTTGTAATTATCCACAATTGATTGTGTTTAGTTTAATTCGGTGATACAGATGTATAGTTTATCAGACAGACACATCAGACCCCTTCACAGAAACCTTAGAATGCTGTTTAAGTCTAAACAATGTTTTGTCTTCATCTCAAACCATACATTACCTTTTCTTTTGTCAACTTGAGGCAGATAATGATGACAAGTGCAGAGAGGACAAAGAGATACAGGGAGAGACTGAATTCAGACCCTGCAAAGAGAGAGGAGTTGCTGAGGAAAAGAAAAGTAAACAACAACTGTCCTGCTTCCATTCGCTGACCAATAGGAAGGTCTGAGGGAGGGTTTTAAGGGGTGCTTTCACTGTTGATTCAAAAGGACTTGAGGCAGATTTCTTGAAGCCTGGCAATACATGATAGCTAAAATATCATTGGACTTCTTAGTTACACTGTAGGCAGTGCAACTAAGAGGAACGCAGTTATGAAATGAAGAGAATAGACAATGTTGAACAACTGTTCAAATGTTCATACCATTATGTTACTCTGTTAACAGATATCAAGAAAAGAAACAGAAAGGGGAGATGCCTAAATTTAGAATCCAGACTCTCCCACTGTCAAGAAGAGAGAAGCTGAGGGAGATATGGAGAAATTGTCAAACAAAATATAGAGCCAAAAGAAGAAATTTAAATGCATTACTCAACATGACTCCCCCAGATAACTCCATCTATGATGGAATCATCCAGGTAGACCCAGGTCAAGTCCCAGGTCCTACATCACCACCACCAAGCCCACCTACGTCACCACCAAGCCCACACACTGAAGAGATAAAGAAGCTGAATGCATCATTAAGGAGACTGAAGGATCAGAACAAAAGACTCCAGAGAAAAGTCAGCAATGGAAAGAAGAGGGCTGAGAAATATAGGAAACAAAGTGTGAGGCAAAACGTAACAAAACTAACAGTCAGAGAAAAATACCACTTGCCACCCAGGAAAAAGTTAATAAATGAGAAAAAGGCTCAGGTGGAATCCTTCTTGCTGTTAGATGAAAATAGCACTGTGCTTCCTGGGAAGAAGGACACAGTAGGCAGGAAAGAGAAAAGACAAAGACGAGTGCTGACTTCCTCACTAAAGGACCTTCATAAGGCCTACATGCAAAAATGTGGAAAAAAAAGCACCAGCTGTCCTACAGACAGTTCATAAGGTATAAACCTTTTTATGTCACAGAGGCTAGGTCCAGCGACCGCAACACATGTGCCTGCTGGGAACATGCAAACATCTCGCTCCTAATTGTTGCTCTTTCAAGCAGAGGCATGATCACAACAAAAAGCCTGTCAGCACTGCTGTCAGTATCACATGTGATACTGAAAACACAAAATGCATGCAACGTGTGTGCACAAAGTGCTGTTATGATGAGCCCAACCTGCAGGACCACAACCCAGCTGACACTGCAACATGGGAGCAGTGGGAGAAGCAGGATGTTGTAGTGGGAGAGAGAAGCTACAAGAACTGGGTGAAGAAAAAGAAGAGGGGGACAGTAGGAGAGATAACTGGAGTGTTCAACCAGAGGCTCAATGCAATTGCGAGTCATCAATTAAACTGGCTTCATCAGGTGAAACAGTTCAGACACATCAAGGAGAACATCCATCCCAATGAAAAGGTCTTACACATAGACTTTTCAGAGAACTATGCGTTAAATCAATAACATTTGAATATTACCTTCCAGCATTTAGGAAGTGGTTAAATATTTCCTGCCATATAAGTGATCAGTACTCACCAATAAGTAGGATAATACATGGTTTGCATTGACACATGGCGACATTATCATATAGTGTGACACTATATTATTTGGTGTGACATTCCAAATTGTGAAAATAACATACCTTTATTAATGATAGTATCAGCAAGAGTCACAAATATTTTTATAATTTTATAGCAAGGTTTGTCACAATAAATAGAAAATATGTTGAAAAACCGACGGCATGGGTCTCACTCAGCAATGTTTTAGAAAATAATACACAAATTTAATTAATGTTCACAAAACTATAATGGATCACAGTTTAGTTATGATAAATGACTTTGATAAAGTGAGTAACTTAAGAAAGGTATAATCCATTTTCAGTTTATGTACAATTATTTTCATGTTTCACCATATGACGATTTTAGGCACTAATACAACAAATTGTCACATAAATTCTGATTCCAATTGAAAATCTAAAAACAAAATGTTTCTATAAAGATGAGAGTTAGTAGAACAAAAGTCAATCATTTTTATGCCATCCATCCATCATCTTCCGCTTGTCCGGGGGTCGGGTCGCGGGGGCAGCAACCTAAGCAGGGAGGCCCAGACTTTCCTCTCCCCGGCCACTTCCACCAGCTCTTCCTGGGGGACCCCGAGGCGTTCCCAGGCCAGCTGAGAGACATAGTCCCTCCAGCGTGTCCTGGGTCTTCCCCGGGGCCTCTTCCCAGTGGGACGTGCCCAGAACACCTCACCAGGGAGGCGTCCAGGAGGCATCCTTATCAGATGCCCGAGCCACCTCAACTGGCCCCTCTCGACGCGGAGGAGCAGCGGTTCTACTCTGAGCCCCTCCCGGATGACCGAGCTTCTCACCCTATCTCTAAGGGAGAGCCTGGACACCCTGCGGAGAAAACTCATTTCGGCCGCTTGTATTCGCGATCTCGTTCTTTCGGTCACTACCCACAGTTCGTGACCATAGGTGAGGGTAGGAACGTAGATCGACTGGTAAATAGAGAGCTTCGCCTTTCGACTCAGCTCCTTCTTCACCACAACGGTCCGATGCAGAGCCCGCATCACTGCGGACGCCGCACCGATCCGCCTGTCGATCTCGCGCTCCATCCTTCCCTCACTCGTGAACAAGACCCCGAGATACTTGAACTCCTCCGCTTGGGACAAGATCTCCTCCCCGACCCGGAGATTGCACTCCACCTTTTTCCGGTCGATAACCATGGCCTCAGATTTGGAGGTGCTGATTCCCATCCCAGCCGCTTCGCATTCGGTTGCGAACCGCTCCAGTGAGAGCTGGAGGTCACGGCCCGATGAAGCCAACAGGACCACATCATCTGCAAAAAGCAGCGACCCGATCCTGAGGTCCCCAAACCGGACCCCCTTAACGCCCTGGCTGCGCCTAGAAATTCTGTCCATATAAGTTATGAACAGAATCGGTGACAAAGGGCAGCCCTGGCGGAGTCCAACCCTCACCGGGAACAAGTTCGACTTACTACCGGCAATGCGGACCAAACTCTGGCACCGGTCGTACAGGGACCGAACAGCCCCGATCAGGGAGTCCGGTACCCCGTACTCCCGGAGCACCCCCCACATGAGCCCCCGAGGGACACGGTCGAACGCCTTTTCCAAATCCACAAAACATGTGTAGACTGGTTGGGCGAACTCCCATGCACCCTCCAGAACCCTGCCGAGGGTATAGAGCTGGTCCACAGTTCCACGGCCAGGACGAAAACCACATTGCTCCTCCTGAATCCAAGGTTCGACAATCCGACGGACCCTCCTCTCCAGCACCCCTGAATAGACTTTCCAGGGTAGGCAGTGCCTACCTTGCCTACCCAGACTGCACGTCACTGCCCACAACTGCTGAACAACGCCGACACACAGTGCTTGTCTTACCCACCACTCTCTCGCCTGTACTACTGTAACTAAATGGGAAACCGAAGTTTTGCCAAACTTGCAAACTTAAAGATCCTGTAAAGTAAATTCCATGTTTTGCTTCTAAGTACATCATATACGTGTGAAATTAGTTCCTGAAAGCATGTGCAAAGCGCTAAAACTTTGTCGCACTGAAATGTGGAGTTAGACCGAAGAACAGTTTCTCTTCCGTTTTCAGATCAGGTTTTAATGGGCGGAGCCAAAAAATGCCCTATCTACGTCATTTCACCCTACCTACGCCAGATCACTGAATGGCTCCTCCTGCTGTACTGTTATTGTAGCTTACATCAGCTAGCTAGCTAGCTTCAGGATGTCTCCCACCACCCGCACAGCGTCTTCCCTGGATGCAAGAACTCCAGCTGCGCTGCAACGCCATTTAAGTTCCCTGTTGATGAGGAAAGGAAAAATAGGTTGATAGATTTTGTGAAGAGCCACGCTCATGGAAAGCTTCGGATAAACTCCAACAGCCGCCTCTGAGCCAGTGACCATTTCATGGCGGACAGTTTTAACATGGACCAGAGACAGACGGGGTTCACCAACACACGGCTTCTTTTGCAGCGCGGAGCCGTACCGAGCATCGCCTCTTCCGGTCGCACCTGGACCATCCAGCGCCGCCAGCAGTTCATCACTCAGTTCTATGTGCTTGTTATAATTATACTAGATAATTTTTCCAGAGGTATCTCTGCTATAATTAATGCAAACCGCTAACTTGATATTAGGCTACTCGGTGTAGAATGATGGTATTTTGGTGAAATGGTAGCTAATGTGCTAGAAGTAGTTGGAGAGCTCACTGTCTGCTGTCTGCTGTAAATGTTTACTCCTGTGTTACAGCTCAGGGGAATATTTCATTTATATGCATCTGTATGTTTCACTCATTGAACAAATACATTCTAATTCTATACTGTTTTGTTCGGCTTGACGTAGCGTCCATTATCTGGGTCGTCGGTAGCTTACTTGAGAGAGGCGGCGCCTTCCAGTGAGGGGGCCGAGCTTCAGCTCCTTCAGGCGACACGCCCCCCCAGTCTCGAACAGAGAAGACTGCTGATTTTCTTAGGCCTAATTGAACATAATTGTCAGTGTTTTTTTTTATTCGAATTTGGATGGGTAGTTAATAACACATTATTCTGTGGTGTGGTGAACTTGAAACTAGTTTTTAATTCCACTTTACAGGATCTTTAAAAAGGCCGGCGGGTCCTCTATCGTGGGTCGCCACCACTCGCCATACTCGTCCTTAGTGCAGCTAGCTAGCTAGCCTATCTCTGACTCACGGCGCCGCCAATCAGAGCTTCAGAGCTACAGATTAGATGTCCCTAAAGAACACGAGTATCGAACAGTAGTTCCGCATTACATTAATTAATTTGCACGTGAGTTTTATTTATTTTTATACTGTGTATTCTCCGTGTAATTTCATGCACCGAACCGTGATGCCCGTACCGTACGGTTCGGTACGAATACATGTACCGTTCCACCCCTACTGTTTACATACTTGAGAAGTGAGTTTAAACCGATACACACCCGCTACACTAGCGCTCGCATAGGTCTACAACTCCACAAGCAGTCCCACACACATCATTAGCTAGTGTTATTACTACTCGTAGTTACTGTAGCTGACTCTCTACCTACCCCTGGCATGGGGCGGAGCTCTACGATTACTTTCAGCCTTGTCCAGGTGAGCATAAATAATGGTACATTCGTACTGGGTAGATCCTGCAATCCCAGTACAGTAGCTAATAATGTTGAACTGTATACAGCCTACTTCTGCTGAATACAGTACCGAGGTACTGGCTTTTTAGGAACGGTACGATACTGGCATTAAAGATGCTGTAAAGTGGAATTATAAATTAGTTTTAAGTTCCTCACACCACAGAAGAATGTGTTGTTAAAGGGGTCATTGATTAAAGAACCAATTTTATTTTTTTTACCTTGTCTCAGTTGAATAACGACAGTTCAGTGGGTAAAATGGACATACAGTGAACCCCAAAGTCCATTGAAACCTCTTTCCTATGCAAATCTCACTATTAAATAATGTAGCTGTAAAACGGTAGGTTATGAAAAAGCTCCACCCTTTTGGGCTCTGGTCTGTACCTTTGTCACGCCCCAAAATCTGCTGCTCGCTCCTCTGTGTACTGATGAAGAAAGTGTTTTGTCCGTCTCTTCATAAACGGAGTGACTAAGTTCAGTTGACTTCTGGATTTTAATAAGTATTTATCAATCTGCAGATTGGGAGAGAAAACCAGACCTCTGACAATAAATGACAACACAACACCAGGCCTAGGTCTCAATCATGTCTCTCTCGGCTCTGAAGGCCGGAGGACCATCTTTTATAGGGCACAGGAATGTAAACATAGATAGTGACAGTCAGGCAGTAATGACGTTACAACAGTCTCAGAGGAAGAGATTCACAGCTCCCAACACATGACCACTCAGACTAGAGAGATCATAGTTGGCGCTCTCCTTGTAGTCATGACAAAGGACGTTTACCCAGTAGTTTCTCATGATCACGAACATCTATTAACCCTGACACGTAGACACAATATACTATTATTAATAGCAAGCTTACATGAGAACATACTAACTAGTATCCAATGACTAGTTCTATTGATTAGTGAATAATGTAAGCACACCGTAAATCACAATTTCTTCCACAGTACTTCCACAGAGTTACAAAGAAGAACGTTTTACTAGCATATTGAAAATGGACTACGGTGGTAAATGCAGTGTTCCAGGCTGTACAGGGAATGCTGACACTTTTCAGTCTTCCCAAGGAACAAAACACTCGACGGGCTGTGATGTTTGTCTATGAGAAGATCCCTGTGCAGTTCGACCCTCAATTTGCTCTAACCATTTCACCTAGGACAGTTTTGAAAACCTGGGACAATGTAAAGCAGGATTTGCTATGAAGCTGTTGCTGAAAAGAGGTGCTGTTCCCATGCGCGCAGATGGCACTAGGGACGCAATGCTTTTTGACTTGGAGTCTTCCTGGTTGCCATGGAGATTACGTTAGTAGCCCCGTTCGTTTGGCTGGTTAAAATGAAAATGTTTGGCTCACTCCCTTTCATTAACCTATTGGTTGTGATCAACCATGACACAAAAAAGGCTCAATGGCATTGCTGTGTGCCATATTCACCAAGACAGACTTGACAAACTGGACAGACAAGACAGACAGCCCAGCAATATCTTCAGGGAAATGAAAGGAGGAGAGATGTTTTTGGGACCTATTGAGTCTGCTTCTAGAGGGTAAATTTGTTTGGCTGCCGAGGGAATTCAAAAAAAAAAAAAAAGTTTAGTTTATTATTGGAAAAACAATTACAAAGAAAAGTCATACTTGCAAAGGGAATTCCGAATATTTAATCTAAAGTGTAAATTTCATTTCACATTTCATGCTATGAAGGTTATACTTATTTTATTTATGTAAATATATTGTTTGTCTATTGCAACTTCATATACTGAAGCTGCAATAAACATTGCCAGTCTGACTGGTACTGTATATATGTACATACATTATACAAAATAACTAATTGAGTTGGAATCATTTGCTGACAGCTTGGTCCCACCCAGTTCAAAAATTCCATCTGCACCCCTGGCTGTTCCGACCTTATGTTCATCACAACCGCAAGCTGTAGTATGATGTTGTTGCTAACAGTTATTAGCAATGCTAACGTATCCTGCCTGTATCAAGCATCGGTAGAATGTGTGATGATTTAGTTTATTGGCAATGGGGCTAACGTTATTTCTTGTTCCTGACTGTGTTTCATTCAAATAAATAACCTGTGTTGTCATGTAAATCTACAATTCAAGATGAATGTTTGTCCAGATCTATTTTTCAGCAAGATAGCTAGAGCTAACTGAAGCTGTTGAATCACAATAGTTTGTTTGCTAAGCTGTAGTGCTAACGTTACCCACCTATTAAGTCGATCCTGTTTGCTTGCACAGGGATCTTCTATGCTAGAGCTACGGTATAGACAAACATCAGCCATGCCCGTCAAGTCAATGTTAGCTAGACTCTCATCTGCTTTTTATTAATGCTGATTTGCAAGAAATGCAAGAACAGCTAGAAAACACCTAGACTGTAGGCATGTAAACTAGTTTAGCTTCGCATAGGTAGAATGTGTGATGATTTAGATTATTGGCAATGGGGCTAACGCGTTATTTCATGTTCCTGACTGTTTCATTCGAATAAATTACCCGTAGGCTACATGTAAATCTAAAATTCACGATCCATGTTTGTCCACATCTTTGTCAGGTTAATTTTTATCTTATTATTATTATATTATCTAGCTAACTGAGGCTGAGTTGAATCACGATATAGTTTGGTTGCTAAGCTGTAACGTTCTACCCACAGTACAGTACGCTCTCAACGAAGGCAGTCACATTTTCTTTCCCTCTCCTCCCCCTGACCTTCCCTGCTTGCTTCCCTGCTTGGCTTCTATCGTATTGTCTAGTTATTCACGGAGAAATGCTCTGAAGTTTCAATCATTTGGATAGTTTTTGAAGATATTACTCAAAATCAAATACTACAAAAAGGAACAACCTGAGAGGACTGAAGCCCAAGGAGAACAGAAGTATTTTGGGCTGCCCTCCAAGACTGACCACAGGCAAGCAAACTAAAGCTTGTTCCCTGTAGAACTATGGCTTGTAATGACTGCAAACAACTTACTCAGAGGATAGTCGAACTGGAGCTAAGAGTCAGAACCCTCTTAGATATCAGAGAGACCGAAGACTTCATAGATTCCATGCTACCTAGCCCGGAGGCTAAGCTACCTGCCAATGAGCCACCCTTGGAACCAGCTTTCTCTCCACCGGCCGTTGGACCGGATGAGTCATGGCCTGCTCTCGGCGCTAAACCAAAGAGGCCTAGCGCCGCTTCTACCTTTATCAGAGATGGGACTGTCACCAAGGATAAACAGCAAAAAATGCGAGGCAGAAACTCTTCCCGCATCACCTCTCCTCCTGTCACACTCAGAAACAGTTTCGAACCACTGGGAACTTTCTCTCCCTTGTGTGTGGAATCCAAGGCGAAGAGGCACAGGAGTGCTAGCCACGCAGCTAACAAACATGAAGGGCCCAGATCGCCGACACACCATGATGGTAGCTACTACACACATGCAAATCCAACACATCATCGTCTGCTGCGACCGGGAGTCCCCCATTTCACTCCAAGCCCCTCTCGGACCACTCGGGGCGCTGTTCGACCCCCTATCAAGCCTAATCAGACAACAATATCACAGGATTATCAAGATCCAAGGTATGCTAAGACTACCCACATCCCATCAACACTTAGAGGAGCTAACACTGCTAGCACTATAGAATCTACTGCTAGCACTGACGCAGTGTCTAACCTTGGTCTAGCACAAGGTCCTATCATTGCTAACCCAAATAAGATAAGAACTGGCCCCGCAGCTACTGATAAGGCAAACGTTAGAAATGCAAACACAACACCACATATGGCCACTATCTTGATTGGAGATGCCATGACAGCACATGTTAAACTGGCAAAGACAGAAAATATTTGTCTTAGCAACACATCTGTCGAGAAACTGTCCTCAGAGGTACAAACAATCCTCAACAATAAACCAAACAACCCTAAGATTATCATCCACACTGGCTCGTTTGATATCCTACACAAGAAAACTGGCACTGAGATACTTAAAAAACATTTCACCCAGCTACTGAACACACTCAAAAGATATCAAGATGTATTCATCAGTGGACCGATTGCATGCTTTCGCAGAGGAAAAGAAGCCTTCAGTCGACTACTATCTGTCAAAACATGGTTGGCATCTGTCTGTCTGACACACAAACTGAGATTTATCGATAACTTCAATGTGTTCTGGAACTGTGCAGACCGTTTTCAAGCTGACGGACTCCACCCAAACCGTAGAGGATCTCGACTACTAACAGCAAACATCAATCACGTGCTCCTGACCACAAATCAAGCTTCTCTCCCTATCCCTGTTGTGTCTAAGCTGACTGACGTATCCCAAACAACCTCCCATGGAACAGAACAGAACATTCAAACAGCCTCCTGCAAGGACATGGGCCCTGCACAGATCTGCACCCCCTGGATGAATTCCCTTGTGATGGAACAGCTCAGTGACAGAGACTTTCCCAAAGAAAAGCTACGCTAGGACAGCCACCATGCTATTTCATTGGACATACCGGTCATCATCACAAACAGTCAGGTGGGAGTCAGGTGGCTGAGTGGTGAGGGAATCGAGCTTTTCCAGTCTATTGATTAGGATGTCGTGATCAATTGTATCAAATGCTGCACTGAGATCTAACAGGATAAGGATAGAGACTTTATTTGCATCAGAGTTTAGTCTGAGGTCGCTAATTATTTTGGTGAGAGCAGTTTCAGTACTGTGATATTTCCTGAAACCTGACTGCGAGACTTCCAGGATGTTATTTTCTTCAAGAAAAGAATTTAATTGGACTAAAACTATCTTTTCCAGTACTTTACTAATAAATGGAAGGTTTGATATTGGTCTGTAATTTGCAAGTAGACTGTTATCCAATTTGGGTTTCTTTAATAGTCGGAGTCAGTTGGCTGAGCGGTGAGGGAGTCGGGTTAGTAATCCGAAGGTTGCCAGTTCGATTCCCGGTCATGCCAACTGACGTTGTGTCCTTGGGCAAGGCACTTCACCCTACTTGCCTCAGGGGAATGTCCCTGTACTTACTGTAAGTCGCTCTGGATAAGAGCGTCTGCTAAATGACTAAATGTAAATGTAAACAGAAAATGGCATGGTAAAATGCATGGTTACAAACCTGAAACTAGTGTTAGAAGTCACAGAACTATCCATATTCTTCCAACAGATTTATCTACCCCTGTTTTATCTGTTAATACCCCACAGATGAAACTGGCCCTTCTAAATGTTAGATCACTAAATAACAAAACATTTCTAGTTAATGATCTGGTCAAAGAAAACAACTTAGACTGCATCTGTCTAACAGAAACCTGGCTAAACAATGACACGGCAACAGCAACTTTGATTGAAGTGTGTCCGCCTGATTACAGCTTTCACCAAGTTTCTAGGACATCAAAAAAGGTGGAGGAGTCGCAGCTATTTTCTCCTCTAAACTGTTGTTCAAAATCACTGAGCTAGGTGAATTCACATCATATGAATATATTGCTATAGAGCTGAAAACCGAATCAGTACTTTTTGTTATTATATATCGGCCACCCAAGCACTCGCCAATATTCATACAAGAATTCTCTGAACTATTATCGCTATGTGTCACTAGATATGACAAAGTAGTTTTAAACAGAGACTTAAATATCCAAGTAAATAAAAAAGCAGACCCAAGAACTATTGAGCTCTTAAATCTCCTTGACAGTTTCAATCTAACTCAACACATAACAGACCCAACACACCGGCACGGAAACACACTAGATCTAGTGATAACAACTGGACTAAATATCAATAATATTTCAATAACTGATCTACCCCTCTCAGACCATCATTATATACTTTTTAATGTGGAAATTATCCTAACAAAAAGCAAAAAAGAATTCTTAGTCCATAGAAGATATTTAGACGATACAGCTATGATGACATTTTCTGAACAATTTGCTCTATATGAGCCGACTAACCATGATTGCTCTCTGAATGAAATGGTAGAGAACCTCAATGATGCACTATTATCTGTGTTAGACTGTGTTAGTGGTGTGTTGCACCACTGAAAACCAAAAAGAAGTGCACAAGCAGAACCTCCCCATGGCTGAGAAATAAAAATGTTAGTGAAACGAAAAGAAAATGCCGTGCAGCAGAGAGAAAATGGAGGAAAACAAAGATCACTATCCACTACAATATCTACAAAGATACACTAACCACCTATAACAAAACCATCCGTCTAGCAAGGAGAGTATATTTCTCCAACATTATTACAGAAAATGCCAGAAATTCCAGAGTTCTTTTCTCCACCATTGACCAGCTGCTAAACATTGTCCCTGCTCCACCTCCATCCTCAGCAGTTAAATGTGAAGAGCTTGCTTTGTTCTTCAAGAACAAAATAACTTTGATCAGAGCTAGTATTATTAATAGTGGGGTCGAAACTGACATCAGTAGATTCTGCAACATAACCATGAGCACATTTACCCGTATCACACTTAGTGAACTTTCCAAAATTGTCAGCGAATCTAACTCCACAACCTCAGATATTGATCCTATACCCACAACATTCTTTAAGCGAGTGTTTCATAGTGTCTCAGGTCCGGGGCTAGAGATTATAAACACATCCCTTAGAACTGGCGTCTTCCCAGATGCCTTCAAAACAGCTGTTGTAAAGCCCCTATTACATTTACATTTAGTCATTTAGCAGACACTCTTATCCAGAGCGACTTACAGTAAGTACAGGGACATTCCCCCGAGGCAAGTAGGGTGAAGTGCCTTGCCCAAGGACACAACGTCAGTTGGCATGACCGGGAATCGAACTGGCAACCTTCGGATTACTAACCCGACTCCCTCACCGCTCAGCCAACTGACTCCGACTATTAAAGAAACCCAAATTGGATAACAGTCTACTTGCAAATTACAGACCAATATCAAACCTTCCATTTATTAGTAAAGTACTGGAAAAGATAGTTTTAGTCCAATTAAATTCTTTTCTTGAAGAAAATAACATCCTGGAAGTCTCGCAGTCAGGTTTCAGGAAATATCACAGTACTGAAACTGCTCTCACCAAAATAATTAGCGACCTCAGACTAAACTCTGATGCAAATAAAGTCTCTATCCTTATCCTGTTAGATCTCAGTGCAGCATTTGATACAATTGATCACGACATCCTAATCAATAGACTGGAAAAGCTTATTGGGTTCACGGATAGTGTATTGAACTGGATGAAATCATATCTCACAGGAAGGAAGTTTTATGTTAGTTTAGGTGACCATAGGTCCAAGAAACATGAGAACTGCTACGGGGTTGCTCAAGGAATATGTCCATTACTTTTTTCTCTTTATATGTTACCACTCGGCGACATAATCAGAGAACATAACATAGATTTCCATAGCTATGCGGATGACACACAACTATATATATCCACTGAACCCAACGATGCAACGGCCATCAATTCCATTACCAACTGCCTGTTGGCAATAAACAAATGGATGAATGATAACATTCTTAAATTAAATGAAGACAAAACCAAAGTCCTACTATGTGGCTCCAAATCCAAAAGAGAGATGCTTATTAAGAATCTTGGAGGCTTAACCCCCTGTCTTAAACCAGAGGTGACGAGTCTCGGTGTAATCCTGGACTCAGATTTGAATTTCAACTCTCACATTAATAAAGTGACCAAAACAGCTTTCTTTCACCTGAGGAATATAGCAAAGGTACGACCATTCATAAACCAAAATGATGCAGAGAAGTTAATTCATGCTTTTATATCCAGCCGGCTGGACTACTGTAACGCACTTTTCACTGGACTTCCCAAGAAAACCACTGAAAGACTACAGCTCATTCAAAATTCTGCAGCTAGATTATTAACCAAAACTAAAAGGAGAGAAGACATTAGTCCTGTCCTAGCTACTTTACACTGGCTCCCTGTTACCTTCAGAATTGACTTTAAGGTCATTTTCCTCACATACAAAGCTCTACACGGACAAGGACCTAGCTACATTGCTAACTCCTTTATAAACTACACACCAGCTAGAACACTGCGATCATCAAATGCAGGCCTATTAGAGGTCACCAGAAGCAGTCATAAGAAGATTGGTGATTCTGCCTTTGTCAATTACGCCCCAAAACTATGGATCAAATTACCCATAAATATTAGGGAAGCAAACACTCTAGACATTTTTAAAAGACAGCTTAAAACCTACCTTTTTACCGAAGAATTTAAGTAATTTTATCTCAAAAGGGTTTTCCTACTTTTATTAGTTATATTATTGTAGAATCTTGGTTTAGTAAATTTGGGTCATTATTTGACTTGCTATTTTTACTTTGTCTAGGTCAGAGTTGGCAAACTCTGATAGCGTACAAGAACTCTGGTCGCGTGAAGTATTTAAACAAATATGTAAAACAATCTGTATTCTTGATCTGAGGCAAAGGATCCGTTAACAGAGAATACGGCCCATACTCTTGACCTGGGGAAAGGATCTGTTAACAGAGTGTATGGTTTTATATATACAGACCAGGGGTGAACCAAATGTATATGTTACTTTTAAGATGCATGTTTAAAGTTGTTTTCTCTCTTGAACAGAAATCTTATTGGAATCATCACGTGTGTTAGTTTATTGTGTACCTACCTACTTTCTTTCAGTAGTAGGTAAATGTATTGTTGGATTTACATATTTGGAATTACATGTAGGCTTTATGGTATAAATCAAGGGGCAACAACTCCTCCCACTGAACGAAAACAAAGCAATTGTTCCCCCCCCCCCCCCCCTAAAATCATGAGTATTTCCTTATTGCTAAAGCCGATAGAAAAGTATAATTTGATAAGGTCATCCATTACTGCAGGCATAGTATAGCACGCTGCAACATCTGTGGTGTGAAGTGCCGTATGCAGAGTTAGAAAAATACAGAGCTCCAAAAACAACTAGGGGGGTTGGAATTAATGTTTGCTGGTAGCTAGCTGGTTTAATCATGGACAGCCACTGTTTAACGAAGCGTGACCGCGCACTGTAGCTGTTTGTCAGACGATGTCTGACTGGGTGGGGATGCCCCCCAGCCAATTTCATTGGCCATCTCAAGCAAGTAGTCACTTGAAGGTTGGGCACCAAAGTTATCAGGCAATTATTTTAATATACACCTCGGGAAAAAAAATACAGAGGTCCAGACCTCGGTGTCCTCAGTGGTGGATATGGTCCTCCAAGTGAAGCAATGTGGTTCCTTGAGTTTAGGCGGAGCTGGGGGGCCCTTGTATGAGTTTAGGTGGAGCTGGGGAGCCCTGGTATGAGTTTAGGTAAAGCTGGGGGGCCCTGGTATGAGTTTAGGTGGAGCTGGTGGGCCTTGGTATGAGTTTAAATTGAGTCAAGGGCCCTGGTAAGGGATGAGGTGTAGAAAGGGCAGTCATGGGGCAATTTATGGGGCCTGTCAATCTACATTTTGCATTCATAGTAGATTGTCTCAGGGGCCTCAGACCGTCGGGCCATCGGGGCTTGGAGCCCGAGGCCCCTAATAGCCAGAGGCCCCTGGGCCCAGGCCCCATGCGCCAGGTCCATAATCCGGCCTTGCGTCTAGTGTAGCCTACTGTCATTTACTGAAATGTATCCAAATTCAAACCGACAATGCCTAGTTCTTCTTCCAAAACGATAGCTAGCTAGCTTTAGTTAGGTTCCGGGCTAAGTTACCTACTACCATGCTAGTGTTACTTGTTAGCCTTCTCATTAATACATTTTGAAGCCATACTAAAGCGTTTGTGGCATAGTCCCTCGGAAAATACTAAATTGGAATGTTCGAAATCATATTTGTGATGTTACTCTATGGGAGCCACGCTACTCTTTAACGGGTTAATATTGTTATTGTGCGTGTTGTTTTTAACAATCCTACGTTCTGTTGCAGGCACACAAACTATAGCCATTGCACTGTATGATATGCACTGTGTTATTATTTTAGGCTACTCATCTCAGTTATACAATAGGATTTACTCACAACATACGTTTCATTCATTATTTTATGGTTATCATCATGTATAACAAGTTTCATCTTTACCACAGTCTCTAACAGAGCACTGGGGGAACAGGAGTTCAACCACCTGGGGAACCCTTAACATACTTACAAATTATAGTTTTAAGTTGTAAGTATATTGTATCATGTGTAGATGGAAAAGGCTTGTTTCAAAGGAGGTTTCTTATAAATGAATGAATGCAATATGAGTAAATGCTTACAAAGGGGAAGTTAGTCATATAGGTTAGGACCATTTTTACACTGGATTTGCCGATTTCTTTGTTTTGATGCAACTCTTTGAACTATGTGAGGCTGCCACATAGTCCCTCTCGCACTCGGAAATGAGAAGAGAACCTTGTTTCATTCTACACTTCACTCTTAGTATTTTGAAGTGTAAATGAGCAGCAACATATGCTTTTTAATCTATGCAATCTTCCTACATAATAAGTATGCATACTTATTTAAAATATACAGAAATATTATTTAAGTATACCCATGAACATTCTCCAAATTTTGGGATGTTTGATATTAGTTTAAACAATAGGTTTGGAGGTGATATAGTAAAAATAAATAAAAAATAAATACAAAAACTGTCCCACCTGCAACCGACACAAGCACACCTCACAATTTCCCCAGAAATTGTACCCTCTCTAGTTTCTATTGTCATTCAGTCTATTATCATTGTTAACATAAATCAAGTGTTCTTCCAATAATTCTGTCAGGGAGCATATAGAACAATCAATGGCCAGTGAAGCATGCACACCAGACCAGAGTAATAACTGCTATCATTGAGATTGGTTCATTAGTATCAATATAGTGATGGACATCATTGTTTGTGTGAACAGAAACAGAATACGTGTTTGCATGTGTTTGTATATATCCATCTGACTGCATCAAAGTGTATGTGTGCTGCGTCTGTCCACTGGATAGTGTTTTACCAGACAAATCCGTTTTATTCTAAGCTTCATCGGATTGCTGATGAGATCATGTCTGCAGCTAAAACCAGTGCTACAGCAAGCACCACTATGCCATATCCCCTGACACCTGTTGGTATGCATTGACGACAGCTCAGATAACCCACATCAATAAGAAAACATCCTCCAAATATTATTGGCTGCTAGTTTTTGTTACAGCAAATATGTTTTTACAATATGTTTTTGTTACAAACATACTATAAATGTCCTTGGGACTCCTGAAAACAGTATGATGTATTAATATCGTTTTGACCAGTTCATTTCAGTATCCGTCTCCGATTTGTAAATAGTTTTGGTCTTCTGTTTACTGTTGCATGGAGACATGCAAGAACACCATCGTCATAGAGGATGAGTGATTGTGTGTCTGTGTAGGGACATTTGTGTAGATACATATGCATGATTTTGTGTTTAATGTATGTATTTGCAACAAATCAACTGTGGATCAGCATCTCCTTCATCTCCCCGATGCCCCCTATCCTCCTGTCTCACCCCCTGATCTCTCCAGATCGATAGTCCTAGCACCCGTCACCAGGCAACAGGAATGACACCAAAGTGATTGCGGCACAGACCACCAACATGCCATTCATGAGTTAAAGGGAGAGAGGGAAAGAGCTGCGAGTAGAGAGAACTGAAAACAACCTTTGTCTTACAAACCTGTACTGAAACTAAACTTGAAGGGAGACAGCAAGAAAGAGTGTGAGATCGAGAACCAAAGAGGTTGTTAAAGGTAAAAATCCTCTATTTTATCTTGTCTAGTCTGTAAAGAGGGATGGAGAGATTTGTTCTCAGTAATACAAAAAACAACTGTCACCTGATTGATAAATCTGGTGAAACTGTCAGTTCTGTCAGTACAAAATGTGCCTTTTTTGGCTAACAGGTGCAGACAATAGTGGGCATAAACAGTGGCATTGTGAGGTCATACAGTCAGCACTAATGGTGCGCACGACCAGTTGCATACTCTTTGGCTCTAATGAACAAGATGACAGGTGCTTGTTTAGTTGAGAAGTTGGTTGCTTTATTTCATAAGACCACTCCAATGAACCTTTGAGTTGCAAAGCAAAAGACACATACGCATCCCCGATAGTGGATGAATAAAATACAAATCTAGGATTGTGCCAGTTTCAACTCCAACCAGTATGTTTTGGACTTGGCATGTCTTTGGCTTAATGGCTTGGCTCAGTCTGACTTGACTGACTTGTAGTAATTCTGAACGTATGCCACTGGGCTTCCACAACCACATAGAGGCAGATCATCCTAGACTAATGACAAGGGGGTAAAGCTGTCTTTCCCTCCTTTTCCTTTCGCCCTTCCCATACTCTCTAGTTCCTCTTTTCTCACCTGGTCTCTGTGACTGATGGAGAGTTCAAAACTATCTATTTTTCTGTCTCCCCGTCTCTTTCTTTGTTGTGTGTGTGTCTCAGACAGCTCATGAAGTCTGTAATTGAGTATGTCCGCCCACCACTCTGCTGCAGAAACAGCCAGGGGAAGGCTTCATTGTTACACACAGGCACACTTCTGCTGCAGTGCCTTCATTCATTCCCACGCATGAGACACCCCTTCTGGCAGAGGCTGAGACCTAAACCTGCAAAACACACACAAACACATGCAGTCTTACACTTTTAATTACCTCAACATGCATCATCTCCCTCTCTGTTAATGCAAGATCTAATGCATACTGTAGCAACCACCCCCATTTAACAAAAGTGTTTAAGTGGAGATGCTCAAGTGCATTGTATTTAGCTATGTATACAAATGCTGCTGTAAAGTCAAACAGCTACAGCAGGCAACAGCTACCTAATGGCATTCAAAGACCATTTTAATTTAAAACACTAGTGCAAAAATAAAATGTACCCATCATTTCTTATGGTCTTCCCAAGGCTTTCAGTGAGTCGTAGCTTTGCAGTATATTTGGTCAGGCTGTCCTTATATGGAAAGAAGGGTGTGTGTGTGTTTGTGTGTCTGTGTTGATGCAAGCTTTTGCGTATGTTGAGGGAGTGAAGATGTGTTGCCATGGCTCCCTGCTGGGACTTAAATAGCTTACTAAGGAAACCACGATAAGGCTTTTTACTACGCTACAATGTTAGAAGATTGACATGTCCTGTACTATGCATGTCCTTTTGCACTGGAAAACAATACAGCAACAATGTACATTATATGTAATGACTGCAGTGCTATTTAAGGAAGTGATAAATTGTGGTTTTCCTGGTGAAAAGAGGCTTGACACTGAGATCAGCTGTCTGTCTTTTGTGGCTTTCCATCTTGGACGAATGATATTCCCACAGTAATGTTTGCGCCTGTGCATTGAAACATAGATGTATTTTTTAGACAAACAGTTTTTTTACCAGACATGTGGTCATGATAATGAGGATTGTTAAAGAACAATTAATTAAGGCTTTGTACATAGTTCAGCATCTGTTGAAAAAGTTAAAATCTACTGTGTAGTAAAATGCTATTAATGCACACTTCATTAGATAGATTGTGCAAGTTGGTTAGGGATACTTACTCAACGTCAATCAATTTCTTTGAAAAGGAAATGGTCAATTCATTAGACACTGATCTGCAACACTTACTGCCACGTAACTACATAATAATACCTAGTTACAACCTTGTAGTGAAATAGAAACTAACTGCTAGGTAGTTATACTTTATTACTTTATGGAGGAGGTTGGACTTTCTACTAGAAAATCTGTATTAACTGCCCTTTTACTACAATCATGACCCTTTACACCCCTCCCCAAATCTGTGCATTCTTACACTTTTGTAAAAACAAATACAGCTAACAACCATTTGATTTAATAGCAATTCCTATGTACCAACTGTGTTGTTATTTTAGGTATTGCTATGAACTTGCATGGTAGTTAATGCAACCTTAATATAAAGTGTCGCCCTCTGATCTTCCAGGACCAGATACTAAAACTTAAATCTACATTATTCAAATAAGCTTTCATTTCCATCAATTTCACAAACTCTTAAGACATTGCAAAAAAAACAAGTGTTTCAATGTGTTCTTCTTGATTTTGTTTTCAGGAGTGGCTGAGAGATAGGAAGAGGAAAAGAAGACCAAAACTAAGAGGAAAGGAAAGAAAAAGATGGAGCACAGTTCTTTAGACCAGTCAGCCACGGTGGATGAACTTGTTGATGCATGCATCCAAGCATTTGGTTGGTCTGCTACTCTGCCTTGTACTGTAACACTTAAATGTTCTAACTATGTTCTATAATTTTGAGGTGTATATTTCCAGTGGTATGCCCATCTATTGATTGTAGACTGCCTGAAATCACAAAGTGATAGTCCTTTGAAACTGATTGTTTGCCTTGTTTTAAAATGGTGTGATGTGTTTTACTTCTTCCAGATGAGAAGGGCACTCTGAAAGAACCTTCCTTGGTGCGCATGTTCCTAATGATGCACCCATGGTACCTTCCCTCCACCGAAATGGCAAAGAAACTCTTGTTGAAGTATCCTTCATAGTCAGAACAATCTTTGTCTTTTAATTAGAAGATGATGAACCATCTATTTAGAATTTTCAAATGAGATGGAAATAAATATGAGGGAGGGGTAGCCTTCCCTACAATTTACTTGCGAGCCGCCCCATTTCTGCGTAGTGTCTGACCATGCTGCTATCAACTACCAAAGGATGTGAAGATTGTCAGATGGCTGAGTGGTTTGGGAATCGGGCTATTAATCAGGTTGCCGGTTCGATTCCCGGCCATGCAATTACATTGTGTCCTTGGGCAAGGCACTTCACCCTACTTGCCTCGGGGGAATGTCCCTGTACTTACTGTAAGTCGCCAGGGGCGTCGTCAGACCCTTTTTACTGGGGCATGTGCCCCAGTATAAATCTGCTGTGCCCCAGTAAAATCTAAAGTTTGAGTTAAAAAAAATGTACTTTATTATAGTCAGTGCATTCATTTAGATTGATAATTCCAGGAAATTTTTTACGCAGTATCCCAATCGACGCTTGTAAAATCAAAACACAAACTGATGACCGCAGAATTTCACGTCAGCGCGCTCTTCTGAGCTTGCCAAAAAGCCCCTGCAGCACGCACACAGAAGTCCAGGTGTCGGACTCGGCAAACAAGTTAGAATTGAGGTAGGCTAAGAAAACATTACAAAACTAAAGAAAGTTTATACATGATGGGCCTACCGATCATCTTATTTTGACTACAACATAAAAACAATATAGCCTAACATTAAGCTCAAAAAACTGTATTTGCGCTCAAATGAATGCAAAAAAAATGCGCGCTCGCTTTAACTATTGATGTCCCTGCCAAAGCTGATATCAAACTTGCGTCCCTGAACTGTTGTATAGTGGGTTCAGCAAAGGGAGTTTCTATAGCCTTGTAGTGCCTTGTGCAGCAAGCTTGGAAGAAAACAAGGGATATGAATATGGGCCTGTGCCCCAGTAGGGCTTTATGTCTAACAACACCCCAGGCGTCTGCTAAATGACTAAATGTAATGTAAATGTGAGATTGCTGATACAGCTCTGCAGCTAGCTAACCTACCACGGAACACAACTTCTACATTCATCAAGACTCAATAGTTTTCTGACGTCTTGGACGCGACATGAATAAACATCACCCCCAGTGGAATTCTGGTGGAACTGCAACCAAATTCGGTACAATGGGGCTTAATAGGGCGTGAACAGGCTCTTATGGAAGCAAATCAGTGACATAATGTTTTGAATTTTAAAAGGCATTAAATACTTAATATAGAAATTTAAACAACACCGAATTATCATATGAATATATTTCAATGTAAAAAAAATTAAGACGAAACTCTAAAGCACGTGTTCACTGTCTGCTTAATTTGATCTTGACATACAGTATAGGCTAAGCATTCTGTAGCAAATAATAATAATAAACCCACTATTTATTACATTATCTTAAAGCAGTGTAACTACTTCAACATAATAATGCACCTAAAATACAAACGTTCAGCAATCGCTATCGAATCAACAGCCACGTGCAATTTAGCTAGCAGGTGAAGAATACAAACAACGAAAATCACCAGTTAACTTAATTTAAATTAGCAAAAACTCAGAGACTAATACAATAACAGGCTTAAATGAACTGACAACATAAGTTATACGACAGTTCTCAAGGACGCACAGTGGCGCGCGTGCCCGCTTGCGGTGTGAAGCGCGTGTCCGTGCTATTCTCCGACATGCACTCTAACAATCACTGCTGATAGACTGCCTTTTTACAGCCCTAT
The DNA here is from genome assembly GCF_038355195.1 of Osmerus mordax. NCBI lineage: Eukaryota > Metazoa > Chordata > Actinopteri > Osmeriformes > Osmeridae > Osmerus > Osmerus mordax. The sequence goes on along the minus strand of NC_090072.1, from coordinate 9,796,044 downwards.
TTCTGATACCGTGGCGGCAGAAATGTATCCGTCGCGGGCCGCCATTGCAAAATCAACATAGAGGAAACACTGCAGTTGTGACGTGGTCAACCACTTTAATTTTGATTTGTCAGATGTGTATATGACAGACGCAACACCTCATAAAAATCGAACCAGGTCGAAGAAAATGAATGCTTATCTGGATTAGAATGATCTGGATTTTGAAAATCTCATGTTTTGCTATGCAGGATGGTCAGGTTTGTGGACAATCATTTTTCCATCACACTTCACAATTGGCAAGGCATATATTTGAGCCAATAATTGATCATTGATCCAAGATGGCGCCGCTGATGGCTGCCTCGGTCTATTGTTGCGCCCTGTTTTGTCAGTTAATTCAGTGTTCTGCCAAGTTTTTCGGAGTTCTCTAACGAGAGACAAACTACTAAACATTAGGGAAACTATTCTAGTCAAAGCCGCGCTAGGCTTTGCTCAAGCAGTGAAACGCCGTAGAAGAGGAAAGCGAGCAGGAGCGCTAGTTCAGCTACGCAGGCGTGGGATCTGAACAGTGATTCAAAGTTTTTTCCTCTCCAACGTACGCTCACTGTGCAACGAACTTCAGCTATTGATGGTGAAAAACAGAGACTTTCTTTCATCTTCGGTTTTGTGCTTCACAGACACATGGCTGTGTGATTTGATCCTGGACGCGGCGTTACAACTGCCAGGCTTTCAACTCCTGAGAGCTGATCAGGACACAGCACTCTCCCGCAAAACAAAAGGAGGTGGTATTTGTTTTTACATTGACAGTGGCTGGTGTGTAGCCTGGTCCTAACCAGACTCTCGTACATTGCATTTGTACAGAGAGTCTGGCCTCGCTCCATTGACAAGCGTTGACTTCCTTGTAGGCGGGTACTCTGTCGAAGTTTAAAACTATTGGATCTGCCCAGAGCCACTCTGATCTGCCATAAGGGAGTCTCAGCAGTTGGGGTATCGGGCTAGTAATCAGAAGGTTGCCAGTTCGATTCCCGGAAAACCTGAAAATATGACTTACGTACCTCATGGGCAGACCTATGTACAGAAGCAAAAATAAAATTGAGCGGAAGTACGTAGGAGGGCAGAGCCAGGCTAGCTGGTGTGTAGATTTGACAGTGATTCTGCAACATTGTTCCCCGGATCTGGAATCATTTTTTATAAACTGTAAACCTTTGTACTCGCCTCACGAGTTTGCGTCGCTCATTCTGGTAGGAGTGTACTTGCGGCCGGGTCCGCAGGTTAAAGAGGCCCAACGCATGCTCGTCGACCAGATTTTGCGTGTGGAGCGAGCAAATCCGGATTCTTTGGTTATCGTACTCGGCCACTTTAACAAAGGTAATCACAGCCACAAACTCCCCAAATACAGACAATTCATCAAATGCCCCACCAGAGAAGGGAACACTGGATCACTGCTACACCACAGTCGGTAAAGCCTACCAAGCCGTTCCTCGAGCAGCACTGGGTCACTGACCATGCCATGGTCCACCTGATTCCTGCATACAGGCAGAAACTAAAGCTCTGTAAACCTACTGTGAGGAGATCAAAACAGTGAGGCTATGGAGGATCTACAGGCATGCTTGTACTCTACTGACTGTACACGACTTCTACCAGTAGTCTGGATGAGACTGTGACGTCGTACATCAGCTTCTGTGAGGACTGCTGTATTCCAACACGCACCAGGGTGAACTTCAACAACGACAAGCCCTGGTTCTCTGCAAAGCTCAGGAGTTTGAGGATGGTGAAGGAGCAAGCGTTTAGGAGTGGGGATAGATTGGTTAGAGAGGCTAAATGGCTGTACTCAGTGAGACTAAAACACCAATTCTCTGCTAACGACTCTGCTTCTGTCTGGAGAGGGCTCAGGCAGATTACCAACTACAAGCCCAGAGCCCCCCACACCGTTAACGGTGTGATTTGAAAGACAATTGGACTGTCCTGAATTGCAACTCCCCACCCAAGAGCCCCCCCTCCCCCACAGAGACAACTCTCTCCATTCAGAAGAGAGAAGATAACAGACTTTTCAAGAGGCAGAACCCCTGCAAAGCAGCTGGGCTGGACTTTGTCTCTCCAGCCACCCTCAAGCACTGCGCTGACCAGCTGTCTCCGATTTTCACCACCATCTTCAACACCTCCTTGGAGACATACCATGTACAAGCCTGTTTCAAGTCCTCCACCATCATCCCTGTGCCCAAACAGCCAAGGCCAACAGGACTCAATGACTACAGACCCGTCGCCTTGACACCACCCTCATTGGGCTCATTTCTGACGGGTCAAGTCAGATTACAGGTGGAAAGCTGACAACCTGGTGACCTGGTGCAGCCAGAAAAACTTCGAGCTCAATGCTCTTAAGACAGTGGAGATGGTTGTGGACTTCAGGAAGAATATAGCCCCACTCACCCCCATCACCCTGTGCTACTCCCCAGTCAACACTGTGGAGTCCTTCCGCTTCCTGGGCACTATCGTCTCCCAGGACCTCAAGTGGGAACTGAACATCAGCTCCCTCACCAAAAAAGCACAACAAAGTATGTACTTCCTACGGCAGCTGAAGAAATTCAACCTGCCAAAGACAATGATGGTGCACTTCTACACAGCCATCATTGAGTCCATCCTCACATCCTCCTTCACCATCTGGCACTCTGCTTCCACTGCCAAGTTCAAGAGCAGACTGCAGCGTATCATCTGGGCTGCTGAGAAGGTGATTGGCTGCAATCTGCCTACCCTCGAGGACCTGCACACCTCGAGGACCCTGAGGCGTGCGAGGAAGATTGTCGCCGACTCCTCCCACCCTGGACCCTCCCTGTTCCAGCTACTCCCCTCCGGCAAAAGGCTGCGGTCCATCAGGACCAAAACCTCACGCTACAAGAACAGTTTCTTTCCATCCGCTACTGGCCTCTCCAACAAGGCCAAGGACTCGCACTGACATTTAACTATTACCCATTATTAGTCCATCCGACACCTGTTGCACTACACACAAGCCACCTTATTTGCACTATTGCCCATTCATATTCTTATTTTTATATTAGGGCTGGGAATCGCTAAAAATATATATATATATAATAATTGCACAATATGCTGTGATTAATCGCATTTTTCCCAAGCTCGTTATCATCATGTAAAACCCTGAATTAAATCAATTAACACAAGTTTATTTAAAATAGAAAATGTTATGACATCTCTTGAACTGTGTCTCTCTTGGGAACTACAGAATAGCCATTCCCATCAAATATACGCAGCAACTTTATAAACAACAAAGTGTTTAAGTGCACGTTCAATATTTGAAGTTTAAACCCCGAAGGTTATCAAAAATACTGGATAGGGCTCTACGCTAACTTTTTTTTGCTGGAGCAGATGTGCCCCCAAGTGAAAAACTTTCCGGGTCACAGACAAACATTTTGGGGCACGGTCAGTTTCTGTTTAAAAAAACTTTAAACATTACATCATTATTAGACTATTAAATGAATTACAAAATTTACCGGAACCAGGATTGGTTACTTATTTATTAATTACATATTCATTTATTACTTTTTTGTATTCATTGTAACATTGTTTCAAACTGACTCGCTTGGCCAAGCTTTGTAGTGTAGCAGACAGTCGGTTGACAGACAGTTTTCAGCACATTTAGAGGCATCAAACATTTCCAGGGAGGGCGCCTCTGTACTGATCCGATTGAGGTCCTCTGTGGTGGATGGGTTCAAATGATTCATTAATGGGAAATTTAGTTTTTATGTTGTATTCACACCGGTGTTCATGTAGGGTCGCAACTGCGCTCTTGGTTTTCAGCATGGCTTGCGGTAGGACAGAAGGGGACTGAGTTGGGGGGTTAATTTTGTTGACGGAAGCATTGTTTAAGTTTCTATTGTTAAACTCGTGTTTGATATGTGTCGTGTTGGACGTTGGTTTGCTTAGTTCTATTGTTCACACTGAGTGTGAAGGTTAGCTAGCTAGATCGCTAGCCAGGCTGTTACAGCACAGGACAGATGCAGAAGGCTATCGCAGGACGCAGCCGATGAGGTTTATCCGAGTCACGATTAATAGAAGTTGAAATCTCTCCCAAAAAGAGGAATAAACGTTTCCTGTTGCAAATAATAGTTTGAGCATTTTCGGGTTCCATAGACGCAAATATGGTCTTGCGTTAATAGCGCAAAATTATTTTTTCTAACGAAAGAAGACCAAGTACTCGGAACTGGCTGCGGAGTGCAGGGAGGCTGGCTGGAAGACCACCATCTACCCAGTGGAGGTTGGATGTCGAGGCTTTGTGGGGCAGTCAACCACACGCCTACTGAGGAAGCAGGCGTGACAGGAGGAAAGCTAAAGAAAGCAACGAAAGAACTCGAGGAGGAGGCGGAGAAGGGCAGATTTTGTCTGTGTCTAAGGAGGAGGGGAAAGGGCTGTGGAAAGAACATCTAACCCAGATACCAGCTGCAGGGGGTGACAGGGAGAGGTCCCTGCCACTGCTCCGCCACCAGGAGAAGTTCCAGGATTAAAGGAGCGAAACGTCGGTGAATGGTGGTTCTTGGCTGACGACCGTGCAGCTGATCCACGGGCACTGGAGGAGGTGCGTCAGGCAGAAATGCCCAGCAGGAAATTCAAGCTACCTGTTAAATTACTACTATGCATTAATAATTTCAGATTAATTGCTAAGATTAACGCTTTAACTTTCCCAGCCCTATTTATATTTTATATGTTAAATAGTTTAATTTTTTAGACTGTTAGTTCTTAGGATTAGTTAGACTACTGTACTTTTCTACTTTTTGCTTGAAGATCCGTATATGTTTATTGTTTGCACCTTCCGGCCACAGTAAATTCCATGTTTGTGTAAACCTACATGGAGAATAAAACCAAATTCTGATTCTGCGCCACCAATTGACGCTTGGTGGCGAGACACACCTACAAACCTACAAGTGTTTTCGTTCCCCAATTCCCATCACAAAATCGGCAAAGGGGAGACCGATGATACATGAGGGGGGTTAAAGGAGGGGCCACAATTAAACATATTTCAAAGTAAGAACTGTAGCCTGAAAGGGGTCATAGAATGCAAAACCGAGTTTACTTTGTCATAGTTGAATAACGACAGTTCGTGGGTAAAATGGACATACAGTGAACATCAAAGTCCATTGACACCTCTTTCCTATGCAAATTTGAAATTTGAAACAATTTGAAACTGCGGCTGTAAACCGGTCGGTTTCCAAAAAGCCACATTTGTGAAGTCACAAGTCTTGATCTCAGACACTAGTTTAGCTGCGCGCTGCACATTTACATTTAGTCATTTAGCAGACGCTCTTATCCAGAGCGACTTACAGTAAGTACAGGGACATTCCCCCGAGGCAAGTAGGGTGAAGTACCTTGCCCAAGGACACAACGTCATCTTGCACGGCCGGGAATCGAACTGGCAACCTTCTGATTACAAGCCCGCTTCCATAACCGCTCAGCCACCTGACTCCCTGTGTACTGTGTACCTCCACGGGAATTACAAAGAAGAAAGTTTGGAAGTTTTTCAAGGATATTGAAAATGGACCATGGTCGTAAATGCAATGTTGCAGGCTGTACAGGGAATGCTGACACTTTTCATAGTCTTCCCAAGGAACCAAACACTCGACGGGCATGGCTGATGTTTGTCTATGAGAAGATCCCTGTGAAGTTCGACATTCAATTATTCATTTGCTCGAACCATTTCACCAAAGACAGAGACAACCTGGTAGTAGAGTCAAACCTTTTCTAGGGCGCCAAATGTGCTACGACTGGCACTGCCTGTATCTAGCATAGGTAAAAAAGTGTGATGATTTCGTTTATTGGCAGCTCATCTATATATTCATGAGCATACCATAAAAGGGAGAAAACCTCTCGTTTCATTCTAGGGCTATTTCACAGGGTGCATTAGGGCGCACAGAACAGCACCCCGGCCATTTTCAGCCCAACCAATACCCTATTCGGAAACCTTAAGGAACAGTGTGAAATACCCCAAAAATCTTTCTATGACCCCTTGAAGGTTGGCTGAGGATGAGCCAAACAAAAAAATCTAAGTGCACATTAAAAAAAAAATCTCCAAAGATGGTTTCTGTCATTTAAGCAGGGGCGGTGTGTTCATTAGGGCGATATGGGCGACGCACTGCCAAACGGGAAAAGGAGGGATTTTTTTTTCTAACCACTTCTATCACGGCAACAGTCGTTATCAGTGTTCTAATCTAGACCTTTGATCTGCCACAAAATGTCCAATCAGGCTAAAGTCGGGCTTCAAATGGTCCCGGCCCTTTTGGGGCGATTTCAGTCAGGTTGAAAATCGTCTCAGAAGTCTCTCGTAGACTCTCATGTAAAATATATTTTTTCCAAATAACAGAGCTTTCAATACAATCCCTATGGGTTCCAGGAGGGCTTGCACTTACGCGCTTTCGTCATATGTAACTAAGAAAATAGCGGGTAGCAATCAATTCACATACTACTGTCAAGATGGCTAGCGTTCAGTGCAGCACAAGCTCGATTGTCTCTTTGAAAGAAGTTCCTTTTAGTCTGCGAACGAATCACGATAAATTGTTGACGAAACAATTAGGACCTCCCAGACCAAATTTAAACATTCAACAGGTTTCTATTAAGGGGGGGGGGGGGAGTACTACACCCGAGGATTTTCCAAAAATTTGTAAGAATGAAAAACAGGAAAGTGGAATCTTTGAATGCAGTTTTCTCCTATATCATTTTTTGACACAGGTCAACTTTAAAATGATGTAGGCTAACTTCAGTTGTGATAAAGTTATCTGAGTGATTTAAACAGATTTGTATTCAGGAGAGTTTGTAGTTTCCAAATATGTATGATACCCAGAAAGTCACATTTTCACCATGTGAAGGATTTCCGCTAGCCTGGCTCTGCCCTCCTACGTACTTCCGCTCAATTTAGATTTTGCTTCTTTACTAGGTCTGGGCATGAGGTACGTAAGTCAGATGTCTCCGGTTAATTTTCTACCTGTCCAATCAGCGAACAGAGGGAGTGGCTGAGAACGATGAGGATGATGTCGTGCGCTAGTTTGTGTTGTAGTTCCGTAATGGCAGCGGAGAAAGATGCGAGCGAAGCCATTCGGTCTGTTGTGGCAACGCTGCCGAATATCCAGAAGTTAAAGCCGGAGCAAGAACAATCTTTGATCCCCACGGTGCTCGTTTGATTTTCCAGCTAGCTCCGTTAGTCGTGAAGGAGTTGGCTAAGGCAAATGCCAGCGATTGGTTATGGCAGATCCAGAGTGGCTCTGGGCAGATCCAATAGTTTTAAACTTCAACAGAGTACCCGCCTTTAAGGAAGTTAACGCTTGTCAATGAAGCGAGCCCAGACTCTCTGTACAAATGAAATGTACGAGAGTCCTGGTTTCAATGGTCACCAAGTCACCAATAACGCCCCAAATACCCGGAAGTGTTCTTGGTCCGCCCTTTTATCGAGGATGCATCGATTGGTGACTTGGCCAGCGAGAACGCATCTGACTTCCCAGAAGTCTTTGCAAGATAATAGCCAAGAACACAGACATCTCAAATCGTTCTCTGTCCTCGTGGTCTTGCTAGACCGTTCTTGCATGGATGCTTGGCAAGAACGTTCTTCTCAAGAACGCAAGTACGTTCTTAGCGTAATTCCTTCGGATTGATAAACTGCCAGTGTGTTTCATGCGTAGAGTCTTTGGATCATTTTTCACGTGACCTGCATAGGCTCTGTACTTGGGATGTAAATCCAATGACATGATCTGTGGAAGGAACATTCGAAAATTATAACTTTTAAATTCAAGGTTATTAAATGTGCACAATCTGATTGATACTTGATTAACCTGAGCAAGTAAACCTAATTCCTGCCATATCCGGATAAATAATTGACCTACATGTTATCTATCCTGAATCGGTAGTCAGATAGACATAGCTTGTCGCGCCCCAGGTTTACCTTAACATTTCACTTAGGTCACAGGAGGAGAACTGCACTGCTGAGCTCAGAACAAAAATATGCCATCTTGTCAAGTAAGACATTACTATTTGGCTCAGTTTGACTGTGATGCAACAGGTGTATCAGGTCTGTGTCGTATCTTATCTTTTATCTTTCTTTCACTCTCTGTTCCTCTTTTGTCTTGACCCTTCTCTTTTCCCCCTTCTCCCATGTGGTTACTGTTGATACCCCAACTCTCTCTTTCCTCCTTTTGTCTGTCTTTGTGTCCCTAGGTACTGGATTTCAGAGTTCCCAGCAGAGTTCAATCTGAACCCAGCGCTGGCAGACCAGATCAAAGACCTGAAGGACCTCTTGACCACTGAGGGGAATGAGCGCCAAAGTCAGCTCATAGACATTGACAGTGTGTAAGTGTCTGTTTTTGTGAGTTTGAGGGAGAGAGATTGGGAAGGAGTGAGAGGAAGAAAAAGGGTGAATTTGTGTACTTGTGTGTTTTTTTGTTTGTGTGTGAGAGAGTGGACATCACCAGCTTGTCTCACATGCTCAGTTCTCAGGCACAGGGCAATACCTTGCTTGACAGTGGCCAAATCCATCTATGACCCAAAGTTCTCTGTTTTATTAAAAAAAATAAAAAAAATAGTCATGACACTGTTTCATAATATCTCTTCTATAAAGCAGTATGTTATATTATCTGCTATTGTGGCAGTGGTCTTAGAGCTCTGCTAATGCTGTCAAAATGAGTTCAAATGAGTGAGTACAAATGTCCACTTGGGAAATCTTTAGCAATGTTACTTGGCTTTGTTTGTTAGGCCATCATACAAGTGGAAGCGTCAGGTGACCCAGCGTGTGCCCTCCATGTCCAAGAAGAGGAAGATGTCTCTGCTTTTTGACCACCTAGACTCATCAGAATTGGCTGAACACCTCACCTACCTGGAGTACAAATCTTTCTGCAAGATTCTAGTCAGTAGGATCTGTGTGTGTGTGTGTGTGTGTTTAAAACAGATTTGTGTCTTTCTGTCTGTTTGCTGACTTTACATCTGGATTTGAATAAAATGCTGTGTCAACATAAAACCATCTAGTATGTATTTGAGTGTTTGTATATCAACTTGGCCGCTACATGTCCTCCCACTAGTTCCAGGACTACCACAGCTTTGTGATGCACGGCTGCACTGTGGATAACCCCATCCTGGAGCGCTTCATCACCCTCTTCAACAGTGTGTCACAGTGGATTCAACTTATGGTCCTCACCAAGCCCACTGCTCCACAAAGAGCTGCCGTCATCTCGCACTTCATCCGGGTGGCCCAGGTCAATACTGTCTGTCAAGTCTTGTTTATATATATGTTTTTTGTAACATTTTACATTTGAGCCTTAACTGTGTCGATGCCAGAAAGACTCTGAGGATTGCCAGGGGGTTAGTAGTCTTGCTTAGCTGCCAAACATTCCAGGCAATACTAGTCTCTAACTATGGTGGAGAGGTAATTAAGTCTCTATACGTTTAGCAATGGTGTAACCAATAGGTTGCAGGGTATTGCATTTTCTCAACTGATCTGCATTTGGTTGTCACCATCTCACTCCACCATCTCACGACCCCCATTATTGGTCGCATCCCTGTTGTGTTCTATTCTTTCTAAACCGTGTCTATTTTGGTATTTGTTTGAGAGGAAAACCTCCCTGACACCTCTCTTTATCTCCTAAACAAACTCTTCATGATTTATTCACATAGGCCACAGCAGGCTCTCACCTCCTCCACTCAAACACCAGAGCCCAAAAAGCACAGCTGTTTGGTGGTTTATAATCCCACTTCCGTTACACTACAGTACACTTCTACTTTCTACTTGATGTTGATACACTAAGATGATATTTTCCCTTTCCCAAATATGTTTTTTTTTTTTTTTTTTTTATGTTCCCAAGGTTCCAGGGAATAGCCACCTACCTCTCTCCTTCTTCATGCTTTCCCTCTCTGCTCGTCCTTGCTTCAGAATTTCACCACTGACATACCTCCATCATCCCTTAGATTTTGTAGACGTTTTTTAAATAATTCCTGCCTTCATAATTCTCATTCTCTTTACATTTAGCCAGTTTTTATGTTGCTTCATCTATCACCATTAGCGGTGTACTAAAACATACATATAAACTTCTCAACTGATGGTATCAGTGGCTTCCTAATAAGTAATTTCACTTAAAGTGTTGATTTTGTTTTGTGCCAGTCACTAGTGTAGCTTACTGACCATGAGCAGTGGAAATAATCAGTTATTGACAGACAACCACTCTGACAACTACTCACTTGATACCTGGCACTAGTAGTCAGTGTTCATTAGACCACAGTTCAGTTGCATGATGCCAGGCAAGCAGTCTACTCTATCTACAGTATGTCACAGAAGCTTTGAGCATTGATTAAAATGGGTATTTGATCTTAACCAAATGATGCCCCCAGGCAGTGTTCCCCCAAACAGCTGCGACCTGATTGATTTTCAGTGAAATGCCATGTGAGCTGAAGGGCAATGCTTTGCCTCCAGCAGAGCTCCATTCACAAAGTGTCACTAAACCTTAGATGCACACTAGCATGCTGTTCTATTAGAAGGATAGTAACATGGGAATTGTTAACCTTAGTCAATACACTATCATGGATAAAGTATTTGGTTGTGTTTATTTGGGTTTGTTGTTGTGTATGTAAGCATGTGTCTTTATGACCTTGGTTTGACTGTTTGGGCAACCTTTGCAGAGTCAAGGCAAATACCTACAGTGGTTTTTAGCATTATCACATATCAGTAAATTTTAGTTTGCAATCTCTGACTAAGAAGTAATGCTGTGTGTGAATATCATGAAAACAGTGAGAAATGCATTCAACTCATCACCTATTACACATTGAATATGTTGTATGATAAATGTATGTTGCCTTTTTTATGTCGACTTAATGCATAGTAGTGCAACTACTAACATTGGGTGTTCAAATTTAGGTTATTTCCTTGCATACAAAGACTCTTCTACATCCATTTGCATAATCTCTAACTCTTCTGTCTCCTTTTCAAACTATCTGTCCTACTTTTCCAAATTTTCCTTGGCACCGACTAACACTCCCACACATTGGCTATGCCCTTGTTTCATGTCTCTCACTCATGCTAGCTCTCATTAATCTGTCTCTCTGTTGCTGTCTTTTTGTCTCTCACTTTTTCTTTCTTTCTCCTAACAGAAACTTCTTCAGCAGCAGAACTTTAACACACTGATGGCTGTGGTAGGCGGTCTTAGTAACAGCTCTATCTCTCGTCTCAAAGAAACCCAGACACACATCAGTTCAGAAACAAACAAGGTACAGTAAAAAAAAAAAAAAGAACCTTCTTAATGTATAAAATTTCCCATAATAAATCATCATGTTCATGCAAAAAACTTATGTGATTTAAATCTCAGAAAATGTGCAAGTATCCATATACACAATACTGCATGTGGTATTTGTTTTTCTTCCCTCCTCCAAATATCTTATGATGATTATTTAATTTAATGAAATGTTATGGCTTTCTGTCCGACAATTGTTTTTCTCCTGACTTGACAGTAAATGTTAACCAATAACTATAACGAATAGTTCTTTTTGGCCTTGTCAGTCAGAGGAACGGTATTCACATTTTCCCTCTCCCTCACATTTTCTCCCCTTTAAATCCCTTCTTTACCCTCAGGTGTTCAATAGTTTGATTGAACTAGTGACGTCATGCGGCAACTACAGCCAGTACCGCAAGCGTTTCTCAGAGTGCACAGGCTTCCGTTTCCCTATACTGGGGGTGCACCTCAAAGACCTGATTGCTGTACACGTGGCACTGGCTGACTGGGTTGACCCAGAGAAAACTCGGGTTAATTTAGTCAAGACACAGCAGTTGTATGCTATTCTACAGGATCTGGCACTGGTCCAAACCATGCCACCTAACACAGACGCTAACACTGACCTGCTTAACCTCCTCACGGTAAGTAATACATTGAGTATTTTTATTTTTTTACAAATCTAACAAATACAGACATATTTTTTGCCTTTTTTGTAGCCTTAGGTAGTGATATTTGAACACCATTTCCAATTCACTGAAAACCCTAACGTGCACAATAACATTAAGTGCACACCGTTTAAGCAAGCAAAAGCTTAAAACATGTAACCCATAATACAACAGCATAAACACAAATGAAACATGTAGTCACTTTGCATTTCAAAATATAAATGTTGCATGTATAACAATGCAGCATTAAGTGAAAAAAATAGGGCTGTCCCCACTCAGTCGACTAGTCGATTTTCTGGTCGATATGCTCTTGGTCGACTAAGATTTTTTTAGTCGAGCTGCCGTATGTCAGTGTGAGATCTGATTCCCGCTTGTGTCATCATTGCTGAATTAACTAAATGTTCTACAGAAATTGTAGATTATATTATTTAAGACAAATAAAGCAACTCTAAAAATTTAAAAGAAAAGGTGTTACTATTTTCCCTTTCGTTAATCTGCGCTTTGTTTTGTTTTGGTATTTTGCACACGGCACGAGCACAATTGGCTGCCGAACTACAAACTCTGCCATAGCCTACTTTGTTGGTGTTATTAGTCAAAATGGCAAAGAAATCTGTGGTATGGCAGCATTTCATTAAAGTACATTTACATTTACAAAGTACCGGGTGACTCGAAAAACGTTGAATGCAAACTCTGCCAACAACGGTTTATTTTTCATAGTTCGACGTTGAATATGATGTAGCCTACCACCTGAAAAACGTAAGTTGGCCTAGCCCTACTTCACTCATGCTAACGCTCTGGGTTGAAAAATGAATATGCCTATTATAAGAATCACATCCATATCGAATGACATTATCTTCTCCGGCCAAGACAACAACATCTTTCTCTGTAGCACCGTTCCCCACTCAGCTTCTATGTAAGTTCGCATGCTGCAAGTTTTCAGGCAGTGATAAGCGTGCTCTGATGATTTGCATGTTAAACAAACAATATTTTTAATTTGTAGTACATTTCAAGAGATACTAAATACCATCGACATTCGGTTACAACAGGACTGGTGATACGAGTCTTATTGATACGTAGGCTATTAGCGGCTGAATCTGCAATGTCCAGCAGCCATTGAGTCAGATCGGGAAGATGTTTGTACGTTTTGTTTTTTTTGTGAAAAAAAAGCGTCTCAAATTTCGATTAGTCGATTTTCAGATGTTTTAGTCGAGTCTTGGGCGACCAAAGAAAATCTTAGTCGAGGACAGCCCTAGAAAACACCACATGATTAATCCACAGCACAAGAGCGTTAAGAAAAAGTACAGTAAACATTTCCCTTTAAACAGCATTTGAGAAGCACTTTTTGGCATATTTGCCTAAATAAACTTCACATCTGGATAGCAACCAATACATATAACGGTTTGACAGTAATATGAAATCAATCTTAAAAAAAAATAATCACAAAATCAATTACCTGCGCGCATTCTGCACCTGCACTCAATTCGCATTACTGTAATTTTGTGGGAGTGGCTTTGAAGGGAGGGGGTGCGATATTTTAGTTTGAATTGTGTCAAACATAAGCTAAAATGGCTCGCATCGCAAAACTTGCCTAACCCAGCTTTAAGTAGATCACAACGGAAGTTCATCCAATCACTAGTAGTCCAGGCATTTTACGCCAAAATGTGGGTGAGCCTCACACAAATTGCAACAAAAACAAAGTGAACTGATTTTGTGTCCCCAGTATGTTCTGGATGAACAATCTGCTATTTCAACAACTCGGATGACTAGAGTCACTCCAATGACTCATCTCCTCACTAATTTTAGTGGAATAGCTGGTCCTAGTACTTTTTTTAAATTATCTGTTAAATCAACGTAATTCCTTGTTTGATAGTTAGCTACATTTTCAACATATTGTAATAAAGTTAGTTTATGTTCTTTGCCAGAGCCCAGGATATGTCCATCAGACAAGAATTATTAAAGACAAGTACAGGTAGAAACGGTAACAGATCTCTGGACCACTTACACACAGACCTCAAGTTTGACTCTGACTCTCCACTGGTCAGCCAGTCACACCCTTCCAGTGCTACCTCACAGGACACAGTCCCCACCATATACAGTTAGGTCCATAAGTATTTGGACATTGACACAATTTTCATCATTTTGGCTCTGTATACCACCACAATGGATTTGAAATGAAACAATAAAGATGTGCTTTAAGTGCAGACTTTCAGCTTTAATTTCAGGGTATTTACATCCAAATCAGGTGAACGGTGTAGGAATTACAATACATTTTATATGTGCCCCCCCCCCTTTTTAAGGGACCAAAAGTAATTGGACAATTGGCTGCTCAGCTGTTCCATGGCCAGGTGTATGTTATTCCCTCATAAAGGGAGTTCGTTATTTCATTGACAAGGAGCAGATAAAAGGTCTAGAGTTCATTTCAAGTATGGTATTTGTGTTTGGAATCTGTTGCTGTCAACTCTCAATATGAAGTCCAAAGAGCTGTCACCATCAGTGAAGCAAGCCATCGTTAGGCTGAAAAATCAAAACAAACCTATCAGAGAGATAGCAAAAACATTAGGTGTGGCCAAATCAACTGTTTGGTACATTCTTAAAAAGAAAGAACGCACTGGTGAGCTCAGCAGCACCAAAAGACCCGGAAGACCACGGAAAACAACTGTGGTGGATGACAGAAGAATTCTTTCCCTGGTGAAGAAAAACCCCTTCACAACAGTTGGCCAGATCAAGAACACTCTCCAGGAGGTAGGCGTATCTGTGTCAAAGTCAACAATTAAGAGAAGACTTCATCAGAGTAAATACAGAGGGTTCACCACAAGATGTAAACCATTGGTGAGTCTCAAAAACAGGAATACCAGATTAGAGTTTGCCAAAAAACATCTAAAAGAGCCTGTACAGTTCTGGAACAACATCCTATGGACAGATGAGACCAAGATCAACTTGTACCAGAATGATGGGAAGAGAAGAGTATGGAGAAGGGAAGGAACTGCTCATGATCCAAAGCATACCACCTCATCAGTGAAGCATGGTGGAGGTAGTGTTATGGCGTGGGCATGTATGGCTGCCAATGGAACTGGTTCCCTTGTATTTATCGATGATGTGACTGCTGACAAAAGCAGTAGGATGAATTCTGAAGTGTTTCGGGCAATATTATCTGCTCAGATTCAGCCAAATGCTTCAGAACTCATAGGACGGCGCTTCACAGTGCAGATGGACAATGACCCGAAGCATACTGCGAAAGCAACCAAAGAGTTTTTTAAGGCAAAGAAGTGGAATGTTCTGCAATGGCCAAGTCAATCACCAGACCTAAATCCAATTGAGCATGCATTTCACTTGCTAAAGACAAAACTGAAGGGAAAATGCCCCAAGAACAAGCAGGAACTGAAGACAGTTGCAGTAGAGGCCTGGCAGAGCATCACCAGGGACGAAACCCAGCGTCTGGTGATGTCTATGGGTTCCAGACTTCAGGCTGTCATTGACTGCAAATGATTTGCAACCAAGTATTAAAAGTGACAATTAGATTTATGATTATGTTAGTTTGTCCAATTATTTTTGGTCCCTTAAAAAGGGGGGGGGGCACATATAAAATGTGTTGTAATTCCTACACCGTTCACCTGATTTGGATGTAAATACCCTGAAATTAAAGCTGAAAGTCTGCACTTAAAGCACATCTTGATTGTTTCATTTCAAATCCATTGTGGTGGTATACAGAGCCAAAATGATGAAAATTGTGTCAATGTCCAAATACTTATGGACCTAACTGTACTGCAATCCTGGCCTCTTAGGCACACAATGGTGATCCACACTAGCACGGCACCCAAATCACCCTGGCTCTATGGCCCACCCTTTAATCAGGCACAATTAAACCACACCTAGCCTCTTGGTCCTTAATGCTAGGGACACACCACAGGATAATCAGGCCGATTTCCCCCCTTCCGACAATCCTAGGTAATGTCCCGATTATCTTGATGGTTCTACAGATTATTTTATCAGATGTTCCTTTGGTGTGAGGTGTGTTAAGAGTGACCGAACCTGCTCGGAAGAACGTCGGAGCCACCCCGATTGCGGGATCAGAAATCCTAATGTGTAGGGGGAACCTCGATGACAAACCCACGCACGCTCTGGAGATTATTACGTGAAACTAAACAATATCCAATCAGAAAGCAAGCTGAGAGAAGACGGAAGCATAACAAACGCAGTCACAGCACAGCACAAGTTAAATGGATTTGGACAGCAGAGATGGAGGATCAGCTTGTCGATTTGTGGCAACAGCAAACCCTTTTCTTTTTTCCTGTGTATTTTCTGTGAAAATCATTCCAAACACCATCATCGCAATTTCTTCCTGCATATCGTCCGCCATGCTTATTCTGAAGTCTGGAGAGATTTTGCAGATTTCGAGGGAGGCTGAAACTTTGATCAGTGCCGTAAAAGTACAAATGCAAGCATCTTATTGACAGTGTTCATGCATTAGCCAAATACAAAACAAGACTACTTTATTGTATTGAGTAGGTTCAGTTAAAAAAAGGACACAATGACAAGTGTCTGTCTGCTACCATAATTAACACTAGAAGCGCCGTGCCCACTAGAAGCTCAGTTAGGGGTCAAATGACTCCTGAGTCTTCAGACAGGGACGTTGTTACTGACACATAATGGTCGCTAGATGGCGCTTCTTGCACGGACCAAAGGCATGGAAAATGAACGTGCCTTTGTCAATATGTCATTCATTTACATGTTGTTAGTTCATGATTATTTAATTAGAGCGTTTGTTTATTGTTAAAAGGATCCCCATTAGCTGTCACCAAAGTGGGACGAGCTCATCTTCCTGGGGTCCAACAAAAAGAGAAAAAAATCACTTAACGATGATAATCTAAAAACAGTAAAACATTGTAGACATCATTATAAATTTCATCAGAAATTATTCAGAATAAGTTATTACAGTATTACATTCATTATTACATTCATCCAGTAAATATGTCAATTCCCTACTCACAATTTTAAATAGTGCATTCTCAGATTGTACCTGAAAGAGACTTTGCCATTCATTTAACGTATATTCAGTAGGCAATTATTCCAATGATTGATGCACGATAAATAACTGTTCTCTTTAAAGCATTTGATTTTGGACATGGTAGTATCATCTGGCCATCATCAGCTGACCTAGTCAAATGAGAATTAACCTGATCACACATAACAATTTGGTTATATAAGAAAACGGGTTGAGAAAAAAAGACTTTCTGAAAATGTTTGTTGTGTTGAAAACCAACCTGTTCTCTACCGTTAACCATGAGAGTCGACGTGCATACTCATAGTGTTTGTTCTTATGGGACAATGTGATACTAACCTGGCAGCTTTAATTTCAGGGTATTTACATCCAAATCAGGTGAACGGTGTAGGAATTACAATAAATTTTATATGTGGCCCCCCCCTTTTTAAGGGACCAAAAGTAATTGGACAATTGGCTGCTCAGCTGTTCCATGGCCAGGTGTATGTTATTCCCTCATAAAGGGAGTTCGTTATTTCTTTGACAAGGAGCAGATAAAAGGTCTAGAGTTCATTTCAAGTATGGTATTTGTGTTTGGAATCTGTTGCTGTCAACTCTCAATATGAAGTCCAAAGAGCTGTCACCATCAGTGAAGCAAGCCATCGTTAGGCTGAAAAATCAAAACAAACCTATCAGAGAGATAGCAAAAACATTAGGTGTGGCCAAATCAACTGTTTGGTACATTCTTAAAAAGAAAGAACGAACTGGTGAGCTCAGCAACACCAAAAGACCCGGAAGACCACGGAAAACAACTGTGGTGGATGACAGAAGAATTCTATCCCTGGTGAAGAAAAACCCCTTCACAACAGTTGGCCAGATCAAGAACACTCTCCAGGAGGTAGGCGTATCTGTGTCAAAGTCAACAATTAAGAGAAGACTTCATCAGAGTAAATACAGAGGGTTCACCACAAGATGTAAACCATTGGTGAGTCTCAAAAACAGGAATACCAGATTAGAGTTTGCCAAAAAACATCTAAAAGAGCCTGTACAGTTCTGGAACAACATCCTATGGACAGATGAGACCAAGATCAACTTGTACCAGAATGATGGGAAGAGAAGAGTATGGAGAAGGGAAGGAACTGCTCATGATCCAAAGCATACCACCTCATCAGTGAAGCATGGTGGAGGTAGTGTTATGGCGTGGGCATGTATGGCTGCCAATGGAACTGGTTCCCTTGTATTTATCGATGATGTGACTGCTGACAAAAGCAGTAGGATGAATTCTGAAGTGTTTCGGGCAATATTATCTGCTCAGATTCAGCCAAATGCTTCAGAACTCATAGGACGGCGCTTCACAGTGCAGATGGACAATGACCCGAAGCATACTGCGAAAGCAACCAAAGAGTTTTTTAAGGCAAAGAAGTGGAATGTTCTGCAATGGCCAAGTCAATCACCAGACCTAAATCCAATTGAGCATGCATTTCACTTGCTAAAGACAAAACTGAAGGGAAAATGCCCCAAGAACAAGCAGGAACTGAAGACAGTTGCAGTAGAGGCCTGGCAGAGCATCACCAGGGACGAAACCCAGCGTCTGGTGATGTCTATGGGTTCCAGACTTCAGGCTGTCATTGACTGCAAATGATTTGCAACCAAGTATTAAAAGTGACAATTAGATTTATGATTATGTTAGTTTGTCCAATTATTTTTGGTCCCTTAAAAAGGGGGGGGGGCACATATAAAATGTGTTGTAATTCCTACACCGTTCACCTGATTTGGATGTAAATACCCTGAAATTAAAGCTGAAAGTCTGCACTTAAAGCACATCTTGATTGTTTCATTTCAAATCCATTGTGGTGGTATACAGAGCCAAAATGATGAAAATTGTGTCAATGTCCAAATACTTATGGACCTAACTGTACTGCAATCCTGGCCTCTTAGGCACACAATGGTGATCCACACTAGCACGGCACCCAAATCACCCTGGCTCTATGGCCCACCCTTTAATCAGGCACAATTAAACCACACCTAGCCTCTTGGTCCTTAATGCTAGGGACACACCACAGGATAATCAGGCCGATTTCCCCCCTTCCGACAATCCTAGGTAATGTCCCGATTATCTTGATGGTTCTACAGATTATTTTATCAGATGTTCCTTTGGTGTGAGGTGTGTTAAGAGTGACCGAACCTGCTCGGAAGAACGTCGGAGCCACCCCGATTGCGGGATCAGAAATCCTAATGTGTAGGGGGAACCTCGATGACAAACCCACGCACGCTCTGGAGATTATTACGTGAAACTAAACAATATCCAATCAGAAAGCAAGCTGAGAGAAGACGGAAGCATAACAAACGCAGTCACAGCACAGCACAAGTTAAATGGATTTGGACAGCAGAGATGGAGGATCAGCTTGTCGATTTGTGGCAACAGCAAACCCTTTTCTTTTTTCCTGTGTATTTTCTGTGAAAATCATTCCAAACACCATCATCGCAATTTCTTCCTGCATATCGTCCGCCATGCTTATTCTGAAGTCTGGAGAGATTTTGCAGATTTCCTGTGTTCACAGTCGGGACACTGGTTGAAAATATGTTTGTGTGTGGTGTTCTGTCTTTGTCACATCATGGCACACCACACACTATAGGAGCAAAACGGTTCTAAATCTAGGATTTTTTGTCCTCATGTTTGTGGTCTCTCACAGTTTGAAGATCTTATAAGATTTAAAAAATATTTTAGTGTGTCCCCAGCATAAGCAGCTGCTTATGCTTTTCTCCAACACAGCTCCAATCCGCTTCCAACCTGTCTTCACTCACGCTCAAGTCTGTCTCACCTATTAGTCCACCCCCAGTCTCAGAGAGGGTCCCCCCCAGGTGCACCTTATTAGCCAATAAGGCCAGTTCTCCTTTTCAATTCAAGTTCACTACAATATTTTTTAATATTCGGGAGTCAGATGGCTGAGCGGTGAGGGAGTCGGGCTAGTAATCTGAAGGTTACCGGTTCGATTCCCGGCTGTGCCAAATGACGTTGTGTCCTTGGGCAAGGCACTTCACCCTACTTGCCTCGGGGGAATGTCCCTGTACTTACTGTAAGTCGCTCTGGATAAGAGCGTCTGCTAAATGTCAACATGTAAATGTAATAAGTAGTCGTGAAACTCTTCATAAGAAGGTTTTTGTTGAGCGTCCCTGAAGCTGGGAATTCCAAGACCCTATCCTATGACATTCAAGGACTGGGCAAGTTAGTCTGTCTAAAGGGGCTAGCTACTTTACTTGAATAGCTATGTCTGTATTTCCTAAAGAGAAATCCAACATCTGTGTTTTGTAGTCTCAAATATGCCTTATTTGTTAGCTTAGGAAACATAAATAATAATTGCAGTGATGGTAAGGGACAGCTACAGTAGTACACATTTCTATGGTTTAAATATAGTATCACACAAGACAAGTGTTGTCAACATCTGCAGCATACAGTATTGGTAGCAATATTTTGAAAAAGATTTACTAAATCAAAGACATGATGATAAGATAGGATCAATCGAGGGAGGCTGAAACTTTGATCAGTGCCGTAAAAGTACAAATGCAAGCATCTTATTGACAGTGTTCATGCATTAGCCAAATACAAAACAAGACTACTTTATTGTATTGAGTAGGTTCAGTTAAAAAAAAGACACAATGACAAGTGTCTGTCTGCTACCATAATTAACACTAGAAGCGCCGTGCCCACTAGAAGCTCAGTTAGGGGTCAAATGACTCCTGAGTCTTCAGACAGGGACGTTGTTACTGACACATAATGGTCGCTAGATGGCGCTTCTTGCACGGACCAAAGGCATGGAAAATGAACGTGCCTTTGTCAATATGTCATTCATTTACATGTTGTTAGTTCATGATTATTTAATTAGAGCGTTTGTTTATTGTTAAAAGGATCCCCATTAGCTGTCACCAAAGTGGGACGAGCTCATCTTTCTGGGGTCCAACAAAAAGAGAAAAAAATCACTTAACGATGATAATCTAAAAACAGTAAAACATTGTAGACATCATTATAAATTTCATCAGAAATTATTCAGAATAAGTTATTACAGTATTACATTCATTATTACATTCATCCAGTAAATATGTCAATTCCCTACTCACAATTTTAAATAGTGCATTCTCAGATTGTACCTGAAAGAGACTTTGCCATTCATTTAACGTATATTCAGTAGGCAATTATTCCAATGA
The DNA here is from genome assembly GCF_038355195.1 of Osmerus mordax. Classification (NCBI taxonomy): domain Eukaryota; kingdom Metazoa; phylum Chordata; class Actinopteri; order Osmeriformes; family Osmeridae; genus Osmerus; species Osmerus mordax. The sequence goes on along the minus strand of NC_090072.1, from coordinate 9,774,982 downwards.
TTGATGCACGATAAATAACTGTTCTCTTTAAAGCATTTGATTTTGGACATGGTAGTATCATCTGGCCATCATCAGCTGACCTAGTCAAATGAGAATTAACCTGATCACACATAACAATTTGGTTATATAAGAAAACGGGTTGAGAAAAAAAGACTTTCTGAAAATGTTTGTTGTGTTGAAAACCAACCTGTTCTCTACCGTTAACCATGAGAGTCGACGTGCATACTCATAGTGTTTGTTCTTATGGGACAATGTGATACTAACCTGGCAGCTCTGTTTTGAGCAGTTTGTAATTTCTTTAGTAACCTTTACATGTAGATGACCATACAGGTGCACAATAATCGAGATGACATAAAATTAAAGATTTATTTAGCCACCTGTCCCACAATGTGTGTATGGACATAAGAAATACATTTCCTCACCATAGAGATGCCACAACCCATCTTCTTTACTATGGTATAAATATGTTCTGCCCAGTACAGCTGACAATCTCTTATTGTGCCGAGTAATTTTACTTTATCTACCTGTTCTATAGGTTCCCCAGACAAGTTCAAACTCATCTTTGGTGTAGATGACAGTTTATGACTCGATCCCAAGATAGTTGATTTGGTTTTTGAGATGTTGTATCACCCATGTTTTGAGATTTATTTCAAAGCAGTTGAATAAGGTTGATTCTCTAATGTTCTGTGGGAGATGATTCCATTCGCAGGCTAACCTATCGGAGAAAACCAGCTGTCCAAATACACTTTTTTTGAAGGAATTTCACAGTCCCCTCGAGCAGCACTGGTTGCTGCTGTTCTAAACTTGACTAGGCTGCATAGTGGTGGGGATTCACCACTATGCAGCTGATAACTCAGCTGATAATAATCAAACTTCCTGCATGTTTGGTGTGGTATGCTTATCTGCTGTACCCACATTATATTGGATCACAGGGTGATCCACTTGTAATCCAGTAGATGGCACACTTTTTGAATGAATGTAATAAAATGTTTTACCTTTGAATATAATTGATCAGTCGTACAATCACTGCCTGTAACTATACTGGAAGTTGAAATGTACACTAAAAACATCTCAATCTAAAAGTCAGCTAAATGAAACAGAAAAATCATCTCCCTTTATTTTCACAAACTATGTTTATAGCATACATGTGGGTCTTGCCAGCTACTTTCATACGTAACGCTAGTCGTGATGCACATTTTTGCCTTGTTAAACACTATAGATTTTTGCTCAAATTTAAGACGTACCTGGATTAGACTGGCCTGAGGAGAGAGGGGCCTGAAGAGAGACGGGCCTGAGGAGAGAGGTCCGGTCTAAGGGGCCTGAGGAGGGAGGTCTCCAGTTAGACTTCTCGGATAATATCATACTGGTTGAGAACGTGTATTTTGGTTTTATTAAGGCTTTTACTGTAACATCGGGACTCCAGTTTCAAGTGTTGATGGCGGGGGCAGTAGCGCATATAAAATGAAAGTTGCATTTGATAAATCAAGTAGTTTACTACGCCTGACACATCATTTAGAATAGCCTACGTTTTGTTCCCTTTACATCTAGGGACTAAATAGAATAAGGCTAATCTGGGGTATTGCATTGTACACAGGATTTCTTATTTTTGTTTGAGCTGGTAAACTGTGAATGCAGCTTTCAGGCAGTTTGAAAGGTGCGATATCCCATCTCCCCTTCTAATGATCAATCGCTTAGAAAATCAATGAATTTGGTCGTAGCTTACTTGAATCCAGTTACCCAACATTCCAAGCATTCCATTATAATAGGCCTACTTACAGCTCAAGAATAAATTTCATTTAGCTTATTGTTACGTTCATGCACTCTTTGTACAGCCAGATGTAAGAGGTTGTAAATTGCTCATTTATACCTCTCGATATTTCCTAAATGCTATTGTAAGCTATTTTATTGAATGGGCTATTATGATGTTATTTGTTAGAAACAGAAATATATAGAAAAGGGGGGACTTTGATTGCGAAGGAAGATGTTGTGTGCAAAGAGAGTGGAGACAATAATGTGTGGCCGGCCGAATCGAGGATCCCTGTAGTCTGTCTGTGTCTATTGGGTGTGCTTGCCTTTCGCAAGGCGCAACCTATATTGTCTCTTATATATATTTATTATTATTTTATTTTTTTAGCAGACGCTCTTATCCAGAGCGACTTATAGTAAGTACAGGGACATTCCCCCGAGGCAGGGGGAATGGCCGAGGGAAACAACCGGGAATCGAACTGGCAACCTTCAGATTACTAGCCCGATTCCCTAACCGCTCAGCCACCTGACTCCCTATTAGTATTAGTAACTGTAATGCAATTACTGAAGTTATCAACAGTAATGCGTTACATTACTGCGTTACAGACCAATGTAATCTGATTACAGTAACGCGCATTACCCCCAACACTGGCGGTGACCTAGTTGCCTACGTGTGGGGACTTGGTCTTTGATAGCTGTGACGTAGTTAGCTCTACCTTTGTAAACATTGCTTTAGCTCGTGTGACGTGTAACTCGTCTGCAAAGCTAACAATCGCTGCCAACACTACGTCTTCCTAGGTGGTATGTTGGCTATCACCGGTCTCAAGTCGGCAACTGTAGGCTAAGTGGCTTGCTAGCCGGCTAGCTACCTGGAAAAATTATAAAAGGAAGACATCAGTGTGGCCATTTCAGCTAGCTAGTGTTGTGCTGTATTGGCACGGACCTGAACAGCCAAACCCGTTTCGTCACTGACTGGTCATTAAAACGAGTCTAGTGTTAGTGGTTTGATTTAATATTGAAGAATTACATAAATGATCATATCTGGGTTTGGGTGAATACGTCTTGGTCTGGACACGTCTTGGTTAGTTGCAACCTTTCATTGCCAATATTAACAATGCGTTAATGGGGCGATTGATTGCAAAACCGATTTTACCTTGTCATAGTTGAAAAATTACAGTTTGGTGTGTAAGACATACAGTGAACCTCAAAGTCCATTGAAACCTCTTTCCTATCAAAATTTCACTTCTCACTACTATTTTGAAACTGCAACTTGCAAACGCTAGCTTTTGAAACAGTGAAACTGACGTCACAAGTTGCAGCATCAACTTTGTCACGCCCCAAAATTTACATTTACCCATCCTCTGGTCAGAGCCTGTTTAAGGAGAGCCTTGCCACTCCCTTTTAAGCCCCATTGTACCGAATTTGGTTGCAGTTCCACCAGAGTTCCACTAGAGGTGCCCACCTGCAACCGATGCAAGCAAGCACACCCTACATTTTCCCCAGAAATTGTACCATCTCTAGTTTAATGTTACATTACTTACTGTACATGCAAGTCTTGATTTGCTTAAATGTACATGTATGATGCTGCTAGTACACCACGGCACGATAGGATACTCGCTGTGCAACAGCACATCGATGCACGTTGTATCCATGCGTCGTTGCTAATGTAACGGGTTAAGATTTAGTTTATATTTAACAGACACCCTTTTCTATTTTTTAAATTCATATAACTATTCAAATGTTCTATTATAGCGTGTTTCTACACGCCAGGTCTTTAGATGACGCTGAAGCGTTCCGGTGAATCACGGGAGACCATAGATTAATGACCAAAATGATCAGATTTCTTAAATTGTACCCAAAAATAAGTGGTTCAACGGGGGGAAATAATACACAATTTATCGTCTTAAATTTATCAACCACATTTTGAGGTGATATAGTAAAAAATAAGAAAAAAAAAAACCTCCAGCTGCAACCGATGCAAGCACACCTCACAATTTTCCCTGAAATTGTACCCTCTCTAGTTCTAAATTATAAGCCTCCAAGAACGATCGGTTACACTATTATGAATCCGATGATACTGTCCGTCATCTCCTTTTATCAGGCCTACCTTATTATGTTCATAAATGGTTTAGCCTTCCATTTGCGAAATAGTTGCAAACTATCAAAGTCATATAATATGATTTGTTTCGCTCATGTGTGAAAATGTAAAATGCATTTATTCGTTACGCTTATCGGCTTTACAAAACATATTTGCATTTTACGATGAAAATGATCGTTTCCGCTATGTCATGACATAAGAATTGCGCTTACCAGTCAACACACAAACATACGGAGCCCCTAAAGGGACATAGAGAAGAAGAAAAAATTCTGGTGCGCACAAGAAACTTTCTGGTGCAGCATATTGCTTCTGCCATCAACAGTGATAACCCGAGTCGAGATACAATTTGAAAACAAAAGCGTTTTGTTATGAACAGTATTAAAGTTTGGATTGATAACGAGGACGTAGAGTGTAGCGATTGCGCCGGAGATTATAACTGTATTTCCAGTTTTTGACATATGATGATATATGCACATTATTAAAGAAATAGCCTACATTTAGTTAGACACTGTGTTCTGCAGATATCTAAAGTTCGGATATATGATGTTATCCTGTATTCCATGCAGTCAGGGCATCTCCTCCTCCTGCACCCATGGTGGACAATGTGATGTTGAGACAGCGCTGAATTTTGAGTTAAGATTTGAGTTGGATTTTACAAGGTGTTTGTGGAACAATTATCACTCAGTACAAGCGCAAATAACACTGCTGGATTTAATCTTCATGATAATGATGATATGGAGTGAAAAAGACTGACTAGTACGGTCATCTGTGTCGCCAATTCCCACTGTCTCCAAAATTTGATTGAGTGCAAAAAATCAAGGGGTCAAATGCTCCCTGCTCGTCGCTTCTAGTGTTGACTAATGCAGTTAATGAAGGAATTCACTATTCAATTAAACTAAGCACTTAACGCCCAGGAGTTCATAGGAAAAAAATAGGGAAATTTTGTTTGCTCTCTTCGCTCTCGACTCTCAGCCATGTTGAGTTGACTGAGCTCCACTAAGCTAGCTCTCGTGAGCCGAAATGATATGGATATAGCGAGCCGAAAACAGGCATAAGACAGGAACAATTATTAATTGATATTTATGTCAGTGCGATACAAAAAATCCAAGACCATTTAACTTATGAAGTACTGGCTTGCTAACTAAGAAAAAGACAATGGATGGTTTATTTCAGTAGGTATAGCTGGAGGTTAGTAGCTACATTTACATTTACATTTAGTCATTTAGCAGACACTCTTATCCAGAGCGACTTACAGTAAGTACAGGGACATTCCCCCGAGGCAAGTAGGGTGAAGTGCCTTGCCCAAGGACACAACGTCAGTTGGCATGACCGGGAATCGAACTGGCAACCTTCGGATTACTAGCCTGACTCCCTCACCGCTCAGCCACCTGACTCCCTACAATTGTTAATGTGTGGAATACTGTGTGGAATACACAAAGTCACAATGGTTTAGCCTAAAAAGACAACAGGGATCACATTTTCATTTATTTAGGCATCATTGCTTGCTGGACAACCTTTCAATTGGAAATTCACAAGCCTATAGCCTACTGTTATTTAGAAGCCAATTTGCTTTTACAACTGATATGGTCAAGTTAGCAGTGCTTACTGCTGGCATATGAATCACCTGTTTTTAAAGGGTTTTCTTTATGAAATGCTGGCTAGCTAACAGAACAACCAAATAAAGTGGATACTTTAAGTATAGATCAGTGAATTTTGTTACATTTGTTCATGTGTTTACTGATGTCAAAACTGCCTGCAGATTGCAAATGTGCACAAACTCTTAACACCAAATGCACTAAGACATTATAATCACCAGCTGCATCATGGATATGGGCACAAACATTACCAGTTGATAATGTAGGAAACGGCAGATACATGAAGGCTACATAATAATTTGCATGAATGTACTAGAGCATTGGCAATTTAAAATTGCAAACAATATATATACAAGTTTAAAATAATGAGAAATTGCATTTATGATGTGCATAAGTGACTAGAATAGATGATGTGGAGGTTGAACATGTACTTCAGCAATGACAGAATTTCAATTGTGATCTGAGAAATATAGGAAACCAAAGTCACTGAGAAGAACTGTCATCACCAGCTGCATCACGAGCACTGCACTATCTCTCTATAATTCCAGAAATTCCTCTTGTTTGTGTGCCACCAATTTTATCACAGGCACTGTACACTCGTGGAATCAATATAACAAAAATGTCTTTGTAATACAGTAGCAACAGTGGCTTTGTGGCTATTTTTGCTTTATACAGTAGGCAGTTAATGTTTCTCATTCTCCGTCAACACTCATTCCTTCTCATCACTCCTTTATCTCATTCTGCAGGTATCACTTGACCAGTACCACACAGAAGAGGAGATTTACCAGCTTTCTTTGCTGAGAGAACCTCGCAGTTCCAAGCCAGCGGTCAGTGTACACTAACCTATCCATTGAGCCTCCAGAATTACAGTTCTGGTCAACATTATTGGCACCCTTGAATATTTTGTATATCATGTGCAATATGTTCAGAAATTCTTTGAAAAATTGGAACTTTGTATCATCACAGTATTTTAATGGGATGTGTAGTTATTCAACAAAACAAGATGCCTTTTCAAAGTACATGTAGTGATTTTAAAGAAGAAACATTAAATATGACCTGGACAACATTAAAGTCACCCTTCCCTAATAATTGGTTGCACAACAATGACAGCCTCCAAATGTTTCTTGTAGCCATCTACAAGCTTCTTGCACCTGTCTGGTGGTAGTTTCTCCCACTCTTCCATTGAAATTTGTTCAAGCTCTTGAGTGTTTGCAGGATTTATTTTCCCATTAGCAGATTTCAGCTGTCTCCAAAGATTTTCACTAAGATTGAGTTCAGGGGCCGTATTCAACAAACATCTTAACCCTTGTGCTTCCTTCGGGTCACATGACCCAAAGGTTCATAACGAACCATTGTTGTGTTTACCCAATTTTACCCAATACAAAAACAGATATTTTTTTATTTATTTTAATCTTCGCAATGTGGGGGGTCTGAGACAGCCCAACGGTTAAAAGAAAATGCTTCACTTTGTTTTTGTATGCGGTAAAGTTGTCGCAATACGCCAGTGGGTTACAATGACTGATGGGTCAGAATGACCCGAAGATAACACAAGGGTTAAAGCTATAAGTAGCTCCTAACTTGCCGATTTAGGAGAAACTCTTAAAAATTATGGGCGTCAGTCCTAATTTTAGGACTGCTAATTTTTTACTCTAAGAGTAAAGCATTTTAGCACTAAAACCAGCTCCTAAATCTGTGAAAATTTAGGGGTAGTCAAGAGGACTCCTAAATCACTAACACCAAATCACAAACAATCCTAAAATGTCTGTTTCTGGCAATCCACCTTGGAATGTAAACATTTTAGAAACATTTCGTGATAATGAATTTTTGAAAAGGTATCTTTAGATATTATGATTGTAGTAGAGTTATCAGGGATGCAGTCACTTATACAAACAACCCAGTAACACCGGAGATCAAGGTTGACAACTCTACGCTACTTGGCCACAGGGAAAATTCTGCTATGCAGCGCAAACTAGGTATATCTCAGCCATCCATCAGTAAAACACGTAAAATTGCATCAAACAATATGCCCTCTGCAGACCCCACATTGACAATTCATACCGGATTGTTTACGGGATGCAAGAGACTGGTTATTAGCTCAACATAAACTTGTTTAATTAGTGACACTTAACCTACAATTGAACATCTCTATTTGAATATGGACACATTTTAATTTAAAAAAAACTTTACATATCGCAACCTAATACCTCATTCTACAGTATTTGTATGATGAAATCATTGACAGAGATCCATACCGTTTTAGCCAATCACTGGGCATAGATACAATTTTTTGGGGTATTTATATATTATAACAAAAGCGTAAGAAGGCACAGCATGCAGGAGGGGTGTCAGGTGTTTGTTGCAAAGGTGCGGTTGAAGATTTCAATCATCCATAACAACAAGGTCAACCCTGCCCTTTGTCTTCGCTTAAGATTTTGCCCCATTCCTTAGTAAAAGTTTGCCTCAGCAGCTTTGTAAATATGTTTTAGGAGGAAACTCTTAGCTAAGAATTTTTACTGCTATTTAGGAGAACTCTTAGTGCCAAGATTTTTTAGGTCAGGTGGCTGAGCGGTGAGGGAATCGGACTAGTAATCAGAAGGTTGGTGGTTTGATCCCCGGCTCTGTCAAATGATGTTGTGTCCTTGGGCAAGGCACTTCACCCTACTTGCCTCGGGGGGAATTTCCCTGTACTTACTGAAAGTCGCTATGGATAAGAGCGTCTACTAAATGTAAAATGTTTAACTGTAGGTAGGGTGTTCTTTTCCTCATAAGCTTCATTTTGTCAACTATAAACAAATCACTGGTCTGCATTGCTAAAGAGCTCTAATTTGGTTTAATGTGTCATCTGAACTTTTTCCCAGAAGGATTTTGGTTTGCCTAGGTAGGTTTTGGCAAAGATAATTCGCACCTTTTTATGTCTTTCTTTCAGCAGTGGGGTCCTCCTTGCCTTCGCCCATAAAGCCCTTCTTGGTTTAGATTGCGGCATATGGTATAGGTTGAAACCATCTCTCCAGGTTGCTCCAGGTCAGCCTTAAGCTCTTTGGATGTTTTATGTGGTGTTTTTTCCAGTTTGCACTAACCTACAAAGACTTCTTTCATTGATTTTTCTCTTTCCAACACGTCCGGGGAGGTTCTTGACAGTTCCATGAGTAGCAAACTTCTTAATGACATTGCAAACTGTTGAAACAGGGATGCCAAGGTCTTTGGAGATGGCCTTGTACCCTTTAGAATGATTGTTTTTGGTGATAATAGCATTTCTGATGCCCTCAGACAGCTATCTTGTCTTCACCATTGTGAAAAGAGAACAGGGAATAAAAGTGGCTTTTTTAAGCATGAAAGCCATCATTCTATGGTTAATTAAAGTCATATGAGCACTGACAATTTCACAGGTGAGTCTAATTTCTAATTTACCACAGGTGAGTCTAATCTAGTTCTTTTATTTCAAACTGATTTGCATTCCTCAAAAGGGTGCCAAAAATAATGTCAGAGCACAGTTTCATTATTTTTAGTTTTTCCTCCAATTTCATTTGTCCAATTGTTTTTGTTTTATCCTATACTGCTCTGCATCAAACATGTGAGCATCAAACACGTGAGCTTATATAAAACAAAGCTGTTTCAATAAACACTTTTTTCAGGAGATATTGTACATGTAGTACTTAAAATTATTGGGTGCCAATATTGTTGACTACACTTGTATATTTGTGTTTTGTTCTCGCTTTTAGGAAACCAATATTATCCTAAAGACAAGCAATCTTGTTTTTTTTCTTTCTTCCATCCATTTCCACCCACTGTCAACCTTTATTAAGTTCTTTCCAAGAAAATGTCTGTAGAGAAGATAAGGGTGATGTATAAGGTTGCATGATGTCAACAACCTATGCATTAATTGATCCAGCAGAACTCCAGCCCTGCCACTGCTCCCACCCCTAAGCCCTCCATGATTGATGAGTGGGCAGCATCGGTGAAGCCCAAAGCTGATCCAGCAGTCATCAACAAACACATTGAGAAGATGGTGGACGTTAGTACTTTTTTATTCCAGTAAAGTGCTATGGAAAATGGTGTTTCATTGTCAAGGAAGTTCTGAGATTAATAGAAGAACTATACAAGAGTACATTGTATTTTCAGAAAAAAACACATACAGAGCAGCAAGGGAAAAAATTTAACTCAAAAAGCGAGCACAGGACAAGTAATATTGTATGTGTATTTACATACAGCAAATGACAAACAGCCACAGTCCTCTGATAAGGGTTTGGTCACCAACCTCCTGAAATGGTCCAGGAATCAAGAGTTTATGTTTCAGCTTGTCCTGAATGCCATTCCAGTAAGTCAGTGCCTAAAGAATAAAAGATGTTCCCCCTGGAACTGAGGCAGCAGGGGAGAATACAATGAACTGTATTACTTCCACTAACCCTAACACCAACCTTACATTTATGCATTTAACCTTAATCTTGACCTTTACCTTGATGCTGACCAAATTTGAAGGGAAAACAGAGGGTAGTTGTGCAGTAGTTATCTTCTCAATTGCCATTAGAACTTGTAGTAACCCTGTCTATGTAGTGATTGGTTGGTATGTGTTGCTATGATTACAGTCAGTCTTCAAGAACTTTGATACAGATGGAGATGGCCACATTTCTAGAGAAGAGTTTGAGATAATCAGGAACAACTTCCCATACCTCAGCAAGTTTGGAGAACTGGACAAGAACCAGTGAGGATAATTGCGTGACAAATGACAAATGAAATGTCAATGTTAAAAAAAGATACATATACATATACTTTCCAGCCCTCTGTCCTACGGGTCTAATTTTGCTTTTCCCTCCCACTTTCTCCCTTGCATTCTTTTCAACTCTTCTCAGGGATGGGAAGATCAGTCGAGAAGAGATGATTGACTATTTCATGAAGGCCAGCTCCTTGCTCAACTGTAAGATGGGGTTCATACACACCTTCAATGAGACCACGTATGTCAAGCCCACCTTCTGCGAGCACTGTGCTGGCTTTGTGAGTATACAGGTCCTACAAAAGTAACTCAAATAATTTATTTATGCAATCAGTCTGAAAATATGTACATAGCAAATCTAACATTATAGTTTTGTAGGGGGTTTTATATTCGCCAAACAACCAAAACTATTCCCCATGGTTTAAAGGAAGAGGGGTAAACTGAACAGTGTATTAACATTTCAATGTGTAATTTGGTTAAAACCGAATGATGCCAATACCAATTGAATTGCAGTTATTTGACTCTATGGGTTCAATCAGAGCAAGAATGGTCAAAGTAAGTTGAATGACATAATTAAATAAATAAATTACAAGGCAAACATGTTACACATTGAAGGTTTAAACTCCTACCTACTCTACCTTAATTATTGTAAATTACAGAGAGTAAGAGGTAAGTTAGAAGTCAGAGCTGAGGAGAAGGCCTCAGGAGATCAAGAATCTAAAGAACAATGCTTCATAATTCCCTTTATACCCAACTATTACAGTTAGGTCCATAAGTATTTGGACATTGACACAATTTTCATCATTTTGACTCTGTATACCACCACAATGGATTTGAAATGAAACAATAAAGATGTGCTTTAAGTGCAGACTTTCAGCTTTAATTTCAGGGTATTTACATCCAAATCAGGTGAACGGTGTAGGAATTACAATAAATTTTATATGTGGCCCCCCCCTTTTTAAGGGACCAAAAGTAATTGGACAATTGGCTGCTCAGCTGTTCCATGGCCAGGTGTATGTTATTCCCTCATAAAGGGAGTTCGTTATTTCTTTGACAAGGAGCAGATAAAAGGTCTAGAGTTCATTTCAAGTATGGTATTTGTGTTTGGAATCTGTTGCTGTCAACTCTCAATATGAAGTCCAAAGAGCTGTCACCATCAGTGAAGCAAGCCATCGTTAGGCTGAAAAATCAAAACAAACCTATCAGAGAGATAGCAAAAACATTAGGTGTGGCCAAATCAACTGTTTGGTACATTCTTAAAAAGAAAGAACGCACTGGTGAGCTCAGCAACACCAAAAGACCCGGAAGACCACGGAAAACAACTGTGGTGGATGACAGAAGAATTCTATCCCTGGTGAAGAAAAACCCCTTCACAACAGTTGGCCAGATCAAGAACACTCTCCAGGAGGTAGGCGTATCTGTGTCAAAGTCAACAATTAAGAGAAGACTTCACCAGAGTAAATACAGAGGGTTCACCACAAGATGTAAACCATTGGTGAGTCTCAAAAACAGGACGACCAGATTAGAGTTTGCCAAAAAACATCTAAAAGAGCCTGTACAGTTCTGGAACAACATCCTATGGACAGATGAGACCAAGATCAACTTGTACCAGAATGATGGGAAGAGAAGAGTATGAAGAAGGGAAGGAACTGCTCATGATCCAAAGCATACCACCTCATCAGTGAAGCATGGTGGAGGTAGTGTTATGGCGTGGGCATGTACGGCTGCCAATGGAACTGGTTCCCTTGTATTTATCTATGATGTGACTGCTGACAAAAGCAGTAGGATGAATTCTGAAGTGTTTCGGGCAATATTATCTGCTCAGATTCAGCCAAATGCTTCAGAACTCATAGGACGGCGCTTCACAGTGCAGATGGACAATGACCCGAAGCATACTGCGAAAGCAACCAAAGAGTTTTTTAAGGCAAAGAAGTGGAATGTTCTGCAATGGCCAAGTCAATCACCTGACCTAAATCCAATTGAGCATGCATTTCACTTGCTAAAGACAAAACTGAAGGGAAAATCGGCAAGAATAAGCAGGAACTGAAGACAGTTGCAGTAGAGGCCTGGCAGAGCATCACCAGGGACGAAACCCAGCGTCTGGTGATGTCTATGGGTTCCAGACTTCAGGCTGTCATTGACTGCAAAGGATTTGCAACCAAGTATTAAAAGTGACAATTAGATTTATGATTATGTTAGTTTGTCCAATTATTTTTGGTCCCTTAAAAAGGGGGGGGCCACATATCAAATGTGTTGTAATTCCTACACCGTTCACCTGATTTGGATGTAAATACCCTGAAATTAAAGCTGAAAGTCTGCACTTAAAGCACATCTTGATTGTTTCATTTCAAATCCATTGTGGTGGTATACAGAGCCAAAATGATGAAAATTGTGTCAATGTCCAAATACTTATGGACCTAACTGTATATGTAGAACCACCAATCAGACCACATTTTGACCCTTACTTATCATGTGACAGTAAGTTAAACAATTAGGTGTGAGACCCATCAAGTAGAGACTCTGTCCAGAAACTCCATATTTAAGCATATGAGAGGTGGGGGCAGGGTGACACCAAGCCTTATAGTTTTATTTAAACTTTTAGATACAGTAGATTAATAGATTAATAACAACATTCAATTTTACTAACCTCCATGTTGCTATATAGAGCAGGGGGGTGTTCAATCAACGTTGCCAGGGCCGGAGTGGTGCCACTTTTCAGCCCGGGAGTTTCAGGCCCTGTTTGTATACCAAACAGGGCCGGATGCAGCCTGCTTTGACTGTGGGTGCAGTGAACCTTTCTGGGGGGTATCATGATTACAGAAAGGGATTGTATTATTTTTTATATTGATACAATTTTTGAGACTGCTTAACGAGTGTTAATCAGGCACGGAGCCAGACGTTGTAAACATTCGAAGCTTTGCCCCAACCTAGGACGTATGGGTCTGATGTGATGCAAGATAGGCACTTCTACACTTAATGCGAGCGCGCAAAGCCATTATTTGAGCGCAAAATACTTTTTTGAGCTTTACGTAAAATAAACAGACGTTTTTCAATTGGTAAAACCTTGTCTTGTGATGCCATCACTCCGGCCCTGCTCCCATCCATCCTCCATGACGCGTATCGTTACGGTAGGGCCGCCCGTCCCAGCTATCGGTAGCCGATCTGGGAAAATTTTTAGGAAAAGACGCGCTATGGACCCAACCAACTCTATTTGGGAGGAGAACTCCCTCACATGGTACAACCCATGCAGAGGCTGAGGTGTCAGAATGCGGAACGTGTGTAGCCTACTTTAAGAGAAGATAGACTAACGTGACAAATGTCAACAACAAAAAAATCCTCGACCGGCCCAAAAGTGAAGCGGCCCACCGGCCCAAAAGTGAAACTGACTGTTTTCATTCGTACATTGTAGTGTCTGAAACTGTTCTCACTGTAATCATAGGCCTATATTATTAACAGGAGTTTGAGAATAATAGCCAAAAAGAATGTGGCATCAAGTGAAAATTCAATTTGGATGTAGGCGATGTATGAATTCAAAACACTGCAGAAGGTCATTTTTCGGACTTCTTGTGTTGAACAAAATTAATACATTACTTCAAAATAACTTTAGCACACATTTCTTAACTGATAAATGCTGAGTTTTAAATTAAAAGGGAAAGGTGACCATGACTAAAATGGAGATTAACTGAAATAGTGTTTTTGCACAGATCCAGCACAGACTTCCATCGCAGATCTGACAACATAGAAGGTGACCCAAAGTATGGCACACTTTGCTTGGCAGAATATTCATTTAAAATCGCTTAGCATGACGAAGAATATGTAATTTTATATATTACACTCATTCATTTAATCAAAATGTGATTATTACTATTCTGCCTGACAGTGTATGGATAGCTGCCCCCGGTACATAGGCTACTTGTACATTTAAGCTATGGAAAGATTTCCAATGAACAAAGTCTGCCTCCACAGGTCCAGATGGGGCCTGGACAGTGGCAGACTCTGTCTGTTTGAAGGGAAGGGGTGGAAAAATGTAAAGGGCTCCTACTGCACAACACATTGGGGGCCCACCAATGATACAATGGGAACAAGTATTTTATTTTGCTTTATTGTTTCATTGTTTTGCAACAATTTACTTCTTTTGTCTTTTACTATCAGATACAGTTAACCTAACATAATATAACCTAAGCTAAAGGGTACATGTATTGGGGGGGGGGGGGGGGAATCAGAATCAGAATCAGAATTCAGTTTATTCGCCATGTATGTTATACAAACACGGAATTTACTGTGGCAGGGTGGTGCAAAACACTAAACATATACAGATCTTAAATTAAGTAAAAGTACAAAAGTTTAACTATTTCTAAGAACTAAACAATCTAAGAATACAACAATTTAAATATAAAATAAAATATATATAAAAATAAGAATAATGAGAAGCGTGAATGGTCAACATAGTGCAGTCGGATACTGAGATAAAGTGGCTTATGCATACTGAATTGCCATTAGATGGACTTATAGTTAAATAAGTGAATGAATGTCAATGGGAGTCATTGGCCTTGTTGAAGAGGCCAGTAGCAGATGGAAAGAAACTGTTCTTATGGCGTGAGGTTTTGGTCCTGATGGACCGCAGCCTTCTGCCAGAGGGGAGTAGCTGGAACAGGGAGTGACCAGGGTGGGAGGGGTCGGCCACAATCTTCCTCGCACGCCTCAGGGTCCTCGAGGTATGCAGGTCCTCGAGGGTAGGCAGATTGCAGCCGATCACCTTCTCAGCAGTGCGGATGATACGCTGCAGTCTGCTCTTGTCCTTGGCAGTGGCAGCAGCGTACCAGACGGTGATGGAAGAGGTGAGGATGGACTCAATGATGGCTGTGTAGAAGTGCACCATCATTGTCTTTGGCAGGTTGCATTTCTTCAGCTGCCGTAGGAAGTACATCCTCTGTTGTGCTTTTTTGGTGAGGGAGCTAATGTTCAGTTCCCACTTGAGGTCCTGGGAGAGGATGGTGCCCAGGAAGCGGAAAGACTCCACAGTGTTGACTGGGGAGTCGCACAGGGTGATGGGGGTGAGTGGGGCTGTATTCTTCCTGAAGTCCACAACCATCTCCACTGTCTTAAGAGCATTGAGCTCCAAGTTGTTCTGGCTACACCAGGTTGTCAGCTTCCCACCTATAGTCAGACTCATCCCCGTCAGAGATGAGCCCAATGAGGGTGGTGTCGTCCGCAAACTTCAGAAGTTTGACAGACGGATGACTGGAGGTGCAGCTGTTGGTGTACAGGGAGAAGAGCAGAGGGGAAAGGACGCAGCCCTGAGGAGATCCGGTGCTGATGGACCGGGAGTCAGAGACTTGTGTTCCCAGCTTAATGCACTGCTTCCTGTCAGACAGGAAGTCTGTGATCCACCTGCAGGTGGAGTCGGGCACGTTCAGCTGGGAGAGCTTGTCCTGAAGCAGGGCAGGGATGATGGTGTTGAAGGCAGAGCTGAAGTCCACAAACAGGATCCTGGCATAGGATGCTGGGGAGTCCAGGTGCTGTAGGGTGAAGTGGAGGGCCATGTTAACGGCCTCATCCACAGATCTGTTGGCTCTGTAGGCAAACTGCAGTGGGTCCAGGAAAGGGTCTGTGATGGCTTTGAGGTGTGCCAGCACAAGGCGCTCAAAAGACTTCATTACCACAGAGGTCAGGGCGACGGGTCTGTAGTCATTGAGTCCTGTTGGCCTTGGCTTTTTGGGCACAGGGATGATGGTGGAGGACTTGAGACAGGCTGGCACATGGCATGTCTCCAGGGAGGTGTTAAAGATGTAGGTGAACACCGGAGACAGCTGGTCAGCGCAGTGCTTGAGGGTGGCAGGAGAGTCCGGCCCAGCTGCTTTGCGGGGGTTCTGCCTCTTGAAAAGTCTGTTAACTTCACCCTCCTGAATGGAGAGAGTTGTCACTGTTAGAGGGGGTGAGGGAGGAGGCCCCGTGGGTGGGAAGGGGTAGATCAGGACAGTCCAATTGTCTTTCAAATCTACAGTAGAACTCATTCAGGTCGTTGGCCAGGCGGGAGGCGTTAGTGGAGTGGGGGGCTCTGGGCTTGTAGTTGGTGATCTGCCTGAGCCCTCTCCAGACAGAAGCAGAGTCGTTAGTAGAGAACTGACGCTTCAGTCTCTCTGAGTACAGTCGTTTAGCCTCTCTCACCGCCTTGCTAAACCTGTTCTTCGACTCCTTGAATCTGTCTCTATCCCCACTCCGAAATGCTTCCTCCTTCTCTGACCTCAACCTTCTGAGCTCTGCTGAGAACCAGGGCTTATCGTTGTTGAAGTTCACCCTGGTGCGTGTTGGAATACAGCAGTCCTCACAGAAGCTGATGTATGATGTCACAGCCTCTGTGAGTTCATCCAGACTATTGGTAGCAGTCGTGAACATATCCCAGTCAGTACAGTCCAAGCACGCCCGCAGATCCTCCATAGCCTCACTGGTCCACTGTTTTGATGTCCTCACAACAGGTTTACAGAGCTTTAATTTCTGCCTGTATGCAGGAATAAGATGGACCATGGTATGGTCAGAGTGACCCAGTGCTGCACGAGGGACGGCGTGGTAGGCTCTACTGACTGTAGTGTAGCAGTGATCCAGAGTGTTCTCTTCTCTGGTTGGGCATTTGATGAATTGTCTGTATTTAGGGAGTTCGTGGCTGAGATTACCTTTGTTCAAGTCGCCAAGTACGATAACAAGGGAATCCGGGTTTGCTCGCTCCACACTCAGAATCTGGTCGGCGAGCATGCATTGGGCCTCTTTAACCTGTGGACCCGGTGCCATGTAAACGCCGACCAAAATGAGTGACGTAAATTCTCGTGGCGAGGGGTTTACAGTTTATAAAAAATTATTCCAGATCCGGAGAACAATGTTGCAGAATCACTGTCACATCTACACACCAGCCACTGTTGATGTAGAAACAAATACCACCGCCTTTGGTTTTGCCGGAGAGTGCAATGTCCCGGTCAGCTCTCACGAGTTGAAAGCCTGCCAGATGTAATGCAGTGTCCGGGATCAAATCGTACAGCCATGTCTCCGTGAAGCACAAAACCGAAGATGAAAGAAAGTCTCTGTTTTTCACCATCAGTAGCTGAAGTTCGTCCATTTTATTGCACAGTGAACGTACGTTGGAGAGGAAAAAACTTGGAAGCACTGTTCGGATTCCACGTCTGCAAAGCCGAACTAACGCTCCAGCTCGCTTTCCCCTTCTACGGCGTTTCACTGCATGAGCAAAGCCTAGCGCGGCACTGGCTAGAATTCCCACTAAATCTGCCGCTGGAAGCAGAAAAGTGGGAAACAAATCCACAGGAGTTGTAGTCCTGATGTTTAGAAGTACTTGTCTTGTTAGAGAACCCCGGAAATCTTGGCAGAACACTGAATTAACAGACAAAACAAGACAAAACAGAGCGCACCTAGCAACTGAGGCAGTCATCATCGGCGCCATCTTGGATCGAGATAGGGGACAGTACAAATAAAAAGCTATAAAGTTATCGACCCTTTGTAAAACCACTGAAATGATTTGTTAGGGGGCTATACATGCTATACATGTGGCGGCACCCCTAGTGTCATCACAGGCCTCACTTTGGGAAAGCATGCCCTAGTGGGCATTGTAGGGGAGACTCTAGGGCACAGCATCTAATTTTCTCTTCTGGAAAGAGCACCATTTGGGACACTGTCATGTAGGGGCAGCATAAAGGGCACTTCATAACAGCACAATTTTCCATTGGAAGGAAGGACAGCCAGTAGGGAACTTGCTTTTGTCTTTGCCACTCTAGAGGGCATTTTAACCCCCCCAAGTCTTCCAGTGGGCCTGGATAACGCACATGGGGACGGTCTATTGCAGTATTTTGCCGAGTTTTATACTGTTCAGAGTTAGGAGGAGTCCTGTCTGAAGTAAGAAGTTGATTGGGGAAACTTCCTCTCTTTCTTTCACATCTACCAAAGGTGTGTACTGGTCTTCTGGCTGGTTCATAAAAGTGTTAAAATATTTCCATTTTTACGTTTACATTTATTCATTAAGCAGACACTTTTATCCAAAGCGACTTACAAGAAAGAGCTTTCCAAAAAGTGCATAGGTCAATGATCATAAACAATTAGATGAAAACATGAAGCATACATTGTGAAACGCAAATAAGTGCCAATGGGTAGAACCAGAAGAGCATGTAGTTAAACAAATCACAATTAAACAACATGATCCTCGAAAGTGCTAGAGTGTACCTGGAGGAAAGCAAGCAACATCAATATAATTCACAGTGAGTACAAGTAGTTAAATCAGTTACAACTAACCAACAAGTGCAACAAGTCCCTCAATAAGTGTCATTGTGTTCCTGGAGGAGATAAACTAACATATGATCCAACAAGTACCGTTGTACTCCCGGGAACAAGTGCGTCATTAGCCTTTTCTTGAAGGTGGGGAGACAGTCAGTATCTCTGATGGAGGTGGGGGAGATGATTCCACCATTGGGGGGCCAGACAGGAGGGTGAGCTTGTCATCCATGGTAACCCTGGGTTACCATGGTTCCTGGCAGAGGATGAAGGGGTCAACGTCGCAGATCCCAGGGTGATTGAGAGATCGTGGGAGATGGCGGGTTAGGCCGGGATGATGAGAAGTTCTGTCTTGGCGAGGTTCAGCTGGAGGTGGTGCTTGGTCATCCAGGCGGAGATGTCTGTGAGGCAGGCCTCGATTCTAGCTGAGATCCCCGGATCAGTCGGGGGGAACAACAGGTACAGCTGCGTGTTGTCAGCGTAGCTGTGGTAGGAGAAGCCATGGGAGGTGATGATTGGTCCAAGTGAGGTGGTGTACAGGGAGAAGAGGTGTCCCACAGAGTCCTGACACTTTACCTCCCCAGGAGAACTGGTAGGATCTCCCTGACAGATAGGATGAGATCCACTGAAGTGCAGTGCCAGAGATGCCCATCTCAAAGTCTAGCGAGCCGTGTCAAATGACGCAGATAGGTCCAGCAGAATTATGACGGATGACCTTGAAGCAGCTCTGGCAGACTGGAGGGCAGTAGTTACTGACAGGAGGGCAGTTTCTGTGGAGTGGCCAGTCTTGAATCCTGATTGGTTGGGGTCTAGTAGGTTGTTCTGAGAGAGAAAGTTAGAAAGTTGATTAGATACAGCACGTTCAATTGTTTTTGAAAAGAAGGGTAGCAGTGATACTGGTCTGTAGTTCTGGAGGACGGCAGGGTTAAGGGAGGGTTTTTTGAGTAGAGGGGTAACCCGGGCCTGTTTGAAGGCAGAATGGAAGGTGCCAGAAGTAAGAGAAGAGTTAAGGACATGGAGAAGAAAAGTTATGGTGGAGGGAGAGATGGATTAGAAGAGAGGAGAGGGGACTGGATCAGGCGGACAGGAGGTGGGGCGATGAGAAAGGATGAGGTCAGAGATCTCTGCCTCGGACAGGGGAAAGAAAGAGTTCAGACATTTAGTTGAGTCAGTCATAGAGGGTGAGTGAGTAGGAAAGATAGGTTCAGGGAACTGACTGCTAATTTGAGGTAGAGTTAATTTTTTTCAGGAAGTAGTGGGTTTTAGTAACAGTTGTGTGAGCAGAAAAGGATTTAAGGAGGGAGTGATACTTATCAAGGTCCAGTCCGTCTTTGGACTTGCACCATATCCCCACAGCTGCCCGAAGGGTGGATCGTTCTTCACGAAGAACATCCGTGAGCCACAGGCAGGAGGGAAAAGATTGTGCAGGCCTGGTTGACAGGGGACAAAGAGTGTCAAGGGACAAAGTTAATGTGGATATCAGGGTGTTGGTGGCAGTGTCGGTGGGGTGAGTCGTCAATGGGAGGAAGGGAGGATGTTACAATGGAGGAGAAATGGGAGGGGGATAGGGAGCGGAGATTGAAGTGGAAAGTTACAAGGGGTGTGGGAGGCAGGAAGAGTTGGAGGGAAAGAGACAGAGAACTGGATAAAGAAGTGATCAGAAATGTGTAGCGGGGTTACAGAGGTTAAGTCAGTGATAAAGTTAAGTGTCAGGATGAGGTTGAGCTGTTTTCCTGCCTTGTGGGTCGCCGGTGTGTTCAGCAGTTTCAGGTCGAAGGAAGTCAGGAGACATGACGTTGACAGCCTGCGTTCCTTTGAGGTGGGATGTTCAAGTTCCCAAGGATCATCAGTGGGGTTCCGTCATCCGGGAGGACGCTGAGGAGCATGTCCAGCTCCTCCACAAAGTCAGCTAGCGGACCTGGAGAGAGGACAACTAAGAATGCTTTGATAGGATCAGTTAGCAGTACTCACATAATGGTGTTCAAATGATTTGGCAGTGACAGAGAGTGGGGTGTGGATGTGTATTTAAGATGCGGAGAAAGGAGCAAACCTTTCCCACTACCTCGCCCGATTGTAAATGGCCCGGTTGAGCGAGCCACAGCTATCAACGACCCGCGAGCATATCTAAACAAAGCCGAGTCTCGGCACGTCACAAGCAGTGGTGTAGTGGTAAAATTAGAGGTGGGTAAACTATGAATTTTATTATTTATTTATTTACAGGGTCGTCAAGTTTGGAGTGAGATTCCCGGAGATCCCCCCCCGCGTCTATTTTGCTTAACGAACGTACGGTCGCCGAAAAACTACACACATTGACCGTGAGACACGCATTTCAGCCCCTTCACAGAGGCTTGAGAACCCTGTTTATTTATTTATTATAACCCACAAAACTAAGTTACTTAAGCACAATAAATGGAAACATACTCTGGCTACTTACAGTTAGATGACATACACAAAGTTCACTCAGCAAAAACACTATGCGCTCTGGCTGACTAGGGGTGCCTGTTGCTATTTATCCAGATACTAACAACGACCCGTGAGCATATCTAAACAAAGCCGAGTCTCAACACGTCACAAGTACCCGAAACTACTAGATATTGTTCTGTACATCTTTGTACAGTTACAAAATATAGTTGAATCATTGTTTTATAATGTTAGCTTACTGTAGATACCACGAGTAACTTGGTTATCTTTCAGAAAGAAGGAGTGGTTACTAGAATCAAGATTAATCAACATTAAAACAAACTATCAAACATTTCACAAATATTCCTCTAATAATTCTCCACCTTCTACTCTTGTTGTAAAGATGATGTCTTGAAGAACTTTCCTTAAAGTTCTGGCAAGATATGTTCTTTCTTCGAATTCCAGCCACAAACGGAGAGGACAAATGGTTGCTGGGGACGTGTTGTCTCAAGCAAGCCTTTTGAAGTTTCCTTGGAGAGATAAGAGGGCATCACATGCAGAGTGGGGAGGTCCCCCCCCCCTCAACTATGGTTCCTTTGCATCGGCATTTGATGGGTAATCGGCATACTGAGGGTATCCAGAAGGCTGATTAGGTTTGACTGATGTAGTTGGTTGACTCTACTGGTGTGACCGGATGTCGGCTCTGTGTGATCTGGTTGAACTTGCTGCACTGGTCAGGGAAGCACAGTAGATTACTTGTCTCTGAAGACCCCTGCAGCTGGTGGGGTAAATGCCCTTATCTGAGCACCTTCATCCACAGAGTTGTCAATAAACGGACACGTCATAATTGGTTTGAACTTGTCTGCTTAGTTTAGGCCTTATCTTATATCAATTAACCAATGGCTTTTGAAAACAGTTACATTTACATAATTTCCAAACTTGTTTATTTACATGAGTACGTTCTTTGGAGATAAAGTAAACATTAATTAATGCTGGGTCATATTGTGAGGAAAAAAAGTCTGCACTTATGTTTCCAAAGACGTACAGAACAAAAGAGACAGCTTTGCAACACAGCTAAATTCAGCTAGACTGTTGGCCTGACACAGAGCAGGCTAGTTCAATGATGTAAGTTACCTTGATAACTTAGTTAGGACACCAATAAGACACAGTAATGGAACCTAACTCTCGCTGAAATTAGTGAGAATGATCTAAATAATAATGAATCTACTTTAATGGAATACCTCCCTGTTTGTGTCTGGTCTACGGCTATGCCAATTATTTTGAGTTAGTGTTGGTAGGTTATACAGAAGGCAGGTAATTGTGGCTCTTAAAAACCTTCCTATCTTCTATGTGTTTCATCACTCTTCAAGCCTCTACAAGACTGTAGAGGCTTGTTGTGATGTCTCTCACCCATTCTTCACTTCACCCACTGGTTGGCCATGTTGAAAAAACACACCCACCTACATTATGGAGTTCAATGGCCCATCAGTGACTGGAGTTTATCTTGGTAATCCAGTGTTGTTTAGATTTTTCTCTTTAGATAACTTGCTCATATAAAATATAATGTATACACACAAAATAATGGTACTGCTATTTACAGTAAGCTCAGCTGGTTGATTAGTTTTCTGTGTAGTTTGAATGTACATGACATATTGTATGCATTTCTTGAGGGCATTATGAAAGACTAGTTGGAGGAAGTTAGGGCTACTACTACTCGTGGGAGTCAAATGGACTGAAGTTACTTAGATATTTATTTTTTATGCTTTATTTGATTGTGACAGTTTAAGACAGACAGGAAAGGCAAGGGAGAGTGGGGATGACATGCAGTAAATGGCCAGGGCTGGAATTGAACCCGGGCCGCTGCGTTAAGGCCTTATGGTACGTGTTCTACCCGACGAGCCACCGGGACACCCCCGTGTTTTGAGTTGAACAGTAAAGATTTTGTGCTTTGAGTAGATTTGTGCTTTGAGTAGATACAGTATTTGATGCTAGAATAATAAAATGACAGAACCTGTAAATTGGTTTAAGAGACAATACAGCAAAACTGAACAGAATTGTGAGAGTAGGCAGGGCAGGGCATGGCAGAGCAGAATCCTAGACTTCAGTGATGTCATATACAGAACTTCTTAAATCTGAAGAAACTGGACTTGGTCTACCACAGTGCCATCTGTTTTTTTACCGGAGCCCCATATAATACCCAACACTGCAACCTCTATACATTAATTGGCTGGCCCTCACCAACTAATTTATAAGTGTATGTTAGGCAAAGCACCTCTGTATCTATGCTCCCTGGTTACTTCATCTTTACCAACACGTATCATGCGCTCAAGCAGGTACATCTCTCTGGTCACCCCAATAGCCCTCACCTCCTTCAGCCGCCACTCCTTCCAGTTCTCAGCTGCCAATAACTGGAACGAATTACAAAAAAAACTGAAATTCCTCTTCATGCTTTAAAAAAACGTCTGTCAGAGCAACTGACCGTTGTGGAAGAAATTGGGATTTCCTGTGTGCTTACATTAATCACTAATAATTAGAACTAGTCATTGGATACTAGTTAGTACATTTATCATGTAAGCTTGCTATTAATAACAGTATATTGTGTCTATGTGTCAGGTTAATAGATGTTCGGGGTCAGGAGAAAGTACTGGCTAAACGGTCCTTGTCATGACTACAAGGAGAGCTCCAACTATGAACTCTCTAGTGTGAGAGTTGTTATGTGTTGGGAGCAGTGAATCTTTTTCTCTGAGACTGTTGTAACGTCATTCCTGCCTGAATGTCACAATCTATGTTTACATTCTTGTGCCCTATAAAAGATGGTCCTCCGGCTTTCGGAGCAGAGAGAGACCTGGTTGAGACCTAAGCTTGGTGTTGTGTTGTCATTTATGGTCAGAAGACTGGTTTTCTCTCCCAATCTGCAGATTGATAAATATGTATTAAAATCCAGAACTCAACTGAACTTAGTCACTCCGTTTATGAAGAGACGGACAAACACTTTCTTCATCACCGTTCATTGTACGTGTTAGCTGTCCTCCATCATGGGCACATTTGACCCTGCACATAGCCTTGCCTACTTATTTCTGTAATGCCATGGCAGACTTAGCGGACACTCTTATCCAGAGTGACTTACAGTAAGTACAGGGACATTCTCCCAGAGGCAAGTAGGGTGAAGTGCCTTGCCCAAGGACACAACGTCATTTGGCACGACCGGCAACCTTCTGATTAATATCCCGACTCCCTAACCGCCCAGCCATCTGAGCTTGTACCGCATTTTTTTAATTGTTGCTGTCTCTACCTCATTTTGTATTTTGTGCCTTGAATTTTTGTGTAACTATATGTTGTCTTGCACATTTGCGCTTTGTCTTGGCCAGGTCGCCGTTGCAAATGAGAAAATTTTCTCAATCGGATCACCTGGTTAAATAAAGGTTTTATTATTATTATTATTATTATTATAGAACACACAATAGCAGAAAGCAATACAATACTCATGTGTAATCATATACAATACAGTACTGTTTAGCTGACGCTTTCATCCAAAAGACATACTGAGAGGGATTGAACCGGCAAACATCAAGTCAAATGCTCTACCAATGAGCTATATACCTATGGAGGATTATAGGGGCCAAAACGAAATAAATAAATACATAAATAATTGAATGGTTAAATACTTGGATAAATAAATAATTATACAACACAAAGCTTAAATAAATAACAAATTATATAATTTAATTTCTAATTGACATACAACATGTATAAATAACAAATTAAATGAGACACAAAATATATAAATGTTACATGTATTTGTGTATATATATATATTTACGTTTTCATGTGTTCACATTTATTTATTCATACTTACATTTATTTATTTATATTTACATTTATCCACGACGTAACTTGCTGCAGCAAAATAAATCTGTCGTCCCCCGTCACCAAGTCAGGGGGCGGGTTAAAGCCTCTGGTTGGTGAATGAACAGTATTACACACCAGGCAGGCTCAACCAGTCGATCAAGCTCTCTTCGATCTAGAGGGATCCTCTATCGTCTCACTCTGCTAGGGGTGTGCGATACTGCAAAATGTGGTATCGATCCGATACCAAGGAGTAAATACAGGGCCAGTATTGCCAATACCGATACTTTTTACTTAGAAAAGCAGTTTATCTACTTTCGTGTCGTGGAAAGCAATGCCTCATAATTTATGAAGTGAATGCATCATCAATATGAACATTTGAATGAAAATGTGAATTTTCATGATCATTGAATGATTTTTCCTTTAATTAATTGTTCATAATTATGATCATAATAAAACACAGGACAAAGAGTTTTGTCAAAAATACTGTTAGTGTGTGCCGGTGAGTCGTGTTACTGCACGTACATGCCGGCAACAACTCCCACTGTGTGTCACAGCCTAGCAGGGGAAGGGCAAAGTGAGCTTGAGCGAAGTTAGACAGTGTTTGCACAACCACTATGATATAAAGGGAGTTGTGTACTGAATGTAGAGAACATAAATTGAAACTTATGTATCGATCTTATCACTCCAGTATCAATCAATAGGCTACTGATACCAACGTTGGTATCGATACTATCGGCCTTGAGATAGATTCGCCCACCCCTATGCTGTACCATCTCGCCGAAGATCGTGAACACATTTTCATTGATGTCTGTGTCAGTCAGGGCCAATATCATTGATATAATTTCAGCGAAGCTCTCAATGTGATGTAAAAAAAAAAAGGTGAATTGGCAGTTGCCTCTATCTCTTCAGCTTCCTCCATAATTTTGACCACTGTAGCATCAGAGCCTGTTTAATTTAATATTAGACATTCTCTGGTAGCATGCAATATTTTATTCATTGAATCCACACTAGGTGCTGCCATCTTGAATTAGTCAAAAGCAGTTGAATCAAGTTGAACCACCAATCAGAGGCTTTAACCTGCCCCCTGACTTGGTGATGGGGGACGACAGATTTATTTTGCTGCAGCAAGTTTCACCGTGGATAAATGTAAGTATAAATAAATAAATGTAAGTATAAATAAATAAATGTGAACACAGGAAAACATAAATATATATATATATATATATACACACACAAATACATGTAACATTTATATATTTAGTGTCTCATTTAATTTGTAATATATATATTTTGTATGTCAATAAGGCATTAAATTATATAATTAGTCATTTATTGAATCTTTGTCTTATATAATTATTTATTTATCCAAGTATTTAACCATTCAATTATTTATTTATGTATTTATTTAGTTTTGGCCCCTATAATCCTCCATATATACCCACCAAAACGACTCTACAATATATTATACAGTACTGTAAACTATAGAATGCAATACAAGACTTTACAATATACATATTCAATACTATACAGTATAGTGTGCAGTACTGTGTCCTGTAAAATATCATAATGGTGTGGTTGCTTCTCTATTAGTGATCTTTTTGATAGAGTGAATTGATTTAGTTATGGTCCAGAACCTCTGGTTGTATGGCTTCCCACTGTCTGCATAGATGAATGCAACTGTGTGTTTTATCACATTATGCTTGTGTGTGTGCGCTGGTTTTTCTTTGCGTCCAGGGGTCAGGGTATTTTCTGCCTCCTTAGATCTCATGTCTGTCTGTGATCTCCTGGACAGGTCTTTCATGTCATTGTTCCCCCACTGTGGTCTGTAGAGTCTGCTTGATCTCCCTCCTCCTCCACCCCCTCCCATGTCTCTCTCTATCCATAGTCCGCTCTCCACTGTACCCGTCTCTCCATCCCTCTTTTTCCACCTCTCACCCACTCAGTCTTCCTAGAGCCTACGCATTGAATTTCTTTTATCTCCCTTTTACTGTAACACTCTTTTTTTCTTCTCTCTCATTCTATGTTTAAAACTCTCACTTTGTACCGCTTGCTCTCTCACCCCCGTCATATCTTCCAACTTGTGTGTTTCTACACCTTCCTTGTATCCCACCTATTCTAAAAAGTTAATGTTGGATCTTGAATAGTTGTGTACATTAGTAAATCTCTCTCTCTTTTTACTATTTAGATTTGGGGTTTCTACAAACAAGGCTACAAGTGCAAAGGTAAGAGAGATGTCAAATGGACTGCATTTCTATAGCACGTTTTTCTACCTTAGCGGCACTCAAAGCGCTTCACATTTTACCTTTCATTCACACTCACACATACCGACGGCGGCGGAGCTGCCGTGCAAGGCGCTGGCCTGCCCATCTGGAGCAATTTACTGCTTACTTAATTAAAAGGACAAATTACTGTAGTAGTTTATACTTTAGACTTTATTGTCCCCAAGGGGAAATTCCTTTCCACAATTCTTGAATTTTTAATAACTACTCAATCTTAAAACTGAGTATTTGAGAAGGGAAATACCTTTATTAATAGGATTTGGGAGTATCAAATTATGGAATGGAATTACTTATTCTCTGTGTCATCGATTGGAAGCAACTATCACCACGATTGGCTCTGAGTGAATGAAAACACTGCCCTTGCAAATACATACAGCTGCCTAATATAATATCAAAAATATAAATGACTTTAAAAACCCTCTTCAACTGGATATACATGGATCATGTTTAAACATCTGTGCTTAGGGGATCTCCCATTTAACTCTTTGTTACAAGCAAGCTTGTAACAAATTTCACAAGTGCACACGTACACAAAACACACACACACATTCACACACAGCATACCAAAAAGCAGTTCACTCATGTACTCAGACATACATTGTGTGTTTGTCTGAGTGTGAGCTCTTGTCAGAGACCCCAGCCATTCATTTCAATTACCATTGTTACTAGCGGTGGAGTGGAAGAGAGAACGGAAGGACATTCTTGAAATGTATTGCTTGCTGTATTACAGAAGTGCTGAGTGTCTGACATGCATTTCACCTCAGTCTGGGTGGTAGAGAGTGATGGCCACCAGAGCCATCTCTGCTCATGTAGACATTTTAAATGTGAGAATGAGAGGCGCATCAAAATCTATACAAGAGTTGGAGAATATATCTGTGAGTGGGTTTGTGTTTGAGTATGTCAGAATTGTAGGTGTGTGCGGTGTGTCTGAAAATGTGTGTGGGAAAGGAATCCAAAAAGCAGAAGCTTTTTCTAGTTTGTGTTGTGTACAAACACATCTCTGAATTGTCTACCTGGATGACCCTGGCTGTCCCTCTTGTCTTCACTCACAGAGTTTCCCTCGCTGTCAGAGCTGTTGTCAGGGGCTGTCAGTGTGACAGTGTGTTTGTGTCAGGGTGTGTGTATCTGCATGGTGTGTAAGAGCACTTACCTCTCACCACTAGCTCTCCCCTTTGCCCCAATATTTCTTTTTGCACCCCTTTCTTTCTCTTGCTTTTTCTCTCCTGCACATCTTTCCCATCCTGGTTTACCTCTATCTCGCACTCTCTCCCTCACTCTCCTGAGCTCATTCCCTTCTACCTGTACCCCTTTGACTCGGCATTCCTCGCTCCCTCACTCGCGTCCTTTTCTCCCCTCTCCCTCCGTTTCTCTTCCCTCTCCTTCTGTCACTCTTTCCAACCGACAGCGTGTGGAGTGAACTGTCATAAGGCGTGTCGTGGTCGCCTGGCAGTGGAATGTCGCAAGCGGACCAAAAGCATCAGCCATGAGACACCACCAACTCTCCAGGCTCGCTCTTACAGCTTCCCCCCTCCTGCCAACACCCCTCCAAATCTACAAAACACAGGTGGGCCCCTCCCCCAACAATGTTAATGTATTACTCTTCCAAACATGTATTCCTTGACTGTTGTATAAATGTGCATAGAGGTGTATGCATGTATGTCATTTGCATTGATTGATGAACTACGAGACCCTCCTAGGCCAAGGGATCCAGCCAGAGGAATGAGCCTGCATAACATAACTAGAGAGGGTACAATTTCTGGGGAAATTGTAGGGTGTGCTTGCTTGCGTCGGTTGCACAGGGGCCCGTTTTTGAATGACATTTTTACAACTGATATTTCTGTATATTTTATATAAAAATGCATACTTATTATTTATAAAGATTACATAGATTTAAAAGCATTTTTTTTGCTGCTCATTTACAACTGAAAATACGAGTGAAGTGTAGAATAAAATAGATGTCTTCTCATTTCCCCTACAAGAGGCAGCCTCATCGTTGAATCAAAACGAATAAATTTAGCAGACCGGTGTAAAAATTGACCTAATCTCTATGACTTAAACGTCATTTTAAGTTTTTCCCTTCTCATGATATTTTCAGGCATTTAGCCTACTCATTGCATTCATTCATTCAATATTAAAGAACCCCCTTTGAAGATTATTCTACGACATTACCCGGCAGTAGAAGATGGAATCGCGATTCAAACAGTACCATCTGCTAACTGAAAATATGCCCCCCAAAACGTAAATAAGCTTGACATTTATTTAGTGGAAAATCGCTCATTCATAAAAAGCTCACTGGTAGCGATCATTGTCAATAACAACGCAAAATGCGATATAGCCCTGTGTGGAGAAGCTGCCCTGGTAAATTGTACTACTACGGTACAGTACTAGACTACTGCTGTGTTCGTCTTGGTAGCGATTGCGTTGGTTGAATTGGATTTAACGTTCCGTTGTACGGTTTAGGCTGAAATTAATTATTTTCATGAACAGATTGACAACGTTTAGGCTGTGGCAATGAAGTTCAGGTTAGTAGTTAGATAGACTTTTGATTTAAGTAAGGGGAGTGCCGAACATGTTCTGTCGCCGTTTGACTTCCTAAACAGCTGTGTACTGTAGATGTTTTTGTAGTGTGTCTCGGGTAAGCTACAGCGTTGCAGTGAGCTACACTGGTTTGAAACCACAGGTAATGGTAATTTCACAAACAAATCATTTACTAATGTCAGAATAAATCCTACAACGAAAATGTATATGTGAGGCATGTTTATTTTAACGATTGAAAACAGATACATCATAGACCACTGTAGTATGTGTTGCCCGGGCAACACAGGCTAATGTCATGATGCTAATACTTCAGTGAAATAGTAGACTACTGTTTCCGAAAGTAAATGTACTTCCTTAATAATATCAGCTTATATTGTACATTACACATCACAATTGTGTGTCATATCACAAAGTAAAATGAGTAAATAGTTATCACCCTGGCCTCTTTTCTTGTGGCGTTTCTGCAGCTGCCTTGCAGTAAAGCTATAGTTAGCCTAGCTATCCCCCAAGTTAACAGATGCGAAACGAATGTTCTGCCAAAGGTAGTCACGTGTGTTTTCGTGACGTTAGTGACGCAGTGACGTTAGTAACGTCAGTGACTGTGGCTAGCAAATTAGCCACCGTTAGCTTCACTTTTCGCCACAAAAACTTAACTTAAGCCTAAACCATGCAACGGAACGTAAATTCCAATAGAAGCAACTCAATCGCTACCAAGACGAAACTTTTGACACCTACGTTGTCTATGTAGGCCAAATATTGACTGAGTTTTAGGGGGGCAAAAAGAAATAAAAATAATAATAATAACTAGAGAGGGTACAATTTCTGGGGAAATTGTAGGGTGTGCTTGCTTGCGTCGGTTGCACAGGGGTCCGTTTTTGAATGACATTTTTACAACTGATATTTCTGTATATTTTATATAAAAATGCATACTTATTATTTATAAAGATGACATAGATTTAGAAGCATTTTTTTTTTGCTGCTCATTTACAACTGAAAATACGAGTGAAGTGTAGAATGAAATAGATGTCTTCTCATTTCCCCTGCAAGAGGCAGCCTCATCGTTGAAACAAAACGAATAAATTGGGCAGACCGGTGTAAAAATTGACCTAATCTCTATGACTTAAACGTCCTTTTAAGTTTTCCCTTATCGTGATATTTTCAGGCATTTAGCCAACTCAGATTGCATTCATTCATCAATAAAGAACCCCCTTTGAAGATTATTCTACGACGTTACCCGGCAGTAGAAGATGGAATCGCGATTCAAACAGTACCATCTGCTAACTAAAAATATGCTCCCCAAAACGTAAATAAGCTTGACATTTATTTAGTTGAAAATCGCTCATTCATAAAAAGCTCACTGGTAGCGATCATTGTCAGTAACAACGCAAAATGCGATATAGCCCTGTGTGGAGAAGCTGCCCCGGTAAATTCTACTACTTCAGTACAGTACTAGACTACTACTGTGTTCGTCTTGGTAGCGAGTGCGTTGGTTGAATTCGATTAAACGTTCCGTTGTACGGTTTAGGCTGAAATTAATTATTTTCATGAACAGATTGACAAAGTTTAGGCTGTGGCAATGAAGTTCAGGTTAGTAGTCAGATAGTTTCACCTATTGAAAGACTTTTGATTTAAGTAAGGGGAGTGCCGAACATGTTCTGTCGCCGTTTGACTTCCTAAACAGCTGTGTAAGTTAGATGTTTTTGTCGTGTGTCTCGTGTAGGCTACAGCGTTGCAGTGAGCAACACTGGTTTGAAACCACAGGTAATGATAATTTCACCAACAAATCGTTTACTTGTAATGTAATGTCATAGTAAATCCTACAAAGAAAACAATTGTATTTGTGAGTAATGTTTATTTTAACGATTGAAAACAGATGCATCATAGACCACTGTGGTATGTGTTGCCCGGGCAACAGAGGCTTATGTCATGCTAATGCTTCAGTGAAATAGTAGACTACCGTTTCCGAAAGTAGATGTGGGCCTACTTCCTTAATAATATCAGCTAATATTGTACATTACATTTCATAATTGTGTTTCACATCACAAAGTAAAATGAGTAAATAGTTATCACCCTGGCCTCTTTGCTTGTGGCGTTTCTGCAGCTGCCTTGCAGTAAAGCTATAGTTAGCCTAGCTATCCCCCAAGTTAACAGATGCGAAACGAATGTTCTGCTACAGGTAGTCACGCGTGTTTTCGTGACGTTAGTAACGTCAGTGACTGTGGCTAGCAAATTAGCCACCGTTAGCTTCACTTTTCACCACAAAAACGCAATTTCTACTTAAACCATGCAACGGAACTTAAATAAAAATACAACCAACGCAATCGCTAACAAGACGAACCTTTTGACACCGCCGTTGTGTATGTAGTCCAAATATTGACTGATCCTTAGGGGGGCGAAAATAAATAATAATAAAAATAAATAAATATATATGTGAGAGAACAAAGGTTGTGCCCTTGCCGAAGGCAAAGCACACCCAATAATATATATGTGAGAGAACAAAGGTTGTGCCCTTGCCGAAGGCAAAGCACACCCAACTAGTGGGGGTAGGGTGTGCTTTTGTACACCCTTCGACTGGTTATCTCCTGCGATTCCCACACAGCAGAAGTCTAGTAGTTAGCTAGCTCTACAATTTACCGGGGCTAGGTCTGAATCTAGGAGCAAAACGAAGCACAGCTGTCAGCTGTAGCTAGGTATATGCAGGTAGCAAAATGTTGTTCACTTCACATGTGCTGACGTTGTGACGTTAGGCTAGCACTGAGTTCCCTTTTGCCACACAAGGCACTTTTTGCCACAAAAACGTAATTCAAGCCTAAACCGTGCAACGGAACGTAAATCCCAATAGAAGCAACGCAATCGTGACCAAGATGAACATTTTGACACCGACGTTGTCTATGTAGTCCAAATATTGAGGGAAATATATGAGAGAGAACAATGGTTGTGCTCGCCGAAGGCTTGAGCACACCCAATAAATATCTGAATTTTATGGTCAACTAAAGCTTATTTGTTGCCTCTGGTAAAATTGTACTGTAACAGCAGCCAAAATAATATTTTCCGAATGTATGAACATGTTACGGAGCCCCTGAAGGGACCTGTGAAAAGAAATATAGAATCGGACACTTTCTCCGAACGTGAAACTTTTCTCGTCCGAACGTGAAACTTTCTCGTCCTGACGTGTTATAGTTTCCGGTGTGTGGATAGCATTACCTATAGCTTCATTGCCTTCATTCAAGCCACTTGTATCTTGTGTCTGCTACTGTTTTATTATTGATTTGTAGCCTATTTATATAAATGTTATAGGCCTAACACTAGGTGATAATACAGGCCCTAAAAACAGAGCAAAGACTATCATTTCACTTAAATGTATGGTTTTAAACGGGACTTGTTAAACATGCTGGTGTTCTTTTATTTATACAGACACACCACAATTTGCAACGTTGACAAAACGTATATTTAATAAAGGGTTATGTAGAGGAGCAGGCCCAGCTAATTCCGATTTAGCCATACCTGTAAATATAAATGCCAAGTAAACTTGTCGTCGTCGTCATCTGCCGCTTGTCCGGGGGTCGGGTCACGGGGGCAGCAACCTAAGCAGGGAGGCCCAGACTTCCCTCTCCCTGGCCACTTCCACCAGCTCTTCCTGGGCGTTCCCAGGCCAGCCGAGAGACATAGTCCCTCCAGCGTGTCCTGGGTCTTCCCCGGGTCCTCTTCCCAGTGGGACGTGCCCAGAACACCTCACCAGGGAGGCGTCCAGGAGGCATCCTGATCAGATGCCCGAGCCACCTCAACTGGCTCCTCTCGAAGCGGAGGAGCAGCAGTTCTACTCTGAGCCCCTCCCGGATGACCGAGCTTCTCACCCTATCTCTAAGGGAGTGCCCGGACACCATGCGGAGAAAACTAATTTCTGCCGCTTGTATTCGCGATCTCGTTCTTTCGGTCACTACCCACAGTTCGTGACCATAGGTGAGGGTAGGAATGTAGATCGACTGGTAAATACAGAGCTTCGCCTTTTGACTCAGCTCCTTCTTCACCACGACGGACCGATGCAGAGCCCGCATCACTGCGGATGCCGAACCGATCCGCCTGTCGATCTCGCGCTCCATTCTTCCCTCACTCGTGAACAAGACCCTGAGATACCTGAACTCCTCCGCTTGGGTCAAGATCTCCTCCCCGACCCGGAGATTGCACTCCACCCTTTTCCGGTCAATAACCATGTCCGCAGATTTGGAGGTGCTGATTCCCATCCCAGCCGCTTCGCATTCGGTTGTGAACCGCTCCAGTGAGAGCTGAAGGTCACGGCCCGATGAAGCCATCAGGATCACATCATTCGCAAAAAGCAGTGACCCGATCCTGAGGTCACCAAACCAGACCCCCTCAACGCCCTGGCTGCACCTAGAAATTCTGTCCATATAGGTTATGAACAGAATCGGTGACAAAGGTTCACCAACCCCCACCGGGAACAAGTTCGACCTACTACCGGCAATGCGGACCAAACTCTGGCACCGGTCGTACAGGGACCGGACAGCCCCGATCAGGGAATCCGGTACCCCGTACTCCCGGAGCACCCCCCACATGAGCCCCCGAGGGACACGGTTGAACGCCTTTTCCAAATCCACAAAACATGTATAGACTGGTTGGGCGAACACCCATGCACCCTCCAGGACCCTGCCGAGGGTGTAGAGCTGGTCCACAGTTCCACGGCCAGGATGACAACCACATTGCTCCTGCTGAATCCGAGGTTCGACAATCCAACGGACCCTCCTCTCCAGAACCCCTGAATAGACTTTCCCAGGGAGGCTGAGGAGTGTGATCCCCCTAAAGTTGTAGCACACCCTCCGATCCCCCTTTTTAAAGAGGGGAACCACCACCCCGGTCTGCCAGTCCATAGGCACTGTCCCCAATGTCCACGCGATGTTGCAGAGTCGTGTCAACCAAGACAGCCCTACAACATCCAGAGCCTTAAGGAACTCCGGGCGGACCTCATCCACCTGCCACCGCGGAGCTTTTTAACCACCTGGGCGACCTCAGCCCCAGAGATAGAAGGGCCTCCCCCGATGTCCCCAGACTCTGCCTCCACGTCGGAAAGCGTGTTGGTGGAATTAAGGAGGTCTTCAAAGTATTCCTTTTACCGATCCAGGACGTCCCCCCTCGAAGTCAGCAGCGCACCATCCCCACCATATACAGCGTTGACAGTGCACTGCTTCCCCCTCCTGAGTCGCCGGATGGTGGTCCAGAACCTTTTCGAAGCCGTTCGGAAGTCGTTCTCCATGGCCTCGCCAAACTCCTTCTACGCCCGGGTTTTTGCCTCTGCGACCGCCAAAGCCGCATTCCGCTTGGCCTGCCGGTACACATCAGCTGCCTCTGGAGTCCTACCAGCCAATAAAGTTCGATAGGCCTCCTTCTTCAGCTTGACGGCATCCCTCACCTCTGGCGTCCACCACCGGGTTCGAGGGTTACCGCCGCGACATGCACCGACCACCTTGCGGCCGCAGCTCGGGTCAGCCGCCTCAACAATGGAGGCCCGGAACATGGCCCATTCGGACTCAATGTCCCCGCCCCCCCCCCCGAGACATGATCGAAGCTCTCCCGGAGGAGGGAGTTGAAGCTCCTTCTGACAGGGGATTCTGCCAGCCGTTCCCAGCAGACCCTCATACGTTTGGGCCTGCCAGGCCTGACCGGCGTCCTCCCCCACCATCGTATCCAACTCACCACCAGGTGGTGATCAGTTGACAGCTCCGCCCCTCTCCTCACCCGAGTGTCCAAGACATTCGGCCTCAGGTCCGACGACACGACTACAAATTCGATCATCGAACTGAGACCTCCGGTGTCCTGGTGCCAAGTGCACATATGGACACCCTTATGCTTGAACATGGTGTTCGTTATGGACAAGCCGTGTCTAGCACAGAAGTCCAACAACAAAACACTGCTCGGGTTCAGATTGGGGGGGCCGTTCCTCCAAATCACGCCCCTCCAGGTCTCACTGTCGTTGCCCACATGAGCATTGAAGGCCCCAGGAGGACGAGGGCATCTCCGGGAGGAGCGCTTTCCAGCACCCCCCCCCCAGAGACTTCAAAAAGGGTGGGTACTCTGAGCTGCCGTTTGGTGGGTAAGCACAAACAACAGTGAGGACCCGTCCCCCCACCCGAAGGGGCAAGTAAACTTGAAACTATCTAATATATTTTGTGCAAATAACCCGTTTTTTCAAATTATTTTCTTGTCCGAACGAGATAGTTTCACGTCCGGATGAGAAAGTGTCCTATTTTTTAATTTTTTATTCACAGGTCCCTTCAGGGGCTCTGTAGAATGTACACCAAAATACAAATTCAGAATTAAATATGCAATATACATTAGATACTGATAAACTTTAGTGCCCCTATTAATTGCAAAGATACCTAACACCTGGTTCACATTATTGCATATGGACTGTGCCTTATGTTTCAATACAATCCCTATGTATTTTTTTTACTCGAGTCTCCATCCCTCCTCAGCTTGACGTAAAGAGGTCCGATGGATCTTGGTGGTATTGCATTCAAAAGGGTTAGTTTTAGGGGTTTTAATAGTGATCACATTTCGATAATAATAATTTCAGTCATTCTACAGATTAATTTGATTAATACAAGATATTATGCATCCAGTTTATTGGCCTGGATACTTGACAATATTAAATAGGGAATGAAACATTGATAAAAGCATAGAGAATCCTCACAAACATAAAATACGCCAATACATTGCACAACCTGTTTGTGAGGTTCACTTGAGTTCTCTCACCACATCACTGAGACCTCTTCATACAATGACATATTGGGGTAAATTGTAATTTGCAAGGGAGGCAGGACTGTGACTGTGAGTCACTCATGCATCAGTCTCGTAAGGTTGAGTTTGACTGCATTCACCATTGGCATCTCTTGATAGCTAGTCCATACAATATTTGAAATAATGGCAGGTAACCATAACCACTGACCTCCCCACCATCTCTCTCTCTCATCTCTTTCTCTCAGTAATTACAGAGGAGGACCTAGAGTCAGTCGAGGAGGGTGTCTTTGACATTCATCTATAACTAGGTGAGAAGAAAGTTTTTCACGAATAACAAGTCAAATTATTCTTATAGCTATAGTGACAATTCTGAATATTTTGCCTATCTTATCAATTAATTAGGCTACTCTAAGGTGTGATATAATGTGTTGGTAACCCAGAAAATATAAATGTGAAGTGGTACAATAATAGATCATTGTCTTTTGTCCTGAACTGGAATTTGTCACAAACACACACACACACATCATGCATATACAAAACTGCCAAAATCCTAAAAAGTCAACTATGTACATCCGATTGGTAAGTAAGACAATAGAAGAGACAACACAAGATACCTACATGCTGTCATCTAGTGGACAATACTGCAATTACAAATTCAAGAACTCCCTGCAAAATTAACCAACACTCTGAATGTGAGATTTTCCAGAATGTTTTCTGGACATGTTGTTTGGTTGGTAATTCTACATTTTGATCCTGCTTTGTGGTGTATATTACTTGCTGAATATAAAATTGCTTAAACACTGAATTTAGAAAAAATCCATGAAATTGTATTTTAGAATGGTTATTGGGAATCATATTTTGATAACATGTTGCTGTATACAATTTGCCTTGTATGTTTTAAATTCTTTGTTAAAAACGAAAGAGGTGCTGTTACTGCCAAGAGTGTATACTTGTCACACTCAAGTTAACTAATATGCATTCTCAGTTTGAATGTAATTTGAATACTATTGTATTTCTTTCATGTTTAACTGAATATCAATTACTGTCCTATGGTGATAACTGTGGTGTGTACAGTATAAGACTATGATTGACGTCTCAGTGCACTGATATTTCTATCCTCTTGCAGTACTTTGAATGCAGTGGAAACAGTACAATCATCCTGAGAAATCAAATCTATTTTAATGGAAGTCTTATTAAAAGTATTGTTTGTTTACGCATGCTTCTTGCTAAGTGGTTATCTTTGCTGTTGATATATATTTATGTAGCACGTATATTTATATTTTTTAATGGAAGCACAGAGTTTTGAAAGTGAAGTTGATAAAAAAGAAAAGAGGTTTGGGCACACAGTAATGAAAAATGGGTTTGAGTCAAAAATATTTAATGAAACATTTGGTTGACTAAATAACTGAAAAACTAAATACATTTTATTATATATAGCCTACTTGAGAACTGTAAAAACTCAAATTATCTACAAACAAAAATTATCTAAATACTGTCTTAACTGTCTCTAGTCTGTTTTCGCAGTGTTAAATCTACAATGCATCACTCATATTTGTTTTAATAAGAATTTTCAACATGGCTCTGAAATTCTTTTGTCATTCACTTTTTTTTGTCTTGTCATTACTTTCGAGTTTTTACAGAGACAAGAATAGTCCTACTCACTCATATAATCAAGCTTAAAGGTTAAATATGCTACCCTCCACATCACCATTATAATAAAGATATGATGTTGATTAAAAAAAGCATCAGGTAGCCTCAAAGGAAAGACAGTCAGACAGCTTGACGATAAAGCCTGAGTCCATCTCAGCATGTTTGATGTTTCCACTCAATTTGAGGTATATGTATTA
The DNA here is from genome assembly GCF_038355195.1 of Osmerus mordax. Lineage (NCBI taxonomy): Eukaryota > Metazoa > Chordata > Actinopteri > Osmeriformes > Osmeridae > Osmerus > Osmerus mordax. The sequence goes on along the minus strand of NC_090072.1, from coordinate 9,736,904 downwards.
ATCTTTGTTCTTCACGCATGTCTTCCATAGCAATATAGTATTTTGAAACGATCTTATGTTGGACATGAATACTCACCCTCATTGTGTCAGTTGATATTGGTTAAAAACCCTCAAAAATGTAATGACAAACCGGCTCTATCACACCAACCTCCTTTCTTAAACAGCACTGTCTGAGCTTCTCTTTAGAGGCCTCAAATACTTGCTTAGGCTCTTGATTGATACTTTCCATTCAGCTGAAAAAACAAACCCCACCAGCACCCTGTCATTTAGCTGTTACCCTGAGTGATATTGATCTGAATAGCCAGAAATGAAGTGAATCGAACACAGTTGCAGCTAATTACATAGTAATGAAGGCAAGAGGAAATAGCCACACATTGTTAGCCAATCTGAGAGAGTCAGGTGGCTGAGCGGTGACGGAATCGGGCTAGTAATACGAAGGTTGCCAGTTCGATTCCCGGTCATGCCAACTGATGTTGTGTCCTTGGGCAAGGCACTTCACCCTACTTGCCTCAGGGAGAACGTCCCTGTACTTACTGTAAGTCGCTCTGGATAAGAGCGTCTGCTAAATAACTAAAATGTAAAATGTAAAAATGTACAATCTCACACTGTGACCTTGAAGGGAAATAATCCATTCTGATAGAGAAAAGACCCTTAAAGGAGACATGACATGCTGTTTTTGGATGCTTTTATATAGGTCTTAGTGGTCCCCTAATACTGTATCAGAAGTCTCTTTCCCGAAATTCAGCCTTGGTGCAGAATTACAGCCACTACTAGCAGTCCCACAAGGAGCTTTCCTCAGAACGTGCTGTTTTGGTGTCTGTAGCTTTAAATGCTAATGAGGAGCAGAGGGGCGGCACCATGCGCTAATGTTTACAATGGCTGTATCGCAACGGCTGTAACCCCGTTGCTGTAAGATGCCTCGAATTTGCCCATTCTCATCTGATAACCCTGGTTTGCAGAGGTACACACTCAGTCATTTCAATGAGGGGAGAGGCAGATATCGCGCGTGCCATAACACCAACAGCAGAACGGTTATCCAAATAACAAAGAAGTGTACAACACTCACGTTACAGCATGTGTATTCACACCCATACTTGATGCTATCTACCTTTCCATTAGCGACAGTAACTCAGCTGTTAGCTGCAGAGCTAATGTTACAGCCACATTCTAAGGGTAGCAAGCTAGGTAACCATTTACAGTAAAGCTACAAAATGATATAGCGTTAGTTAACTTACTTGTCCGAGCTTAGTAGCTGGACGAAGGAGAGTTAGTACTGATCCAGAATTTAATTTCAGAAAGGCCAGTTTTGTATTAGCTCAAATTGAAGAAACAGTCGTGGCTGAAGTGTTTGGCGCAGACATACAAAACAAGTGCGCATACAACAGAAGTTGTGTTGGCGCATTTCCAGAGAAAATGTAATTAAGACACTGGGTCTTCAGAGGCTCGGATGAAGGAACTGTAAAAATATTTTTGTTTTCCTTGGTACATCCAAACTGAGCAAATGTAATGCTTCGTTCGTTTGCAAGCCATGATGTCTCTCGAGGATAAAACACTTGCTCGGTCGTAGCTCAGTTTCTTATGGGCGGGCCAGATTCTCTGGGCGGGCAAAGCAGAGAGGGGAGGTAACCTTCCTCTTTGTTACGTCACAAAGAGGAGATTTTCAAACAGAGCAATTGAGCTTTCATTTTCTGAAAGGCAGAGAAGAACACCCAGGGCTTGGTTTACACCTATCGAAAATTCTAGCCACCAAAGGCAGGCTAGGGGAACTCGTATTATTATTAAATAACGTCCTAAAGTGAAGTTTTCATGTCATGGCACCTTTAAATCAACTAACCAACTTTTTAATCACCAGCTGCATCACAGGAAAAATTAACTTTTAATAAATTCAAAAAGGATAATATGTACAATAGTGAAACCATATCCAAGATATACAACTGTTTCTCATATAGAAAATCACAAGAGTCATTGTATATTAAGGAAAAATGGGATAGTGAGACAAATGATGTTTTCTCTCAGGACGATTGGTATGGTATTTGCCAAACACAATGGAAAACCACTAGTTCTCTGAGCTGGAGGGATTTTTTTTTTTTATACTTTATTTTTAAAGAAACAAAGATACAACGAGACATACATACATACATGGAACAAGAAGTTGGTCACCTATACATTTATATTGATGGTACAATGATGGAAATAAAAGTAAATTCACACAACAGTTCAGTGATGATTCTGTGAGGTCACAAACACAATCCATTTTTCCTAATACTGCAAATATGTATCAAACCGTAGATTCAGCGAAAAGGTCATTCTCTCCATATTGTGAACATCAGTTACAATAACCATCCAGTCAGACTCTGTTGGAGGTTCGGCCTGTAGCCATTTTCGTGTTACAGCTTTCTTGCTGGCTGCCAGTAATATCTTTAATAAATATTTGTCTTGCAACAAAAGGTGAGCTGCGATATTGCCCAAATAAACTGTAGAAAAGGAACAGTCAAATCCATCTCCAAAAACTGTCTGTATTACTTGTACTACCACCTGCCAGTATGACTGGATGGCCAGGCAGATCCAAAATATGTGGAAATGATCTGCCAGTTGTTCTCCACATTTCCTCCAACATAGGCCCCTTCCTGCCTCACCCGTTTGTGCACATTGTAATTTGTGGGTAGTAAAGTATCTAATCAGATTCCGCCAACAGAATTCCCTCCAAAGACCCGAGCTGGTGGAAGTGGACATTGTGATCCTTGAGGAAACTAACATCAATGACTCTTGCTTAGAGACTTGTTGCTCTTGTGGTTAGTGGTAACTGTTTTTTTTAAAAATTCTCGCTGTGATATATTGTTTTTATTACTGTTGCTTGCTTTTTTCCACAGGTACACTTGCACTTATAGCGGTTCATGTTGTTTAATTGTAACTTGTTTAACTACATGCTCTTATGGTTCTTCCCTTTGGCACTTACTTTGGTTGTTCACAATGTGTGCTTCATGTTTTGGCTACTCGCGATGTTTTTTGGCTATCTTGTTGTTATGATCAGTGACCTATGCACTTTGTAAAGCTCTCTCTTGGAAGTCGCTTTGGATAAAAGCGTCTGCTAAATGAATAAATGTAAATGTTAATGTAAATGTAACATCGGGTCAAGCGAACCATTCCTAAGTACCGTTGTACTAAAGTCTAAAGTCTGGATCAAAAGCGACCCATCGCAGCAGCCTAGACCGTCTTTCAAGTGGTGGCGATCTACATTCCTTAAACCAGATCCCAAGAGGGACTTTAGTCCATTGATTTAAACTTTTAACATGCTGCCTATACAAGATTTTGCTACCTAATATAGATTGTAACGGTCTAGCTGTGAAGTTTCCAAATCTTTCCATTTAGCTATATACACTGGATTACAGCAACATGCTAGTGGTCTTAATTGTGCCGCCTTGTAGTAGTCTGTTAAACATGGTAATGCTCTACCCCCTCTGTCTTTAGGAAGTTGCAGTGTTTTGAATTTAATTCTTGGTCGTCTACCTCCCCATATGAATCTTGATATCCACTTATCCCATTCATTAACCCTTGTGTTATCTTCGGGTCATTCTGACCCATCAGTCATTGTGACCCACCGTTGTATTGCGACAACTTTACCGCATTCAAAAACAAAGTGAAGCATTTTCTTTTAACCGGTGGGCTGTCTCAGACCCCCCACATTGCGAAGGTTAAAAGAAAATTATTTTAATTTGTTTTTGTATTGGGTAAAATTGGGTAAACACAACGATGGTTCGTTATGAACCTTTGGGTCATGTGACCCGAAGGCAGCACAAGGGTTAAATTGTTGCAGTGGTACTACAGCTGGTAGGGATTGAAAAAAATACAGGAGCCGGGGAAGTACATTCATTTTTATAGTTTCTATTCTATCATGCATATCTAAGGGCAGTTGGGACCACCTGTCAATATCTGCCTTGATATTTTTTACTTACGGGGCCATAATTGCTATCGTATATTTTGGAAATGTCCTTAGGTATTTTAATTCCCAGATACTTAATGTCTGATGAGGTCCATTTGAAATGAAATCTATTTAGTTATAACTTAGAGTTTGTGTTTTTTGTACTTTTAATTTATATCCGGAGTAAGTTCCAAAGTCCTTAAGCGAGGCCATCAGTCTAGGAATGCTGACCTCTGGTGTCGTAATGAAGAGCAATACATCATCTGCGTACAGACAAATCTTCTGCTCCAAACCTCTAACCATGACTCCTTTTATCACCTCGTCATCCCTGATTAACTGTGCCAGGGGCTCTATAAACAGAGCAAAGAGGGCGGGCCTGAGGGGGCAGCCTTGGCGGCAGCCTCTCTCCATGATGACAACCTGAGAGAGGTGTCCATTAATCTATATTCTGGCATTTGGTGAGGAGTACCGAGTTCTGATACAGTTAATAAAATCATCCTTAAAGCCAAATCTTACCAACGTCAAGTACAGATATTCCCAGCGAACCGAATCAAACGCCTTTTCCGCATCTAAACTAATCACAGTGGCTCCAATATTCCCCTCAATCACATGATCGATAACGTGTTGCACCCGTCTAATACTATCTTGTGTCTGTCTTTCACGCACAAAGCCAGTTTGGTCTGGGTCCACTAGTTCTACTATTATATGTTCTAACCTTTTACTAATATTGACGCATATAGCTTGTAGTCAATATTGAGTACAGAGATTGGCCTATACGCGCTACATTCTTTTCTGTCCTTCCCCTCTTTAGGAATGACCGAAATGATCGCCTCCCTCCATGTGCCTGGTGGTTCACCATTTTTAAGTGTATAGTTAAAGCAATCAAAAAGCATGGGTATTATATCATCCTTAAAGGCCTTGTACCACTCGGCTGGGAAGCCGTCCGTTCCCGGTGTTTTATTAGTTTTTAATCTAGAAATTGCTTTCCCTATTTCCTCCATTGTAATCTCTGTCATCAGGGCTTTATTCTGTTTTTCACCTATAGAGGGTAGATCTAATGACTCCAGAAATGAATTTATTTCCTGCAGGCTAGTTGTATTTGGTTCCTTATATAAGTCTCTATAGTAATTCTCAAAAATGCGTTCAATATCCTCTAACTTATGGCACACTTTTTTAGTTCCAGGGTCCCTAATTTCATATATGGAGCTGTCTGATTGTTGTTTCCTCAACCTCCATCCCAGAAGCTTCAGGGCCCTTGGTCCATTCTCATAATATCTCTGCTTTGCAAATTTGGCTTTTTTCTCAAATTCTCCCTCACATAGTTTGTTTATCTCCTTTCTGACATTTCTTATTTGATCTAGAGTACAAGGTTTCTTACTTTCGATGTGTTCCCTCTCTAAAACTTTAAGATTCTCTTCTAAACCAGACAGCTTTTTATATATTTCCTTTTTTCTGTGTGAGTTCAATGCTATAAGCTTTCCTCTGATCACTGCTTTTGCAGCGTCCCACAAAACACTTGGCGATACTTCTCCATTATTGTTATATTCCATATAATCTTTAAGTTCCTTCTGCACATATTCCTTACACGTCCTGTCATTCAGGATACTTGTATAAAGTCGCCAAAGCATGTTTTTCTTTTTGTTATCCAGGTGCACAGTTAAATAAACAGCTGAGTGGTCAGATATGTCTCTGACTCCTATCCTACAATCCTTAAGTCTGTGTCTGTCTGAGTTGTAAGTAAAAAAATGGTCAATTCTCGAGTATACACCTTTACTTGCTGAATAGAATGTGAATTGTTTTTCTTTAGGGTGGAAGTCCCTCCATACATCGATCAGTCCTAGCTCCATCAACATTCTTTTTGTTATCCTGGCATTAGGAGTTAACCTCTTAAGTGCATTAGAGGAGTCATGCTTTGGCTGTAACTGAGTGTTCCAATCTCCTCCACATATTAAGACACCAGAGGCCTCAGAGGCTATAAAATAAAAAAAATCCTAAACCCTTGTGTTATCTTCGGGTCATTCTGACCCATCAGTCATTGTGACCCACCGTCGTATTGCGACAAATATACCTCCTACAAAAACAAAGTGAAGCATTTTCTTTTAACTGTCGGGCTGTCTCAGACCCCCCACATTGCAATGGTTAAAAGAAAATTATTTGTTTTTGTATTGAGTAAAATTGGGTAAACACAACGGTGGTTCGTTATGAACCTTTGGGTCATGTGACCCGAAGGCAGCACAAGGGTTAATACAGGAATTGTCCTGCCCTGATGGAATATACACATTGACTAATGTGACTTCTTTCTGGTCAAGGTATCCCTTAACAAAGACATATCGACCCTCACTATCACAGAATTTAGAAACCAGTTGGAAATTCACTCTGTTAGAAATTAGTATTGCTACTCCCCTCCTTTTCCCTTTCTTATAAGACGAATGAAAAGTATTTTTAAAACCTAGTTTTTTTTACTTTTCATGTTCCATGTAGTTAAGATGGGTCTCCTGCCAGAACATTACATGCAACTTTTCCTTTTTCATCTTTGCAATTACCTTACCCCTCTTAATTGGATTGTGTAAACCGTTTACATTCAGGGTAATCACCTTATATTCCTGACATTGCATTTAAACCCACAGTTAAAAAAGAGTCATGTACCATCGGTGACCAAACTTGAACTATTCTTGAACCGTAAAATGAACTCAACAAGTGAACACAAGACAAAACAAACAAATATAACACAAATCTCAGGTAGACCTCCATTTTGAAGTAGAAACCCACTTATTTTTGTGGGGGGGATTAGTCTAGTTAACCCCCAGGGCCCCCCTTCAGTGCAACCTATAATACTCCTACATAATGAGTGTATTTTGTGCACTTTGTGTGTTACCAGATCCCTTACCCAGATTCGGTCAACTATATTCACTCCGTAAGCTATGGGAAAGCCAACATAATTCAAAGGAAAAATGATAAAATGATCCAATATTCAGTATATAATTCCTCTTAGTATGGTGGACGAAGTTGAAATTGAAGCAACAGACAGTCTCTGCGTCAACATAACAAGGGCATACAGTTTCATTCCTTAAAACAAATGTCCTTAAGAAATGTCCTTAACTTGCTTACCCGATTATTTGCCGTTTATTATGAATAATCCTGTTTCAGCCTGTCACCTCCCGTTACCTCTGTCTATCTTGGTCGGTGAAAACCTCGCAGCCTCTCCTTAATCAACCCTTGGCGGGTATGTCGACTGGGAGTAGAGGATCCTGCTCGCTGCCAGGTCCTCCTCATCTTCTCCGGGATCCTAGACTCATCAGCCGACTCCAGATCGACAGAGATTCCCCTGGTCTTTAAGTCCCGTGCCGCTTCTGCCGCGCTCCCGTAGGTCAGCGGCCCATCGTCGAAAAAGACTCGTAGCTTGGCTGGTGGTGGTGTTTGGAATCGTATTCCTTTCTCACAAAGAATTCTCCTTATTTGCGCATACTCTTTCCTCTTTGCTAACGTTTCAGCGGGGTAGTCGTGGTCGAAGTAGATCCTCTTGTCGCTGAGGTAGATCTCCTTCTTCTTCCATGCAGAGTGCAACACCAGTTCTTTAGTTTTAAACTCCTGGAAGCATGCGATCACTGACCTGGGCTGCGCATCGTTTGGTGGCCTGGGGCCGAGCGCTCTATGGCATCGCTGTATACCCAGTTCGGCTTCGGCGAGGGGCTCCAACTCTTTTTTAATGAAGTTGTCAATAAACTGCTGAATATTGTTTCCCTCAGTCCCCTCTGGGATGCCATAAATGCGGAGATTGTTACGCCTCGAGCGTGCTTCCAGGTCGGTAAGCTGCATCTGTAAACGTTCCTGAGTTTGTAGGGAGCTACTCAGCATCTCTTTGAAGTCAGCGTTCCACTCTTCTAGTTCGGCTATGCGCGTCTCTACTTCGCCCACCCTATCAGTTGTAGCTTTGAGATCGGCTACCACTTCGCCCAGCTTCTGTTTAATTTCCTCTCGTACGTCAGTTAGCTCTTGTTTCAAATCGTCTCTGATTCTGTTTCGAAAGTTGCCCAGTTCGGACTTCATCTCCGTGGCCATATTTCTTATGTCTTCACGTATGGCGGCAATGTCCACCGCAGCTAATGTTAGCTCGGTATTTTGGCTGCGTCCGCCATCTTGACGTTCGTCCATGTTGGCCCCTTCAGTCGCTGTTTTATCAGTTTTTTCCACTTTCCCATATGGATTTCCCTTGCTCTTTTTGTTTTTTTCCCCCTCCATCATCAATGGGCACAAATTTTAAAAGTCAAACTTATTTAAGTTGGGGAATAAACTCCGACCGACCGGGAGGTGTTGTTTAATGCGACCATTCGCTTCAGTCTCATCGCCGGAAGTCCAGCTGGAGGGAATTCTGTTGTAAGAATCTGGTTTGTTTCTTCATGACCCCTCAACAAAAGCGCCATTACACTGCTGATTCAGACTGCTGGAGACAAACAGATAATGCGAATCACTATCACATATTCTGGTCCTGCCCAGTGTTAATCCCATACTGGAAAAGTGTACACCAGATTTTACAGGAGGTTTTCCTAAATAATATTCCCTTCAAATTCGACACTCTATATCTGGGTAACTTTCCACAAGAGATAAATGCTAATGACAAGAAGTTCATGTCCATCCTATTAGCTGCATGTAAAAAGGCCATAACCCGCAAATGGCTGAAGCAACAGGCTCCCTGGATTGAAATATACAAAATGGAGAGACTGACATACTATCTCAAACTTCGCCAAGAACACTTTACTAAGATATGGTTTTGAGTGGAATATATATAGCTCCCAGAAGAGCAGACTTTATATGATGTATATTGTATGTATTTAATTCAAGTACACACTTTCCTCCCGGTTCTATGTATATAGTTTTATTTACGGTACCAGACAGCCCCTTCGAAAAAGGTCAATGCACAAGTTATCAAAAGATGGTCAAGTGCTTTCTTTATTTGGGTGTACGTTTGTTTTCCTTTTGAATTTGAAACCCTCTATAAATGTGACATGCAATAACCTTGAGGTTAACCAGATATTTACTTGATTGTACTAATGTAATGTGATTTTTTTTCTATAAATGTCCCTGACTTGTGTATTTGCTTACCATGCTTTTGAGAATGTACAATTGTCAAAAAGATGTTAGGTATCTTTCAATGTGAATACCCTATGTTCTGGATACCAATAAAAAAATAAAAAATAAATGTCTATTTGTCCTTTAAAAACCAGGGAGTGTCTCGTACTGCTCCTTTGGCATATGTCCACTTATGTCAATCACCAATGTCAATCACCACTGCCGGTGTTATCGCCCAAATGCTTTCCAGACTAACTGGTTTCCCATCTCTGCGTTCATATATCAGTCTGCGTCTATCAGCAGATTCGACACAAATTCACAAACATATTACTGGCGGTTTTCCAAACTATTACGCCCTTACAAGTTTTGAAAAGGGTATCTCCCTTACGTTCCACCTTCTTGCGCAAGCTCTGACTAGTGATGTGTCGTTCATGAACGATTTGTTAATTTGAACACATCATTAATATAACTCGGGAGTAACAAGTAGTCTCAGAGAGCGATTCGTTCATTTTCTCGTGGCCGAGAAAAAAGTTGAAATAACAAAACCTATAATTATCACTTGTGAACGAATATCATACACATCTTACTAAACCTAGTCACGCGAAAGTGAATGAGGTAAACAAATACTTTCTGTTTTCTCTTCTGAGCCTATGCAGGTCACGTGAAAAATGACCCAAAGACTCGTACCCGGCAGGTTTAGTAAGATCAATAAGGTGGTACGTAAAGGAGATACCCTTTCCAAACTTGTAAGGGCGTAATAACTAGTTTGTGAAAGACCCAGAGAAACACAAATATCCGACGAGGCAAAATCCCGAAATTTTGGAATCACTGCCGGACGCATTTTTTTGGTCTCGAAAAGAGGACATGTCCGGGTAAAAGAGGACGTCAGGTCACCCTAAGTGTTGTGTTGTCCAATAAAGAATCGGGTTGTCATTAACTTATTTTATTGTCAACTCGCTTCGTCTCCCATCCCATGTGCTCTCTATCTGTTCATACGCCGTCTAACTGTCCGGCTTCCGTAGTTTGCGTTTCCTTAACTATACTACATATTCTTCCCTTTGTAGATTTATTCTATCTTTATCACATACATATCAAATCTACCCTGGTATAACATAAAATTTTAACAAGTATACCTAGTCTCCAATTCTTAAATTAAAATGCATTTCCAGAAATGCATTTTCATTTTCAAGAACGTGGCTGCAAAATCGTGACCACAATTCAAATTCAAATGCATTTCCAGAAATGCATTTTCATTTTAAGAACGTGGCTGCAAAATCGTGACCACAATTCAAATTCAAATGCATTTCCAGAAATGCATTTTCATTTTAAGAACGTGGCTGCAAAATCGTGACCACAATTCAAATTCAAATGCATTTGCAGAAATGCAAAATGAACGAAAAAGCATTCTGAGCGGCGCAGCAGAGTGACGTCAGTGGCCGCTCTTCTTTAGCTCCCTGCTGACCAAGCTACCCATCTTGTTCGGTAGGGGGCGGTGTGCACATCTGCATTGCATTACATTGCAAATGTGGCGGGAAATTTTGGTAACGATTTGCTTCCATACTGAACTGCTTGCAAAATACTATCAACAGTTGGTACGGGATGCCTTTATCTGATGACAGCATTGTTCGCTTCTCTGAGGTCTACGCACAATTTCATCTCAGCTGTATCTTTCTTCGGTGTGAGCAGTAGGTTTGACACACATTCAGATCCTTCATTGACTTCCTCTATGATATCCTGCTCAATCATTTGATCTAATTCCTGATTCACTGCTTCCTTCATGTGATATGGAATTTGTCTCAGTTTCTGTGCTACCGGTGGTACTGATGGCTCTATGGTCACTTTGTGCGCGTAGCCGTTCACTTTTCCTAGTCCTTTGAAAAGGTCTGCATATTCTTCAAACTAGTTTTGAAATATTTCTGCTGAATGTTGTACTGTGTTGATTGTCTCTTTATTGTTCAGAATTTTAATTGAGAAGCTAGATGTTCTTCCTAACAGTGCTTCAACATCTCCTCTGATAACATAGACATCATCCTTTATCTTACTGTCCTTCCAGCAAAGCTCAGCTTCAAAAAATCCAATGCACGGCAAAGCGGTTTTCTGTCCATATGCATAAAACTTCTTGTTAGTCTGTCTCAACTTTGTATTCCTTTTAAACAGTCTATTGTAAAGACCATCTCCTATGAAGTTTCTGCTGCTTCCTGTATCTATCACCATCTTCACTTTTAGTGCATTAATTTGGATTGTTTCTTTGCCTTCTGGATCTACCGAATAAACAAATTCATCCGAATCATCTGAATTCTGCTCATTTACAATCCTAATAGGCCTTTCTGATTTTCTTTGTTTCGATTAATTCTTTCCTTTGATTTCTATTTCTCCTTTCGAGCTGTTCTTTTTCCTATAAACTCGAGCATAATGACCCACCTTCCTACAATAGAGGCATTTGGCAGTTCTAGCTCCGCATTCATCTGCTGTGTGGTTAGACATTCCACATCTATGACACTCAGTACAGTTATCATCGTCTCTGTCTTTTCCGAATCCGTTCGTCCTTTTCTCGTGCATTGTGCTTGCTCTGCGTCCACTCCTATTGAAGTACACATGGCTATCTTTCTGATTACTGCCATCCGATAGTGCTGTTGCTTCAGCCTGTGCAGCTTCAAAAACTCTTGATACTTTTAATGTTCTTTCCAATGTAAGCCCTTCTTCTTGCAGAAATTTGTCACAGTCTTTTGTTCACACATTTCTCCACAATCTGATCTCTTATCATATCTGATTCGAGTGTTCCGAAGTCACACGATCTAGCTAGTTCTCTGAGTGCATTCACGAACGCATCAATACTCTTGTCTTGAGTCTGAGCCCTTTGTCTGAATTTATGCTTTTCGAGAATCACATTTCTCCGAGGTGTAAAGTAGGTAGTCAGAGCACTTTTAGCTTCCTCAAACATTACTTTCAGACCAGGCAGATTAGCAAAAATTCGTTGCACTGGTTTGCCTATACAGTGTAGCAAGGTAGCTCTTCTCACCTCATCTGGATTGCGTACGGAAAATGTTATAAGTCTCCATTCAAAGTGTAAATTCTGTATACAAGTCTGAAACTCCCATTTTCAACGGGGTTGGAGGTGATATCTGTGCCATAGCATATCCGACTTGAACAACAGCAGGTGCTCCGCCATCCTCCATCTCGATCACTAGCCTAGCTAACGCGTTCAACTAGCAGACTGTACTGTCGTTTTCTTTGAATGTTGAATCCGTGTCGTTCTTCAGTGCATTTGGACGACTCTGAAATTGTACAATCTTGAGTCCTTTTAAACAATCCTCGTCGCCATAAATGTTTTGTTGTCCAATAAAGAATCGGGTTGTCATTAACTTATTTTATTGTCAACTCGCTTCGTCTCCCATATATGTGCTCTCTATCTGTTCATATGCCATCTCACTCCGGCTTCCGTAGTTCGCGTTTCCTTAACTATACTACACTAAGTAAGACGTGAATGATATTCGTTCACAAGTAATAATTACAGGTTTTGTCCTTGTAACTGTTTTGTACTTTACTTTCAGTTCAGTGCAGTGTAATTGTTTGCCGCGATAATTAAATGCTAGTGTGAAATGACCATTTCAAATCATACAAACTGTCATGATGCATTATTTTAATGCAGGAATTTCTATTAAAATAGTATCTGCTGGTTTACATGCACTAACATATAGGCCTACATGAGAATATGATAAATGTTTGCAGTGGACGTATTCAGGCCATTTTACTGAACGAGATTCAAAGAACCGAGTCAGTAAAATGATCCGAACTTTCCATCACTAGCTCTGACTGTAGAGGGAACTGTCATTGGTCGACTGCTTTCTCAGTGTTGCCAGATGCTATGGGGCGCCGTTTGAAAAGTTTGCACGTCTGTTAGTCCTGCTCATTTTTCGCACATTTAGCACAAATAAATGCAGCAGAATTTTCAACTGTCACTTTTTTTAACATTTAGAGGGAAATTCATGTAAATACTAGTGCTGTCAGTTAAACGCGTTATTAACGGAGTTAACGCAAACCCATTTTAACGGCGTAACATTTTTTTATCGTGAGATTAACGTTCTTTTTGGCCTAGCAAACTTTGTAGTTCTTTTCACAACGACTACTGACGTTAGAAAATCTACAACACCACACCGGATCTAGCTAGACCGGAAAAAAAACAACAGGCAAGCCGCACACACTTGTTTGGGCTTGCGAGCCGGCTAAAGCGTAGGCAAACGTTACGTTTTGAGTGGATAGCGAGCACGAGACGCCGAAATTGATGCCAATTAGATTCTGAATGGAAAGGTTACTTTTAAAAAGTTGCCAAATGGTTCCATTGACAAGACCAAAATTGATCTGTGTGTTTTGTCGTTGTGAACTGAGCTATCATCGCAGCACGTACAGCCTGAAATACCACTTGATGGCCAAGCACACAGCTGATGCGAATTCTCCTCCCCCTCGTCAAAGCCAGGCAATGTTGCTTTCAATTTAAAAAAAAACATTTGCTCTAACTAAGCAATCCAATCCACTTTTCCATGTTGATAAGAGCATTAAAATTAGAAAAAATATTGGGACAAAAAGAAATCAAGGGACATTTATAATAAATAAAAATGTGCGATTAAATTGATTTAATCGCGAGTTAACTATGACATGAATGCGATTAAATATTTGAATCATTTGATAGCACTAGTAAATAGCCTACATGTCATAACTTATCCAGAGCAATGTTTCTGCAGTATGCAAAATGATAAAATAATATTTTATAGAACTGTTAAATCTAAATGTTAAATATGTAGCTAAATATTTTGAAATGAGCCAATAGCCGAGCTCCTGGCAGTAGCAGTGCACACAGCCCCGCCCATACCTGGATCAGTGGGTGCAACGTGGGTGACAGGACTCAAACATGGGCTGCGTTTCACGATAACGATGGATCGTAGCAACGATCGAGCAAAAAACGAAACCATCGATATTTCTTACGTGCGTTTCTCAAACATGCTCGTAAGGAGTAGGCTAATCTATCTGCTTTCAAGAGCTACACATTTTCAAGAGACACTTAAGCTACGATGTCTTTGGGAACTGCCCGTAAAACTAAGATTTGTCGTATGATGGATTCTACGATTAACTTACTTAGGCTTACGACGCTTTCAGGAAACGCAGCCATGGCTAGTTCTTTCCAGTTAGGAGAGATCAAACGCCCGTTATGGCAGGTGTAAGGGCAGCACTCCAAGGTGCAGGTCCACCGGTGGTGCTGTCCACATCATTAATGGTAAGTTGTTAAGTTGTTTTAATTTGAACTTCTTAATGCACTTTGGAGGAAGTTACATGACCTAATCCTAGCTAGCTAGCTAAAGTTAGCTAACATTTGTCAGGGTGAATCGGATGCTAAAGACTCGGATGCTTAGTTAATGCGATCGCTCATTACAGTAGGCCTACCTTAAAACCCTTCAAAGTCAATTGACGCTTGAGAAAGACAACGTTATATCTCCCGAACCGTACATGCCAGAAACTAATGGCTGTGTTGTATTGTATTTGTATGTCCCAAAAACTTTTTCACACTGGTTTCAAGACCTGGAGACATGCCAATATAATTGTACAATGGTATTATGTATTTCACCATAATAAACTAATGTTTTGGCTCTATATAACATCATGTTAGAAAATCAATGTCTCAGAATTCTATTTATTCCAAAACTATAAGGCACTTCACTGTAGGCCAAAGTATGACTCTTTCAGAGGCCATTATATCAACATAGTGCCTGGTAGACTTAACCCCTCTAGACCTTGGGGGCTTTATCGCCATATCTGACATAAAAAATGTGGGCTCTTGTTTCAGGTCTCCACACCAGTGGTGTCAACAGGCACTTCCAGCTCTGCCACCACTGTCACATCACTGAGATCAGTAAGTAAAGTTGTGTTATATAGCTAGAAAATGTTTGTTACTCTGAATGAAATCAGTAATGTAGCTGCAAAAAAAGGAAATCTATATAATTACTTAACTAAAGATTATGAAGCTATTTCTGGTTAATATTCAAGTTCAACACATAATGATTAAATTATGTGCATGGCAACATTATATCACCAGTAAATGTCTTGTCTGTTTTTCCCTTTATTAGGATGGGCATACTGTAGCTTACGGCTAGAGACAACACTGATGGCCTCGTCAATGCTTTGTCTTCTTCAACATCAATAGGACTAGATATTGCACACAGGAGGATAAAAGAAGATACAGTCCCTTAAAAAATGTACCACCCTAAAATGTCAATTAAATGTTACATGGGAAAAGTTGAATACATAAAATTGTACATGAAATCTGCAACGTGAATAGTAGCTTCCAGGGGCGATTCTAGGATCAGACCTTTAGGGGTGCTCAGCCCCCAATGAGAATGTGACATGGATACAGTGCCTTGCGAAAGTGTTAAACCGCCTTTCTAATAAATCACAAATTTCACTGGATAACAATTAATAAATGTATTTATTATGCAACATATTTAATGAATGAAAAAAGTAAGTCCCACAAAACGTAATAAAAATAAATACATGTTTTAAAAAAAAGAGCTGAAAACTACCAGCATCAAATGACACGATAATGATGTGTCAACAATAAATTAACATTGTTTTAACAATGGCTCAATTCACCCAAAAACCCAACCCAGCTAACCCTAAGGAACAATGTCATTCAACTCTTCTCTACCCTTTCAGTTTAAAACATCTCTGCAGATCATTCCTTCTACTTAGGGAGAATTAAGCTATGTCGCCTCACCTTGAGGGTGCCAAATCTATCCATCACTTTTTCGTGTTTGACTCTCTCAAGCACATCTTTCTCAATTGACATGACAGCTAGGTGCTGGAGTCTGCTTTGCCCCATGGTACTCCTGAGCCAGGTATGGAGCCGAAGCAAGGCACTAAAAGACCTTTCACAGCTGCAGCTGCTAACTGGTATGGTCAAGGCAACCTGAATAATAGCTTTCAGCGAAAGGAACATCAGAGTCCAGTAGGTTGTACACTGTGAGCATGTCTTTAACAGCACCAGCCTCTATCTTGAGCCTCAGATACCACCACTTCCTCTGCTTTAAAGATAATATGGTAATGTAGTGCCAGCTCTGACAAATATGGCTCAGACAAGAAGTGGTCTGAGGTTGGACTACACGCCTGAATTCCACTAAGCAATTTTTAATTCACACCAGAAAAACGCTTCTAAAGTTCAGAGATCATTCTGTCCAGACATGGAAATAACAATTTCCTTTTGAGTTTTTATGACTCGAAAGAACCACTGACTTCACTACCTGCCCCAGAAGTAGACTCAACAACAAATCCATCCACTCGCTTCGTCTTCCGCCTCTGTCCAGAAGATTGCTATGGGACTGCTATCTGGTTGGCCTCACATAAGGCCTTTGTTCTGGCGTGAAGATCTGCAGCAGTGGCATAACTGCGTTTCTCTAAGGGAGTCAATCACTGCATCTTTGTATGTCACTGCTTGGGCAAGATCAATTGTCTCCTTTTGTAGGCATCTGTGTAAACCTGCTGTTACTGTCAGGGTGTGAGGAGGGGTAGGACCAAAATGCAAGGGAGTACACACCCATACCGAAAACAAAGGGTTTATTTCTGAAAAAAGCCAGGGACACGGATAGGGTACTCACATAGACAGGTATGGTAATGACAAGACAAAGACTGGACACAAAACAGAAACCTAAATACACAGAACCAAACGACACACAGGTGGACACAATGACGCTAACGAGAACGAGACACAGGTGAAGACAATGACAGGGAAACACTAGGACAGGGCAAAACCAAAAACAGGGGGGCACAGCTGTGGCCGTGACAGTTACAGTCAAGAGAGCTTGGAACACAATCAGCAAGTACACTGCAGAGAATTTTCTGAGTTTTGTCATCAATCCCACTGCTGTAGGTGTGTTGATGGTAGGGAGGCACTCAATGATGGCAGGGAAATTCTCAAGCACTGCGTTCACTGAACGAATCTGGCATGCCCAATGTGTGTTGGACAACCGCACAAATTCACTTGGTTGCAATCCTAACTTCCGTTGAGTGTTCACAAACTTATGGTGGTTCACAAGCGAGACGCTAAAAAAAGAATGGATACTTTCCAGCATGGTAAAAAACTCAGTGGCCTCAGAAACTGCTCTGCATGTGTGACATAACACAAGGTTCAACTCATGTGCATAAAAATGCACATATATCGCTTCAGGATACTTCTCTCGAAAATGGGCTTGCACACCCCCATCTGCCCCACTCATGACTGCTGCCCCGTCATAAGTCTGTGCCACACATTTCAACTGATCAATTCCTTTCTCTACCAGTTGATCTTCAAGTGCAGCAGTTATTGATGTAGCATCAAAATGTGTCATCTCTGTAAGGGCTAGGAACCTCTCCTTCACTGTACCCTCTGTTGAAACATATCTCACACAGAGTGCCAACTGTTCTGTCTTTCCGTCTCTGGCCTCATCAGCCATAATGGCATACATTTTCGATTCCTTCATCTCACTGACAATAAGTGCAGTTACCTCTTGTGAACAACATTGTATCATCTCATTCTGACAGGCAGATGAGAGGTATGTGCTGTTTGATGGGGGTGTATACCTCTGCAAAAAAGGATCAAACTGTCTCAGAAGTGTCATGCACTCTAAGAAATTGCCTTTATTGTGGCTTTCAACGGTTTCGTCACTGCCACAACACGTTTCAGGTACTCTCTTCTTTCGCTAACTTCAGTGGAACTTGCTGTCTCTATCTGCTGTAGAACACTGCCTTGTGATAGATTTTCTTTGTAGCTGTTCCAGCAAACTACACTGTCCTTGTGTGACTGGGTGGTTTCATGTTTTTGAAACAAACTCAGTGCCTTTCTCCAATTTTTTACTCCACCATTCACAAAAACCTCCTTTCTGAGATTCTTACCAAATACTCGGCAAGCAAAGCAGAAAGCAGCATTTGTCCTAGAGGGGTATTCTAGCCATTTAAAACTCAGTATTGCAGTAAAGGTTTTACTCAGTAAAACCAGTTTTGTTGGAAAGCTCTTTTTTGCATGCCAAACTGATCCTGTGGGTACTGAGACAGATTTAACTGTTTAGGACCTGTGTCCTTATCCCCTAAATCAAAAGAAACATATTGAGACCCTGCTGCTTCGGCTTGGTGGTCAGAATGCTGCTCTCTGTCTCTTCATTTGTCTCTCTGGTCTGCTCTCTCTCTCTCATCTCCCAGACACTCTCCCTGTTCTTTTCTTTCTTCTTTTAATGTGAAAATAAACAAATAGCATATATAGTTATCTAGGAACGTTTTTAAATAAAGATGTCCTGTTTAGAATGAAGTCCACTGACATTCAGTCAGGTAACATCCTTTTTTCTCCTTGCTCTTACCTGAACCTGGCTCTTTTCTTGAGAAAAATAATCGTATATCCATCTAAGGAAAAACAGTAATATCCAATGATTGAGGGTTTGTTCCCATGCTTCAATTCACGGCCCATACATTAAATGTAAATATTTCATAAAGCCAAAGTCTATCAGAATTAGAAACATTGTGACTACTTTAACTAAAATAATGAAAGCATCTGTTAGCTCGTTAGCTGGCAAGTGTGCAAGCAGACTATCTGAGAGATAGCTAACATTAGCTGAAAATCTAATCCGGCTATCTGAAAAACTAGCCAGCGAAAAACGTCAGCTAACATTCTTTGACACTATTAACACTAAGATGGAACTAGAACCAGACACTTTCTAAGTCACAGTAATGGGGGAAACTTTGTCAGAACATTCAGCAATTTTAGTTGCTTACGTTTCAACTTGTGTTCTTGATCTGCGCCATGAGATTAACTTCTCCTTTGGTTTTACTGGCACTGGCAGACTACCAATGTTAAAGGTGCATGACGACACTGGATATTAAACCTGTTTAAATCCCTTTGAACCTGTAATTGTTTGTCATCTGTCACTAACAGACACGTTTGCAAACGTGCGTCTCTTACGGTAGAGCACTAAAACTTATTTAAGATAATAATTCATAATGATTAAAAATATATATATATAATGATTATTTATGTGTTATGATGAAATTTAGGGGTGCTTGAGCACCCCTAAAGATTGGCTAAAATCGCCAATGGTAGCTTCATTTCGCCCTTGCTGTCCTTCAATCCCATCCCATGGTCAGATGGAGCACTGGCTTCAACAGCCTCTTGCCTCTCACAGTGCTCCCTCTGGGTAGTGGACAGACACTGCATCTCTCGGACTCACCATATGAAGAAAATCCGATTAGCAATTAACCTCAAGGGGCTGTTATTTACAGTGATTTCCACGCAGATCAGGGGTTATGTGTTGTTGTTTTTTACCCACCTCTCCTTCTTGTAGAACTGGGCTTTCAAAATCACTGTCATCAGACAGTTCCACGCACACATTCTGCACAGAAGAAAGTTGTAAAACAGGCCACTTGAACAGTAAGTTACAAAGCGAAATATTTACGGTATTGCACTTATCACTTTATCGCATTGTAGATAAATGTAATCACTAAAACATCAAACTGCTAGATTTCCAGTGTCCTACCTAAAATACATTTGGCAGGACAACTACAAAAACCTACAAAAACGTTGAAGTCGTTTTTCTCAGTTCTACACTCCCGTGAGTTAAGGTATTTTGCCTTTGTAGGGCAGTAGGGCTCTCATAGTTGAGAGGCAAAAGAGGTTTAATTGACTTTAGAGATGTCTCATGTCTCTATTATCATGTGTCTATGGAACTCAGACACTGGGTCATCCACACAGATATACCGATTGATTGAACCAAAACTTTTGAGATAGTCAGAGAGTTCATTATCTAATACAGTATTGCTAAGGCCACTAACTATAACAGAGTTAGATATTTTCACACCTTCACGCATTACTACATCCATTTTGTATTCTGCCGGACTTAGGACTATTTTGGATCTGTGAAGTCTGTATTTTAGTATTAAGTATTATGTTTCTTCTATAGTAACTGCTCCTGGCTGGCTCGCCAAACATAATGTAGCACTTATAATGGTTAAACAGTGTGCCAAGGACCAGTTCTAGATTCGATGGGAGCAGTAGTAAGATTAGGTTAGGAATAAACAGACCACAGAATAGATTTAGATTTGCCGGCGTGCTTTATGTTGTATTACCAATGGATATCCCTTAAGCCAAAATAAAAACAGACATATACTCTTCAAAAGAAACTTGTTCTCTTCAGTTGTGTTTAATAAGGTGGATCCTGTAAACCTTTTAGTTTGACCTGGATTTATATTAATCGATATGTAATTTTGAAATATATCTTAAATTCTATTTTTCCCATGGGTTTGATCTAACTTCTATATTTTCTTTTAAGTATTTTCTTAATTAGCTTTAAACATGAGGAACCGTTCAGCTAATAAATCGAAAACACTTTTCATATGTATTCACAGTCACAATAGACTATTATGGAGTAAAACTATTATGAAATCAAAACATACAATGTCAAATCAGTTCAAAATCAGCCAGTCGCTGTTTTGCAACTCTTCACTGTGCAGAGTCTTTTGATACAAACGTTGCAGTTCTTTCATGTGCCGTCTTCTTCCGTTAGGGAGGATTCTATGGGTGGCTCGCCATCTTGGTTTTCCCACGTGCAGTGGACCATTAAATTCCAAAGAACCCAAAAAACCTGACCTGTTTATAAAACAGCGTCATACAACATGAAATTAGTATAATTTATCAAAGAAAACAATTTAACCAAACACTGCATACATTTACAATGACATGCATTTCACAATTAATCGAATAAAATGGATGCTAGCTCGTAGCTACTACATCGTAGTGTCTTTACAACATGTGAGACAAGTCTGCAAAAACAATTAAATAATACAACCATACATTTTCTTTATATTGTACAGTTTGGCTTTGACAAAACATATTTTTATCAAAAGAAAATGTACCAATTCCGTTCAATAAATGTCCCAAAACAAAAAGTTTCAGTTAGACTAACCAACACCGTGGTTAGTGTATTTTTCTTTCCTGATTGCTTTTGATTATTTCTTGCTCTCTTTAATGAATAGGTTTTAACAAACTTTAACTATGTTTGTTGGAGAGTATTGACAAATGTTAACTCCGTTTTCGTTCTTTATTATCTGCAGTATTCTCTCTCTCTCTCTCTCTCTCTTTTTTTTTTTTTTTTTTTTAGAACTCCTCTCGAGCGTTTTTCTCTCGTTCTAGCAGTAGCAACTCTCAACTGTTCCACTCAACTTTTCCCTGATTGGCTAATCGTCAATAGGCTACTCTTAAAGAGACATCACACATATAGACTATCAAGCCTATTGTTAATGATCCTGTACAGTGGAATTAAAAACGAGTTTCAAGTTCACCACACCACCGAATAATGTGTTATTAACTACCCATCCAATTTCGAATGAAAAAAAACACCGACAAGTATGTTAAATTAGGCTTTGAAATCGTAAGAAAATCAGCAGTCTTCTCTGTTCGAGACTGGGGGGGCGTGTCGCCTGAAGGAGCTGAAGCTTGGCCCCCTCGCTGGAAGGCGCCGCCTCTCTCACGTAAGCTACCTACGACCGAGATAATGGACACTACGGCAAGCCGAACAAAACAGTATAGAATTAGAATTGATTTGTTCAATGAGTGAAACATACAGATGCATATAAATGAAATGTTCCCCTGAGCTGTAACACAGGAGTAAAAATTGACACCAGAGACAGCAGACAGTGAGCTCTCCAACTACTCTAGCACATTAGCTACCATTTCACCAAAATACCATCATTCTACACCGAGTAGCCTAATATCAAGTTAGCGGTTTGCATTATCTCATAGCAGAGATACCTCTGGAAAAGTTATCTAGCATAATTATAACAAGCACACAGAACTGAGTGATGAACTGCTGGCGGCGGTGAATGGTCCAGGTGCGACCGGAGGATGAACAGCCGGGGGGGCGATGCTCAGTACGGCTCCGCGCTGCAAGAGAAGCCGTATGTTGGTGAACCCCGTCTGTCTCTGGTCCATGTTAAAACTGTCCGACGTGAAATGGTGAGTGCAGAGGCGGCTGTTGGAGTTTATCCAAAGCTTTCCATGAGCGTGGCTCTTCACAAAATATATCCACCTATTTTTCCTTTCATTATCAATAGGGAACTTAAATGGCGTTGCAGCGCAGCTGGAGTTCTTGCATCAGCGAAGATGCAGTTGCGGGTGGTGGGAGACATCCTGAAGCTAGCTAGCTAGCTGATGTAAGCTACAATAACAGTACAGCAGGAGGAGCCATTCAGTGATCTGACGTAGATAGGTCGAAATGACGTAGATACGTAGTTCTTTGGCTCTGCCCATTAAAACCTGATCTGAAAACGGAAGAGAAACTGTTCTTCGGTCTAACTCCACATTTCAGTGCGACAAAGTTTTAGCACTTTGCACATGCTTTCAGGAACTCATTTCACACGTATATAATGTACTTAGAAACAAACGATGGAATTTACTTTACAGGATCTTTAAACCTGTTACTTTAGTTTTTTTTACTTATTCAAGTTACTTATTTTTATGTAATTCACCTGGGTTACACAACCAATGGAGGAAAAGGTTCCACACTGAGGTGTAAGGATATTCTAACTTCCCTGTAGAAAAAGGCAAGAATATGAGAGGTGGGACCAGTGTTTCTTCCAACCTACACTTATACCCATTGCAGCAAATGTAATATATTCCCCTTAAAATGTAAAATATCTGACTGAGGCCATGTTGCCTTATTTTCACATAGCTCTTAGCTATAAAAATAAATAAAAAGTAAGTAAGTAAGACTTTATTTATATAGCACTTTTCATACAAGCAAAAAAGTGTTCCTCCAATCTCTTGGGGTATGTATTGCCTATTCCGGCAGACAAATAAGCTTTTCTTTTAAGGGTCTTTACTGTATCAGAATGGATTATTTCCCTTCAAGGTCACAGTGTGAGATTGGCTAACAATGTGAGGCTATTTCCTCATGCCTTCATTACTATGTAATTAGCTGCAACTGTGTTCGATTCACTTCATTTCTGGCTATTCAGATCAATTTCACTCAGGTTAACAGCTAAATGACAGGGTGCTGGCGGGGTTCATTTTTTTTAGCTGAATGGAAAGTATCACTTATAGGATTATAAAATGTTCACAAACCACTCATCAGTGCAATACACAGCATTTCAACTTCATACAGTCTAGCTCAATGCTATAGTGCCAACTCAACATGGTTGGAAGAGATTCTGGCAAATTAACGTCAAACTGCACTGCACGTCCTTGGTTTCTGAAAATGACACCTGCAAAACTTGAACTTTGCACAGTGCCTGGTTCTTGAGATAATCGTGTGTAAGGATGAGAAGTCTTTCAGAAGGCAGGCTGTAAGGAGGCACGACAATGTCAAAGGGTTGACTTTGACCACCACCCAGGCAGAGTGGCTAGCATGAGCGAAAACTCTGTCTCAAGACGTGCTTATATACATTAGCTGGACATGTTCAAACATAGAATGCACAGACTCGCTTCCTTAAAAGGTCTCACCGATCAGCCAAGTGATACAGTAGAACAGACAAAAACAGGTGAACAAGTCGTAACTCACATAAGCCATATTTGTGCATGTTTTGCTCCCTACTGTCTCCTCAAAGTCTGGCCAGAATGCGTTCCATGACGATATTTTGCTCAGTGAGGGGGCTCAGTGAGCAAAATATCGTCACGAAGACCCAAGCTTCATGTACATAGACAATCTGCATATCAGTTCCTCCCTTTTCTATATCTGTAAATTGATTTTAATCTATTTGTAACACGTAAAATCTCTGTACAAATGTCTGATAAGCCGGCACCCTTTAAATCAATCTGGAATCAATTTGAATTCCCATCACAATTATCAATGATGCTTGAGTTATCAGCCACATGTAACCTTTACTCGCATAACCAAACATCTCACTCCACACTTGATAAAAAATTAGTAAAAGATTATGCGACTAATCTACTCTACACTTCACACTTAGACAATCACTTGGTCAAAACCTTTTCCTGATAAGGATAAAATCCCAAATGTCATCTTTTATGTGACAATATTACATTTACACCTCTCCCATGTTAAATATACTTAAAGGTGACATGACATGCTGTTTTTGGATGCTTTTATATAGGCCTTAGTGGTCCCCTAATACTGTATCAGAAGTCTCTTTCCCGAAATTCAGCCTTGGTGCAGAATTACAGCCACTACTAGCAGTCCCACAAGGAGCTTTCCTCAGAACGCACTGTTTTGGTGTCTGTAGCTTTAAATACTAATGAGGAGCTGAGGGGCGGCACCATGCGCTAATGTTTACCATGGATGTATCGCAATGGCTGTAGCCCCGTTGCTGTAAGATGCCTTGAATTTGACCATTCTCATCTGATAACCCTGGTTTGCAGAGGTACACACTCAGTCATTTCAATGAGGGGAAAGGCGGATATCGCGCGCGCGCCATAACACCAACAGCAGAATGGTTATCCAAATAACAAAGTGTACAACACTCACGTTACAGCATGTGTATTCACACACATACATGCTATCTACCTTTCCATTAACGACAATAACTCAGCTGTTAGCTGCAGAGCTAATGTTACAGCCACATTCTAAGGGTAGCAAGCTAGGTAACCATATACAGTAAAGCTACAAAATGATATAGCGTTAGTTAACTTACTTGTCCGAGGTTAGTAGCTGGACGAAGGAGAGTTAGTACTGATCCAGAATTTAATTTCAGCAAAGCCAGTTTTGTGTTAGCTCAAATTGAAAAAACAGGCGTGGCTAAAGTGTTTGGCGCAGACATACAAAACAAGTGTGCCTACAACAGAAGTTGTGTAGGCGCATTTCCAGAGAAAATAAATTAAGACACTGGGTCTTCAGAGGCTCGGATGAAGGAACTGTAAAAATATTTTTGTTTTCCTTTGTACATCCAAACTGAGCAAATGTAATGCTTCGTTCGTTTGCAAGCCATGATGTCTCTCAAGGATAAAAACACTTGCACGGTCGTATTTCAGTTTCTTATGGGTGGGCCAGATTCTCTGGGCGGGCAAAGCAGAGAGAGGGGAGGTAACCTTCCTCCTTGTGACGTCACAAAGAGGAGATTTTCAAACAGAGCAATTGAGCCTTCATTTTCTCAAAGGCGGAGAAGAACACCCAGGGCTTGGTTTACACCTATCGAAAATTCTAGCCACTGGGGGACCAAAGGCAGGCTAGGGGAACTCATATTAAATGTTAAATAACCTAAAGTGAAGTTTTCACGTCATGTCACCTTTAACACTAATCACAAATGAATAACTTTACTTTTACATTCCTAATACTCGGAAGGCTATGAACTTATGAATCAAAACGTAAACAAATTTCAAGAAAGAGAATGTCTTCATTGTGGTTCAGCCAAACTCAAATTCATCTTTAGGTATGGCCTCTCCTTCTCCATCCCTCTCCATTTGTTCAACTCAGTTGCAATCATGATTAGACATTTCATGACATGCAACACTATCTTTCCTTCGTCAACAGTGTCTATGGAATCTATTGAGGAGAATGGACTTTCAGAAGAAATATCAGAATGTCCTCTAATGGATGTGATGTTAACCGCTATATCCCCAGTAGTTATAACCTGCCTGTTGGTAATAGAGTGCAAAGATTTCACCATTGGTGCTCGAAATATTGATTAAACTTTTCTGTGGAGTATCCTCCATCCTTTTCACTGATCTCATGGTCCTTCCCACAGATTGGTATTACTGCCAATGTCTCCACTTCTATATATCATGAACAGAAAGAGAAGAACAACACCATATCCATACTCATGATAATGAAATAATTTATCTGAGGCAAGAAATATTACCCATCCTGTCTGCTTCATCCTATAAGTCCTATAATGCATCTGCCATAGGAGTTACTCTCGAAGTCGAGACGCATGGATCCATTGTGGTTGGCCTTTAACCTTAACAGCTGTTCTGGTTGCCAAAAGAACCTGAGTTGGAGGTCCAAATCTTGGCTGGTCCTGCTGAGCCAATGTTTTTAGACTGTGCACTAAAACATAATCACCCAGCCAGGGGTGAAAGTAAGCCGGTACTGGCCGGTACGCCGTACCGGTAAGAAATGTCTTCCCGCTACGCCGTACCGGGAAGAAATTACGACACACGCACAGGCCCGACGCGACAAGGCAAGCAAAACAAGCAAAGCTTGGCTGTAGTAAATAAACAAATAAATAAATAATTAGGCTAAGTGAAATTTTCGGCGCCCATTAAACCTGTATAATAGTACCACCAAGAAATAAAAACTACTTTCACCCCTGCACCCGGCTGAAAACTATGAATACTCTGATCACCTGGGGCCTCATTTATCAACCGTTCGTACGTACTAAAATGTGCGTAAACCGTGCGTACGAATGAATCCACGCAAAAGTAGCGATTTATCATGCCAAGAGATTTCTTGGAAGTGTGCGTAAATCTAAGAATGGTCAATACTATGCGTAGCTGAGTACGAACAATTCCAAGTGGTGAAACAAGGCAATTGCATCGTGAACACGGGAACTATATAGGCCTATAAGATTGAAATCAATAATGAAAGCATTTTGCAAGGATTTCCATGAAATAACATTTAAAAATCATGAAATATTGTAATGATAAAGCCTAATTGAACACCATAAGGGGAGTTGTTAATATTGTTGAATTGATGTAATGTAGTGTAATGTTACAATATGCTTGTGGACCACTATAAAAGATAGTCAATTAACACGGAATATCTAAGAGAAGATGGCAGATCTAGCTGTGTTGGAAGATTTAGCACACGCCGCATTTCGCCGAGAGCGCATTTTCAGAGACAGATATCACTTCTTTGCAGAAAGTAATGAGTGGCTCATTAGTAGATATCGTTTCCCTAAACCCATTTTTGTGGAATTATGCGAGGATCTAAGACCAACTCTACAAAGACCAACAAGGAGAACGAATGCCATTCCAGTGCACATTCAGGTGCTATCCACCTTGGGTATCTTGGCGACGGGCACTTTTCAGCGTGAGCTTTCTGATCGGTCTGGCATCTCACAACCCTCCATCAGCCTAACGATGCCTGCTGTTTTAAATGCAATAATCAGTAGATCCCGTCAGTACATACTTTTCCCATATACAGTAGCACAACAGGTAGAAGTCAAACAAGGCTTCTTTGCGGTCGACGGCTTCCCAAACACAATTGGAGCGGTGGACTGCACCCACATTGCAATTAAAGCACCATCCCTGAACGAGTTCAATTACGTGAACAGAAAAGGCTTCCACTCAATTAATGTGCAAATCATCTCGGATGCGCAAAAGAACTTGTTGAATGTGGTGGCGAGATGGCCGGGGGGAACGCACGACTCATTCATTTTGCAGAACAGCAACGTTGGCCTTCGCTTAGAGGAGGGAGCTGTTCAGGATGGATGGCTTATTGGTATGTATTGCCCAGGCATCAAGTACTTGCCATTAGTGTATTCTATTTACCTATTGGTTTCCCTGTAGGAGACAGAGGTTATCCATTGAAACCGTGGCTGATGACTCCTTTGACCAATCCTGTGACGGCACAGGAGAGAGCCTATAATGCTGCACACAGTCGCACAAGGTCGATCGTGGAGCGCACAATAGGAACTCTGAAAGGCCGGTGGCTCTGTTTGTCATCTGCTGGGGGTGCTTTGCAGTATACACCGGAAAAGGCTTGCAACATAGTCATGGCCTGTTGTGTACTACATAACATTGCCATCAAGCATGGCATTCCACTTGTTCAGGAAGACCAACCTGACGAAACGATGCCAGACGCACCACCTTTCCAACCTCCAAATGCCTTGGCAGTTCAAAGGAGGATGGAGATTATTCAACGTTTTCGAGTAAGTACCTCCCCAAGAAGAGAACAGCCCACATGCCTTCAGCTCATTTATTTAACATTTGACTGGCACAGTTAACCAGTTGTTGTAGGGATTTGTTAATGTCATTGAGTGCAGTGCAGATGCCAGTTAATTTCTCATTTATATCTTTGATGGAGTTGATGATTTCGTCTTGTTTCTGTAGGACTGAGTCTGTCAAGACCCTTGGTTCACGGCTTGATGTGGCGCGGGAGCGTGGTGCCTCACTGTGGGTCGCAGCGGGGGGAATAATTGCCTCTCCCAGGATGACTCCGGAACTGTCTCCACTCACTGCAATTTATGGAATTATTTGATTACTGCATCAGAGCAGATTATAATTTCCTGTCAAATAAAGTGGTGACCACAATATTGACAACACTGTTGAAAATCAAATTATTCTACCTACCTTCAACCTGACCACGAGTAGACACCGGTGAATTGGACACGGTAGGACCTGCGACTAGGTCACTGTCTCCACCTGACACAATTCCAGACAGCGATGTTTCTCCAATAATTGCTGCAATTCTTAATTGCATGTGAGAAACGCTCGTCTCAACTTGTCCACCTCCAGTTGCAGCAATGTCTCGCCTGTGTGCGGCTACGGCCTTTTTTGCACTTGATTTTAAATCAAACCACTTTTTTTTTATATCTGCCAATGAGCGCCTCTGAGAAGATGCTGCGTTAACAGCAATCGCTACCTTTTCCCAAAGCATATTCTTTTTTTTGTTGGTCAAAACACCGCTAAGTGTTCCAAATAAAACTTTGTGGTTGCACTCAACCTCCGCCACTAAAACCTCAATTTTGTTTTGCGAAAAAATTTTTTTATTTCCTTTCTTTTCTTGCTCCATTTTCATTACCAATTTCTAGTTGAACTTGTTAGCTCCCTTTTTATTGGTGGTGATTCAACTAATTTAGATAATATGGGGCGTTTCGTATGCAAATGCTTGTGTTCGTGCACGAGTTTATAGACTAAGAACAGGTGAGATTTATCAAGGATAATCTCCTTGAAGTGTGCGTACGGCACTCGTATGAATGTTTGATAAATCGCACCTTCAACTGTTCGTGGGAATATTCCAAACCTCCACGTAAGAACAATTTCTACGCACGCTTGATAAATAAGTCCCCTGGGGCCTCATGTATAAACGTTGCGTACGCACAAAAAGCTTGCGTATGCTGGTTTTCACGCACACGGTGTGATTTATGAAAATTACCTTGACGTGAGAATGTGCGGGCCGTCACAGAAACTTTTGAGCAGACGTGAGAATGTGCGGACAGTCCGCAAAGTCATGTCTGGCTCTGTAACGTGGCAAATTCTATTCTATTCTAACTGAAAAGTGCCGAAACTCACCAAACATTACAAAATAATGTTTCCACTACAGTTACTGTCATACGTCTATGACGTTGACTGTTCAAAAAAATAAAAATATAAGTTTGATCATTAATGTGGATGATCACATCAAAATGCCCAAAGCCAAACGGGAAATGCTATATATATAGGCTACTGTTTAATCCGCCACCAAGATTTCTGTTAAACTTGAGGGTGTCAAACGAACGACAAAATCACTCAGGAAATGCAGGTCACGCTAACCCTATAGCTGCCATGCTGTTACGATGCGCCACCACTCAATTCTAAATTCACGTTTTACATCAGATCCATTTCTTCTTAATTTCTGCCATGGTCAGGTTCTCCAAACCCACAGCATTTACGGCCCTAATAATAATAATAATTTTATTTGTAATGCACTTTATATTTAGCTAAATCTCAGAGTGCTACAGGTTTAAAACAAGAAAGGCCGCCAAAAAGGACACTTTTTATCGCCTCCACATCTGTTCTAAGAACCTCGATCTCAGAGTCTGTGAAATTGTTCTTTTTTGCGTGTTTAGACATTTTAATTCAGACAAAGAAATGACCTCAGGAGCGCATTTATAGTCCATCTGCATATTCATTTATGGGAGGAGGCAAGGCGTTCATGTGCGGTCAATCTCACGTTGATTGTGATTTATAAAGGAAAGGTGCGCAGGACCTGGCATACGACCGGTTTTATGCATGTGAATATTTCTGTGCGTAGGTACTTTTCAAGTTTTGGCCGTACACCATCTTCTGGTGTGAAAGCTGCGCAATCTTTTATACATGAGGCCCCTGGAGTGGGAAGAGAATCCGTTACTTGTTGATTAATTTCAGACACAAAAGATCACAACTGCTATACATAATTTTGTTGAGTTTCCTGCACTGTTAACCATTCGCTGGTGTCTTGTCCATCAGCACACCTCGAGGAGAAATATCTAGCCATTAAAACGTCATGGGGAGCGAATCCTGTACCTGCATTAGCCATAGCTCTGATTGATAGAAGCACCTGTGGAAGGGCGTCTATCCAGGTTGTCTGTTTTGTCTTATGTAATTTAACCAGTTTTTATTTAATGGTCCTATTTGTCCTTTCCACTTGTGCTGAGCTTTGAGGGTTATAAGGAATATGAAATGTCCAATTCATCCCCAATGCGGCTGCTAATTGTTTGGTTACTCTCGAAGTAAAAAGAGTTCCATTGTCAGAATCTATCCCATTTGGTATTTCATAATGAGGAATAACATGTTCCATTAAACATTAACTACTGTTTGAGCTATACAAGCTCTGGTCCATTCTATCAATTCTGCAGCCTAAGAAACAGGTAATCTATGGGCTTCGATACAATTACCTAAATTATCCACTATGGAATATCCTTAAAGAATAGTTTTATCATCTGGGCGCATTGCTGAACCATCACAATGTAGCACAGTCAACAGACAAAGCACGGTACCATCACACCTTCTCCTACCCCGACAAGGGTCTTCCCCTTTGTCCTTATCTCCCAGAGGAAAAGCTTCAAAGCTTCTATCCCAGCATGGGGTCAGAAACAGAGGCCACATGGCCTCAGTATCAGACAAAGGATTTCTGAGGAAGAACTTTTCTGTTCTGGATTTACACACATATTCTCAAGGACTACATGGCTCATGGACACTATTTCAATGACAGTAGTTGATGTGTTATAATGTGTGCTTTTCTCATTTACTTAGAACGTTGTTTAATTGAGGTTTGATTATAACTTCCCTTCAGGTATAGTTAAGTCAGTCAATCTGGATATCAAAATTATTGTACCACACTTACAAAACCATTTATGAATGTTGTATTGTTATATTCTGAAGTTTAAGCATTCCATGGACAGTTGAAATAACAGAACTCAAAGCTAAGAGCCACTTCACACCTAACTCCTGTAACTGACCCCCTGTTCTTTGGAGTATAAAACCCCCAAACATACAATCACCCCCGCTTGTTTGTAGGATTAAACTGAGGTGAACGCGTCACTCTCTAACCTATTCTTCTCAACCTGCAAATTCACTGAGCGCCCGGGACTTTGACGAGAGATTCCGCTTTCTATTCGTTGGACATAACGAACCATTGACTCCGTTCTTCAAACCGACAAAAGTAACTGCGATTTGCAATATTTCTTACTTGTGACATATTGGCATGTTGTGATTTAATTGTAGATGTTTGATTGTATTTTACAAATGACTTAACCTAACCATCGTTAGGTCAGTTGCCATTGATCGTCCATTGTTACTAGAAAGGCCTACCTTTCCCTCTCTACCTCTCTCCCACACTCTCTCTCCCTCCCCCCTTCACACGTGCTCTACACAGCCATTGTGTTGCTCGCTCTCATTAGAATCTAGCCACTGTACTACTGTAGCCAAACTAACCCATAACTTATCTGGTATTTGTTCATTATAATGTCATTTTCCTAAATAAATCATTGTGTATAATATTCGCGTATCTCTCACGTTATCTGATCTGCCCTACTTTCATAGAATTCACTACTAAAGATGAGACTGATTATTACATATTAAACATAGGATTCCCTAATGTCCTAAACCAATATTAGGGTGGTGCCCAGAGACTTTATGATACATTAAGTATTTCTATCTTTAAACGAGCAAACCCCGCAATTTTTTTTATTTTTATTAAATCACTATGTTCCAAAGCTGTTTGTTACAAGTCTGTTCTTACACTGGATGTAGAGTTAATAATATCCATGCAATCATGAGGCTGAGTCAGTTTCATGCTATAAAGCTTTTAAATGCATAGCTGGATTTGTGTGTGTGGCCGTGGAAATAGTCAAATTTTGAGTTCCTGTCAAAATGTGTTCGTAATTGCTACGTCTTTGGCTTGTCATGTGTTGCGTCGTAATATTCACTAAGATAATGTTCACAGTATGTGAAGTGTTTAATACCATCAGATGTCCAATAACTATTGTTTGTGCCTTCTCCACCATCAAAGCAGCCGATGCTACACAATAGATACTTGATGTGACGAAAAGCATATTTCATTTCCTCATTCCACTGAATGACTTCTGGAGAGTCTTTGAGTGTGGCCTTGCAATTCTGCATCATGAACTGCGTATTCAGAAATCCAATTTATGCAATAGTTCACCAATCCTAGGAAAGACAACATCTCAGTTTTATTCCTTGGTCGTACAATGTCCTTAATGCTGTTCACCCTTTCCTGTGACAGAATCGACAGCCATCCTTCAAGATGTATCCTAGATAGTTCACGGATTCTTGACAAAATTGAAGTTTTTAGCAAGAGAGGCCCGGTGTCCACCTGTTGCCAAATTTTTGAGCAGAGCTATCAAATCGTGAGACACATTCTGTCTCATTTCTTGCCGCCACCAGAATATAGTCCACATATTTCAATAAAGTCGAGTTACATGGAAGTGATAATTGTGCCAGGTGCCCATTAACCATTGCACTATAAACAGCTGCTGAATCAACATATCTCTTTGTACGGTGTGTCCAAATATACTGTCGTTGTAATAAACTGTCAATAACAGGGTTAATCTCCTCTTCTTTTTCTTTAGATAAAGGATACTGTTTAATAATTATATTTTAACATTACCATACCGAATCCGTGGTTTAACGTCAGTTTGTACATCTTTTATAAAGAAATGCGTAGGTTCCAATCCATACGTCCAGATGACACAATTTATAAGATTCCTCATAATCTGGGGCCATTAATAAATATTGATTAAAAGAATCAATCAAATGTGGGACATCTGAAAAATCATTCCTGACTGCACACTCAACGGGTTCAATGTTATCAGAAGTAATCTTCCACAATAATAGAATTCCATGTGGTGAGATAAATATGTTCCTTGGAACTACTTGTAAGGTATCTGGATCTAAGTTTTATCTGAAAAAGGAAAATCAACTGATTTCAAATTAACAATCCTAGCAGCTGCAGCGACATTACAAGAGGCCAATTTCTTAATACCACTGATGGTAGATAACGCCTACACAAACTCAACATCCCCTAAAATAGACTTAGCTATGTGGTATGTCTTAACCCAACTTGGAGAAAAGCTGATAAGCATTATTCGGAGGTATGTGGATTGTGATCCCATCCTGAAAACATAAGATGGTTGCATTTAATTTACTCAATAAGTCTCTTCCCAATAATGCCATTGGAGAAGTTGAGCTAACAACGAAAGAATGTTGTCATTTATAATCATCAAAATATATCTGTAATGGAAGTGAAATAGGGTCTATCTGAGGCTTACCACTGATGCCGACGGACTGGACAGTATTTTTACTTAGAGGACAATCAATATCTGTTTTCCTCAAACAGGAGATGGTGGCTCCTGTATCAACCATAAAAGGAATAATTTTTCCTGCAATACTCAAACTTAATTGCGGTATTTCAGATGGCTTATCTGAAACATGAAATTGTGGGGCATTAATGATACATTTACCCAATGTCCAAGTCCATGGCTGTATACAGCGTCACTTCTTCCACATCAAGTTGACACGTGTGTCTGTCTGCTGTGTGGCCTGTGGTGCCATCGTTGGCCTCGGCAGGGCTGTGTTCCATGTGCCTTTGTGGGGAGGGGCGATTCTCTCCTTGAGCATATCTCCCCCTCTCCTTACACTGCATTCTAAAAGGACACCTTCGGAACGAATGACTTGCGAGTAAAATCTATAGTTGGAAGTTGTTTTAACTGTGGATTAGTTTTTAGTGACTCTGACATGGCTTTTCTCTCCTTGCGTGGTCTCTGTCCTGAATTTAATTACCATTGGCACATTCGATTTACTTGATAGGCACCCCATGTTTTGCATGCATGTTTAGTAAAAAAAAAAATGTTGGTATACTAATATCCGAAGTCAAACCTTTTATTTCACGTTCATTTGTTTATTTATCTTTAATCTTAAATATATCTTTCTACTCTTAAATTTAGCAATTTTATGACTGTAATCCATACGATAAAATACGTTTAGTTCTTGGGAAACATTTCTTGAGTCTTACACGTTTTATTTATCATTGCGTAGCCCCAACCATCAACCTAAGTTTTAAATTGTTTTACCATGACACATCATTTATCACAACGGCCTTTCACCGTGATAATTATGACCGCGCAGAAACAATAACAATATTGTTCGTCCCAAAGTCTGCTCGCCTGGGTCCCGGATGAAGAAAAGCTGTTCGTGACGCCAATTGTAAGGATGAGAAGTCTGTCAGAAGGCAGGCCAAGGATGCACGACAAGGAAATGGGTTGACTTGGTTTATTAGCACGATGTCGGATCACACCATCAGTCCACAACAGAGTGATTAGCATGAGGGAAAACTCTGTCTCTCAAGACGTGCTTATATACATTAGCTGGACATGTTCAAACATAGAATGCACAGACTCGCTTCCTTAAAAGGTCTCACCGATCAGCAAAGTGATACAATAGAATAGACAAAAACAGGTGAACAAGTCGTTACTCACATAAGCCCTATTTGTGCATGTTTTGCTCCCTACTGTCTGGCCCGAGTGCGTTCCATGATGATATTTTGCTCAGTGAGAGGCCTCACTGTATGACCTCTTGACCTCACGAACACCCAAGCTTCATGTACATAGAAAATCTGCATATCATTGTAGGAAACTCGTTGCCCTAAAATCCCATTATTATCCCATATAAAACCACACACACACAGATTCCTGGCATTATTTGATAGATGAACGTATAGATTTTTCTCATCTTCTCATCAAACCACTGAGGGCACTGGCATAAGCAATGAGCTACTGTACGCTTATCAATTTCAAGTACATGAGGGGTTTTCACTACAATACCACCAATAGGCACAAATGTCTGTTTTAACACATTTACATTACATTTAGTCATTTAGCAGACACTCTTATCCAGAGCAACTTACAGTAAGTACAGGGACATTCCCCCGAGGCAAGTAGGGTGAAGTGCCTTGCCCAAGGACACAACGTCATTTGGCACGGCGAGGAATCGAACCAGCAACCTTCTGATTACTAGCCCAATTCCCTAACCGCTCAGCCACCTAACACCCTGATGTAGTCATGCTAATACACATTTTGACCACTTGAAGGTGATGTTGAGCTGTTGAAAGCACTATGACATGGTGCAATATAGTGTACTGATGTGGCAGGTGAAAGAGATCATACAGCATTACAGCACATTTAACACATTTCATGTCTTTCTCCTGTCAATCTTTTATCTGGTTGTGAGGTCCCCTCCCCTTATCTGGTTGTTAGGCCCCCTCCCCTCTTTTCCATTCCTGTCTCTTCCCCCTCAATAGATGTTTGACCTCTGCTTCCATTTTCTGCTGGTTAGTCTGCCCAGATACAAACAAATACAGACACCCACGCATGCATATACGCGCAAGAACTCCCTCTCATACACTCGAGCACACATAATATCCCCCTCCCAAACATACATCCACTTCATGCGGGCTGTCATATTTATGCCTTTCGGTTATCATTGAACTTAAAAGCCGAATGATGAGATGAAATATTACTACCAAGTGTGAAGAATTCTTCTGCACTGTAATATTACCCTTTTTTGACAATATGAATTACACAGCTCAACATATACATTAGAACATTTATTTAATAGGCTTTGGGGAAAAGAATGACACTACCGGTTTACAACCTTCTTCGGAGTCATCGAGTTTTAAGAGTGTATACTCTGGATGCTTCCTCATAAATACCTAATCGTGAATCAGGTTGAAAGTACAGTAAGTATGATTTTTTCCAGTTCAATAAGAAACATTTTGTCCCCTATTAACATGTGTAAGCTAATGAGGCTCACTGAGAGACTTAGGCCGAATCCCAATACTCTGTCTAAAGGCCGATTTATACTTCTGCGTTTTTACGGAGACAGAGACAGGGAACGCCCTCTCCGTCAAGGAACGCCCTCTCCGTGCCCTCTCCGAGCCCCTCGGAGAGCTTTACGTGCACCTCCTGATTTTCCTGACTATCCGTCCGTCCGTCATTTTACGGATACCCCTTGGCTGTGATTGGTCCGTGTTAAGAACCGCTTGCGTCAGGGGCGGGGTTGCCGTGACCAACAAGAGAACAAAATGCTTTGACCGCCATTGTTGTAAGTTTTTACAATTCATATTTCAGCTAAACAGTACATGGAAATCAGCATCTGAACTAAAATGTGACGAGAAATGGGCAGTGTAGTTGCTGAAAATGTGCTTATTTTATTGATGAAACGGCTAATTTGTAAATTTGCTATAACCTTTCGATAACTTAGCTAGCATCGCAGTACAGCGCCACATGCTCTTCTGGCAGTGAATTGTTTTCAGCAACCACAGCCTTCGGAGTACTATAAATTCAACCAATCCGTCCGACTCCGTCCGTCCGTCTGGCCGTAACGGAGTCGGAGAAGTATAATTCGGCCTTTACACCTACCCCTTAAGGCCGATATATGCTTCTGCGTTTTTTGAAAAACTGACACATGGGAGCGCCCTCCTCTACGGGGAACGCCCTCTCCGAGAGCCCTCAGAGAGCCGGAGAGCTCGACGTGCACCTCCTGAATTTTTCTAACTATCCGTCGTAATTTCGGAGAGCTACGGAGAGCTACGGAGACCCCCTTGGCTGTGATTGGTCAGTATTAAGAACCGCTTGCGTCAGGGGCGGGGTTGCCGTGATAAACAGGATGAACAGAATCCTTTGACCGCCATTGCTGTAAGTTTTTAGAATTCATATTTCAGCTAAACAGTACATGTAAATCAGCATCTGAATTAAAATGTGACGAGAAATGGGCAGTGTAGTTGCTGAAAATGTGCGTATTTTATTGATGAAACGGCTAATTTGTAGATTTGCTCCGACTTCTCGATAACCTAGGTAAATAAACACTCGATGACAACTTACAAAAAACCGTTGCGCCACCTACTCTTCTGGCGGTGAATTGTTTTCAGCAACCACAGCCTACGGAGAACCATAAACAAAGTCTATCCGTCCGTATCCGTGCGTATCCGTGCGCCCGCCCATCCGTAAACGGAGACGCAGAAGCATATTTCGGCCTTTACCCCTACCCCTTTGTTTACCCCTAGCCCTTGTCCCTCGAAACTGAGGGGTAAGGGTTATAGCCCTATGAAATGAGGCACCACTTGGTTACGGTTACATATATCGATGTCTCCAAAGCAAGTAGTGTTATGCACTGATATCAAACGAAATTCGCTGCTAATGGAGTTCAGTTAAAACTGTAGACATGCATGGAGTCCATTCAAGGTTAATCAGAGAAATGCGGGACTGTTGTGCAAATCAGCAATGTTACGGTAGCAAACTAGCGATTTTTTGCAATTTGTTGCAAATACATATGTACAGGACTGTGTAGAGCACAAAACTAGACTGTCGTAATTTTTTAATCAATTATTTAAGCTGAAAATATTACATTTATGGGACTCCGATCTGGCCGCCATTGTTGCAGGTGGCGCAGTATTCACATACCCCTTGGTTTCAAGTAAGCTCCCGAAAACACTTGGTTTTAAACCACTTCGTCTTAGCCCTACCCCTCGATCAAAAAGAGTATTGGGACACCACTTACTCTCATGTGAACGCGCAAAACTAAGGGGTAGTTCAAGTTCAAGTCTTTTATTGTCAGATGCACAAAACAACACAGGGTCACTGACGTTGTGTCCTTGGGCAAGGCACTTCACCCTACTTGCCTCGGGGGGAATGTCCCTGTACTTACTGTAAGTCGCTCTGGATAAGAGCGTCTGCTAAATGACTAAAATGTAAATGTAGAAGAACCATTTGTTCTAAGTTTATATAAGGCAGGGTTTTATGGTTGTTCTTCATCACTCTTGCGAACGATCTGTGGCTATCACCTCCTTCGTTATGACTGATCACAAAGTACTTTGTTAATTCTTAATTTGTACAAGCAAAATAAATTGTATTGAAACCTCCATCTCTTGACTATTCAAATCTATACAGTGCCACTTGAATTTCCGCCATGTCACTTCCCAAAAGCAAGGCGGGGGAGGGGTTTGTAGATGCCCTTGAATGCTGTATAACAATGGTCGAGGGTCTGGTCTGCACGTGTGAAGAAGTCAATGTGCTGATAATATTTGGGCAGGACCTTCTTCATGTTGGCCAACAACAATGAAGGCTGCCTCTGGGTGCACATTTTCCAGACCATTGATAATCCCATACAGTTCATCCAAAGCTGCGGCCTTATCTGCCTGGGGGGCGTAGACTGCACTCATGACGACCGCAGTTAGGGTTGCCATCCGTCCCTTAAAATACGGAATCATCCCGTATTTGAGAATAAAGACGGGGTTTGTCCCGTATTTTCAGAGTTATCTTCAACGCAGCATCCCATGCAAATCATCCCACCCGCATTCTGTGAAGACTCGTCTTATTCTACCCCTGATTGGGTAATACTCGCTGCCATCGTTGGTCTCATCGGTTTGTTTCAGGTTCACGGCCAATCAGAGTCAGAGGAGGGCGGGGTCTCTTGGCGGAGAGTCGATTTGAAAGAATGCTCCAGATACCCCCCCGCGTAATAAGAAGTACACTTATAAAAGGAAGTAGGCTTGACATGCTGCTGCACTATATATATTTTTTCAAATATACCTTTTTGAGTATCAAAGCATTTGTTTAATTTAAAGTTAATAAGTTAATAAACATATGGTTCACATCTCACAAGTTCCTCCGAAAGCCTATTTTTTGTGGTCTCACAGTCAAACTTTGTTGGACTATGTTTATTATCATCATAGCTGTGTTCAGCCATGACGATATGACCACTTGAGTTGTGATATAGAATTAGACTGAGTGCATCTGTTCACACTGATTTCAATAGCAGATATCTTTTTATAATGTATCAATATTAATATTTTTATGAAAACGTGTTTTAAGTTGTGATTTACAACCACTGGCACGTCATCGGGCCTGTGGTCATCGTGGCCCCGAGGGGTCACGCTGCGGCAGGTGTCCCTTATTTTTCTGTATTGAAGGTGGCAACCCTAACCGCAGTGAACTCCCGAGGCAGATAGAAGGGTCTAAGTTTTACAGTTAGAAGCTCAAGAACCGGAGAGCAGTGAGATGCTAGTACCGCTACATCCCAGGCCCATAGAAAGTTAACCATAACACAGACCCCTTTGCCCCTGCGCTTGCCAGAATCAGCTGTCCTGTCCTGTTCTCCCAGTAGCCAAGTCTCGCCGAACGCCAGTACACAGCAGTTCCTGATGTCCCGTTGGAATTTGACACAAGCATCAAATTCATCAATTTTCTTGTCGATGGACTGAACTTTAGCAAGTAGGATGGTTGGAAAAGCAGCTTTGAAGCACTGTTTCCGAGTTCAGACAAGAACATCAGCACGTCAGCCTTGTTTCTTCTTCCTTCGTCTTGCAGGTAAACAACGGCTGAACAACAAAGAGCCCGCTGCAGTCCGAGCTTGTACTCGAAAGTGGAATTCAAGTTCGTAAAATAATTCTTGCCAAGTGACAATCTAATATCCAGAAGTGTCTACCGGTCGTACTGAATGAGCGACAATGTAACATGGACAAAACATGTTACGAACACTAACATAACAAACAAAATGCTAGGTACTCGCAGAGCTCTCGTCAGTGCGGCCATGCTGCAGGCTCACCGGAAACCCGTAGGGGTAAGGGGTAGGGGTAAGACGGAGTATTGGGATTCGGCCTTAGTAACAGTGGAACGTCAATTTCTCATTTTGAACTGACAACTTGTGGAGTTAGTACTGTTTGAATCGCGATTCCATCTGAAATACTGCCGGTGACAATGTTGTTAGAATAACTTGTT
Organism: Osmerus mordax; assembly: GCF_038355195.1. Lineage (NCBI taxonomy): Eukaryota > Metazoa > Chordata > Actinopteri > Osmeriformes > Osmeridae > Osmerus > Osmerus mordax. The sequence goes on along the minus strand of NC_090072.1, from coordinate 9,696,988 downwards.
TCAAAGGGGGTTCAGCTTGTTTCAAAGGGGGTTCTTAATGAATGCAACGTAGGCTAAATGCTTGAAAATATCACTAGAAGGGAAAAACTTAAGGAGACGTTAAAGTCATGGAGGTTAGGACAATTTTTACACCGGATTAGCCAATATCTTCGTTTGATCCAGCTTTTCAACTGAAGTTGCTATAGCTTATCACTATTGCCTCTTGCAGGGGAAATGAGAAGACAACCGTTTCATTCTACACTTGACTTTTTGTATTTTGAATTCTAAATGAGCAGCAACAAATGTATGCTTTTAAATCTATTTAATCTTCATAAATAATAAGTAGCCATTTTTATATAAATATACAGAAATATCAGTTGTAAAAATTACAGTTAATAAACGGACTCATCTGCAACCGAGGCAAGCAAGCACACCCTACAATTTCCCCAGAAATAGTACCTCTCTAGTTTAATTTGTCCGTAAAATTGAAAGAAACTGTCTCCCATCCAGCCCAGTCTTCACAACTGAGACAGGACACATCGCCTCCCGGGTTCTGGTTTCATCGCCACCTCCGTCATCTACCTACTGGATTGATGGTCCTCCCAAGCCTACGACTCGGATGTCAGGGCCAACCTCGTAGAACTCATGGCACACACACTTGCATCATTCTCCCTAAATCTCAAATCGAGTTTTTGCTACCAGCCTAATCTTCCTGCAACAGACTTGGCTTTGTTACCTGCCTTATCATTCATTCCTCCAATACATTTCCTAATGTATTCAGTTGTTGGTGCGGTCCTTGAACTCGTGAATCCCCTACTTGTGTCACAAGCCTCTAACAGCTATTCTGGAGGCTAAGGCCTCATAAACCCACATGAATGCAAGGTAACGCCAAAATCCATCAGCTACGGGACTGTAAGTGGACATCATAAAGTGGTCTTTAATAAAGGTTAAGTTTTACCCGTCTCAATGGTGTTTTCTCATAAGGTGCCTATAACATCCTTTTTTTAAATACACCAATACTGCATTTTAATGAGTTTAAAGCACATATTACTTACACATTATAGTCTTGCAACCCATTTCTCTAAATGTATTCCCAGCATATTTCTCTGTATCAGATAAAGATAGCATTCATATGGTGCTGATTTTAGTACATAGAGCAAAGATGACAGAAAATAGGTCTACGGGTCTCTTTGTCTTCAACTCCAGGCTTTATGATGTATAGTTCCAGTACTTTGCTGTTCTGCGTCCACCGTCAAAGTGAGTTATGCAACTTAAGTATAGACACAGAGACAATTTTTGGTCAAGAAAGTTTTGTAAAGAAAGAAATGTTTTCCTTTAACAAGAGAAGCAAGGATGAAAATAGAAGGGAAGAAGAGAACAGCTTGTTTAAAGGAGACATGGTAAACTTGTTTAAAGATCCTGTAAAGTGGACCTGGAAACGAGTTTTAAGTTCGCCACGCCACAGAATAATGTGTTATTAACTACCCATCCAAATTCGAATGAAAAAATAACACTGACAAATATGTTAAATTAGGCTTTGAAAACTTGAAAAAATCAGCAGTCTTCTCTATTTGAGACTGGGGGGGCGTGTCGCCTGAAGGAGCTGAAGCTCCGCCCTTCGCTGCCTAGTGCCTACCTCCGACCCAGATAATGGACGCTATGTCAAGTCGAACAAAACCGTATAGAATTAGAATTTATTTGTTCAATGAGTGAAACATACAGATGCATATAAATGAAATGTTCCCCTGAGCTGTAACAGTAAAAATGGACACCAGAGACAGCAGACAGTGAGCTCTCCAACTAGGCTACTTCTAACACATTAGCTCCCATTTCACCAAAATACCATCATTCTACACCGAGTAGCCTAATATCAATTTAGCGGTTTGCACTAACTCATAGCAGAGATACCACTGGAAAAGTTATCTAGTATAATTATAACAAGCACACAGAACTGAGTGATGAACTGCTGGCGGCGGTGGATGGTCCAGGTGCGACTGGAGGATGAACGGCCGGAGGGGCGATGCTCGGTACGGCTCCGCGCTGCAAGAGAAGCCGTGTGTTGGTGAACCCCGCCTGTCTCTGGTCCATGTTAAAACTGTCCGCCGTGAAATGGTCAGTGCAGAGTCGGCTGTTGCCATTTATCCGAAGCTTTCCATGAGCGTGGCTCTTCACAAAATCTATCCAACTATTTTTCCTTTCATTATCAATAGGGAACTTAAATGGCGTTGCAGCGCAGCTGGAGTTCTTGCATCCAGGGAAAATGCAGTTGCGGTTGGTGGGAGACATCCTGAAGCTAGCTAGCTAGCTGATGTAGGCTACAATAACAGTACAGCAGGAGGAGCCATTCAGTGATCTGACGTAGATAGGGCGAAATGACGTAGATAGGGCATTTCTTGGCTCCTCCCATTAAAACCTGATCTGAAAACGGAAGAGAAACTGTTCTTCGGTTTAACTCCACATTTCAGTGTGACAAAGTTTTAGCGCTTTGCACATGCTTTCAGGAACTCATTTCACACGTATATAATGTACTTAGAAGCAAAACATGGAATTTACTTTACAGGATCTTTAAGAGTTGTTAGACTAAGGTGTTGACAAAAGCACTATACAGTATATTGGCACCACATTAACTACTGTTGAAACTTTTCAAGAATAAACATTCACACTGCTTCACAATTGTACTTTTTTTATTAGTACTTTTATTGTACCAATGAATAATAGGTGAGAATTGCAACTGTGTGTGTTGCTAAATAAATTTGACACTGGAATAACTGGAAGGAGGGGGGGAGGTCAAGAGCACTTGCCAAAAATACAATATGTTTGTAATGACGCATTAAACGGATATGCAGCTCATGGAGATCTGTCCTCCACACACTGCCTATGTGCTGTGAGATCATAAAAGGTGTCTTTATTTTTCCATTATTTTATTAAAACTATTATGCCTTAAAACTGTAGTGTGCACATTAATTGAACATAATTAGTCTATAATAGACAGGTCTATCTAGTATAATCTAATCCAATATAGTCTATAATGATATATTATATATACAGTATAGTGATCTTCTGCACAAACCTTTACTGTCAGATGAGGGCAGGGGATGAAACCAGTAGCAGGGAGAATGCCATCCAATCATTAGTGCCAGTCCAACCTTAATGATTTGATTTGTCGTGTTTATTACAGTCCTGTGACACCCACAGATATCGGATTGATTTAATTTTACTGTCAAACCTTTAGATTTATTGGTAGATATAAGGATGTAAATATATCAGGATATGACAAAATGCTTCTCAACAACATAGATCATTTTTGATCTGCACTTTGGCACACAGCAAATTATTTAAAGAAAAAGCGAATACAGTTGAACTTGTTTTCAGTAAATGCATTGTCTGGTTTATTTTGTTACTTTTCAGTACGTCACATTCAGTGTGCCACTTAGTACTGTAGGCTCACTTTGAATAAGGTGCCCATTAACACCAGGCCCTTCTAGTAAGTTAGCAATTTTTTATGAAAAACCATAGAAGGGTGAATTACTAGTTGACATTGGTGTTATGTATGCAACACAGCAGGGGCTTCGTTAGACCCTTTTTACTGGGGCACGTGCCTCAGTATGAATCTGCTGTGCCCCAGTAAAATCTAAAGTCAGAGTTTTAATAATTTACTTTATTAGACAGTGCATTCATTTAGATTGATAATCTCTGAAAAAATAAACGCAGTATCCCAATTAACGCTTGTAGTATCAAAGCAGTTTAACCGAAAACACAAACCAATGCCTGCAGAATTCCATGTTAGCGTGCTCTTCTGAGCTTGCCAAACAGCCACTGCAGCACACACACAGAAGTCCATGTGTCGGACTCAGCACACAAGTCAGAATTGAGGTAGGCTAAGAAAACATTACAAAACTAAAGAAAGTTTCTAAATGATAGGCCTACCGATTATCTTATTTTGACTAAAACGATATTACATGAATCTCAAAAAACAGTATTTGCGCTCAAATGAATGCGGAAAAAATGTGCACGCTTGCATTAACTATTGATGTCCCTGCCAAAGCTGATAATCAAACTTGCGTCCCTGAACTGTTGTATAGTGGGTTAAGCAAGGGGAGTTTCTATAGCCCAGTAGTGCATTGTAGCCTGGTCCTAACCAGACCCTCGTACATTTCATTTGTACAGAGGTTCTGGGATCGCTCCATTGACAAGCGTTAACTTTCTTGAAGGCAGGTACTCTGATGAAGTTTAAAACTATTGGATCTGCCCAGAGCCACGCTGGGCAGATCTACTCTATTCAACCCAGCTGTTTTTCATAATAGTTTGGAAGAATGAGCAGAGGGTTGGCGCCCTCTTATATAGGGGGCACCTGGCGATGGATACATTTTTGGGCTTCAGTGATTGGCTACATGAATGTAGTGGGTTAAACCAATATTAAGCACACCCTACAATTTCTGGGGAAATTGTAGGGTGTGCTTGCTTGTGTCGGTTGCAGATGGGTCCGTTTATTCACTGTAATTTTACAGTTAAGTAATTTTTTAAGACTGCATAGATTTAAAAGCATACATTTGTTGCTGCTCATTTAGAGTTCAAAATACAAAAAGTGAAGTCTAAAATGAAACGGTTGTCTTCTCATTTCCCCTGCAAGAGGCAATAGTGATAAGCTATAGCAAAATTCAGTTGAAAAGCTGGATCAAACGAATATATTGGCTAATCCGGTGTAAAAATGGTCCTAACCTCCATGACTTAAACGGCTCCTTAAGTTTTTCCCTTATAGTGATATTTTCAAGCATTTAGCCTACTTTGCATTCATTAAGAACCCCCTTTGAAACAAGCTATTATAACAACGTTATCACCGGCAGTATTTCAGATGGAATCGCGAATCAAACAGTAAGCCTATCTGCTAACTGAAAATATGCCACCAAAAACGTAAATAAACTTGACATTTATTTAGGGGGAAATGGCTAATTCAAAACAAGTTTGCTGGAAGCGATCATTGTCAGTAACAATGCCAAATGCAACCATTTGGTAAATTGTAAATCGATTTCCTTCTCATACTTTCCCGTACCTTCACAGTACATTTCCCTGTTGAAGCCCAGCGTCCATGGACTTCTTTGAACAGTTTTTTTCAGTGCTTCGAATTGGATAAATGCTGCGATTATGTCCCGCCTTTAATTGAACCGTGTCACGTGACACGTTCAAAGCACGCGTTTATTTTATGGAACGGCGACATATGGAACGCCGACAGGGTCAAATGTACTCGTAATTTAAACGCGTATTTTGGATTGGACACCCGTTTAGGAAGCGCCTGCAGCTGTTTCATAAGCGGCTGCAGCCGTAAATGTGCAGGCGAAAGTTAAGGCCGCAATATGCTTCTGCGTCTCCGTTTACGGATGGGCGGACGCACGGATACGGACGGATAGACTGCGTTTATGGTTCTCCGTAGGCTGTGGGTGCTGAAAACAATTCACCGCCAGAAGAGTAGGTGGCGCAACGTTTTTTTGTAAATCGTCGGAGTGTTTATTTACCTAGGTTATCGAGAAGTCGGAGCAAATTTACAAATTAGCCGTTTCATCAATAAAATACGCACATTTTCAGCAACTACACTGCCCATTACTGTTTAGCTGAAATATGAATTGTAAAAACTTACAGCAATGGCGGTCAAAGGATTCTGTTTGTCCTGTTTGTCACGGCAACCCCGCCCCTGACACAAGCGGTTCTTAATACGGACCAATCACAGCCAAGGGGTATCTGTAAAATGACGGACGGACAGACGGATAGTCAGGAAAATCAGGAGGTGCACGTAGAGCTCTCTGAAGGGCTCGGAGAGGGCACGGAGAGGGAAATCCTCGTCGGAGAGGGCGTTCCCTGTGTCCGTCTCCGTAAAAACTGAGAAGTATAAATCGGCCTTAAGGGCTCTAGTCGTTTGAGACCTTTTAAGAGGAGGGCAATCTGTGCATGGGAGATGGCGGGGCAGGGGTGTCTGGAGAGCAGTTTACAGAAAATTAATCTTCTGATGTAAACTTGTATGTTGGATGTCCGGATGGAGAGAGCAGCTCTACCTAGTAAGCCACCAGGAGTTGACGTTTGATGCTGCTGGGAGATATCTAGTAGTTGGAGAGGAGAAGAGTAATGCGGTTGAGTTTGTTAGTAGGAAGTGATGCTTAAATAAACTGTGTCCAGGGTGATACCAAGGAATTCTGGGGATGTGGCAGGACCTTCTGTCTTTTCAAGAGAAAAGGGATTTCCTAGCTGAGCAAGGATAAAGTGAGGGTGTGGAGGCCTTGGACTAGTGGAGATGAAGGCGGTCCAATGATAAGAAAGTCATAGAAGAGATTAACAAGGTAGGGAAGATTATTTATTTGAGAAGGACCCAGCAGAGAACATCAGAAAGGGAGTCAACAATTAGATGGCTGCTCTAACATCAAAAAGTTATACAATGAAATAATAGGCTCCATTCCAGTAAACCCCAAAAAGGATGGGAAGGACCTTAAACCCAGAGGCGTTGTCTACCTTAGCCAGCCATGCGCCTCGTCTGGCTAGACGGATAAGGGTGATGGTGTGATTAATGGTGGAGTAGGAGAGGGAGAAATCCAGAAAGGGGATGTGGCTATTGAAACTGGAACCCAGGAACAAGAGAGGCAGTCTCTGTAATTGTTGTTGTGACTGAGGGAAAGGCATAGGGCTGTATAGGGTTCAATTGGCAATCGGTGGGTCAAAGCAAAAGATTGTTATGGGTAGAGCAGGTGTTAGGTGGAAGAGGTGGGGCTGTGACTTTACATTCCATGGAAGGGTGAGAGGGAGTGCCGCACAGGGAGCAGGGTATGGCAGAGCAACGCGGTCAGCAAATATCTCGTTATTTACATTTATTCGTTTAGCAGACACTTTTATCCAAAGCGACTTCCAAGAGAGAGCTTTACAAAGTGCATAGGTCACTGATCATAACAACGAGATAGCCACAAAACATTGCGAGTAGCCAAAACATGAAGCACACATTGTGAACAACCAAAGTAAGTGCCAAAGGGAAGAACCATAAGAGCATGTAGTTAAACAAGTTACAATTAAACAACATGAACTGCTATAAGTGCAAGTGTACCTGTGAAAAAAACTAAAACAAAAGACAAGCAACAATAATAAAAAACAATATATCACAGCGAGTACAAACAATTTAAAATCAGTTACCACTAACCACAAGAGCAACAAGTCTCTGAGCAAGAGTCATTGTGATCCTTGAGGAAACTAACATCGGGTCAAGCGAACCATTCCTAAGTACCGTTGTACTCCCGGAACAAGTGCGTCTTGAGCCTTTTCTTGAAGGTGGAGAGACAGTCAGTGTCTCTGATGGAGGTGGGGAGTTGATTCCACCACTGGGGGGCCAGACAGGAGAAGAGCTTGTGTTGGGACCGGGCGGTCTTGAGCGGTGGGACCACCAGGCGGTTGTCTGAAGAAGACCGTAGGTGACGGGTGGGGGTGTAAGGCTGCAGGAGAGACTTGATGTAGACGGGTGCAGTCCCGTTCACTGCTTGGAAGGTCAATACCAGGGTCTTGAATCTGATACGGGCCATGATAGGTAGCCAGTGGAGAGAGATGAGGAGCGGGGTAACATGGGAGCGTCTGGGTAGATTGTAGACCAGGCGGGCCGCTGCGTTCTGAATCCTCTGAAAAGGGCGGGTTGCACATGCTGGGAGACCAGCGAGCAGCAATAGTCCAACTTGGAGAGGACAAGTGCTTGGACTAGCAGCTGGGTGGAGTGCTCAGACAGGTATCTCCTGATCTTCCGGATGTTGTAGATGGTGAATCTACACGACCGGGAGACCGCAGCAATGTGGGCCGTGAGGGAGAGCTCGTCGTCCATGGTAACCCCAAGGTTCCTGGCAGAGGATGAAGGGGTCACCGTCGCAGATCCCAGGGTGATTGAGAGATCGTGGGAGATGGAGGGTTTAGCCGGGATGATGAGAAGTTCTGTTTTGGCGAGGTTCAGCTGGAGGTGGTGCTCGGTCATCCAGGCGGAGATGTCTGTGAGGCAGGCCTCAATCCTAGCTGAGATCCCCGGATTGGTCGGGGGGAACGACAGGTACAGCTGCGTGTCATCAGCGTAGCAGTGGTAGGAGAAGCCATGGGAGGTGATGATTGGTCCAAGTGAGGTGGTGTACAGAGAGAAGAGGAGGGGTCCAAGGACGGAGCCCTGTGGGACACCAGTGGAGAGCTGGCGAGGGCCTGACAGTTTGCCTCCCCAGGAAACCTGGTAGGATCTTCCCGACAGGTAGGATGAGATCCACTGGAGTGCAGTGCCAGTGATGCCCATCTCAGAAAGTCTGGCGAGCAGGATCTGGTGGTTAACTGTATCAAACGCTGCAGATAGGTCCAGCAGAATGATGACGGATGACCTGGAAGCCGCTCTGGCAGACTGGAGGGCAGTGGTGACAGAAAGGAGGGCAGTCTCTATGGAGTGGCCAGTCTTGAAGCCCGATTGGTTGGGGTCAAGCAGGTTGTTCTGAGAGAGAAAGTTAGACAGTTGGTTAGATACAGCACGTTCAATTGTTTTTGAAAGGAAGAGCATAATGTAACAGTGATACTGGTCTGTAGTTCTGGAGGACGGCAGGGTTAAGGGAGGGTTTTTTGAGTAGAGGGGTAACTCTAGCCTGTTTGAAGGCATAGGGGAAGGTGCCAGAGGTATGAGAGGAGTTTAGGACATGGAGAAGAAAAGTTATGATGGAGGGGGAGATGGTTTGAAAGAGAGGGGAGGGGATAGGATCAAGGGGACAGGAGGTGGTGCGATGAGAGAGAATGAGGTCAGAGATCTCTGCCTCAGACAGGGGAGAAAAAGAGTTTAGACATTTAGTTGGGTCAGTCATGGAGGGTGAGAGGGTAGGAAAGGTGGGTTTAGGGAACCGACTGCTAATGTCGGCGACTTTCTTCTCAAAGAAGGAGGAGAAGTCGTCTGCTGTCAGGGTGGAGGGAGGGGGTGGGGGAGGTGGGTTAAGAAGGGTGGAGAAGGTAGAAAAAAGTTTGTGGGGGTTTGAAGCAGAGTTAATTTTGTTCAGAAAGTAGAGGGTTTTAGCACCAGTTATGTGAGAAGAGAAGGATTTGAGGAGGGAGTGATACTTATCAAGGTCCAGACCGCCTTTGGACTTGCGCCATCTCCTCTCAGCTGCCAGAAGGGTGGACCGTTCTTCACGAATAACATCCATAAGCCACGGGCAGGAGGGAGAAGATCGTGCAGGCCTGGTTGACAGGGGACAGAGAGAGTCAAGTGATGCAGTTAAAGTGGTTAACAAGGTGTCGGTGCCAGTGTTAGTGGGGTGGGACGAGAACTCGTCAATGGGGGGGAGGGAGGATGTTACAATAGAGGAGAAATGGGAGGGGGATAGGGAGCGGAGGTTGCGGCGGAAAGTTACAAGGGGAGGGGAGGTAGAAGGAGTTGGAGGGAGAGAGATAGAGAATTGGATAAAGTAGTGATCAGAAATATGCAGTGGGGTTACAGAGGTTAAGTCAGTGATACAGTTACGTGTCAGGATGAGGTCTAGCTGTTTACCTGCCTTGTGGGTCGCCGGTGTGCTCAGCAGCGTCAGGTCGAAGGAGGTCAGGAGAGACAAGAAGTCGACGGCCTGCGTTCCTTGGAGGTGGATGTTGAAGTCCCCAAGGACTATCAGGGGGGTTCCATCATCCGGGAGGACGCTGAGGAGCATGTCCAGCTCCTCCACAAAGTCGGCTAGCGGGCCTGGTGGGCGATAAAGAACAATTAAGCATGCTTTGATAGGATCAGTTAGCATCGCACAATGGTGTTCAAATGATTTGGCAGTAACAGGGAGTGGTGTGGATGTGTATTTAATATGTGGGGAAAGAAGCAACCCTGTCCCACCACCCCGCCCCGGTTGAGCTGGGTGAGTGAGTGAAGGAGTGGTTGACGGAGAGAGCAGCTGGAGTTGCAGTGTTCTCAGGGCGGATCCATGTGTCTGTCAGCGCAAGGGCATGAAGAGAAGCATGAGATGCAAACGCTGGGATGAAGTCTGCCTTGTTCACAGCAGACTGGCAGTTCCAGAGCCCTATAGAAAGAGAGAGGGCAGGTGGAGAAGATCTGGATAGGTAGTCAAGGTTAGAAGTTGACCGTATATACTTTGTGATATATCTACGTCTACGGGTAGTGTAATGAACGGGAATGCTGAAGAAACACATGCTAGCTATGAATAGGTTCTAGGTGGATTAGAATACAAATAGGGTGATACTTATCAGAAGAAGAGGTGATCCAACACGTCGGCCATCCTCGGTGGACTCCCGCAGGTAGACTCCCTGTCTTTGTTCGACCGAGTCTTCGTGCACCGAGGCTAGCCGCCTTAAATATGCTAATGGCGCAGCTGACAATGGCCCTAATTATGTAAACAAAGCCAGGGTCTCACTCGGCGGCAAGTACCCTGAAACTCGATCTCTAGCTAGCTACCTATTGACCAATTTAGCTGCTATACCCTTACCCTCTGTCCTTGAGGCAAAGTTTTAGCAAAACACAAATGAATGAAACAAACTCTGGTTACTTACAGTCAGATGGCAGTCACGAAGTACACTCAGTAAGACACTATTAGCTCTGAGTCTGATTACAGAAGTCAGGGCTGATTTAACCAAATTCTACAATGGCCCTAATTATGTAAACAAAGCCAGGGTCTCACTCGGTGGCAAGTACCCTGAAACTCGATCTCTAGCTAGCTACCTATTGACCAATTTAGCTGCTATACCCTTACCCTCTGTCCTTGAGGCAAAGTTTTAGCAAAACACAAATGAATGAAACAAACTCTGGTTACTTATAGTCAGATGACAGTCACGAAGTACACTCAGTAAGACACTATTAGCTCTGGGAGCAGGGTATGGCAGAGGGAGCAGGGTATGGCAGAGCAACGCGGTCAGCAAATATCTCGTTATATCTTGTTTAAAAATTATATCTCATGCCTCAGACTGTGATTTCTTTGGATTTATAGCGGATGGTACAACAGACATCAGTACTTCAGAGCAGTTTTCTTGTGGGCTTCAGTATGTTGACAGTGACCTTGAGGATTTGTTTGGATTTTATACCTGCCCTGACACTACTGCGGAGACACTGTTCAGGTGTGTGAAAGACCTGTTTATGAGACTGAACATTCCTTTCTGTCGTCTTTAGGGGTACTGTTTTGATGGTGGTAGTAACATGTCAGGCCGCTTGTCTGGTGTTCAGGCACGACTGAGAGAAGTACATTTACATTTTACATTTAGTCATTTAGCAGACGCTCTTATCCCGAGCGACTTACAGTAAGTACAGGAACATTCCCCCGAGGCAAGTAGGGTGAAGTGCCTTGCCCAAGGACACAACGTCAGTTGGCATGACCGGGAATCGAACTGGCAACCTTCGGATTACTAGTCCGACTCCCTCACCTCTCAGCCACCTGACTCCCTACAATCGCTGTATGTGCACTGTAGCAATCATGCTTTGGATCTTGTACTTCAGGAAGTTGCACGTGAAGTAAGTCTTATAGCAAAAGGCTTAAACTTTGTCCAGGGTGTTGCTGTTCTTGTTAAAGAATCAGCAAAACGCAAACAGCTCTTTGAATCATTGTTTGGCAGTGAAGCCGTCATCGTCAACCTTTTGAGCTTATGCCCAACGAGATGGTGTGTGCGAACTAAGGCGATTCAGCGCTGTTGTTCATCATAACCAGTGATACTGACTACACTCAAAACTTTGAAGGAGGACAAAGGAGTAAGAGGAGATACAAGAGCCAAAATATATGGACTTTACAAGCAAGCACTAAAAGGCAAAACGTTCTTCAGTCTTTTTTGCTGTCAAGCACTATTTGAGCCATGTGAAGCAGTGGCAAAGAGCCTGCAGGGTAAAAAGACTACCGCTCTTGGAGCCACAGTGTGTGAATCTGCTGATGGAGAGACTAAAGGCCTTGAGAGCTTACAGCACAGTGGCAAAAATGATCAACCAAGTGAAAGACTGTGCTACAAAGAACGGTATGAAGAAGAAAGAAAAGAAGAAGAAAAACTGTTCAAACTCTGCCTATGCCTTCCTGTTTCTATTGCTTCATCTGAGAGAAGTTTCTCAAACGTCTCAAAACATGGTTGAGGAGCAGCATGTCTCAGAAGAGATTAACTCAACTGCAGGTTCACACAGACATAATTGAACAACTGAATATAGAGGACTTGATTAAATCATTCATCTGCATTACTCCCGAGTGCCAAGCTACATTTAGCGTATAGGGCAGGACTTAAGTTTTGTTTGGACCCTGGCTACCTGTGCTACAAATGACAAAAAATAAAATATGCTTTGAGGTTCTTAGAAAAATGTATATACCATGCCAGCCTAGTCAAAGTTTAACAGTAATTTCATTTTTCAACAGTAATTTCTATCAATTTCATCATTATGATACAATAAAAATGCAGAATGTGAAAATCAAAACCCCTGAACTCATATGAATGTCAAATTTCTTAAATGTAATCAATACATTCAATCAGAATACAAAGACACTGTGTATGGCTATTAGTAGGCCTACTAATACAATGAAATCAGTAGCCTATCAATAAAATCCATCTTTGGATTTTACACAGACTACTGTTTAATGCAGCTCAGAAATTAAATGTAGGCTATGGATTTACACAGCAAATTATAATTGCATAAATGATGCTGAGAGGTAAATGATATAAATGTAACATTTTAATGTAGACATTTTAAATGATTGAAATAAATGTAATAATAGGCTCATTTTTAAGTATGAAACTAAAACCCCCAGTAAGGTGGCGGCAAGTCTCCGTCTTAATGAGTGAGTTGAATCCTTTATTCAACCGATTCATTCAAAGATCATAATTCACAACAAAAAAGCGAGTTGCCACTGTATGAATGAATGGGTAGCGGAATTGAATAAGTTGTATGTTGCTCGGAGATACATTCTGCTGTTCTATTTTCTTTGACGGAGCAAAAATGGAATGTGTTGTGTCTATGAAAGTAGTAAGATAACATGTTGATTATTTAACTGCTAACTCTTTCCCCGCCAATGGAGCAGATGCGAATAAAAACCTGTGTGTTCTTCTATTTGAAATAATAATAAATATCAGTTTACGCCGTTTGGTTGGTTATATCCTCAAATCTCACAGCCGGAGGCTTTTATTAGCCCTGGCTGGCCTGTTTACAACCCTCGCTCGCACTGGCTCAAGCAGCCCAGCATCAGCCCAGTCAGAGTCTAAGTTGTTCTGGCTGCACCAGGTCACCAGGGCCCGGTTTTTCAAAAGTAATCCACTAGGATTTTGTATAACGGATTGGATCAAATCTTGAAAATTGTTTTTTTCAAAAGAAAAAACAGATTACATAATCGGATTAGATCACGTAATCCAATCTTGGTTTTGATCCGGATCAAACCTTTAGTTTGGGTTTTTCAGAACTTTTTTGTAGGATTTGGATCACTTTGATCCAAAAAATCTGGATTAAACTGATCCCATCAGAAGGGTGGATTCAGCGTGGATTTCATGCCCAAAATGTAATGAAAACTTAAAAAATGTATCAAATAATACTATATTTGGATCATGCAGTATCTGACAAGATATCCTATTTATTCATAAGGTTTTAATTTTATTTGTACATCCATCAGGCTACAGTGATTAGGTAGGCTTTAACGTATTCAGCCTTTCAGTATAGGCCTACAGCAAAGTAGAAAGAGTTTGGCCTCATAAAATAATCCCCCAAACAGCTGTCAAAATTTACCAAAGAAATTGATATATATATTCATCACAATCGAAAATATTTTTGTTTTTAGAATATTTATTAGTGATGCATGCAATGATTACAGAATAACCAAATAAATGCAAAGAATGGCAATCACTGATTTTTTTAATCCAAAACAAATCCAAATCAGAAATAGTGTCTAACTTTTGCGTCCCTTGTTGCACGTCCTGTTTCCTCGTTCTGGCAGAATGCAGGAGGTTGGTTAGGGTCTCCAAGGGGCTCAGGTGCATCATTGTCAGCACAGAGAGGGACATTGCGCTTAGTAGCGATGTTGTGCAGGACAATACAGGCAAGGGTTATGTTGCATGCTTTCTTTGTTTCCGCTCACAGGTAGTTAAGGCATGCAAAGCGCCTCTTAAGAACTCAATTTAAACGCTCAATTGCACATCTTGCTCTGCAATGAGCAGTGTTGAAGCGTGCCTGCGCCGGTGTATTTGCTGTTAGAAAAGGAGTCATCAGCCATGGTAGGAGTGGGTAGGCACTGTCTCCTAATATTATGCCGTCCGGTCGGTTGGTTTGGAGGTCTCTATATAGAGCACTCTCCCTCAGGATGCGTGCATCATGGACAGACCCAGGCCACTTGACAACGCAGTTGGTGATGATGAGGTCAGCATCACACACAAGTTGGACATTGATGCTGTGCCTCCCCTTTCTGTTTATAAACTCCCATTCATTCTCATGAGGTGCTTGTATATGCACATGTGTGCAGTCGATTACTCCAATAGTATTGGGCATATTCCCCAAAAGAAAACAAATTCATTGACCAGGCTGGCCAGTGCGATTGACACATCTCTCACCACATCACACACAGCTGATTTCACCACTCCCATATAGTCACCAACAACTTGATAGAAAGTCCCACATGCATAAAATCGGAGAGCAATGAGGATCTGGTCTTCCACAGACAGACCGTGACTCCTTTGGGTTCTGTGTTGAAGTTTTGGCCTGAGAAGGTTCACAAGGTACTCTATATCAGCCTTCCCAAAGCGAAACTGGACATACAGCTCCACAGTGGTGTATTGCTCCAGTGGCTTGGTACGTTCAACATACACCCTTTGACGGTATCCTCTCCTGGCAAAGTGGTGGTGGCGGTGGACAACACCTGCCATTTCACTGTCTCTCTGTGAATCCTCTGAGAAAGGATGATTTATATGGCTGTGTAGTTGGTCTTTTCAAACACACCTATTACAACTGATTGGTTTTGGCTTGTGTTCAATTGAGGCAATTGGACCCAAGGCCTATAATTGATGAACAATGTTCACTATAGTAAAGCAATGGAACCATGGACTCAAGAAGCTGTAACTTCACTGCTGCTGAAACCAATGCACTACTAGAGGGTGTTCGGTGCCATTATGGAACAATAGTGGGAAGTTTTAATTCTGCTAAGGATACCAACAAAAAGAAAAATGATGTTTGGATTTTAATCACAGAAAATGTGAATGCCATAGGGTCTGGCCAGAGGAGGACCACAGACCAAATCAAATTGCGGTGGAAGAATCTTAAGGCCAGGGCAACAAAGGACCATGCTGAAGCCAAAAACCCACAAACAGGCAACAAGCCATTTAAGAGGGGAGATTACACAGATGTGGTCCTCGACATCATTGGAGGTGAGAAGTCGCAAGCTCTCCATGGTATTCAAGGTGTTGTAGGGGATGGCGAGCATTGGATTGAGGAGGAGAATCTGCCAGTTCCTCCTGAGGCTGATCCAGAGAGCGTATTTATATTGGATCTCAGCTCTGTTCCTGAGGAAGAAGCTGGATCCTCATTGGTTGAGCCAGTGGTAGTTGCCACAGGATCTCGGAGGAAAGGCTTGAAGCGCCCTTCATCAAACAAAGATGATGATTACAAGGCACTTCTGCAAAAAGAGACTGAAAGGGCAGAAGCTCAGCTTCGTCTGGCAGAGGAACAAACTGCAGCAAACCAAGGCCAGACTTGAGATCCGCCTCCTAAAGGCTACGCTCAGACAAGCTGAAAAAAAGTAAACTGGATTACGTGATCACGGATCGCAAAAAAAAGGATTACTAAATCCGGATCAATTTTATCCGTATTGAACCTTTTGAAAAACCGGGCCCAGGTTGTCAGCTTCCCACCTGTAATCAGACTCGTCCGCAAACTTCAAGAGTTTGACGGATGGATGACTGGAGGTGCAGCTGTTGGTGCACAGGGAGAAGAGCGGAGGGGAAATGTTTCAGAGTTTCATTGGACTGCTGGAGCTGCCCGAGGCAAAATGCACATGATAAGTATGTAATCGCTGCATCCGAATCACAGGGTACACTGGAGAAGGACGGATAGATATTCATCCAACTCCCCCTGGCATGCCCTGGAGGTGAGCAAACTTAGGAAGGGAAGGTCTCGGGGGCTGGGACGATGGTCTTCTGAAGGCTCTCAACCTGGAGATCTGTGGGACCCAGAGCGGCAGGAATGGACCACAAGCCAGGAGTGAAAGTCATTGTTGGCAGTGAAGTCACTTGGTGAATAAGCGGTGTGTAGCATGTGTGTAATAATGCAGCAAGTGGCAACATTGTAGGGTGCGTCAGCATGCAGGAATACAGGGTTGCAAGAACATGACTGTGATGGGTAAATCTGGTCCAATTATGTGAGGTGTATACAGTGAGGGAAATACATATTCAACACGTCAAATGTTTATTGTATTACTACTAGTGGTGGGCCGTTATCGGCGTTAACGCAGTGAGACTCTTATCGGGCGCTAATCTATTCTCAAAGTTGGGTTGGGAGCTGGGTCTATACTACGCAAGCTATGATGACTTTCAACTTTTGCGCGGATGTATACCTAGCCGAATTGCACTGTAGGGGGCGAGAACGAGTCTTCGAACCTGTGTGTATGCCTTGTGTATGAAATTATCACATCAAACGTAACGTGCTAACATGGATGCAGCTATGAAGCCCCATGGTTTACTTGAGAAGCTTCCCAATGGAAACCTCGACAAGACTATGTTTTTTTGCACCTTGTGCTATGCAGAATTAGTTTACTGTAGGAGTTCTTCCAGTCTCAAATACCACCTAAACGCAAAGCATCCCATAGCTAATGCGGAAGATGCCGGGCCAAGCACTAATGTAGCGCAGGGGAAGAGTCGTCGTCAAACTACGATGTTTGAGTGCAACTGAGGCAAGCCCGTCAGCACAGCTCTATAAGCCAAGCTAACTAATCTAATAAACAGTTAATAAACACAAGTACATCTTATTGAACATTATCTATTTTCATCACCAATTATCATAGTAGAACAGCTTTCTCAAGGAGTTTGTGATGCATTTTGGAAACAGGAGATGAGCCCCTGGTCTAATGCGCCACCTGGCTTGAGAAACCCGTTCTCAAAGACTTACTTT
This sequence comes from Osmerus mordax, assembly GCF_038355195.1. NCBI lineage: Eukaryota > Metazoa > Chordata > Actinopteri > Osmeriformes > Osmeridae > Osmerus > Osmerus mordax. The sequence continues at coordinate 9,679,944 of NC_090072.1, read as the reverse complement.
TAGTCATTATTTGGGTAGCACACATTCTGAATGCCTTCGGCGGAATTCAAATGAGCCATTTTAATCTAGATTAACGCCAAGATTACAGAGATTAATCTTGATTAAAAAAAATATTAATCTATTAATCTATGCCCACCACTAATTACTACTCATACTACTCATATGAAACTAGCGAGCGTACAATTTCTGTGGAAATTGTGAGGTGTTATTGCAAACGCCCCAGCTGAGACAGTATGTTTAACTACATCTCCTGATTCTGTAACCAAACTCCTGGAGAGGGGACCTTTTACTGTGTTGGAGTTATTTTCAGGGAATGAGAGGTTTGCCTCTTTGTGACTGCAAGCTGCTGGAGGGGAAAGGCTCTGACTGTTGTGTGTGCTTACGCACCAAACAGCAGTTCGGTGTACTCTGCCTTCTTGGAGTCTCTGGGTGGGGTTCCATCAGAAACCTGGAGGGTGGTGATTGGGAGGAACAGCCTGCCTAATATGCACCCGAGTTGTGCTTTGTTGTTCAACTACTGTGCTAGTCATGGTTTGGACATAAAAAAACACCATGTTCAAGCATAAGGTCATTCATAAGTATACTTATGGTACCAGACCACCTTAGGCCAGGTCGACTTTGTGTTTGTATCATCAGACGGATACAAACATACAGATGTAAACTCTGGTAAACAGAGGTGCAGAACTGTCAATTGATCACTACCAGGGGGGTATTCCAGGTAGCGGGTTTATTGAAAACTTTGAGTTGGTTAACCCTGAAAAGAGGCATACTCCTGGTTTTCCGTTCCAGAAAGAGAGGTAACGAAACCTTGTGGTCAGTGTCCATGGTAACTTACTCTGTGAACCTAACCTGCTCGCTAGCAGGTTTTCCAGGACAAACTCTGGGTTTCTACCTATCCCCTCCCACTTTCTGAGCTTGATACAGTTGGCAGACATGCGATGTCCTTTCCTGGTTCAGCCGACCGATCTCAAACAAAATTTAATTAGCTTAGTTATACGCCGGGAGAGGATTTTAAGACTGAGATTCAATGTGCTTTAATTCCCTGATGAATACATAAGCTAATGTTACCGTTTCCCATCACACTCCGTAATTTATTTTAGCAACATTCTCAGCTCTTACATCGCTAATGTTACACACTGTGGACGTGCATTCAGAACCGACCAAATGCTTTTTGGCACTGAAATAAAGACAAATCAGGGGTATCCGTAAACGGACGATAGTCAGGAAAATCAAGAGGTGCACAACGAGCTCTCCAAGGGGGTCTCCGAGGGCTCGGAGAGGGCGTTCCACATCGGAGAGGGCGTTCCCTGTGTCCGTCTCCGTGAAAACGGAGTAGTATAAAGTGGGCTTAAGAATGTCTGGCAAAGACCCCTGTTCATAAGGTCTTCAACTTTCACCTCTGGAAGAATTTCTCATGCATCCCAGGGGAGGTTGGGGACATATTCAGGGCCTCCATTGTAGTGGCGGTTGGGAGGAGCTGTGGTCAGAAAGTCATCAAGACCTGTCATGGTGGCAAGCTGTGACAGAAGCTGTGAAGCTAAAGGAGGTCTTTTGGGCTTGATAGGCATTGGGACTTTTACACACCCTCCCCTATAATGGATGTCTAGGGAGGAAAGAGGAATGCAACTCTGCTAACCCACACACTCGTGCAGTATGGTGGAAGAGGTAGCGGGATGGGATTAAGGGAACATTGGACACATGGGATGTAAACATAAATAATAATGTTTGTTTTTACTCACAGCCTCGACAAGGATACAAGGGAACGGAGAGTGGTGCCAAAGAAAAGTAAATGCCGTTTCACTCACTAAACAATATGTACAATGGGTGGCACCCTCTACTTGGGTGTGCTTTGCCTTCGGCAAGGGCACAACCTTTGTTCTCTCACATATAGGGATGAGTATTGATAAGATTTTAACAATTAGGATTCCTTATCAATTCCTGCTTATCAATTTGATTCCTTATCGATTCTCTTATCGATTCTTATTGGGCAAGGGGGTGGGGAGGCGGGTTTATTTACATAAATTTTATTTTATATAATTTTCTATAATGCTGCACACCATATACAGTATGTATACATACACATTTAATTTTTTCCGTTGCTCTTCTTCTACACTTCTATTAGCTATGCTAGCTTAGCTATAGAATGTTCCATTTTCAGCCAAGGTCAAATCATATAATATGACAGTGTCAAACATCGGCCATTCTTTTAAACAATTAAAATGCGAAGTTTAATAATGGATTAAAAGTCGATATGCTCAGTTTAATAATGGGTTAACACGACAATGCGAACGTTTGCTGATAACACACACCCCGGAGCTAAAATGTATGCTTCAAACGACGGGACAGAAGATAACTTGATCAACTATACACAATAAAGGCAAATTGCTTCACACAGTGACAAGTGGTTGTGATCACTTTTGAGGAGTTTAGCTCTACCGTGGATAGTTAGAGATGAAGCGCGAACGTTAGCTGCGCTGTTGCATGCATCGAACACATGACATTCCAGTAACTTCATTCCATGCTGTGGTCAAATGCTTCTTCATATTTGTTGTATTTCCTCCCTTCGACGAAATACTTTGTTACACGCGTTACAAGTGGCGTTGTCATTTTGTCTTGTGAAATACAACCAAACTTTAGAACGCTTCTGCCTAGTTGCCATGTTTGCTGCAGTCTGAATAAACTATAAAAGTTTGCACATGCGCAACGGCACAGAGAACCGTTAGAGAATTTGGCTGACGATTCCAAGGAATCGGTTCACTGGGAACCGGTCCTAGTTACAAGAACCGGTTCTCGATACCCATCCCTACTCACATATATCTTTTATATTATTGTGAGAATAAAAAGATATATGTGCTACAGATAAACTATTGTTTTCCTGTTTCTCTTTATTATTATTATTGTGAGAATGCTGTTAAGCATTCTCACTATTATTTTCCTGTTTCTCTTTATTATTATTATTATATCAACTTCTTAGGTCTTCCGCCGTTTTTTGGACTTTAACTAGTTCTGCATACTTTCACCGATTCCTACAATTTTTGTATCAAAACGTTCAGCTCCTCAGAGTTCAGCAAGCAGAGTGGCACACTGCTGGCTGCTCTTTTTCTGATATTCAACTAAATTGTCAAACAAATTCCTCTAACGTTCATATGTTTAACGTACAGAAACAAGTTATACCTTAAAATGTAGGAAGAATTTGTCCTCTTTCAGCCAATGTAACTACTAAAGAGCTCACATTTACAGATTTTCAGCTATGAGCTTTGAAGCGAGAGCAGCCTTTCAAATTCTCTCACTAACTTCAATGGAGAGGTGGGTAAAATCCGTCAGAGAAAGCAAGAAGGAAGACGATTTCGAAACTGCCGGTAGAGACATATTTCTGACCGCACAGACATATAAAGGACATCTCTAGTTTCGGCAGAGTCTTGGGTCTCGGAAAATATCCTCATTTTATTGATTGGACGTGTAGTTTTGCGTCTAGGTCAACTTGTTTGAGGTGTGGATGCTAGGTAAATGTTCGTTTTTCTCTCTGCCTAGCTCGTTAGCTATCACAGCTGCGCCATCACCGTGGCAACCAAACAAACAAGCACCAGGGAAGCAGAAGGAACACGTTTTTGAAACGGCAGGTAGAGTCGTATTTCTGACTGCACAGACATATAAAGAATATCTCTGTTTTCGGCAGAGTCTTGGGTCTCGGAAAATATCCTTATTTTTTTGGATTGGACGTATAGTTTTGCGTCTAGGTTATCTTGTTTGAGTTGTGGATTCTAGCTACATTTCTCTTATTCTCTGCCCTCAGCGCGTTAGCAATCATAGCTGCACCATCACCGTAACGACAGACACGCACCACTCAGTCTCTCACACAGGTGATTGGTACGTTTACTTGACCATGAGAAACACGATTACTAGCAATTGTCGGTGTATGCCAATAATATGATTACTCCGTTTACATGTGTAATTAGTTATGCGATTACTCAATAAACACGTCTACATGATTCTTTTTTATTAATCGTTGTATGCTCCACGGACAAAACTTGCACCATCATCCTTCTGCAACAAAGTGTCGCCGTGTCTTCCTGTATCGGCCCTACTGCTGTATGTTTCATTCCATCAACACATTGAATCCAACTAAGAAAGCCGAGTAAACGCATAGGCTACATCTGCTACTGCTAATACTTTCCCAACTACAATTTAATCTGTTAAAACGATAATATTCTTGTTACGACTAGCTAGCCCACTTCTTCTGTTTAACAGTTCAGCTTTCAGCTTCTCCCACATTGTAGGCTATTTTAGCTCTTAGCTTTGTTAAGATGATGCAGTTCAGCTTCCACACTGCCTCTTTTGTGTGACTCACACATTTTTGAAATTCATTTCAGCTTGCGGGTATTTTCTCATTTCTCACTTTTATACTTTTTAAAATATTAAGGTTTTTGTGCAAATTATTCTCCCTTTAAAAGTAATGGTAAATCCTTTCAAATCATTGTTGGAATGCTGCTCTAGCCCCTTTCAAAATTACCTTTCGGTTGCTTTGAAGCTTCAGCTTATAACTTTCTACTAAATTTTCACTATTTTCAGCTTTTCTAGCATGGTCAGCTATCCCCATTCAGGTTTTCAGCATTCTCACTGCTGTTTCGCAGGAACAGCCTTTTCTAGTTATTATTCTTTTTGCCCCCCTAAGGATGCCTCAATATTTGGACTACATAGAAAACGGCGGTGTCAACAGTTTAGTCTTGGAAGTGATTAAGTTGCTTGTATTTTTATTTACGTTCCGTTGCATGGTATAAGTTTAAATTACGTTTTTGTGGCAAAAAGTGAAGCTAACGGTGGCTAACTTGCTAGCCAAAGTCACTGACGTGACGTTATATGTCACGAAAACACGTGTGACTGCCTCTAGCAGAACATTAGTTTAGCAGCTTGTTAACTTCTGGGCGATAGCTAGGCTAACTATAGCTTTACTGCAAGGTAGCTGCAGAAACGCCCCAAGCAAAGAGGCCAGGGTGATAACTATTTACTCATTTTACTTTGTGATATGAAACACAATTATGAAGTGTAGTTTACAATATAAGCTGATATAAGGAAGTACATCTACTTTCGGAAACAGTAGTCTACTATTTCACTGAAGCATTAGCATCATGACATTAGCCTCTGTTACCCGGGCAACACATACTACAATGGCCTGTGATGCATCTGTTTTCGATCGTTAAAATAAACATTCCTCACAAATACATTTTCGTTGTAGGATTTATTATGACATTAGATTACAAGTAAACGATTTGTTGGTGAAATTATCATTACCTGTGGTTTCAAACCAGTGTAGCTCACTGCAACGCTGTAGCCTACACGAGACACACTATTAGCTAACAAAAACATCTCCACAGCTGTTTAGGAAGTCAAACGGCGACAGAACATGTTCGACATTCCCCTTAGCTACTTCAATCAAAAGTCTTTCAATAGGTGAAACTATCTGACTACTAACCTGAACTTCATTGCCACAGCCTAAACGTTGTCAATCTGTCATGAAAAAAATTAATTTCAGCCTAAACCGTACAACGGAACGTTAAATCGAGCTTCTCCACACACGGCTACATCGCATTTTGCGTTGTTACTGACAATGATCACTACCAGTGAGCTGTTTATGGATGAGCGATTTTCCACTAAATAAATGTGAAGCTTATTTACGTTTTTGGGGGCATATTTTCAGTTATCAGATGTAGGCCGCAAGGTGAACCACGAAAAGTCTTTTAGAAAATGATTCCCGCTCCACAGTCTGGCATCTACACAATCTTTAGCTCATAAAAAAGAACGAGTCGTGCTAAGCTACCAAAAAAGTTTCTAGCTGAAATTCCAGTCGATTATCGTTGCGTCTATGTTTTATGCAGAACTAGTTTCTTCAGAACGTAATAGGATTTTGGTGGCACGGTTCGACACGTGATCGTTCTACACCAATAAGGTAGCTGCTTTTTGTCAACATGGATGGATATGTTTGGCAAATACAGGATGGGACCTTGCACGTAACAGAAATTCGGCCCATGACAGTGTTTTGCATGTGATACACTGCGGCTGCAAAAGTGCGTGTGAGACAGGCAGATGTTCATGTTTTTCTGCAGGACTGTTGCAGACTTATGTCGTTGTTGTAATTGTGCCAACACAAAAGAAACTGAGGAACTGGAAGATAACTGTCCTGACACTGACAGTGAGGACTGAGTGTCCTTAATCTGTTATTCCTTATTCTGTTTTGTACAGTTTTATATATCATATTTCATATTTTTCATTAAGATAGTTTTTATGGTTGATCAGTGTTTTCATTTGTGGAAGAATGAATGAATGTTACAACAACGACATAAGTCTGTTAATGTATTAGCTAGTTTAATAACTAATGTAATATTGCACATATTTTCGTACTATTTCCCCTAAAGCAATAAGGTTAGGCTACTTAGAGACCTTCCACTCAAAGTGTTCTAAATTGCATAAATGCTGCCAATTATTAATTGACGTATTAATAATTGACGTTGGTCAGTTGGTCAGTAGCCTAGCCTATCAATTAAGGTACACGAAAGCATGTACACTGTCTGCTTCATTTGAGCTTGATAGGTTAAGCATTCTGTAGCAAATAATAACAATAAACCCACTATTTATTAATTAAAACTACTTCTGCATAGTTGCACCGAAAAAACAAACATAAGCAAAGGCAGCAATCGGTATCGAATCAACAGACATGTGCAATTTAGCTAGCAGGGGAATAATACAAACAACGAGATCACCAGTTAACTTAATTTAAATTAGCAAGAATATAGACTAATACAATAACAGGCTCAAATTAACTGACAAGTTAGCTATACGACTTCTCAAAGACGCACAATCTCAACTGCGGTGTGAAGCGTGACATGCTATTCTCCGACATGCACTCTAACAATCACATAGACGTCCTAAAATGTTGTACAGCCCTATTTCTGATACCATGGCAGCAGAAATTTAGTCGTGGCGGGCCGCCACGGCAAAATAAACATAGAGGAAACATACGTGCAAGGTCCCATCCTCTATTTGACAACCATATCCATCCGTGTTGACAAAAAGCAGCTACCTTATTGGTGTAGAAGGATCACGTGTCGAACCGTGCCACCAAAATCCTATTACGCTCTGAAGAAACTAGTTCTGCATAAAACATAGACGCATCGACAATCGACTGGAATTTAAGCAACAAACTTTTGTTTGGTAGCTTAGCAGGACTCGTTCTTTTTTATGAGGTAAAGATTGTGTAGATGCCAGACTGGAGCGGGTTGAAACGATAACAGGGTTCACCTTACAGCCTAATGGTACTGTTTGAATCGCGATTCCACCTGAGATAGCTACTGCCGGTAATGTCGTTGTTGGAATAATCTTCAAAAGGGGTTCTTTATTAATGAATGAATGCAATATGAGTAGGCTAAATGCCTGAAAATATCACGAGAAGGGAAAAACTTAAAAGGACGTTTAAATCATGATGATTATGTCAATTTTTACACCGGTCTGCCAAATGTATTAGTTTTGATTCAACTATGAGGCTGCTGATCACCATTCCCTCTTGCAGGGGAAATGAGAAGACAACTATTTCATTCTACACTTCACTCTTAGTATTTTGAGTTGTAAATGAGCAGCACAACAATTATGCTTTTGTATGTAATGTAATCTTTATATATAGGCCTAGTAAGTTTGCATTTTTATATAAAATATACTGAAATATCAGTTGTAAAAATGTCATAAAAAAATGTACCCCTGTGCAACCGACGCAAGCAAGCACACCCTACAATTTCCCCAGAAATTGTACCCTCTCTTGTTACCTAGTGTTCTTCAACAGGATAGAGACTACGTGATTGGGGGTGTAGACTCATGGGCAGATTGCCTATCCCATTGTCCCTTGTTAAAACAGAAAGAACAGAGTGAAGGTGTGAAGAAAAATAAATGAGTTTCGACGATAGGGTAAATTAAAAACACAAAAAAGAGATCCAAAGCAACTAACAGGACACATTACTCTCTCCCATGAAACTCAACACAAAATGCACAAACAGATCTCTTGTGGGTGATTCCTGTTTTGGATAAAATTTTTGCGTTCCTATTTTCTGAAAATTCAAATGATTGTATTGGTTGTTTTGAACATTTTCCTCCAGACGTTTTCCTCCCTGTTTGGGACATATACATGGTAATTACAAAGTTTTAACAATTTACAAATTAAACAATACTGAACTTTTCCCGGATAGAATGTGTCCCCTGTGCTATGATAAAAGTGTCATTCTTGTTGCATTAACAGTTTTAATTTTATGAAGAGCATATAGACCAATTATTTGTTGGTAAACATTCGGGATGCGCGCGCAATGTGGTTGCAGAAAACCGGGAAAGGATAGCCTTTATAATGGCTAGAGAAGTACACAGATTATACAAATAGTTCGATTTAAAAAGACCAAAAAGGTTGAGAAGGACAGCCTTTAAGAGAGAAAGCGATTTTCCCATTAATCTATCACATCAGAATTTTGATTTGGATCACGAAAGTCTTGATATTTTAGTGAGAATGTCGCCCAGTAGACCGCATAGTCTTAGACGGCAGCCACGTCTTCACGTCATGTCCAAAGTTCATAATTTTACAGTTTTACAGTCAATTCTACACCTAAAAAGTCGAGCAGGGCAGCTTTCAAGAGATATGGGAATTTTGCTTTTAGCCAGCTGGTTCCATTATTTTTGTGATTTGTGTAAAACTGGCAATCTGAGTGAGACTGCGTCCCCGTTACAATTTTTTGACGTTGTTAGCCTCAGTCAGACTCGGGTCGCTCACTGGCAGTGTGCACAATGTTGTATTTCACTCCATTCTACACTATAAACGTCAGGGAGGACTGCCTTTTGTAGATACTAGCCTGCTGAAGATAGCCAGCATCTTGGATTTGTTTAACCGAGCCTGTTTCATTCGTCATTTGCCTGAGAAAGTGACCTCTGTTAGCCAGGCTAGTTTTGCCCGATCACTTGATCAGGCTATTTAAAGGTATCGGGGTAATTATCCTTGGGTGGAATGGAACATAACAGGGTGGAACCAAGTAGGCCTCTAACAAGTCAGATTCAGATTCACCAGATCCAATGATTTCTCCCTTAATGTCCTGCATGGGTAACCTACTGTATTGTCTGTAATGACATCAAAATAGTAATAATCAAAATGATAACAAAATAGATAGGGCAGTGGAAATGATCTTTTATTTATATTTGAGTAAACCTACAACAATTGATTGGCAGCACAAACCAAGTACCTCTTTTTTTGGCTTTACCAAACATCATTAAAAAGATGAAAAACACATGAACATAAAGATTAAAACACTCATGAAGATTAGAAGATTTAAAACACACATGAACGACTCATAACCATTCATTTCAATTCATGAAAAATCACACATGAACACAAAAAGATTTAAAACACACATGAATAATTCATAACCATGCCAATTCTTAAATAGCATAACATTTTTTGAAAACACGTTACCTCATCTACCTACATATGTTTTTCAACTTAGCGCCATGTGGCCTGATCAAGTTGCGCAGACCTCTTGTTAAGTGCGTGTGGCTTCTTTGTAAGGCACAGTAGCTGGTTGTCACTGTACCAGTTTACATCTTTCCTTGGGCCTGGCCAGTAAAATGTATTCCTGCCATTGGGCAGCATGCAGTTCACCTGAATGCTACCTTCCTTCACATCTATCTCCTGACATGATCCTTTGTGATCTTTTGTGAAAGCCAGGCTGAGGGTGGATTGGTGTTTGTTTGAGGACTCACATCATTGTTGGCCTGTATTGTGGCTTCCTTCAGGTCAAAGCATGGACATTGCATAATTCCATTTTCAAACTGGAAAAGACAGGTGACATCCCGGTAGCACATTTTTCCCACAAGTAGAAATAACTTGGTGGATCTTCATTGTTCCCTTCACTGCACTCAAAGGGGGCACCTATAGTGAAAAAGAAAACATGGAATATCAAGTTTTGTGATACAAATCACCATAGAGTACAGTATTATCCAGATTAAAAACATTAGCTACAGAGATTTTTTTTTAAATGCACTTACCAACTGCATTTCTTTCACTTTTGCCTCAACACTGCTCTCACTGACAAAAAATAGTTCAACCAGCGATTCCTGCTCCTTTAGTTTGTGAAAGAGCACCTCTGCATCACCGATGTCTTCGCCCAAGCGCACAAGTCTATCAGCTGAGCGCTTTAGTGACCCTCCGGGGCCCCTTTCCCATGACTGGCCTCAAAGAAATGCCGGCTAACATCAAAGCCTCTCTTAAATGGCTCGGTTGAGAGGAGGAAGAAGTTCCCCTTCTGGCGATATTGTGTTGCCGGTCCATCGCTGAAGAAATGGAGCTGGTTTACTTGAGGAAATCTTGTTTTAAGCATGTACAGCACGAGCTCCAGATGGGCCCAAATAGCTGGTGGGTCTTCTTGAGGGTGAGATAGAGCAGAAAGAAAGTGGTGACTGATGCCGTGTACAAAACCCCAGTGTGTAGGGTAGCTTGTTTGTGGCTGAAATGCATGGCTTGCACTTCTTCTGTTTACAAACGTAATTCTCACTGAAGTCAACATGAATTAGGCATTCATGGTCCTTCATATTTTCCCGCACTTTCTTGTAGGCCTTGTACTGCCAACGTATGTTGAAAAGGTGTTGCTTGAACTTCAACATTCGTTCATGAAACTGTTGCTCAATTTCTTTCTCTGTTTTGGTCACTTTTTTTTGATCGTCATCATAAATTTTTTCTCATCATCTGGATGAGAAGTGGTGGTGGAGGTGTAGGCGACAGTGGAGGCAGAGGGGGAGGCCACACTGGAGGTGGAGGCAACAGTGGAGGCGTAGGTGGAGGTGTCACTGGAGGCAGAGATGGCAGTGGAAGTGAGGGAGGTCCACTCTGTGGTCCACTGAAAAAAAGATATGGCCTTTTCAGGGGCTTGGCGGAGCATGGGTATGGTTTTACGTCTGCAATCTTCACATTGTCCATACGCACAGGCTTTTGTGTCAGGACTGCACACAATCTCGTCAGCCATCACCCCAAGGGATTTAGGAGACAAAAGTTGTGATTTGATGAGAGAATTGGCAATAAACAGTATTTTCATGCGTTTTGCAGAGGCATGTTTTTCTGTCACTCTCTGTCGGCCATAACACCCAATATGGTCTTAAGGTACAGAAGACGGAATATGATATCCCGTCTGTGTTTTCAGATGAAATTTTCGGTGCAGGTTTTTAAGAGTGTCTGTTAACAGCCTCTTCTGTTTCTTCTGTTTCATCCGAGTGACAGTTTCTTTCTTCCCTGTAGTCATATGACTTACATCATCTCTGAGGTAACAGGCCACCACTTTCGCCCTTTTAGCTACCCTGCATCTTGCTGTCCATTTAAATACTCTTAACTCACCCTGCAATGTAGCTCTATTATGATAATATCCCAAGGTCTTCTGAGCCTGAGTCTGCAATTTATATTTCTTTATTATGTTGCCTGTGGTGATTTTGGCAATAATCTGCTTTTCTCTCTTTGTGTGTTTTGGTATTTCTTTCTTATTTCTTCAACGATTGTGGCATGCAACAGTAGTTTTCTGCGAATGGAAGTTGAGACGGAGTGATACAGGACCCGTTTACACGGAGGAAAAACGCATATATTTTCATGCGGTTTGGCCTTTCATTTACACGAAAACTGAGGTTTTATCACGGAAAACGATCATTTCTAAAAACTCCAGCCAAAGTGGAGATTTCTGAAAACTCCTTTTTTGTTTTGCGTGTGCACTAGGTTAAACGGAGTTTTAGGTTCTCAAACGTCACAGTATGCGACAAAAAATGCATCACGTCATGTGAGCGTCCTATGTTTACAGTTAGTTTCCTTACTTATCATGGATGCTGTTACGGTAGTGCTAATTTATGCGTTAATGCAAACCCTTTTGGTCTGTTTGTATTTACAAACACAACGGATTTTTATATCGACGAGCAGAGGCGAATTTTTAGAATTCTGATTGGTTTGCATGGCTTTATCCTTCTCGTTACACTGCCGCCTACAGTTTTGGCATAGTTATGATGGCGCTCGGGGGCGTATTTATGCGGGTTCATGTAAACAGATTTTTTTTTTTTTACGATCTTGTGTGTACGACGTTATTTTTGAAAACGGAGATTAAAGAATATATTGTGCTTATTAAAGTTATGCATTGTGGTTATTAAAGTTATGAACTTAGAAGTGTGCTCAGGATTAAACATTGGGTCTCACACTGAGTGTGGGAAACAGGCTGTTCTTTGTGTCTCTATCTCTTCGTTTTCAGAAACAACCTTGAAACTGGGTGGAAATGGCACCCGAGCAGGTGGGACGCGTAGGCAAGAACAACTCCCTGATGCACGAGAGAACAAGCTCAACCCTTTTTTGATACTTGTGTTTTCAATTGCATTGTATATGATATGCTGGGGCAGGGAAAGATAGCCAGTTGGACTTCGTGAACCAGCCCAAACTCTGTTGCGGGTAGGGAAACGTAGACAACCCCAGAGCTCTGTACTTGTTGATTTCCAACTGCTGCATTAAAGCTGATATTATGGGACCTCTGCGACTCCAGACCACTCTTTCTAGAACACAGATTTGTGTCATTGAATACTATCATTACATATTGGAATAGACACATAGATATATGAATCCTTCAAGGGTCAGAAATATTCGTTTCTGTAAATACCCGGCTATGTGTAAACGTGGCCTAAGGATCTTGTCAATTTGTGTTCAAGGAGATTGGTTGTGTTCATCTTTCTTGGGGCGGGTTCGTTGCCATCTCTTTTTGTATTTCTCCTTTCTTGCTTTTTCATGTGACAAGGCTGCGTTAAGCTTTTCAATTTCTCTTTCAAGTTTTTGCCTATTTCTTTTTCTTTGCCTTTGACCTTGCCTCTTTTGCCTGAAACATAACGATAAATCACAACACAATAACAGTAAGGTAGACCTACTCTCATGTTTTATGAATTAAACATTGCAACCTATTTTAAATTTAACAAATAATTCTACCCTATTTTACATCAACCCTACTATACATGAGTTCAAACCTTGAACATTCTGCCACAGGTGTAAGCTCAGGAGGTGTTGGGGTAGAGGGCGGAGAGAGTATTGCTCCCCTGGCTTTCACCTCTCTTTTCCTTTCTCTCCACTTCTTCCTCTGAGCTTGCTTTTCACGCTTACTGAGATTTGCTATTCGTTTCTTTTTCCCTGTCTCTGTCTTGCTGCCATTTTTCTCTCTTTCTGCAGATACTTCGCTCGCCTCTCTGGGTCTGCATCTCTCCTTGCTCTGTAGCGACGCTGAGTCTCAGCTGCACTAAATGGAATCTCATTACAGATACATGCAATTTCTTTGTTATAAAGCATAGTTTTTCTTGTGTTACAGTGTAGTTTTACAACAATGGTACCAACAATAACAACCATTACCACTACTACTAATACTATTAATAATAATAAAACGTCTAGAATTTCTAGTCAGTAAGGTGTAGATCCAAAACACCTGTGGGATTCCACCTTGTTAGGCATACATAACCTAACAGGGTGGAACCCAACAGGGTGGAATTTTTTTGCTAAGTTAGCTGTAGCTCTTTGAGTTAGCAACATTTAGCTAGCACACACTCTACATATGAACAGGACTTAAACAACAATTTCTAACATGTTTTTCAAAATATTTTATCCAATAAACATTTTCCATAATATACACTAACAGGGTGGAGCTTTAAGGGTGCCTCAAACAGGTGTGTCACATGAAATTGAGAAAAATAAAGGAGAGAGTAACTGTTACTGTTAGCTTACCTCAGTTTTCCAGTTGAATTCCCTCCTAAAACAAATGTTGTCACTTCCTGCAAATGGCTGTATGGATTTGTTGTCTTTTTTGGGAGGCAAGAAAATACAGACTAACAGGGTGGAAAAGGACTGCGGGGACATATAATATATTATATAACTACAGAAAACAAATTACGTTTCACCAGATTTACTTCCTTGACTAAAGGAAGCGTGCCCTAGTCTATCAAAGTAATAAAGAATAAATTAAGGTTTTTATCATTTTATGGATTATATTTATTGAGGTAGTTGATTACATTGCATTGGGGACATGCTGAATTGAACACATATACCACAGAAAAAGGTGCTTTAAAAAGAATGTAAACAAAATAATATTAAGTTATCAATGTTAAAGCAATAGAAAACACCTTAAAACATAATAAAATTCATTTGTTATAAATATTTGTCGAATTTTTGCCAATAATAAGATTAAGGAAATCATTGGGACATTGAAATTTGATCTAGAACAGGAATCACCCTTGTGCTGTAGGAGGGAGCGGCCTTTGTAGACAGAGGTGAGGTTACCGATTGGTTGTCACGGGGAAGGCAGGTGAGTGGATAAGTGAGGGGACCGGAAGAGCCTGGTTCCAGAGAAAATAAATAAAGGTGTTGTAATGGCTCAGACAATCAACAGACTTGGATGCCATAGAACATTTGTGGAAGGAACTGAAGATAAAGATTCACAAGCATTCCCCCCGGAATCTTCAACATTTGAATACTGTCTGCATAGAATAATGGGCCAAAATCCCCCCTGGACCCTGAGAGATTAGTTTCTTTGTAGTTATCTCACTCCCTTTAAGCGTGTGTAAAATAAGGAGAGATGGGTGAATAACAATTCTCCCGCTGTATTTGGTATGTCTCTGATTATAACATCTTTAGCTTGAGATTCTACAAACTCTACTTAAGGTTCCCCTCCCAGTCCTTCCTTGCGAAATATGTTGCATTCTATTCTCTCAGTTTGTGGATCACCAAAACCCTTCACCAATAGTCTCCCAATAGAATCTTACACAATCATTTGCTTTTTTTCTTAATGATATGTACTATGAACATGCCCTTTTTTTTTTACACAAATGGTACATCAAATGTTTTCTCTATGGTTAAAGGTAGCCTGCTCTGTTACGGGGCTGGTGGTGGTCACAAAAATACTTGTACTTGACTATATTAGTAGGTAACGGGAGTATGACTACCAAGATAGACAAAACTATAATCCGGCGAACAATTATGTCAAAACCAGGGTTGATATACTGCAGGGCGGATAAGTTGATGGGGGACAGGTGAGGAGACTGAGGCAGTGTGTGTGGGTAATTGGAAACCGGAGACCATGGCCACACCCACCACCGGGAGACACAGAAAACAAACAAAAAAACGCTGCTAGGGGGCATAGGTAGAGGGCATGACATGCTCAATATTTACACAACAATTACATACTTTGAGATAGACCGTATAATAATCTTAAATACAGTAATTTTATATAATATTTTAGAGATGGATTCCATAGTTTACAAAAAATCAAAGGCTTGGAGTATGACTTGGGGAGTGGATCTCTTGGAGGGCCCTGGTGACGGTCCTTGCAAATGTTCAATCATGACTGAACTTTATGACGGATCAGGGCTTGAGCTAGCCAACATGGGTGGCCTTTCTACTCTCAAAGCTCAGCTTTAATTAGTTTGAAGTAGGAAGCTAACCGGCAGCTTGACAGGATGTTTAACAGAGCTGTTGGGAAATCGCCCATTAATAAATAATTCCTCTCCCTGCCCTCTCTCTTAGCTTCTTTCTACTGAATGAATGAATAAACGGAAGGAGAGAACAGAGGAATGGGGTAGCAGGTGTCCTGTGTTCAAACTTGAAATGTTCTTTATGAGTTCACGTATTCTCTTTACTCACCACCTTGTGGAGTGGAGGAGAATGGAAGAAGTAGTCATAGAAGGGATCTTGAAGCTCCTCCTTTAATCCATGGGACAAAGACTGTCAAATATATTTTCGATTCAGCCTCAATGGTTGGTTCCCGTTTGCCTACAATCCTTCCTCTATAACACTCTGTCCACACACAACCCTTGTGTGGGTGGACAAATATCAAAGAATTTGCAAGCCATACACATTTGAAAGATTATAGATTTTGTCTAGCAAGCGCAAATGAGATTAAACGTAGGAGCCTGTAATAAAATGTATCCTTTTGTATAATTTCAATGTATTAAGTTTGTCAGATTTGTCAACCAGTAACTTTTTTCAGATTCTCTGGGCATTCATTATCCATTGTGGCATTTGTAGTTAAGTGCAAAGTTGAAGCGATAATTAATGATAAGCCAATTCAACTTTTAATAATTGTAGAGCACTTGTGGGTTGAATATCAAGAGAGGCCAGCGCAGCAGAATCTTACATTTACAGGTTGTAAGGCATTATGTTTTATCCAGTGTGCTGGCTAGCTCTAGTCATAATCACTCATTTATGATTACAGAAGATCAAAAAAGAAGGCCTAATTATCATTCCAAATGAATTCAGCCTCACACTTGTGCTAAAGAAGAAGAAAATACTTCAGTGCTTCTTTTCATTTCACCCCCCACCCCCTTTTGTTCTTTCTTCAATAACTTGTTTCCAGAACATACGTGGATATCTGTGGTGTCTTGCAGAGTCAAATTGTGTTAAACTAGGTGCTTAACACCAATCTTTATTCTGCAAACAGAACAGCATGGTCCAACACTGTAGCAAGCAACCCAGGAGCATCACACCAGCACATCCTGTGTAGTGCATACACTTGTTGTTCTGTAAGCTGACACAATGCATGAGACACAACAAAATCATTATTACTGACTTGCATGGGTTAAGGAGAAATTCTTCCCCTGGTGACACAGACACAACATACCTCTCGTTCATAGTGCTAAATATTGACCACAAATTAAGTTTTTGGAGTAGACCACAGGTTTCTGAACTTGTTCAGTCACCTGCAGTCCCTGGGGAGATATTTTCGACTAATTGGGGAAGGTGATGCGTCATGGATATCGAAGTTGGGGAAGAGATTGATCTGGGCCTAAACCGTAGAGGAATTGATCATAGCTTCTGGAAAAGGAATAATAGAGCAGGGTAATGAGGAAGAATAGCAATTAGTGAGAGAGTTAAGGATTTTGTGAATCTCTCACACTGATTAAAAAGGCTTATGACTGCAGTGACGCATTTGTCTTGACCATGACAAAATGTGTCTAGTGGGGGGTGTGATGTGAAGATGGTGGTGGAGGATGGGGCATGGAGAAAAAAATGAAATTGGCCCATGTGACAACAATCCTACCTACATGTCGAGTCATGGATGCCAAATCAGTCAGCGAGGTCCATTTCAGTTGATCCCAAGGACAAGTTAATGAGTAAGAGGAACAGTTCATCCAGCATGGATAGGGCATGTCTCTATAGGACAAATCGACAAGACACTACTATATTTACAGTAGGCTAAGTGAAAATGATGTTGGTAAGACAGAACAGTTACTTTCAAATGTAGGCACCTTGTAACATGCCAAGCAATATTTTCACGAGCTAAACAAGTTCAAGGCTCTCTGTCATTTACGTTACCTAATCAAATTCCTGTTCTTCCAAATTTCAAGCCAACCGTTCAACTAACATACACTTAAACATCATCCACTGTGGATGATGTTTAAGTACCAGTAGGCTACAAACCAGAGCCATAGAAAAAGAGAGTTGCGACACTCCCAATGACTTCCATTGTAAGCGAAGAATGCGTAAGTAATGGGTGTCATGGGTCGACCCATAGCTCAAAATGTTGTATATCTCCAACGTTAAACCCATAGGCGTAAATTTCGGGTGGGACGGTAGGGACATGTCCCCACCAATGTTTAGGAAACATGTAATTGTCCCCACCATTAATTACGAGTTTAAACATATTTATTTCATTCTTTTAAAATGTTCTGCTCCACAATTGGTTAACGCTCTCAAGGTCAGCGTTACTCCTGATTGGCAGGAGAGCTCTGATCACAATGTGTACCAGCCTGTCGGATAACATTGGTCAGGTGAGCGTCAAAGCGAGACTGTGAGTAGAGATTTAATGATTGACTTTTTGGCGGGCTACTCCTGTAAGGTATAATAAACATTGAGTGAATAATAAACAATAACATTGAATTATATTACACTCCTGTATGTTATTGTTGAAAATGTATAGTATTTCTACTGTTAACAAGCCTTTGCTAGCTCTGGAACACAACTACGGAATTGTCTGCTTGCTAGCAATCGGACATTCATTTGCCTTGAATGGAGACTATGCCGTAGTTGCGGTCAAAGCTATGCTAGCTATGCTAGCAAATAGAAAGGTAAAACTGTGTCCCCACCAATGTTCAAACCAAACCTACTCCCTTGAAACCCCATTCATTTTCAGTGTATCCAAAGCACGTTAGCTGGTAAGTTGATCAAACTTTCTTCATATTTCAACACATTAGTGGACCTCTTATCAATTTAGTAAATAGTGGTATTTCATAATAATCAGCAACTACATTACGCCTGAGACACACTGGCTGTGAGGCGCCCTGATGCGCCACGATCGGCTACGAATGGCGAGAGGCTGTTCACACTAGACACGCATTTCTCCTCGCCGGTCACCAAGCATTTCACTTCCTCTGAGCTTTCCTTTTTCACATGTAAAGCTGACATGGTACATAAACATGGCATTGCAGTGACGTGCGGTCAGGGGAGGCAAGTGCCTCCCGTGTGTCATCATGAAATGTAAAAAACGAATAATATAAAATTATATTTGTCCATTGATCTGTGATAGAAATATAATTATTGGATGATTCCAATGATTTTTATAGCCAATATCGCTGAATTTGTGTATTTTCCTGTTCAAATATGGGGAAAGAAGCGGAAGGAGGCAGCGACTAGCTGTGCCTCCTCTTGGATTGCGCAATCCCACACAAACTGGGCTGAGCTGCTAATTTTTTTGCTCAATTTGAGTACGTGCAATTTGATATCTCTGTATGTCACCAATGTAATGTTTGTACACATTTTTATTATATGTCCTCACATTTCATAGTCTTGGTCATGTATTTTACGTATTTGTATAACATATTAGTCTTGCTGATCGTACATAACGCCGCAGTGAAAAAGCAGGAGGGGAGGCAGCCAGTACCTCTGCCTCACTGAAGGAGGCGTGTGTGAGCACACGGGCTTGTTCTGCTATTGTTCTTCTTCACATTCTGCACTACAGATGTAAGTGCACTGTATTGCACTGCAATACAGTGCACTTACATCTGTAGTGCACTCCATCGCTGAGTAGTGCTGTCTAGTGAGTCAGGTGGCTGAGCGGTGAGGAATCGGGCTAGTAATCCGAAGGTTGCCAGTTCGATTCCCGGTCAAGCCAACTGACGTTGTGTCCTTGGGCAAGGCACTTCACCCTACTTGCCTCGGGGGAATGTCCCTGTACTTACTGTAAGTCGCTCTGGATAAGAGCGTCTGCTAAATGTAAATGTCTCAAATGGAACACTTAAGTTAACCACTTGGCGGGAAGTGACGGACGCAAATCTGATTGTGACACCCGCGAATCTAAGGCGAATCTGTTCGCGAGTCATTTCGTCCGCCATTATTTTAGAAATGAAAAGCTGCCGAAAGGGCTCCTCCTCTTCCGCTACGTAGCCAATATGGTGCCCGTTTAGGGCGAGTAGTGTCCATCGTTGTACACTGCATCTTTTGACCGTTTGCAGTGTGTCATCCGGGTACTTTCAATGCACTGAATTCTGCTGGTTCTGTCAGTGTAAGAGCCCTAAGCACTGAAAGTCAGTGCTCGAAGTGCACAAGTGCGCGGTAGTAGGCACAGCCATTGTATGGTCAGAGAATGTCTAATATAGATGTCTAATATGTCTAATATCCTTAAACAGGCTCTGGTATGGTTGTTGCTAGGCTAGCTAGAAAAGTCAAATAGAACCAGAGAGGGTACAATTTCTGGGGAAATTGTAGGGTGTGCTTGCTTGCGTCGGTTGCACAGGGGTCCGTTTTTGAATGACATTTTTTAAACTGATATTTCTGTATATTTTATATAAAAATGCATACTTTTTATTTATGAAGATTACATAGATTTAAAAGCATTTTTTTGGGTGCTCATTTACAACTGAAAATACGAGTGAAGTGTGGAATGAAATAGATGTCTTCTCATTTCCCCTGCAAGAGGCAGCCTCATCGTTTAATCAAAACGGATACATTTGGCAGACCGGTGTAAAAATTTACCTAATCTCTATGACTTAAACGTCCTTTTAAGTTTTTCCCTTCTCGTGATATTTTCAGGCATTTAGCCTACTCATATTGCATACATTCATTAATAAAGAACACCCTTTGAAGATTATTCTACGACGTTACCGGCAGTACTGTAGATTATAAAATGGAATGGCGATTCAAACAGTACCATCTGCTAACTGAAAATATGCCCCCAAAAACGTAAATAAGCTTGACATTTATTTAGTGGAAAATCGCTCATTCATAAAAGCTCACTGGTAGCGATCATTGTCAGTAACGACGCAAAATGCGATATAGCCCTGTGTGGAGAAGCTGCCCGGTAATCAGAAAGAATCAGAATCAGAATCAGAAAGGGATTTATTCGCCATGAAAGTTTGCACAGACAAGGAATTTGCTTTGGCAGGAAGGTGCATACAATAAACATATACCTAAAATTTAAATATGTGGACTAACTATACTAAGGGTACATAAACTAGCAGTACTAAGTGGGTTAATATAAGTTGCCGTAAATTACAATATAAAAATACAAATATTACAAAAAATACAAATGTACAAGATACCATGTTGTGGTGCAGTGCAAAAGCAGTGTGTTTTAAGCAATAAGTCATTTGAGTCAGTGTGGTCCCTTGGCCTTGTTGAAGAGGCCAACAGCGGAAGGGAAGAAACTGTTTTTGTGGCGTGAGGTATTGGTCCTGATAGACCGCAGCCTTCTGCCGGAGGGGAGTGACTGAAACAGGGAGTGTCCAGGGTGGGAGGAGTCGGCCACAATCTTCCTCGCTCGCCTCAGGGTCCTCGAGGTGTGCAGGTCCTCGAGGGTAGGCAGATTGCAGCCAATCACCTTCTCAGCAGTACGGATGATACGCTGCAGTCTGCTCTTGTCCTTGGCAGTGGCAGCAGCGTACCAGACGGTGATGGAGGAGGTGAGGATGGACTCAATGATGGCTGAGTAGAAGTGCACCATCATTGTCTTTGGCAGGTTGAACTTCTTCAGCTGCCGAAGGAAGTACATCCTCTGTTGTGCTTTCTTGATGAGGGAGCTGATGTTCAGTTCCCACTTGAGGTCCTGGGAGAGGATAGTGCCCAGGAAGCGGAAGGACTCCACAGTGTTGACTGGGGAGTCACACAGGGTGATGGGGGTGAGTGGGGCTGTGTTCCTCCTGAAGTCCACAACCATCTCCACTGTCTTAAGAGCATTGAGCTCTAAGTTGTTCTGGCTGGACCAGGTCACCAGGTTGGCCGCTTCCCACCTATAATCAGACTCGTCTCCACCAGAGATGAGCCCAATAAGGGTGGTGTCGTCCGCAAACTTCAGGAGTTTGACGGACGGATGACTGGAGGTGCAACTGTTGGTGTACAGGGAGAAGAGCAGAGGAGAAAGGACGCAGCCCTGAGGTGATCCGGTGCTGATGGACCGGGAGTCAGAGACTTGTGTTCCCAGCTTAACGCACTGCTTCCTGTCAGACAGGAAGTCTGTGATCCACCTGCAGGTGGAATCAGGCACGTTCAGCTGGGAGAGCTTGTCCTGAAGCAGGGCGGGGATGATGGTGTTGAAGGCAGAGCTGAAGTCCACAAACAGGATCCTGGCATAGGATGCTGGGGAGTCCAGGTGCTGTAGGGTGAAGTGGAGGGCCATGTTAACTGCATCGTCCACAGACCTGTTGGCTCTGTAGGCAAACTGCAGGGGGTCCAGTAGAGGGTCAGTGATGGATTTAAGGTGTGCCAGCACCAGGCGCTCGAAAGACTTCATTACCACAGAGGTCAGGGCGACGGGTCTGTAGTCATTATGTCCTGTTGGCCTTGGCTTTTTGGGCACAGGGATGATGGTGGAGGACTTGAGACAGGCTGGCACATGGCATGTCTCAAGGGAGGTGTTAAAGATGTGGGTAAAGACCGGAGACAGCTGGTCAGCGCAGTGCTTGAGGGTGGCTGGAGAGACAGAGTCCGGCCCAGCTGCTTTGCGGGGGTTCTGCCTCTTGAAAAAAAATTCTTAAATTCTACTACTAGTAGGCCCAAGGGCGTAGGTTTGATTTGAACATTGGTGGGGACACAGTTTTACATTACATTACACATTTACATTTAGTCATTTAGCAGACGCTCTTATCCAGAGCGACTTACAGTAAGTACAGGGACATTCCCCCGAGGCAAGTAGGGTGAAGTGCCTTGCCCAAGGACACAACGTCAGTTGGCATGACCGGGAATCGAACTGGCAACCTTCGGATTACTAGCCAGATTCCCTCACCGCTCAGCCACCTGACTCCATTTTACCATTCTATTTGCTATCGATGCTCCTGCCTGTTGCTAAAAGCATGAGCAGAAAGCGTTTGTGCACACACACACACACACAAACACACTTGCATACACAAGATACTGCATTACATACAGTAGGTCAGAAGTGTCAAAATATATTCAGGTTTATTCAGAGTTCTGCAACAGTACGTACGTCCAGTAGTTAACTAAACTTATTTCTTAAACTGATATATTAGCTAGCTAAATTGAATAATGATGTATTCAAGTCTGCAGGCACAAAGTATCTAGTGTGCTTTACTTTTCAAAAAGTTAACACTTTGTAAGTTTTGTTTTTCAAACAATATATTGCTGATTATTTGTGCTTAGAAAAGTAACAGAGTGAAACTATTATACAAACAAAAGGTACAGGTTTTATCACATTAATTGCTTTGTTGTTATATAAACATTACATTAACGTCACTGTGTCCAATCCCGACCGCTGTAAACTACTATTGTCCAAACCCGAACGGGGTTTGGACAATAGTAAGTAGTGTAAGTAGTATTATTTTAGGCATACCAAACAATCTACGTGTAAAATTTCATGAACATATATGGACGTTTACATGTCTAAATAATATAGGAAAGTTACTTTGGCCGAAAGACCACTCGGCGACACTCGGGCAACGATCTTTACTCTGACAAGTGTGTCTGTGTTGTCATCGTACTGCTACTATGGGTTAGCATATGAGTGTATTTCAATGCTAGCTTAACACTACTTTGTCTTGCCAATGAAAATACACGATCATGTGTGACGTGATCTGTAGTCGAGGGGAGGAAGGGATGGGGGCTAGCAAACTTTGAGAAGAGTTCAACAAAACATCCAGCAGGTGGTGGTATACAGTCAAATTGAGATTTTATCGCATTGTTTGGAGATGTTGAAGCGTGATATCTTATTGTGGAGGACATAACTACGTCCCCGGATATGTTGACAGCATTGATGGTCAGTTTGGTGACCCTGGATCAAGTTAATATCCCCAGAAAAACAGCAGCGGCCAGTGTTTAGAAGTGCGCCAGCGTCTTCTAGTAAAGGCTAAGCTAACTCTAAATTTTTAAACAATATTTAGCTCGAAAGGTAAGAAGTTAAAGCTTAACGTGAAATCAGTAAATCAGCTGAAAACGTGATACGATTATTTTTCTCAATATTTGAAGTGGCATTTTATCAGAATGTTAGCTAAAAACCGGTCGGGATTGGACACAGTGACGCTATGTTTAATTTGCTTCCACCTGCTAGAACGTTCAACCTTATTCTTCTACAGTAGCTCCTATGTAAAAGACCCAAACACATGTCTACGTCGGTCATTGGCAGAAACACATTTTTGGCAGATCTCTCTGATATCAAGAATGTCCAGTTTGTCCCGATGGACATGGCACACTGCTGTGTTATTTAGCCGCATTTGTGACATTGTGGATCTGAGCCACGTTTTCAATCTCCTTAGTGCGCTGAAGCTTCTTTCAGCTTCTGCTGAGGACACGGAAATAACTAACAACAACCTAACAAGCACTTACACCTGATCAAACAAGCCTCTAACCTCAACAGGCATTCCTCTAAGAATATCTGCAACTTCTGTGCTGGACTTGTAGGTGTATTTTGATAGAAACATACGCAGTTGCACATTCAAACTCTCCCTGTTCAGTTCTGGGTACTGATCTATAACCTCACCCATTTCCCCAGTAAGGAGAACTTCCTCCAGTTTAAGAAGGATTTTTAAGTCTGTCTGGTTAAACCGCTCATTAAACTGCAAATCCACTGTGTCTAACATTTTAAAGAATTCAATTCTGTAGTATTCTTCAAGTGTCTTTGGGACATGCTGGCTTGCCCCACCAGTATACCGTTTGGGTGGCTGTCTTTGATGAGGTATTTGAATGGGCTAAATACCAAGGGATCAACCATTGCCACTGCCTTGTTAAACACATCCTGAAAGTGTTCCTCATTTCTTTTGGCTTGGATGGTAGATTTTACACACTCTATTGCAGCTTGCATCCCTGCAATGGTCTGTGTTCGTTTCTGTAGAGACTTGTTCAAACACTCAAGCTCCTCTATTACTTCTAATGTTAGCAGGAGTCCAAGGACAGTTTTCCCTTTCTGGAATCGTTGTAAGAGACCATTGGCCCTGACACCTGTGTCTGAACCATTAGAAGACATCTCTTCCAAACTAGACAACACACTGTCATACTGAGTGAGAACTGAGTTAACAGCCTTTTCTTTGACTGTCCACCTAGTTGGGTGTGCTTGCCTTCGGCAAGAGCACAACCTTTGTTCTCTCACATATATATTTATTGTTGGTAGTATTGGTAGTATTGTTCTTTGAATCTTTATTCAAGCATCTTCTTCTTCTTCTATTTCTTCCAAGACACCTTTCAGCGCCTTCAAATCTTCAGCTATTAAAACAGTTCAGCTATCACAAAATTCAGCAGTTTCAGGCCATGGGTGACTTTTCAGCTTTGTACCTCTTATGCTTGAATTAATATAAATCAATATTCATAATATTTTGTACATGGTTTTCCAATGGAGTTTTCTTTCAAATCCTCTCAAACTTCTTAAAACTTCTTCAACTTCCAAATCCTTCTTCTTCCTCAATCTTTCAGCTGGAGCCACCATTTAAACTTAAAAATGTTGACAAAATCCTAAACAATTTTTTAAAATTCTTTTTGATATCTATTCAACTTTTTTCTATATCACTGATTATGTTTCATGACTTTTTCAAACCGTTTCTGAGATTTACATGGGTTTCTATGTAGAGGTAGAGTGAGGCATTGGAATGTTGCGCAAATTCAGAGTGACAGCAGAGTCCAAAACCGTTTT
The DNA here is from genome assembly GCF_038355195.1 of Osmerus mordax. Classification (NCBI taxonomy): domain Eukaryota; kingdom Metazoa; phylum Chordata; class Actinopteri; order Osmeriformes; family Osmeridae; genus Osmerus; species Osmerus mordax. Next base: position 9,654,820 of record NC_090072.1, on the reverse strand, counting down.
TTTTTTTTTATGGCACTTTTGCCCTCACGGACACAATATTAACTTTTCAAGCTTCATTTTGGATCAAAACGATGCCGTGCTTGTGCTGGTCAGACTCATATGGGTATGGAAACCCACAGTTATTTACTTTTTGCGTGAGGAGCCCGAGAGTGAGACAAAGTCTGTCTCAAGCCCCATAGAGACTAATGCAAATATGGTGACAAAATCGTCAGAGAAAGCAAAAAGAACAAGATTTTGAAACTGCCGGTAGAGTCGTATTTCTGACCGCACAGAAATATGAAGGACATCTCTGGTTTCGGCAGAGTCCTGGGTCTCGGAAAATATCCTTATTTTTGGATTGGACGTATAATTTTGCGTCTAGGTTAACTTGTTTGAGGTGTGGATTCTAGCTACATTTCTGTTATTCTCGGCCCTCAGCGCGTTAGCAATCATAGCTGCACCATCACCGTGGCAATGACAGACACGCACCACTCAGTCTCACGCAGGTGATTGGTATTAGCTAGCTAGTGGAGTCCCAAGTTTGATAGTATTTCAACCTAATACAATTTACAAGAGGTGACTCTGCAGGTGCTGCTAATATCTCTTTTACTACTATTGCTAATGGAACTGTTTTATTCTACTACGCCACTGAGTGCGTTTACTTGACCATGAGAAACCCGATTACTAGCAATTGTCAGTTTAGGCCATACGATTACTCCGTTTACATGTGTAATTAGTTATGCGATTACTCAATAAACGCGTCTACATGATTCTTTTTATTAATTGTTGTATGCTCCAAGGACAAAACTTGCACCATCATCCTTCAGCAACAAAGTGTCGCTGTGTCTTCCTGTATCGGCCCTACTGCTGTATGTTTCATTCAATCAACACATTGAATCCTACTAAGAAAGCCGAGTAAACGCACTCAATGCACACATCTGCTACTGCTATTACTATCCCAACTATAATTTCAGCTGTTAAGACTATAATATTCTTTTTATGACTAGCTAGCCTAGGCCTACTTCTTCTTCTGTTTAACAGTTAAGCTTTCAGCTTCTCCCGCATTGTATTTCAGCTCTTAGCGTTGTTAGATGATGCAGTTCAGTTTCCACACTGCCTCTTTTGTGTGACTCACACATTTTTGACATTCATTTCAGCTTGCGGGTATTTTCTCATTTCTGTATTTTCTGCAATTTAAGAAAAATAATTTCATCTTTCAGCATTCCACCGCATTTTCAGCAGAAAATGCCTTTCTAGTATCAACTTCTTAGTTCTTCCGCCGTTTTTTGGCCTTTATCTAGTTCTGCATACTTTCACCGATTCCTACAATTTTTGTATCAAAGCGTTCAGCTCCTTCAGGAGATGATGGCTATGACTTTTGGTATTTCTCACTTTTATACTTTTTAAGACAGGTTTTTGTGCAAATTACACACAGACATATAAAGGACATCTCTAGTTTCGGCAGTCTTGGGTCTCGGAAAATAACCTAATTTTATTGATTGGACGTGTAGTTTTGCGTCTAGGTCAACTTGTTTGAGGTGTGGATGCTAGGTAAATGTTCGTTTTTCTCTCTGCCTAGCTCGTTAGCTATCACAGCTGCGCCATCACCGTGGCAACCAAACAAACACGCACCAGGAAAGGAAAAGGAACACGTTTCCGAAACTGCAGGTAGAGTCGTATTTCTGACTGCACAGACATAAAAAGAACATCTCTGGTTTAGGCAGAGTCTTGGGTCTCGGAAAATATCCTTATTTTTTTGGATTGGACGTACAGTTTTGCGTCTCGGTTAACTTGTGTGAGGTGTGGATTCTAGCTACATTTCTGTTATTCTCTCGTATAATCGAGCTAGCGCGATGGCTCTCCATAACTAAAAACGGTTGCCAGATCTGGGCCACAAGGAACCCATAGCAATGCTGCATGTCAACCTAGACCTAACCAAATAAACCAGAACTGGCCCTAATCTGGGCCACAGGTCGGTTTTATTTTGGTCCATATCCGGCACACATGCTATAATTTAAGTGGCCCACATACCGCATGGAATGATGGCACTTGGGCGGTCCGCTCCTGTTTGCCAGATCTGGGCCACAAGGAACCCATAGCAATGCCGCATGTCAACCTAGACCTAACCAAATAAACCAGAAATGGCCCTAATCTGGGCCACAGGTCGGTTTTTATTTTGGCCCATATCCGGCACACATACTATAATTAAAGTGGCCCACATACCTCATGGAATGATGGCACTTGGGCGGACCGCTCCTGTCTTCCATTTTAACGTTGAACTGGCCCACGTTCCTCATGTAAGGTAATATGATTGCACACTTTGTCCACCCAGAAAATAACAGTGCTAATTACAACCTACAGTACCAGCCAGGTAGGGCTTAACTAAACCAAGTAAGTAAATTATATTTGCAATGTTTTATTTTTTGCTTCTGAAAACAGAACTGATCTTGAACGGATCTTGACTGGGCCCCTCAAGCGTCCTGGCAATCTTGCAGGCCTTTAAGCAATGCACAAAAGAATAAACTCAGTAACAGAACAAGATTATCAATATGATTCCTCAATATGTTTCCTCTTTTTGTTATTGGTCAGAATATATATATATATATTTTTTAAGGGAATATGTTAAACAAGGGCAGATACATACAATGACTTTCATAGTATTATTAAAATGTGTCATTAATAGAATATCCTAGATACCGTAACTGACTTACAGGTTTCTTGAACAGTCCGTCTCAGTCCCTCTCTTTCTCTTCTCCCCCCGTCTCTGTCACCCGCAAGGTGAAGCCACCTTTTAATGAAGGCTTCTACCTCCTGGTCTGTCGCATTTCTAGTTAGGAGGTTGTTTCTGACTGTCCCTAAAAATAGAAAACATTGTTAAGTCTCAGATGGATTACACCAAGAGATGATGGCTAAAGATACCATGCAACAGCTGACAAAGGATGTATCATTTACATTGTGCTTCAGTCTCTCACTGGATGGGAGCAGGTGTGTGGTGATGCACAGCTGTGTGTGGGTTTGTGAGTTGTACAAGTGCTTCACCGTTTAGAGTTGAGTTTACTTATAAAGACAATGTACTCGTTAGACTGATGAGAGTGTAATGTAACACACTTACCAGTTATTTTATCTTTTAGCTGCAGTTTGTGGAAAGCAGTTTTTCCATTGACGCCACGCCAGTTGAGCTGTTTGGCCAGGGCGTTGGTAAAACAGTGCTTCATTACCCGCCAAACACAATCTTTCACGTCCACTCCTCCAATAACACTCAATGAAGTAATCTGAAAAATACCATTTAAAAGCCATGTAAACATAGTAACCCAATTCTTAAATATTTACATTTCACTTTTCACAGGTTAGTATTTGGAACATTAGTCATGTAACCTTGTTTAAATGTCTGGATACTGGCTGAATGTTTCAACAATGAACGGTTAGCCACCTGAAACTAGGTAGATCCCCAATCCCAGCTAGAAATATTTTTGAATACCCTAAAGCCTAAATCTACAGCACTTACCATTTTGTTTTTAAGGTCTGCCTCTTGCCTGAGACGGTCCTCCACAGCCAGAAGGGAGTTTACATTGTTCACTGGCAGTACATCTTTTTCCAGGGGATCCTGCCCACTAGAAGGTTTTCCCTGAATGTTCTGCATTGTCAACTGGACAGCTTTCAGTTGATCCATTATAATTTCTTGGTTGGCAAGAATTTTATGCAGAATAGCAAAAAAATATATAAGGACACAACATAAAGGCATTACAAGATTACTCTTTTCAGCTGTTGAAATAAAGTAACTAATAAATAATGCTTTTGAGGGAAGTCCCAGATAAATAAAACAATTGATTTATACCGATTTAGACCGAATGCAATGATTAGACAGGCTACTTGTCTGTGCACCTACCTCCCAACAGTGGTCAGTTCATGTGTTTTGAAAGGAGGGGGTGGGATATTTTGATTTGAATCCTTTCAAACTCAAGCTAAAATTGCTAGGTTCTATCCTGCCTTTAATATGGAGTTGGACTCCCCTTTGCAACTGTAAAGGTTTCCACTCATCTGGAAAGGCTTTCTACATTATTTTCTACAATTAAGAAGTACTTACAAGCAAGGCCAGCTGAAGTTGTTGCTGACTGTCGTTCAGGGCTGGTCAGTTGGGGTACAGAGCTGGTCCGTCGGAGCACTGGGCTGGTCCGTCGAGGCGCAGGGCTGGTCCGTCGAGGCGCAGGGCTGGTCCGTCGGGATACAGGGCTGGTCCGTCGGGATACAGGGCTGGTCCGTCGGGATACAGGGCTGGTCCGTTGGGCTACAGGGCTGGTCCGTCGGGATACAGGGCTGGTCCGTTGGGATACAGTGCTGGTCCGTCGTGTTTCAAGGGTTTTTATTAATGCCCCAATTATGTCTGGCCTTTTTATTTTGGGGGCTGGAGGCAAAAAAAATTTTTTGACAGGGACTTCATCTTCACTGTCACTCTCAAATCGGTTGTTTGGTCTTGTGGGGTGAGGGGAACACAGAAAATGATAGCAGAATTAATTTAAACGGAGGGCAATTCCATGGAAAGGTCACCCTCACCATAGAAAAAAAAGTTGTGCATAAACAAATATAACTGTTGTTAAAATGTTCACAGGTCTATATTTTGTTGTCTTCCCCACTCAGATCTAAATTTATAGACAATTGCACTCTTTTACATAATATACAAGTTGTGCACCCATGCAAAACTTTTTTTTTTTTATGGCTGTTGTGTACCGTTTCAAGAACGGGGTAAATAGACTGCAGTTTTCAATAAAATGTTACCATTTAGCATTTTCCTGATCGACAATGGAATGATAGAGCATTGTGTATGCTCAGCTTGAGTTAAATGCACAACTCCTTAAATGCATAAGCCTCTTGTTTATGAGTCAGTGAGTTCTATGGCCAAGTCACGTCCGTAACGTTTTGTAGAATAAGTTTATGCCATTCAAACAGTGCCGATGCTACAACATCCAAAGTTTCTGTGCAAAGCTTATTTATACCAATGGTTAGTTTAATTAACAAATCTTGCCCCTTTGTTACTTTTAAAAACTTTAATGATGTGTTATGGACGTGACGTTACGGACGCTACACAATGTTAATTTTCACAATACACTGTTCACAACACAATTTAAATGTTCTCAAATGAAACGGCAAAGCTGACAATCGTGTTTTTCGGCATAATGGCTATTATAACCCCTTTCACCGACGTGTTTCAGTGAAACGGACATTCCAGTGATGATTATAGTCGCAATCATGGGTAAACCAAACATGATATAAACATATCTTCAACCATTGACATCTTCTCGAGTGACACTGACATTTCGGGCAGCCTAATTATCTTGCCGTAAATGTCTTTGACATAACCTCGATCCCCGCTCTATGTTTATAGTATTTACTTCCTACTAGAGAGGAAACTCGAAAGTGCGCGAGGGACTCGATTGGTTTAGGTGTTTAAGGCGGCGCTCTCTAATTTGCTCGCACTACCTGTCGATCAAGCTGAGGTAGAGTTGACAGCTTCGGTCGAAGATGTCTTAAAGCTGAACGCCTACTACGAAAACCAATGGGTAAAAAGGTAAGATATTATTAAAAACAGCACACAATCTGAAAACCATTTGTGAAGTGGAATTGAATACTCTTATATTAATATGTAATATCAAGGACCCTGGCCGGACAGTAACAGCTAGCCTGAAATTAGCATCTGAGACAACTCTATTCCTTTCTCAGATAACATGGGTCAAGGCAATTTTATATTACATTACATTATGAGTTAAAGGCCTACTTTTAAAACTTTCAAATTACCCGATGAATCATGGCTATTTAATAGGATTTGCCCTATGAATTATGACTATTCAATAGGATTCATTTTCAGTAGGCATTATCCATAGGGTTCTTACCAGACCATACTGATACACCAAAAATGCTAGGTTACTGCATTGTTTATATTGACTTTGCTGTTTAATAATTTATAGGTAAAAGTTAAGTCCAATGCTGAGCGTCAAAAAGCTTTCCGGGAAAGGCAAAAAAATTCCGAAAACTACAAAGGAAAAGAGAGGAAAAGAAAGAGAGGAAAGGGCCAGAAAAAAAATTATGCAAACCGATGAAGAGAAAGAAAGACTGCGGGCTCTTACAAAATACAGACAGAGAAAAAGGAGACTCTGTCTTAAAAATCAAAGTTTAGCTCTACCAGGATCTCCCGTGTATGCATACAAGACAAAACAGTCACTTGGGAGAGCAGTCAAACGAGTCCTTGATGCTCTTCCTCAAAGTCCAAACCAAAAAAGGGCAGTGGTACAAAAGATTACTGATGTAATTGGATACAATGTGCACACTGAAAGGAAAAAAACGATATCATTTACCACAGATGACATAAAACTAAAAGTCAGGCAGTTTTATGTGCGTGATGACGTCTCTCGACAAGCGCCTGGGAAGAAAGATGCTGTAACTGTAAAAGAAGATGGAGTTAAGAAGACATACCAAAAGAGGCACTTAACTATGTCTATTTTAGAGGCATATAGAGTCTTTCGGGAAGAGCACCCAGAAGTCAAAATCCGAAAATCTAAATTTGCAGCGCTGAGGCCAGGGGAGGTCTTCACAAAATCAGAAACACCACGGAATGTTTGCCTCTGTAAATACCATGAAAACACACAAATGCTCCTCGAGAGTATACACAAACACATTCCACGACATACCTTCCACAGCATCTTAACGTATATCAGCGCTCTGGTCTGCAGTCCTGACTCTGCAGACTGCATGTTAAATAGATGTGAGACATGTTGTGATGCAGTTCTCCTTCAGAACATAATTAGCAACATCCCAGATGAAGACAAGAACATCCTAACAAGGTGGTATTCATGGGAATCTGAAGGAGGGTTTCAGGTGAAGTTAATGAAGAGTGGAGTGTTGGGGGATGTGCTTGCATCACTGCTGGTATCAGCCACTACATTCCTGAAGCACTGCTTTATAAAAAGAAAACAAAGTGCAACTTTCCAAGAGAAGAGGAAAGACACAAGTGAAGCTGTTGCAGTGTTACAGATTGATTTTGCAGCAAATTACACCACTGCATATCAAGATGAGATCCAGGCAGCCCATTGGACCAGCAGCCAAGTTACACTTTTCACTGCTGTTGGATGGAGCAGAGGAGAGGTGCAATCATATGCCATTGTCAGTGATACACTGGAGCATGGAAAGAAGGCTGTGGCTACATTCCTGTCCAATGTGGTGGAGGACCTGATGGGAAAAAATCCAAACATGAAGGATCTGCACATCTTCAGTGATGGAGCAGCATCCCAGTTCAAAAACAGATTCATTTGGTCCTTCATGTCTACAACCTTTAGGGACATGTTTCCAAGCCTGAAGGTATGAACACGTATTCAAATATTTTTGCATCATAATGGACTTTTCAGTATTAAAAGATTAAACATGGTGTTCTAACATTCAGGGGTGTTCAGATTAAGTTTTTAATTTATCTTAATTTAATTTTGTTTAATCCAGGTGGAATGGCACTTCTTTGCCACAAGCCATGGCAAGAGAGCTGTTGATGGAGTGGGTGGAACAGTTAAAAGGTGTGTCAGTTCAGCAGTGTTAAGTCGGAAGGTTATAGTCAACAATGCACAGTCTTTCGCCAAGACAGCTGCTGAATGTTGCCCTAACATCAATGTGAAACTGGTGGTGGAAAGAGACATCCATGTGTTCACTCAGCAACACCAGCTGAAGAGTCTGTGGGCAAATGTGGCATCTCTTGTAGGTAAGAATTTCAGAGCATGTTGTGTTCACTAATGAACTTATGTATGTTGATCGAGTTAGTGAAGAGATATCTATTTATTATGATGTGAGTCTTCACTAAATGCAAATCTTAATCTCTTTACCCTCTACCCTTTACTTAGGTACCAGGAATGTACACCATGTTGAGCCTAGCTCTTGGGGTCACATCAAACATCAGCTGTATACATCCTCATCAGAGGCAACTACACACACATTTGTACAGTCTAACCACATGGGTCCCTCAGCCGATAGTTTACAACCTCCACAGCCGAACAACACAAAGATTAAGACAGGAGACTGCATGCTTGTTACCTTTAGGACCAAAAGGTCTTCCAGGCAGTTTGTAGGGCTGGCAACTAACGTTGATGATGAGGGAGTGGAGGTCCAGTGCTTGAGAAGGAATGACATGCATGGACTTGTGTATTGCTTACCTCCTAAAGAGGATATATCTTGGGTGGGTTATGATCAACTTAATGATGTTCTAAGCCCTGTTGTGGACAACAGGGGAAGATACCACTTTGCCAAACCTGTGCTGGCAGATTGATTAATGCAGATCTGTCAACAAAATGATCCATTAGCCACAGACAATGTGTACAGACAGTATATATTTGAGACATATACTGAAAAGCAGTTAATTATCCTTTGGTTGTCCTCAACCAAATCAATCCTCTTGCTGTCAGATTGATTAGGCCCTAATTCTGTTGACAAAATATCAGCAGCAGCTGACCTTCTGTACCTAATGTAATGTACTTTATACATTATACGTATATAATTGTTAGTTATTTATTGTAAACTGATGGTCTATTTTATGTGAATTAATATACATTTGTATTGATTTTATTAAATACTGTATTAATTTTAAAAGAGCATTTTGTCCTGATTCTTCCTCTGGATCTCAGTGAGGACTGAGGATGCAATAATTAAATTATTCAAATACTTTTTTTGCTAACTCAGTGTTTCAGTGCTAAATTAATAGTTTAATGTTGAAACTCACTATTCAAGTAGGTGTTTTATGTAATTTGCAGAGGACTGGTCCAGACGTGTCACATCCATAACGTTCAAACGTCCTATCCGAAATATTTTCAAAAATACTTTTTTTGTGTTCATTACTCAAAATCATTTGTAAGACTGTGTGGGAGTATTCACAGCTAAACATGATCTGTGACCATTCTGAACTTTTATAATAGTAATTTAACAACAACTCCATCTAAAAAAGATAAGATTAGCCATTATCAATGCTATTTTGGCGGCCATCTTGAAAATCTTCAGGGACATTTCAGATGGTGTTCTTAATGTTAAAACTAATTCACTAGTTATTTTAGATGTTGAGAAAAGCGCTGTGAAAGTTTGATTCTTGATTTCCAAAACAGATTCTGTGTGTATTTCAGACACGTCACATCCATAACAGAATAATGTCACATCCATAACGCAGGTTTTTCCTCATAAAATTCTACATAAAAGACTACATGTTTTAAAAATTGCTATTTCTATGTTCACCTAAGACTCCATGATCATGTCAATATCAAACTTTCTACATTAGACTTAATGGTTCACAGAGTTACAGAAAAAAGTAGTCTCCAGAAAATGACTGTCATTTCTCGTCACATCCATAACGCAAGTGTTTTTGTAATAATCTTCTGTCTGAAAATTTTTTTTTGCTCAAATTTATTTTCCTCCTCTATTCTACCCATTGAATGCTTTCAGAATATGCATGAGTAATCTAAATATTGTAAGAACTTTTGTTTTACTGAGACATTTTTCTTGTCATTTTGAGTACAAATGTCACATCCATAACACTGGAATAACCCCAGAACACAATGTTGTACAATGTTGTGCCACACCTGCAGAAAGCGATGCATTGCAGAAGAAGTATCCAGTTCCCTGTGCATCCTTTTAATATTTTGTACATTATTTGTAAAATACTATGAAAGAAACATTCAACATCTATAATAGGTAAAATAGCACTTAAATACTTACAGCCTTTTTCGCTTTTTCTTTTGGATGTCTTCGTTTTCTTCCTCTGCTGTTTGAACATCCGTGTTTGTTTCAGCTTGAGGAAGTTTCATTCTGGCAGTTTTGTAGTTTGCTGTGAAAAACAAGACAATTAACATTAAATAGATTTTACAAATCAGTGAATCCTAAAGGTTAATATGTAATGTAGCCTACATACCAGCTGTGTATACAATTCGGACACTGAAAGCATCCCACATGTGTCCTGGCTGCTCCTCACGCCGTATGGCCTTTGCCAATTCATCAGGCTTGTAATAAGATGGCCATTGACAAACTTGGTTTGCAACCCACAGTGCGGGTACCACCTCTACCTCTTGGGTTTCGAGAAACTCCACGATGTGAAACATGGCGTAGAACAGAAAGAGACTCAATATTACTAGTTTTAAGAGTTTAAACACATTCATCTTTACTTTAACAGAAAACTGTTCCACAGAAGAATGTTTTCATGATAGTCGTAAGTGCTTTACAAATTGAATGATTAATGGAAGTGTCATTAGTAGTGTAAATATGGTATACACACCTACAGAGATAAGTGAATACAGACTGGACACTGTCACCGCTGACTAAACTTGATGCCGATCTGCACGTCAAGGCTAGAAAAATCACACAATATAATCAAAATGCCCCCAGGTCCCACAAGGTATGCAGTGTCGTGTCAAAGACAAAATCTGAATTAGAACTTTTTTTAAACAACCTATTGAAAATATTATTATACACATAACCAACTTAGAAGGTAGACAAGTGTTGAGGAACAGTTGGAAGGAGATCGACACATGCCATTTCCAAAGGCACACACCCAAACATCACAGGAAAGTATGCAGTCAATTGTGACCCATAATGTCACAATAATTGCTTATTTGAACTTATAAGGAAATGCAAACATGTTATTTGGGGAATCATTTGCCTCTCTATCATCATTAGCCCCATGATCTTACCACTTCTGTTCATCGTAACCAAAAAAGAGAAATTATGCCCATTTACACTAATAACAATATACACATTGTAAGTTAAATGTGGTATAAGGTACATCAAATCAAGTATATTTGTTGACATAAAGGGTGTATGCTTTTTGAAGACAATAGGAGGGTTAAGACTGCTGTTTAGGATAGGTTTCCATGAAGAAGTGGAATAACAACAAACCCAACCTCCAAAGGTAACCTGACACACTTCTTCACATTGGCATCTAATTTGAAGCACATCAGATTGGATGACACATCTGACACAAAACAAAGTCCCAAATCCGTGGAGTCAATGGGATAGTCCCAAAACGTTGCAATGTGTCTATATTCTTTGCAGACAATTATATTCTCAACCAAGAGTACTTTATTGTTCATCTTGATGCATCTGTCTCTCTCTGATGAGTTGATGATAAACTCATCTATTGCCAGTTCTTTAAACTGCGAGACAGTTCCTGTAAAGCCTTGTGGAACAGGTCCATCTGAGTGCAGCCTTTTATATTTTTTGTGGGTACCCTTGTCTTTTATACTTGATTCAAGTTTGGAAATTCTGCGTATAACTTGCTGCAGTGGTGAGCTAGGTTTTCTAAACATTCTTTTGATTTGTTTGAAGTAGTTTTCAAAAGGAAACCCTGATATTAAATCTAAGTGGCCATGCACCTTCACGTCATCACTGAGATGAGTCAAACCATGTATGTTGTAAACTAAAAAACCCTGACCATTGAGTTCCCCAAAATGCTTAAATGATTTAAGTAGCGTGTTTGCAAAGTCATTTAACAACAAACAATATGCTGGACTAGCCAAAATGTATATACTTACAGACAACAGCATAACATTTTGATAAACCTCAGTAGTCAGCACATCCCTTAAAACTACTGGACCAGTGTAAAGTAAGAACTGCCGAAGTTCTGTTGCCTTCCATCGTAACCTCTCATTTAGGGCCCTAGGCCTTCTAGCAAATTCTGACGGTATGTAACTTCTGAGAGCAAGCAATTTCCTGAAATGAAAGATACCTGTCTGGATGAAATGAGGTAATTGATTAAATAAATAACAAAAACGGGTTCATAGGACAGATAAGGGGGATATTCTAAAATACATTATATACAATTATAATAATAAAATGGATAATCGTACACTTCATGTGTTAACAATATTTGGATCATATTTTCAAATGTGGGCCCCTTAGACAAACACACTGATATGTTTGAAGACAACTGTGCCACATTTGCGGCATCATACAGTGAGGAAAAAAATATTTGATCCCCTGTTGAATTTGTACATTTGCCCACTGACAAAGAAATGATCAGTCTATAATTTTAAACAATAATTATTATCAATTGATTTGCAGTTAAATAATTTGACCCCCTCTCAATCAGAAAGATTTCTGGTTCCCCGGTGTTACCTGTATAAAAGACACCTGTCCACAGAAGTAATCAATCAATCAGATTCCAAACTCTCCACTATGGCCAAGACAAAAGAGCTGTCCAAGGATGTCAGGGACAAGATTGTAGACCTACACAAGGCAGGATGGGCTACAAGACCATCGCCATGCAGCTTGGTGAGAAGGTGACAAAGTTGATGTGATTATTCACAAATGGAAGAAACACAAAAGAACTGAACTCCCTCAGTCTGGGGATCCATGTAAGATCGCACCTCGTGGAGTTGATCAAGAGAACGGTGAGGAATCTCCCAGAACTACATGGGAGGATCTTTACAGTGATCTCAAGGCAGCTGGTCACCAAGAAAACGATTGGTAACACACTACGCCGTGAAGGACTGAAATCCTGCAGGTCCCCCTGCTCAAGAAAGCACATGTACAGGCCCGTCTGAAGTTTGCCAATGAACATTGAATGATTAAGAGGAGAACTGGGTGAAAGTGTTGTGGTCAGATGAGACCGAAATCAAGCTCTTTGGCGTCAACTCACCATGTTTGGAGGAGGAGGAATGCTGCCTATATGACCCCAAGAACACCATCCTCCCTGTCACCTGTCGAGGAAGGTCAAGGTGTAAGTTGCCAAACGTCAGCCTCTAAACCTTAATGACTTGGAGAATATCTGTAAAGAGGAGTGGGACAAAATCCCTCCTGAGATGTGTGCAAACCGGGTGGCCAACTACAAGAAACGTCTGAGCTCTGTGATTGCCAACAAGGGTTTTGCCACCAAGTACTAAGTCATGTTTTGCAGAGTGGTCAAATAATTATTCCACCCATTAAAAGGCAAATACATTCATAACAATTTTGACATGCGTTTTTCTGGATTTGTTTGTTGTTATTCTGTCACTCACTGTTCCATTAAAATGATAGACTGATACTTTCTTTGTCAGCGGGCAAACGTACAAAATCAACAGGGTATCAGGTACTTACATTTAGCAGACACTCTTATCCAGAGCGACTTACAGTAAGTACAGGGACATTCTCCCAGAGGCAAGTAGGGTAAAGTGCCTTGCCCAAGGACACAACATCAATTGGCGTTTTTCCAGACATAATATTTGTTACCTAGCTACAAACAAATGCTTCGTAACTGAAGAGTATTTACTTTTTATTGGCGATATTGACAACAGAGGTTAAGGAACTTGTCTTTAATCAAAAGATGGTCTCCGTTTTCAATTTGAAGCAGTAGATATGGCTTACTGTAGAAAGTCTCCCATTGCATCCTCTCTCTAGCTTAGCTTCGGCTACAGATGGACGACAATCACGATGCATGCATTATTCACGCCTACGGTGTTAATACAGTCTGTAAAAATACCACTTTGACACACTTGCAAGATGATCCGCTGGTTAGATGTAGCATGATCTTATTTACTACCCACAATAGTTCAACTTTTTTTACAGCAGCATTTTAATCAGTTAGCTCCAGGTCCTCTCTAAAATACATTTCAGACCTTTTGAAACCTGAGAAAATGACTTTCTACAAAATTTTCAAATGTTTCTGAATTATTTCTCTTTTTGCATCATTCTTCTCTTTTCTGTAGTTTTATGCCTTCGACCAGCTCCTGCCCCTTTCAAAAATACCTTTCGGGCGCTTTGAAGCTTCAGCTTATAACTTTCTACTAAATTTTCACTATTTTCAGCTTTTTTAGCATGGTCAGCTATCCCCATTCAGGTTTTCAGCATTCTCACTGCTGTTTTGCAGGAACAGCTTTTTCTAGTTGGGTGTGCTCAAGCCTTCGGCGAGAGCACAACCTTTGTTCTCTCACATATATATTATTATTATTCTTTTTGCCCCCCTAAAACTCAATATTTGGCCTACATAGACAACCTAAGTGTCAAAAGTTTCGTCTTGGTAGCGATTGAGTTGCTTCTATTGGGATTTACGTTCCGTTGCATGGTTTAGGCTCAAGTTACGTTTTTGTGGCGAAAAGTGAAGCTAACGGTGGCTAATTTGCTAGCCACAGTCACTGACGTTACTAACGTCACTAACGTCTCGAAAACACGCCTGACTACCTTTGGCAGAACATTCGTTTCGCATCTGTTAACTTGGGGGATAGCTAGGCTAACTATAGCTTTACTGCAAGGCAGCTGCAGAAACGCCACAAGCAAAGAGGCCAGGGTGATAACTATTTACTCATTTTACTTTGTGATATGACACACAATTATGATGTGTAATGTACAATATAAGCTGATATTATTAAGGAAGTACATCTACTTTCGGAAACAGTAGTCTACTATTTCACTGAAGTATTAGCATCATGACATTAGCCTGTGTTGCCCGGGCAACACATACTACAGTGGTCTATGATGTAGCGTTATCTGTTTTCAATCGTTAAAATAAACATTCCTCACATATACATTTTCGTTGTAGGATTTATTCTGACATTAGTAAACGATTTGTTGGTAAAATTACCATTACCTGTGGTTTCAAACCAGTGTACTGTTCATTCTACACTTCACTCGTATTTTCAGTTGTAAATGAGCAGCAAAGAAAAAATGCTTTTAAATCTATGTAATCTTTATAAAAAGTATGCATTTTTATATAAAATATACAGAAATATCATTTGTAAAAATGTCATTTAAAAACGGACCCCTGTGTAACCGACGCAAGCAAGCACACCCTACAATTTCCCCAGAAATTGTACCCTCTCTAGTTATTATTATTATTGGGTGTGCTTTGCCTTCGGCAAGGGCACAACCTTTGTTCTCTCACATATATATTATTATCATTCTTTTTGCCCCCCCTAAAACTCAGTCAATATTTGGCCTACATAGACAACCTAGGTGTCAAAAGTTTCGTCTTGTTAGCGATTGAGTTGCTTCTATTGGGATTTACGTTCCGTTGCATGGTTTAGGCTCAAGTTAAGTTTTTGTGGCGAAAAGTGAAGCTAACGGTGGCTAATTTGCTAGCCACAGTCACTGACGTTACTAACGTCACTACGTCACGAAAACACTCGTGACTACCTGTAGCAGAACATTCGTTTCGCATCTGTTAACTTGGGGAATAGCTAGGCTAACTATAGCTTTACTGCAAGGCAGCTGCAGAAACGCCACAAGCAAAGAGGCCAGGGTGACTATTTACTCATTTTACTTTGTGATGTGAAACACAATTGTGAAATGTTATGTACAATATTAGCTGATATTATTAAGGAAGTAGGCCCACATCTACTTTCGGAAATGGTAGTCTACTATTTCACTGAAGCATTAGCATGACATTAGCCTCTGTTGCCCGGGAAACACATACTACAGTGGTCTATGATGCATGTTTTCAATCGTTAAAATAAACATTCCTCACAAATACATTTTCGTTGTAGGATTTATTATGACATTACATTACAAGTAAACGATTTGTTTGTGAAATTATAATTCCCTGTGGTTTCAAACCAGTGTTGCTCACTGCAACGCTGTAGTCTACGCGAGACACACTACAAAACATCTACACAGCTGTTTAGGAAGTCAAACGGCGACAGAACATGTTCGGCACTCCCCTTACTTAAATCAAAAGTCTTTCAATAGGTGAAACTATCTGGCTACTAACCTGAACCTAAACTTTGTCAATCTTTTCATGAAAATAATTCATTTCAGCCTAAACCGTACAACGGAACGTTACATCGAATTCAACCAACGCAATCGCTACCAAGACGAACACAGCAGTACTCTAGTGGTACGATTTACCGGGGCAGGGTTGTGTGGTGTTCTACTGATTTTGCTATTCCCTCAAATACTGCCTTGAATTTCCCTGATTGCTTGCTCAGAATCCCCAGCTCATGAATCAAAAGCAAGGAGTCACGTGGTAAGGGAGAAGCAGTGCATGCAGACTGTGTTTAAACAGTGTGCACCACAGTGAACATAAACAGCCAATGGGTGCTGTCTCTTCAGGACAGCCTGTGCTCCTGTGTACTTGCCTGACATATTGGCAGCTCCATCATACGTCTGACCACATACGCCGGACATTGGAAGATTCAATCTCAAAAGGACATCAACAGCTACCTGAGCTATCTCCTTTCCTGTGGTCCCTGATACTGCATACAGACCAATGAATACCTCCTGTGGTACCAGGTCATGGTCCACATATCTCAAACATACTGACTCTTGCTCTTTCCCCTCTACATCTTGAGTGCCATCAATTATTATGGAATACTGCACAACTGGCAAAGTTCTGATAGATGTTGCAATTCCTCTTACAATTGTATTGCCCATCAAGGTCAAAAACTCATTTTGAGCATTGGGGCTGACATCATGACAACGGGATAACCAAGTGGTGAGGGTGGGATCATTCTTCGACTGGAATAGTAAAAGCTGGTATAAATTCCCATCATTTGCCTCATGGCCTCGAAAGGCTAAGCCCTGTCTAGCAAGGTACTGTATTGAACCTGCTATCTGCTCAAGACAATGCCTTGTCTCTTGCTGTTTTATTGCCAAGGCACTTGACAGCTGTACGTCTATGGGCCTTGCCTCTTGAGCATTAATTGTGACAGCATGATGGTGGGACTTACTTTGCTGATGTCGATCAAAGCTAGCTAGAGCATTCTTCCAGTTATTGAATCCCTTTGAGGAAAAAGCAGGGTCTGCTTTCTTTTCCAAAGTGCTCTTTTTGACAGTGTACGCTTTAACACATTGGAAACATAAAACTCCTTTCAAGGAAGGGCTATAGTGAATCCATGGATATTGTTTGTACCAACTGTCTTGAAAATGCAGGAATCTATTTGACAGTCTCTGTACTTCAATATACTTTGGGTCAGGTTGGTTTGGCTTGTCTTCGATGTCCATGACATGGACGTCGTCGCTGCTACACTCAACTTCACATGAACCGTCACTGCCCCTCTCGATGTCTAAATCCTTCCTAGCATGTGGACCAATCTCCTTAAAACAATTCAAACTAGAGAGGGTACAATTTCTGGGGAAATTGTAGGGTGTGCTTGCTTGCGTCGGTTGCACAGGGGTCCGTTTTTGAATGACATTTTTACAACTGATTTCTGTATATTTATATGAAAATGCATACTTATTATTTGTAAAGATTAAGTAGATTTAAAAGCATTTTTTTTTTGCTGCTCATTTACAACTGAAAATACGAGTGAAGTGTAGAATGAAATAGATGTCTTCTCATTTCCCCTGCAAGAGGCAGCCTCATCGTTGAATCAAAACGAATAAATTTGGCAGACCGGTGTAAAAATGGACCTAATCTCTATGACTTAAACGTCATTTTAAGTTTTTCCCTTCTCGTGATATTTTCAGGCATGTAGCCTACTCATTGCATTCATTCATTAATAAAGAACCCCCTTTGAAGATTATTCTACGACGTTACCCGGCAGTAGAAGATGGAATCGCGATTCAGACAGTCCCATCTGCTAACTGAAAATATGCCCCCCAAAACGTAAATAAGCTTGACATTTATTTAGTGGAAAATCGCTCATTCATAAAAGGCTCACTGGTAGCGATCATTGTCAGTAACAACGCAAAATGTGATATAGCCCTGTGTGGAGAAGCTGCCCCGGTAAATTGTACTACTACGGTACAGTACTAGTAGACTACTGCTGTGTTCGTCTTGGTAGCGATTGCGTTGGTTGAATTGGATTTAACGTTCCGTTGTACGATTCAGGCTGAAATTAATTATTTTCATGAACAGATTGACAACGTTTAGGCTGTGGCAATGAAGTTCAGGTTAGTAGTTAGATAGACTTTTGATTTAAGTAAGGGGAGTGCCGAACATGTTCTGTCGCCGTTTGACTTCCTACAGCTGTGTAATGTTTTTGTTGTCGTTTGTCTCACGTAGGCTACAGCGTTTCAGTGAGCAACACTGGTTTGAAACCACAGGTAATGGTAATTTCACCCACAAATCGTTTACTTGTAATGTAATGTCATAATAAATCCTGCAATGAAAATTTATTTGTGAGGAATGTTTATTTTAAAGATTGAAAACAGATGCATCATAGACCACTGTAGTATGTGTTGCCCGGGCAACAGAGGCTAATGTCATGATGCTAATGCTTCAGTGAAATAGTAGACTACCGTTTACAAAAGTAGATGTGGGCCTACTTCCTTAATAATATCAGCTAATATTGTACATTACATTTTATAATTGTGTTTCACATCACAAAGTAAAATGAGTAAATAGTTATCACCCTGGCCTCTTTGCTTGTGGCGTTCCTGCAGCTGCCTTGCAGTAAAGCTATAGTTAGCCTAGCTATCCCCCAAGTTAACAGATGTGAAACGAATGTTCTGCTACAGGTTGTCACGCGTGTTTTCGTGACGTTAGTGACGTAGTAACGTTAGTAACGTCAGTGACTGTGGCTAGCAAATTAGCCACCGTTAGCTTCACTTTTCACCACAAAAACGCAATTTCTACTTAAACCATGCAACGGAACGTAAATAAAAATACAACCAACGCAATCGCTACCAAGACGAACCTTTTGACACCACCGTTGTGTATGTAGTCCAAATATTGACTGATCCTTAGGGGGGCGAAAATAAATAATAATAAATAAATATATATGTGAGAGAACAAAGGTTGTGCTCTCGCCGAAGGCTTGAGCACACCCAATTACACATTTAGCTACACTATCAACTAATGTATACTTTTAGAACCAGCTAGGTACATTATTCAATCTACAGATTGGTTGTTGAATCTACGAATTTCTAAAGTGTTTTCACTGTTTTAATCACTTTAAATCCACACCTGTGACCCTGTAGCTCCAACTGCCTATCCATGTCTGAACTGCTGCCTTCCATTGCTTCATTTGCCCAATAGAAGTTGACATACATAGACTATATATATGGCAATGCTAAATTATTCTTCTGAGTATTTCTTTATGGCATTAGTTTAGCCTAGTATGAACTCACTGTGCCTCAAAAACAATATCCTAATCCTAATCAATATCCATAATCCTAATTGAACACTTACTGTCATAATCACTAGACTATTTTTTAAGACCTCACCTGGGACCCTGTTTGTCCATCTCTTTCTTTCTCTTTACAGCTGCTTGGATCAACTGGCACTTCATTTGTCTGATAAATGACACAGTATACAGTACAATAAGTTATAATCATTTATAACTGTGTAAACTAGCTGTAACAATGTAAAGCTAGACATTTATACTACTTACACATTGTCTTTTTCTGAAGAAGGACCTTATATCAGTCATTCTTTTTTTTGGTGCCATTCTGTTAACATCTAGAAAACATTGAAATATGCAGTTTGGTATGACTATATTAACAAATCCTTTTAGTTTTCAGGTGTAGCTAGCATGGCTTCGACCGCAACTACGGCATAGTCTACAACTCTTCATTCAAGACAAAGAATGTCCGAAAGCTAGCAAGCAGACAATTCCGTAGTTGTGTTCCTGAGCTAGCAATGGCTCGTTAACGTTAGAAATAGGCATACTATACATTTTCAACAATAATATACAGGAGTGTTATATAATTATATTTTATAGTTTATTATTCACTCAATGTTAACGTATACCTACAGGAGTAGCCTGCCAAAAAGCCAATTCTCAGTTTAGCTTCGACGCTCACCTGACCACTGTTAGCTGACAGGCTGATAGGCTACACATTGTGATCAGCGCTCTCCTGCCAATCAGGAGTAACACTGACCTTGAGAGAGTTAACCAATTGTGGAGCAGAAAATGTTAAAAGAATGGGGGAAAAAAATGTTGACTCGCAATTATTGGTGGGGACAATTAAACGTTTCCTAAACATTGGTGGGGACATGTCCCTACTTAAATTTACGCCTATGCATGGGATATGAAAATAACCATTTGTCAATGTGCAAGCAGCCAGTTGAAAGGTGAATTGATGCTGCTCTGTTGAATTCATATATTTGTAAATCTGACTTTGAAAGAGTCTGTACCTCCCCAGCCACGAACCTCACCGCACGTCACTGCTGTGTAGGCTATATTTAGGCAACTTGTTACTCCAACAGCCATCGCAACAGCATCCCAACATCACGTGGCAGCATTTTTACATTTATTTTTTGCCGTAGTCTTGTAAAATACGTGCTATGGGTCATACAACTCCATGTAGGCCTACCCTTACAAAAAAGAAGTATATTAAAGTATACTTAAAATGGATAGTACACTTTTGATATACTTTTAAGAAGTATGCTTACAAAATAGTTCACTTTTGATATACTTTTAAGTATGCTTTGAAAATAGTTCACTTTTGATATACTTTGAAGAAGTATACTTAGAAAATAGTTCACTTTTGATATACTTTTAAGTGTGCTTTGAAAATAGTTCACTTTTGATGAACTTTTAAGAGGTATACGTAGAAAATAGTAGTAATTTAAGGCGTATAAAGCAATGCAAGATAATGCGTTGATGAATGCATTAGGGTAATAATTCACACGTGATATCGTGTTTTCTGTTCAAGTCCCTGGGAAATTGGGTCAGGGATTGTGTTAGGTTATGCAAAATTCTGAGGAATTGCATTGACTTTCGTGGTCATATCTAGTTCTTATTTATTAACATAGCCTAATATAGTCCCAAGAGTAAAATTGGTCAAAAGTATACTTGAGTGAAATTGGTAACCAGCTGAGTGTTTTTATAAAAAAAAAAAATAAGTTAGGAAGTATAGGCCTATGGAATTTCAAAATAAAGGTTTGAGTTTGTAACGTGCATGTTAATTTTTTCATTTTAATCGCAAGATATGTTTTTTGGGGTTAAAAGAAGTAAGAGTAACTAATGGTGTCAGATTAAAAGCTATAAACAAATTACAAACATCAACATTTTAATACATTTTTATTTTAGTTTGATTAGTATTGAGTTGTATTCCAACACGCACCAGGGTTATCTACAACAACGACAAGCCCTGGTTCATCCTCCAGCAGCTTGATTCCCCCGGCACCTACGCCAGGATCCTGTTTGTGGATTTCAGCTCCGCATTCAACACCATCGCCCCAGCTCTCCTCCAAGACAAGCTAACACAGCTGAGCGTGCCTGAGCCCACCTGCAGGTGGATCACTGACTTCCTTTCAGACAGGAAGCAGCGTGTGAGGCTGGGCAAGCTTGTCTCGGAGCCCCGGACCATCAGCACTGGAGCCCCACAAGGCTGTGTGCTCTCTCCTTTACTGTTCTCCCTCTACACCAGGGGTCACTAATTGGCGGACCGCGGTCCGGGTCCGGACCCAGGCGGTTCCCTATCCGGACCCGGACCTATAACCAATATATTATTATGGAATTAATTCATTTTGACAGAACGTTTCCATTTTAACCGGCATATCTTTTTGTTCCAACTAAATGTGGTTTCTATCTTACTTGTCCAATACAAAGGTCCAATCAGGAGCTTTAATAACTGTAATCACCATGACAACTCACTCACTGAAAGTTTTCCGCAACCTCTGTGGGTCAGGTTGTTTGTGTCAATCGCAACAACGCAGGCTAATCGATTTGCTAACAGTACCTGTTTCTTCCTTAGCGAAAAACATGGCGTGCTCTAAACCCAGCAAAAAGTTGATTCCAAAAAGACCTAATTTCAGACGAGTATGCATTTGTGCTGCCGGTGGGGAGCACAAAATCAATGTGTTTAACGAGACGGTTGCCCTTGTCAATAGTGGTAGCTAATGTGAAACGTCACTATCATGGCCGTGGGAACGAGGAGTGCTGACAGCACGAGAATTTCCAATGATATGACTTGAAAATTCACCACGCGGCCCAGCCCCTCATTAGCGGACTGGCCATCGGGAGCACCGGGAGAAGAATAACAATGGAAAACCAGGCTAAGAAATGTAAGGGTGGGGCTGAAAAATTAAGAGACAAAAATACATCACCTTCACTAGACAAGGTTTTACCAATTGAAAAACGGCTATGTCCCCCCTGATAAAATAGCCTATGTTCCCGCGGCTATGGTCACTATGACACAAAGCATGGACACTTTGAACAAAATTACCCCCAGAACTCTGAGGTAAGGGCCAGAAAAATAAACCATAATTGTTCCAGACCCTGGACTGAATACAAATTTGGTTAGTGGACCTTTTGGGTTTCTAATTGAGTACCCCTGCTCTACACCAACAACTGCATCTCCAGCCACCCCTCTGTCAAACTCCACACTGTGGAGTCTTTCAGATTCCTGGGAACAATTATGGCACAGGACTAAAGGTGGGCGGAGAACATCACCTCCACAATCAAGAAGGCCCAGCAAAGGATGTTCTTCCTTTGGCAGCTAAAAAAATTAAACATGCCGCAGAAAGTGATGGTCGAGTTCTACACAGCCATCATTGAGTCAATCCTCACCTCATCAATTACCATTTGGTTCGCTGCCTCTACTGCAAAGGACAAAGGCAGACTGCAGCGGATCATTCGGTCAGCCGAGAAGGTCATCGGCTGCAACCTGCTGTCTCTCCTAGACCTGTTCTACTCCAGGACCAGCAAGAGAGCATGCAAGATCATTGCTGATCCTTCCCATCCCGGTCACCACCTATTTCAGAGACTCCGATCTGGCAGAAGGTTCCGGGCTATAAAGACCAAAACCTTGCGCCACCTGAACTGTTTTTTCCCCACGGCAGTGGTGCTCACAAACAAGCCCCCTGCATCACACTGACTCTGGGTTTTCCATTTCCAATTCACTGCATCTTAGCCCTGCACATGCCCAAATTATTTATTATTATTTAATATTCTATCTTGTAAATCATTTGTCTTTTATTCTTGTTTTTGCTATTTTTTTATGTTATGTGTTTTATGTCCTATGCACCAATCACCAAGATAATTTCCTGTATATGTAAATATACTTGGCCATTAAAAAGAATTCTGATTATTTGTAATTTACGATTGTATTCAGTAGGGGTATAATTTCATTGAAAAGTTGTGATATTGGTAAATATAAGTGTTGAGAAAAAAAAGAGGAGAGAAAGGGATAATTATTTGATTTTACTTTGTTCTTTTCTTTTTCAAGAGGTAAAAAATGGGTTGTGGTTCAAGCAAGAATGATGATGGTCTGGGGATAGATTTATCCTGTCCAAATATCAATTACACGAAACGAAATTATGGCAACAGTAGTATATCGCAAATTCCTGTTTGGGTAGATGACTGTGGTTTTCCAGAAGAGGGGTCTTTTTCTCTTAAACAACTTAAGAGGTTGAAATTCAATCTTATTCAGAAAGAGGAAGAAACTAAAGATTGTTTGTTAAAACAAAATATATTTTTGCCGGATTGGAAAGCTTTCGGTGAACGGAAGGAAGAGAGTTTATTAAGAGAACAGAGTAGGATAGGGACAAATTCACCTACTATTTCTCAGTGTTTCAAGGTCCGCGATTCAGATCTCATGGTCGGCCCATTACGTGCACAACCTGCAGCCCCAGTACAAGCTCCAGGACCAGCCCGTGGCACCAGCTCCGGCACCACCACCTCCACCACTGCTAGCAGACCAAGATCTATTGGGTGATCCTGCGGCCGTTGTTCAGGGTCCGTTTCTTCAACCGGACCCGCAGCAGCAGATCCTTCAACTACAGGCCCTGCAACTACAACAACAGCAACACCAACCGCAGCCACTAGCAACGCCAGTGCTGATTCCAGAGACGGGACCTACGGTCATGGGTAGCACACCTATGAGTAGCCCATCAGGATATCAACGACTTTATCCTTCCGTTCCGAAACATTACAAAGAGGATCCGGAACAAGATGGTGGACAGTCTCCCTACCACACGAGATCTGGTAGAAAATATCAGCGTGCATTTGTGGGGAATGTTGAATCTCCGGACTTTCGGATGGCCATGGTAGAAGCGCCCGGACCGGACGGAGAGACTGTGTTAGTTCAAAGACCATGGACTTTGTCTGAGATCAAAGAAGCGATGGTTCATTTGCCGTTGCCCGGAGAAGTGTGCGGCAATAGAATGGTTGCGGAATTGGTAACTTGGAGACTTTAAACCAACTACTCAGGAGTTGAGACGTCTTTTAATGACAAAGATTGAAAATTAAAGATATATGTGTCACGTGGGACAGTGCGAAGCTCAGCGTGATAGTGGCTCATTCTAATCACGCAGAAAAACGCTTGAGAGATGCGAGAAAGGCAAAAATGGAGAAACAAGATCAAGACTTGCAAATGGCTACTATCACCATGTTCCAGAATCAAACGAGAGGACGTGGTCGTGGAGGCCGTAGCAGAGCGAAACAGAGAGGTCAAGCACTTCAACAATTTGCCAGGAATGGACGACCAATGGCGGGTTGGGATGCCTTCTTTATTTGTGGTCAGAGTGGACACTGGAGTCGAGATTGTCAACAGTCTTTGGAGGCTGGGAATTGACTAGGTGTGGGCCACCGAGAGGAGAGCGATTCGCGGACGGATAGAGACGGAGAGCTTCAAACTGGTGACGTAACTGATCCCGATTTACACAAACAAATTGTAAACACTATTAGGCGAATTGAGGAGAGTGAGATTCCGTTAGAGGGAATTTATGCTAAATTCTCTTCAGAACCTTTTAGATGTTTGCCGGTTATGACATTATTGGTACAAGGAAAAATGGTTGATTCAGGAGCCACTGTGTCTGTTATGACAGAAGATAGTTTTTCTGTTCCTCCTAAGTTGAGTGGGAGAAGTACTGAGTCGATTGCGGCTTCAGGTATTTTAACTAAAGAATGGTATACAGTACAGTTGACTTGTAAGGATTCTGTGGAAGGGATTGTGAAACATTCTTTTTTGTTTTCAACTTGCTGTCCGATTAATTTGTTGGGTCGAGATTTAATTTGCAAACTTGGTATCTGTTTGATAGTCCCTCCAGCGTGTCCTGGGTCTTCCCCGGGGCCTCTTCCCAGTGGGACGTGCCCCCAGGGAGGCGTCCAGGAGGCATCCTTATCAGATGCCCGAGCCACCTCAACTGGCCCCTCTCGACGTGGAGGAGCAGCGGTTCTACTCTGAGCCCCTCCCGGATGGCCAAGCTTCTCACCCTATCTCTAAGGGAGAGCCCGGACACCCTGCGGAGAAAACTCATTTCTGCCACTTGTATTCGTGATCTCGTTCTTTCGGTCACTACCCACAGTGACCGTAGGTGAGGGTAGGAATGTAGATCGACTGGTAAATAGAGAGCTTCGCCTTTCGACTCAGCTCCTTCACCACGACGGACCGATGCAGAGCCCGCATCACTGCAGACGCCGCACCAATCCGCCTGTCGATCTCGCGCTCCATTCTTCCCTCACTCGTGAACAAGACCCCGAGATACTTGAACTCCTCCGCTTGGGACAAGATCTCCTCCCCGACCCGGAGATTGCACTCCACCCTTTTCCGGTCGATAACCATGGCCTCAGATTTGGAGGTGCTGATTCCAATCCCAGTTCGACAGATGTCGATTGTTATGATCTGAAAGACTTGCACGTGGTCGCCCACTTTAGTGAGGGCAGAGATGACGTTTATGAAGAAAAATGGTTTAGACAAGCTAATTTGAATGAAAAATTGACGTTGAAAAATATGTTTAGGTCAGAGAACAGATGTGCTGTTTCTGTTTCTTATATACTTGTGTAATAATTGGACCAATACGCTGTTCCTATTGGTCTAGAAGACGTTCTTTAAAAGTTAATAAATCCGTTTATATACCTCCTGAAAGTTCGCAGAGGTAAATAAACGTTTTACGGACCTAGCAACAAGCGGTTGCCTTGGAGATGTAGCCATGGACCTTAACCCGTTAAGGCGTAGCGTCACACATATGTGATCATTCGAAAGCAGGGCCCCACAGAGTACCGTCACACGTGTGATTCTGAACATTCCAACCGACTATTTTCCGATAGACAAAAACTATATGACAAACGCTATAGTATGGCTTCAAAATTTACAATTAGGAGGCTAACAAGTAACACTAGCAGGTAGTAGCATTGCTACGAGTATTATGCTAGGTTGCTAGGTAACGGAAGCTAATTAAAACTAGCTAGCTTCCGTTTTGGAAAAATAACTCACTCTGGTGGAAGCATCGGTAATATTTAGAACTCACTCCTTAAAAGGTTAACAACGTTGCATCTGCTCGGCAACAAAGTAGCCTAAAAAGCCTTGAAAAAAGCCTAAAACAACCAAATACGGTTTTTGCAAACGCCCCGCAGACAGAAGACAAATTGATGTTGTTGATATGTTGCGTTGGAGATGTAGTGACATCACCAGTGCAAATGCAGCTGATTGCTCTGACAACATGGCGTCTGCTCCAGATTTGATTTGGGATCTTCCCACGTATTGGTGTAGTATATAACAAACCAAATGTTTACTCCTCGACAGGTCAACAAACGATTTGTTAACCGAGACCGTAAAATCTCGGTTTACAAAGGCGTTTGCAGACCTGTCGAGGTGTAAACATTTGCTGTTTATTTGTCAAATGTAAGAACAAATTGTAAGTTGTCTTAAGGCCAAATTATACTTCTCCAACTCCGTTACGGACGGACGGAGTTGGACGGATTGATTGAATTTATAGTACTCCGAAGGCTGTGGGTGCTGAAAACAATTCTCCGCCAGAAGAGTAGGTGGCGCAACGTTTTTTTGTAAGTCGTCATCGAGTGTTTATTTACCTAGGTTATCGAGAAGTCAGAGCAAATGTACAAATTAGCCGTTTCATCAATAAAATACGCACATTTTCAGCAACTACACTGCCCATTTCTCGTCACATTTTAATTCAGATGCTGATTTACATGTACTGTTTAGCTAAAATATGAATTGTAAAAACTTACAGCAATGGCTGTCAAAGGATTCTGTTCGTCCTGTTTATCACGGCAACCCCTCCCCTGACGCAAGCGGTTCTTAATACGGACCAATCACAGCCAAGGGGTATCCGTAAAATGACGGACGGACAGACGGATAGTCAGGAAAATCAGGAGGTGCACGTAGAGCTCTCCGAGGGGCTCGGAGAGGGCACGGAGAGGGAAATCCTCATCGGATAGGGCGTTCCCTGTGTCTGTCTCCGTAAAAACGGAGAAGTATAAATTGGCCTTTACTTCCTTGAAGGTGGGTACTCTGTTGAAGTTTAAAACTATTGGATCTGCCCAGAGCCACTCTGAATCTGGCATAACCAATCGCTAGCGTTTGCTTTAGCCAACTCCTTCACCACTAACGGAGCTAGCTGGAAAATCAAACGAACCCCGTGGGGATCAAAGATTGTTCTTGCTCCGGCTTTAACTTCTGGATATTCGGCAGCGTTGCCACAACGGACCGAATGGCTTTGCTCGCATCTTTCTCCGCCGCCATTACGTTTGCTGATTCGCCGGTAGAAAATCAACCAGAAAAATCTGACTTACGTACCTCATGGCCAGACCTATGTACAGAAGCAAAAATAAAATTGAGCGGAAGTATGTAGGAGGGCAGAGCCAGGCTACTGTAGACTCACATCGATCTGCAATCTTGTGTTTCTTCCTGATGTTCACATTCCGCACTAACACACGATCACCCACATCAATGGCAGTAGCAGTTACCTTGCTATCCCATCTTCTCTTATTAAGCAGCTGCCGCTTTTCAGCCGACTCGGTGGCTAGCTTGTAGGCGTACTTCAGTTTTTTCTTCAAATCACTCACATACTGAGAGTGGGTCTTTGGGTCATTTCCAGCTGGACAAATCCCAAAGCAAAGATCTATGGGTAGGCGCGGCTGACGACCAAACATCAGAAAGAAAGGTGACTCCCCAGTAGCATCATTCCGCGTACAATTATAGGCATGTACCACAGGACGCACATATTTTCGCCAATGTTCCTTTTTCTTGTTCTCCAGTGTGCCCAAGAGATCCAAGAGAGTGCGATTAAATCTTTCCGCTGGGTTTCCCCTCGGATGATAAGGTGTGGTTCTATATTTAACTCCAGCTAGCTTACATAGCTTAGCCACAATCTCAGACTCGAAATTTGCACCTTGATCACTGTGGACTCTCTTTGGGAAACCAAAATTGCATATCAGATTCTCCCACAGGATTGTTGCCACTGTTTTAGCAGTTTGGTCTTTTGTGGGAAATGCCATAGCATATTTAGTAAAATGATCGGTGATCACTAAAACATATCTAATGTCTCCTGAGTCTGGCTCCAGGGATAAAACATCTATACAGACCAGCTCTAATGGGGAATACACTTTGATATTGACCAGTTTTGCTGCCTTCTGAGTCCTTGCTTTTCTTCTTAGACACCGTTCACGTTTTACATTTCCGTTCAACCGCTGCTGCCATTTTTGGCCAATAAAACCTAGCACGAGCCAGCTCCAGCGTTCTATCATATCCCATGTGTCCTGTCTGATCATGTACTCCCTCCAACGCCCTTTCTTTGTGACTTTCAGGAACCACAAGCTGGTTAGGGCACCGCCCAACTTGGTTAGATACTTGACGAAACAAGACTTTGTCGATATACTTCAGTCGAGGTCTCTCTTTCCAGAGGAGACACACATCACGACTCTCAAGGTGCTTTTCCATGCCTGATAATGTTGTGCCAGACTTCATCAGATCTATGACACGTTTAAAAGTGGCGTCCTCCCTTTGAAATCTCTGCCAGTCAGCTGCTCTTAAGCCTGGTAAGGTGGAACTCCCCGGCCATGGA
The DNA here is from genome assembly GCF_038355195.1 of Osmerus mordax. Lineage (NCBI taxonomy): Eukaryota > Metazoa > Chordata > Actinopteri > Osmeriformes > Osmeridae > Osmerus > Osmerus mordax. The sequence goes on along the minus strand of NC_090072.1, from coordinate 9,626,229 downwards.
TCAGGCTCCTCGAGACTGTCAGGGACTGCATTCTCATCACAAAGAAGAGTTTCTACCAATGGTATGTACGCTTCATCCTCGTCTCCTGACGAGTGATCATCCCCAGTGTCATCTGTTGATTGAGTAGCTTTACTGACCACCTGATGCCGTAGGCATACTATGTTCTTCACATCTTGGTTCAGTATTTTGAAATCCTCCTGTGAGTGTAATGCCCTGTCCATCAACTGACTCACCCTCCTGTCCAAATCCTCTGACTCTTCATCATCCAGAAGGCACTCATGTGGTATCCTTGACAAGCCATCTGCGTCAATGTTCGTTTTTCCAGTCCTGTATTTTATGTCAAAGTTATACAATGAAAGTGCAGCACGCCATCTATGTCCAGCAGCATCCAGCTTGGCTGTGGTCAAAACATAGGTCAATGGGTTGTTGTCAGCTAGGACTTGGAATGACACACCATACAGATAATCGTGGAACTTCTCACATATAGCCCACACAAGTGCCACAAACTCTAATTTGTGCACCGGATAGTTCTTTTCACTTCGGGAGAGTCCACGGCTAGCATACGCGATGACCCGTGTTTTCCCACTTTGGATCTTATACAAAGCAGCACCTACACCATTGACACTGTCATCTGTGTGAAGGATGTATGGGATCTTCCAGTCAGCAAACCCTAAGACAGGAGCACTTGTCAGTTTATGCACCACGGTCTCGAAAGCTGCTTGGCACGTTTGGCTCCACTTGTTAACCAGGGACTGTGTTTTAGATGTACGTGACTTATCCTTTCTTCTGGTGGCAAATTGTCCCTGTAACAGTTCATTTAGTGGTCTCACAATTTTTGCATATCCCTCCACAAACCTCCTGTAATGTCCGGAAAATCCCAAGAAGGATCTAAGCTCTCTCACTGTCGTTGGGACTGGCCAATCTCGAACTGCGGCTATCTTGTCGGGATCTGGCTGTACACCATCGGCAGAGATCACATGGCCAAGATATTTTACAGACATTTGGAAAAACTTGCATTTGGACAGTGACAATTTCAACCCAAACTCTGAGATTCGGTTTAAGTCTTTCATCAGACGTTCCTCATGCTGCTCTACAGTGTCTGAAAAAATTATCAGAGCATCCAAAAATGCAATGACTTCCTCCAAATTAATGCCAGCCATCACCTTCTCCATCGTCCTCTGAAATGTAGCAGGGGAGTTTGTCAGCACTTGCAATAGTCTCTAAAACTGCCATGTTCCAAAAGGGGTCGTAAAGGCCGTTTTTTAGGACGATCCTCCTCTCTCACATCAAGCTGATAGTAGCCACTTTTTAGATCTAGGACGGTGAACCACTTAGATCCGGATAACAACGTAAAGGTCTCCTCAATCCGCGGTAGAGGATACGCATCCTGTTTGGTGAGATTGTTGAGTTTATGATAGTCAACCATCCTCAATTCACCATTGCATTTTCTCACTAAAACCACTGGCGCTGCATACGGGGAATTAGATTCCTCTATGATTCCAGCAGCTAGGAAATCTTTCAAATGTTGTTTCAAGTCCTCAAAATCTGCCGGTGAAACACGGCGAGTGCATTCTTTAAAAGGGATATGTTCCATTAGCTCAATAGCAAGGTAAACACCTGTCATATGTCCTATGTCCAGATCATGTTGGGCAAAGGCATTTGCTGCTTCTCTGTTGATTCTTTTTGTGATATGCTCCCTAAACTGTTCAGAAACAGTTTTCAAGTCTTCAAAGTTTAAATCAACAGACTTTTCCTCACGTCTCCCATTCTGGCTGGTTATGAACATTCTGGCTTTGTCAGGAAGGAAGGTATCTCTCATTAACTTTGACAGGTTTAACCCAATCAACCAAAGAACATTCCGCAATGACTCTTTGTGGTTGCAAAGTGATGGCATGTTCAGCCATATTGTGAATGAGTACCATGCACATGACCCTGACCAAACCTGTATGAGGTGACTACGGACCAGGAGTCCCCCTGGGAGAGACTGTATTTGGGGTTCTTCTATCAGACCAGTGACTTCATTCCCTAATGTTTTAACATGAAATCTACCAGTTACTTCACACGTCACCTTTGGAGATTGTCAATGGTTTCCTTCCAATAAGGCGTACAAGCATGGGCTTTGCATCATTTGTCAGTTTTGGTCTTTTCTTCACAAACCATATACGCAGAGATAAAGTTATCATTGATTGACAGTTTCTCAACATATTTGTATCCACCCACTCTTGCAATCACCCATTAGCTGTTTGAGAACATTGGTACCCACAAGAAGAGGTGTTTTGGTACTATATGTCTGATCAGGACAGACCAAGGCTAATGTTGTGATGGTTGCATTTGTGCCACACTCTTCTTTGAGAAACTTCACATCCACTGTAATATATCCCAGGTATGGGGCAAGCTGCCCTGCTGCACCTTCAATTTCCAGGACGTCACTAATCAAATGAAGCTTACGATGCGAAAGACACTGCTGGTAAAACGAATGGGATATACAAGTCACTTGTGACCCTGTATCAATGAGACATTGGCACTGGACATCATCTAGCCATGCTGTTGCTTCACAGGGTTCCCCCACTAGGCCTGGAGGTATTCTGGTCTCTCGTACTTCTTGAGTGTTTGCCTGCACTTTCTCTTTGCTTCCTTCTGAAATTGAGGTGGAACTTTCTCCAAGATCAGCTACTGTTCGTTCCACAACAGTAGCTACTTCATGTTTAAATGTTCAGTTGGGGTAGTGTTATCCAACTGTGCTGGATACCTCTGCTTGTGTCTCTGTAGTAGCTTTTGTTGCACCAGCTCAGCATTAGAAGGGTTGTTACAGTTTGCTAGGTAATGTGAATCTTCGCCACAGTTGTAACAGAAACCTCTCATCTTATCCTCTTTTGCTTGTGTATTAAGTCTCAGCTCCTTGTTATTCTGGAAACTCTTTTCTTTTGTTCTTCCTTGGACGGCAGGCTGAGATTTTCCATACACCATTCTCTTAACAGGAGGACTTTTCTTAATCTTAGCTTGTACCAGTTAATCTTCCAGCTGTTTCACTCTCTCCATTAAGTTGGCATATTTATCAGTGGTTAGGTCTGGTGGGTCGACACTATGCTGGATGTGGCTGCGAGCTTTGACTGGTGTGTTCCCCAAACACCGACTCTTCCTGCTCTCCTTTACCTTCGTCTCATGTTCAAAAGACCTCACTTTGAAAAGCAGGTCTGAACAACAAATGATCTCCATTGCAGAGTCAGACAGGATCTCTTTCAGGCGTAACTGGGATATCAAAGCTTCATCCCAACATCCACGGATGAACTGCTTTAACAGTTGAGTGTCCGAGTGACGGCCAGCCATGCCTTTCTTTTCGATCACTTCCTGCATGAAAGCGGCGCAAGTAGTCAGAAGCTGTTTCAGCATCCTGTTGGTGAGTCTCAACAAACTGGATGTAGAGCTCTTCTCCTCCAGTCACATTTCCATATGCTTTCTCTAATTCATGCAAATAGAGCTTGGGTGGAGCATTGTCACCAGCGCTGAGAGCTACATTTAAAGCAGGGGGCAGTAGACCGCTTCTGACTATCAGTTAGAGATGTGTCTCTCAGGAGTTGCTTCGCATGTAGCCTCCAAGTACTAAAATCCACCTCACCACTCTTGGGATAACTGCCAGAGAAAGTCCGGATTTCTTATTTTGAGGGATGATCTGTATGGCTTAGATCATGTTTAACAACATGCTCCACTATTACTTTCCTGCCCCATCAGGAATGGTGAAGGTTAACTGTGACTTAGCTGCACTGTCGTCATCCCTGGAATTGGCCTTTGAGTCCACAGAGCCGGGGTATCTGGGAAATGCATCCTTGTTGCCCTTCAGGCTAGAAGCCACAGCACTGGGAGAAGGAAAGGCAACATCAGGTTTTGGCTGAGGGATGTGAGAGTAAGGAGTAGAGGTTGCTAGTTTTGGCCTCACTGCTGGTGTTTGAGGTGAAAGGCGTTGCACAACAAGCTGATTAAGGTCACCAACTTTCAGCATATTTTGTTGAGCTACATTCTATATGTGGTCTAATAACTCATCTAAAATGTTGTCAGAGGATTTTGGGGGCTTTTGTTTCTCAGTGTGTTTATAGAGATCTATTTGAACAACCTTCCAATAGCCATTCCCTTCTGCATTAAGGTGTTCTTCATCTAGCAATAATGGAGTGATAGATTCTTCAAATTCACATAGCATTCCCCCTCATAACTCATCTCCTATCCATACTATTTGAGACACTTTGTCCTCCTCTGCAAAAGCTTTACGCACCTCCCTAAGGGTCACTGAGCCTCTAATATTCCTTAATATTACAGACCGCTCAGGATCAAAACCATGATCTGCACAAATCTCCATGACTTTACTAAGCTTTGAATATTTTTCAAGAAATAGTGTAAATACTACTATATTGTTTTTACAGTATGTAACCAGGTTCTAATCAGCCTCCATAAATTACTTAAAATATCTCAAGGTCTGGGATCACTACTCAAATACCGTTAGTAATGTCCTGGTTTGAGGGATACAGATAAAATAGACATCTAATATATTAACGAAATTGTCTTCGGCTGTAGATGATTTACTTCACACAGAGAATGACAACACAAACATATAGTAACTCTCCAAGAGAAAATTGTATTATTGAAATTGTTCAACAATGCATGTTACATTTCACATCTCAAAACACAAAGAAATAAAATATATTCTGGCCAGAAAACTACCTTTATGTTTTGCTGCAGCACTAACCAATTTGATTTAGTTGTGCACAACTCAGTACCTGTTTTGAGCTCAATATATATATAATAGCAAAATGTGTGTTCAGAATCCAGTCCGCTGTCCACCACGCTCTCTCTCCACACCACTGGCCGACTGGAACACACTGCTCCTCCGTCGCATCCACGCCGTCTCTCCCTCACAGTCCACCACACAGGCACACAACTATAGCAACAGATGGTTGTCCGACACCACCATCAAAATACAAAATCAAACACTATTCAGGATATTATTTCTTTAGTTTCTCTGAGAGCTAAATGCTCGCCGCTTCTCTCTCTGCAACACGTTCCGAAAAAAAAGACACCATCGCTGCGCCATCTTAATTACTTTAAGATCAAACTTACAGCAACAGACACAGGTACATTATGAACTAAAATAAAATACTCAGCACAACAGATGAAATGTATAATCGGACACATAAGTTATCAGTCTTAACGAGTAATATGCATAACATTGATAGCAGTTTAGCAAACACATTGCCATTGAAAACAAGACCACGTTTCCTCCAGAACTAGCAAAGCGTGTCTCCCTCATTTCAACTGTAGCCTATGCTAACATTGTGGTTTCAAATTTGTACAAAATAACAGTTACAACTCAACATAGTATAATTAGCTTACCTATAGCAACAGATGGTTGTCCGACACCTCCATCAAAAGAAAAAAATACAAAATCAAACACTATTCAGGATATTATTTCTTTAGTTTCTCTGAGACCTAAATGCTCGCTGCTTCTCTCTCTGCAGCACCTTCAGAAAAGAAAGACACCTGCCTTGCGCAGGTGCCACCTAGTTGTCACTACCGCAAAGTGTTTGACACTGTTGCAAAGTGTTGCAAAGTAAAATAACTCAATTAAGACAATGTCACATAACTTGAGCTCTTTGTGTCTGATTAATGAGAAAGAAAACTATTAGAAAACTCATACTTTGTGTTTAAATTTTGTCTAAGTTCTGAACACAACCCTCAGATTTTGGGTGGGTTACAGAGTCACATATAATGTACTATTAATTAAAACCGGAATCATGTATCAATTCCTATCGATATTAACACATTACCTGATAGGTGAGTTAACAACTTTAGTTAAACATGTGAACTAATACTGTTAGTTAACTGTGTGAACTAAAACCCTGAGTTAACAGGGTAAACTAATGGTAATACCTTAATTCATGTGTTAATTACCACAATGGCGGCATCCATGGATTGACACAGTACTTAATCATTTGTTAATAGTAATGTGCCACCCCAAGTAAAGTGATAACATAATGATACATTCACTCATCATTAACTAATTATTCACTACAACAAATACTGTTTTTTTTCAGAGAGACAACATTAAAATAAACTCTTATGAGTTGGAATATCCTGCATTACATTCAAAATTACTATTTTGACGAATGTATGACTACCATGCCGTTTGCAAAACTTTTTATTTCACTCAGACAACACATGCAATGCCAAATTTCGAAGAATTTCGAAGAATTCAACTCGTAGAACATGCCTGGCTGCAACACATCCTGGAGTCTGGACCGATTCATGACGGTGAACTTCTATCTTCGAATGTTAACTTTCCACTTAAAGTCTTTTTTCAATTGCTTCCAATGAGGAAAGAGCGGATGTGGCCTGACTGGGCTCCAGCTCTTAACAGAGGCAGTGAGAATTGTTTCAAGCAGTAGTTTGTTTGCCTCCCTTTTTGTGTTATTCCCATTGACATAATAATATAGAAAAAAAACCACAATAAATTCAAGCCCTCAGTTGGCCCTTAAGAAGATGCTTAGTTCGCTTATGCAACTGACCAGTGTAGTAACATTTTTTGCTACCCTTCAAAATGTGCTATCAGCAGGTATCAGTGTTTCCCCTACCATTATATTAGGGGAGCGCCCCGCCCCCCCCAACGGCACCCCCCGCCCCCCCCCCCCCCTGGAAGGTCAAGTTAATTAAAAAAAAGATTTAGATATATATATATATTTTATATAGTGCCAGATCACAAAATAAGTCATTTAAGGTTACGATTCCTATAAAACAAGTATATACTCTTTTATTAAACAAACTAAATGTCCTTCTGTTATTTATCTTATTTACACGACGGCATGTCGTCTAGGGTTAGCCCTATGCATTTGCGCCACGGTAACTAAATCTGATAAAGTATTACAAAAAGGCAGAACATGGGTCCTGGTCTAAAATATGTGCAAACAGGGAGTAAGGCTAAATGGTGATAATGGAATACTCTCCAATTTCATGGTCCTTCCATATCTGGGTGGTGCAAGAGTTTGGCCAAAACAAAATACGAATGCCACAAAGGATTTTCTTAAAGCGCAGGCAATGAACATGCCCAGTCCCCAGTTAACAGGACTGCGAAACAGGTGGAGGCTGTAGAGAAGGCAGACTAAAAGCAATTAACATTCACAAATAGTGTCAGGGAGGAAGGGATCCACAGAGGTTAGGTACCCTGTGAATGTCACCTAGCGCCTCAGCCCTCATTCATTAGAGCCTCATGCCAGACACACTTAAATACATATTTGCATACTAATGTTGCGATTAACCCTCTAGGTACAGTATCTGGAATCATGTTGCCCAATCTTTGTGTTTCTAATTAATTTGATATTTGTCTATATGAAAGTTAGGCAAAAGCAAACATGTAATTACTCCCTGTACATGTAATGTACAGGGAGTCAGGTGGCTGAGTGGTTAGGCTGTGCAAAATTACGTTGTGTCCTTGGGCAAGGCACTTCACCCTACTTGCCTCGGGGGAATGTCCCTGTACTTACTGTAAGTCGCTCTGGATAAGAGCGTCTGCTAAATGACTAAATGTAAATGTAATGTAAATGTAATTGATTCTAAAGGGCTGGAGTGTTCACCTCTACAATTCAGCACAGTGGATTGAAGTAATCTTAAAAGTGAAAATTTATAAAATTTTCAAAAAGATTCATCTTACCTCAATGTAGCCATAAACCACTACAAGTGTACACATTTTTTCACATTGAATCTGCAGACAATTTACTGTAACTGGACATAATGCAATGTAATTTTTGGCTGAGGAACTGGTGTGCACATTCCAGCCTCAAGAGGGAGTAAAGTTGTATTGTCTTTGGGTTTGGGTTGGGTTTTGGTTGGCTACGGACATTCATATTCCAAAATAATAATTAACGTTTTAACACACTCATTAACATATAACCAAGAGTTATGGCTCCGGGAACTAGATAGCCAGTTGGTCTTTGTTAATAAAAATATATTAGTAACGCCAGCCAGCCATCTTGTTGCATATTGCAACAAGATGCAACAAGATACCACTATAAATTTGACTGGATTAAAGACTGTACTAAAAACTAAAATTGTGTGAGTTCCATTTTGTTTGTGGATGTCTGTCTGACTCTTCTTCTGACTGACTCTAGTCAAAGGTTGAAGAGCTGTGTGTAGCAGAGGTAGAAAAACAAAGAAGGGACTGAGAAAAATATAGGTAGAGAGAGAAAGAACGAGAAAACAAATGTATAAGCCAACAAGCCTCTTTCTTTTGAGTCACACTTTGAAGTCTCGCTTCCTGACCCTTAAAGGTCTTCCTCAGGCTGGGTTACAGACGTTGTGAGGGAAACAACAGCAACAATGTCAACAACAACAAAGATTCAGGCCCTCCTGGTCATTATGCTTTCCTTTTTCATAACACATCAGGTCAGTGTGTGTATGTGCCTGTATGTGTAGATGTAAGTTTGGATATCTGTGTGTGTAGATGATGAGAAGCATCTGGAATCGGAGCAGCTTTTCCTCTTCTCTCTCTCCTTCTCTTGTCTCTGCTGTCCACTGCCATCCCACACAGCCCTGAGCGAAAGCTAATTAAATCCTTCTAAGTGAGTTGCCTCTGCTCGCCTGCCATCCTAGACCCAACAAAGGTCAGTCCACTCTCAGGCATGAAGCAGACTTTTTTCATTACGCTTTTTCTTTTGAGAAATTTAGCAGATTGTTAATTATCTGATTACAAGTTTGCTTTTTAAAGGGCAGTTCACTGAGAGAGAGAGACCAAGGGAATGGAAAAGCTCTCTCAGAGGCAGATTCTCTCACACTTCACTTTCTCTCTCTTAATCCCCCCCCCCTTTCTTTCTCTTTCTCCAAATATCGAAGATATCCACAGTAGGGATATAAGCTGAAGAATCGGGCAGAAGGGGTTAATGCAGGAGCCTCTGAGACTCATGAAGTGTGTGCGCATATCACACACTTCATGAACCCTCCTACATTACTGGCCGGTCTATTTAAAGACCAGAAGCTCACCCACTCTCTGACATTGCTCCAAGTGCAACACAGGACGCGTATTTCTTAGTTGCTTATCACAGCTCTCTGCCACAGATGTTGAGACAGTGTCTGTTTCTCAGGGTTATTGGCAGAGAGCCGGTGCGAGCAGAACCAAGATGAATGTGTCTGTATAGTCAATAAAGTTGTATTATTACTTACTACTGAGTCTTCCTGCCTGAACCAACAATATTGTCTCTGGAGATATTCAATAAGGGGTCTTTTTTGTGTGTGCATGTGTGTGCAATAGAGAAAGTGATTGAAATGGTTCCTGTGATTTTATATGGAGAGTATGTCTGTGCAAGAGACTGAATGGGATGTCTGTGTGTGTAATATGTGTCACTGTGAGAGTCTGAGTGTGTGAATGAGTCCAGATGTCTTTCCCTCAGCATCCCCCATGACGTCCCTTGGAACTTCCCTACATATTTTACCATTCTGACATGAACCTGGACCTTTCTCGACCATTATAGTACATTTATATCAAGCACAAGCAGAATGATTTATTTGCACGATCCCCTGTGGAAGTTTAATATTGGTAATGTTCAGTGTTACTTTATCCTAGTTCTTACGCACCCCTAGGTATTCATCCCTACCAATCAATATATCAATACAGTGTGTTATTGAGCTGATAATTGAGCTGTGAATCATGGCTGACAACACCTAAACATTGATGAAAGATCTCTATTTTGCCCCCTGGTCAAAGCAATTTTCAAAACAGGGTAAAAAGTATCTATGTGCTTTTAAATATCTCATTTCTAACTCTGCACAAAAAAATAAAAAAATAATCCTATATCCGTTTCGTTTAAATAAAAAAGCTGTTGATTTTCGTAAAAAATATATTTTGGGGTTCAGATGGAAGTTTTGCATGAAATGTCCTGCATTCTAACCCTTTTAGTGGTCTCCCTCAGCTAATCAGGCAATGACATCAGTTGGCCCCCGCCAGGGGCTGCGAACACTCAGGAGTCAGTAAAGGAAGCAATGTTGCCATGCCAACAACATAAATAAGTGGCTCACAAACAACCGAACCAACACAGAGATGGATAGTTGTCCTCTATGGCCACACAGCCCTAATTTGACTTAATAAAGTACTCTGTCAGAGGTCTCCCCTCCTTTGTGAAAGGATGATTGATCTAGCCCCACAGCTACATGCAATCTCACTCAATTGTTTACCAGCTCAGGGAAATCATGAGGATCCCTCTGTTCACATGGCACTGCACATTGGGCAATGAGAAAAGGACAAGAAGAAAAAGGAGGAGTGTTATTCAACCTTTCAACACTCTGATACAACAACTTTATAAGTCTACTGATTCCACACCATGGTGCTCGAACAAAACTATTGAGGAGTCAGAATGAGATTTACATTGGATCGATTTTGCTCTTGATGAGAGCAAAATGAAACAAGAGGAACAGATTGAGTATGTTCTTCTCCTTTAAACTTTTCCTACTTTATTCTTTTCTTCTCTGTGGCCTGAATCAGCATGGAGCAGTATTTGATGAGACACTCCGTGCATCAGTTGCAATATGATTGACCTGAAGGGAAAGCTAATTAAGACCATTGCATCACTTTGTGCAGATGCTTCTTTTTGGAAGGCGGGGAGAGAGAATGAGGGACTGAGTATGAGTAAAACCGTTGAAAAAAGGGGGAAAGAAGTAAGGTAAGAGAGTAAGAAAGGGCAGCGATAGGAGAAATACAAAAGATATAGGGTTTAAGGGTGGAAGGATGCCAGGAAAGCATGTCACAAATAAGGGAGGAAAGAGAAAAGGTTGGAGGACAGCAGTCATGGAGGATGAGAAAGTGAGGGAATGTTTATAGAAAAGGGATAACATGATGAGACAGCTTTGGCATGCATTTCTATTTTCTCATCTGACATGCAGCACATAATTTAATCCAAAAGATGTTCTGCACATCAAGATCTTTCAACTTGACAAGACAAATAACAATGTTTTAGTGTCACAAAACACAACCTACCAGTTCAAACAATATTATCGCTTGGTTGATGGGAAGGAAATTAAGTTATGTACGTAGCATATTATGGCCCAATTTCAAGTCAAGTTCATTTTCTTTTTCCTTTATTAGCTGTCTTAAGCATAGCTGTTCTGCTAACAAGCTAATTGAGGGTTTCAGAAGACTAGGTGACATTGAGATTGCCTTTCAGTTTGTGAGGGAACGAGCTTTGCATATCATTGACGGCCCACTTTTCGTCTTACATACATAAGCAATATGTACAGTATGCTCACACACACATACACACACACAGTCATTGTCACTCTTAGAGTAAAAGTTACTCTTTAAAAGTCATTCTTTTGAGATCTTTTTAATGAGAGGGTGCATGCATTGTGATTGCAATTGAAATATAGATCTTTATGTCTTGTTAAATCTCAATTTGAGGTGTAGAGCGAAATATTTCATTAATAAATGTTTTATTTCTCTTCAGAAAACCACCTTTATACATGATTTGATTAAAGCTAGGGTGTGTGATTTGATAGCAATCAATAATTTAAGTGGTGTAAATGTCAATAATATACAGTTCCGTTCAAAAGTTTGGGGTCACCCAGACAATTTCGTGTTTTCCATGAAAACTCACACTTTTATTTATCAAATAACTTTCAAAATGAATAGAAAATATAGTCAAGACATTTACAAGGTTAATTATTATTATTAGAAATAATTATTTTTATTTGAAATATAAATTTTGTTCTTCAAACTTTGCTTTCGTCAAATAATGCTCCATTTGCACAATTACAACATTGCAGACCTTTGGCATTCTAATTCTAATCCTTCTAATCATCCATTAGTCTTCTAAGGCAATTAGCAAACACAATGTACCATTCAAATACATACAGTAATATTTGCTGGAAATGGGCCTCTATACACCTATGTAGATATTTCATTAAAAACCAGACGTTTCCACCTAGAATAGTCATTTACCACATTAACAATGTATAGTGTATTTCTGATTAATTTAACGTTATCTTCATTGAAAAAAACAGTGCTTTTCTTTGAAAAATAGGGTTAGGTTTTTTTTAAGTGACCCCAAACGGTTTGAACGGTAGTGTATACAGCTAGGTCCCGAAATATTTGGACACTGACACAAGTTTTGTTATTTTGGCTGTTAACCAAAATATATTCAGTTACAATTAAATATGTGCGTAAAATGCAGTCTCTCGGGTTCAATTTAAGGGTTTTCACATCACATTGGAGGAAGGGTTTAGGAATTACAGCTCTATAATATGTAGCCCATTTTTTTCAAGGGATCAACAGTAACTGGACAATTGACTCAGAAGCTGGACAGGTAGACTTACAAAAAACATATAAAAAGACAGCCCAGTTGTGAACAGCATTCTTTTGAGAGATGAAACTAAGATCTCCTTATCGTATCAGAATGAAAAAAAGTATGGAGAAGGCTTGGAACGGCTCATGGTCCGAAGCATACTGCATCATCTGTAAAACACATTGGAGGCCGTGTCATGGCATGGGCATGCATGGTTTCCAATGGCAATGGGACACTAATATTTATTGATGATGTGACAGGAGACAGAAGCAGCCAAATGAATGAAAAAATGTATAGGGATATATTGTCTGCACAGATTCAGCCAAATTGATTGGATGGTGCTTCACAATGACAATGACATGTTTTTGGCTATGAAGTGGAATATTCTGCGTTGAAATCAGGTGATTGACTTGGCTAATGCAGAATATTCCACTACTTAGCCAAAAACATGTCATTGTCATTGTGAAGCACCATCCAATCAATTTGGCTGAAGACAGAATGCATTTCACTTGCTTAAGATAAAACTTAAGGCAGAAAGACCCACGAACAAACAACAACTGAAGACAGCTGCAAAAGGCCTGGAAAAGCACCAAAAAAGAGTAAACCGAGTGTTTGGTGATGTCCATGGGTTCCAGACTTCAAACATCATTGCCTGCAATGGATTATTTAAAGCCCCTGAAATAAAGATACTGTGTATCAGTAGTGGCTCGTTAATAAGGGGCACTAGGGCACCGCCCCCATCAAAATTCCAGAGGAAAAAAAAGTATACTTAAATATAGCTGCAAGCAGCAATGAGGTTGCCAAACCAGTAAAGCAGGTAAAATGAACAAAAAACATTTTAGACATTCTCAGAACAGGGTTCTGGATAAATGCAGCTTTTAATCCATCAAAGATTTGCTGAAATACGACCCAACTTCCTGTTTGCCGGCTTTGCCGCAGATTTTGATTGGCTGTACCGATCAAACCGTTTCGAAAATCTAAAATAATTTTGATAGTTTGTGTGAGGATTGCCATGACTATATACAGCTACAATTCTATAACAATTCTGATTCCATCAATTCCTGCTTATCGATTCAATTCCTTATCGATTCTCTTATTGATTCTTATTGGGCAAGGGGGGGAAAAAAGGGCACAAACGGGTTAATTTACATAGATTTTCTTTTATATCATTTTCTATAATGCTACACACCATATACAGTATGTATACATACACATTTACATGTTGTCGTTGCTCTTCTTCTACACTTCTATTTGACCTTGGCTGAAAATGAAAGATTCTATAGCTAAGCTATGTCAGTCATAACTACCCTAGCTTAGCTATAGAATCTTCAATTTTCAGCCAAGGTCAAATCATATAATATGACAGTGTCGCCCAGTTTAGCTAATATTGGGTTAACACGACAACGCAAAAGTTTGCTGATAACACACGCCCTCCGATTATTAACGTGAAGTGATCAATAATGGGAGACGAATGTCGGAGCAAAAATGTATGCTTCAAACAACGGGACAGAAGATAACTTGATCGACTACACACAATAAAGGCAAATTGCTTCACACAGTGACAAATGGTTGTGATCACTTTTGAGGAGTTTAGCTCACCTTTATGAAGCGCGAACGTTAGCTGCGCTGCTGCATGCATCGAACACATGACATTCCAGTAACTTCATTCCATGCTGTGTGTTCAAATGCTTCTTCATAATTGTGGCATTTCCTCCCTTCGACAAAATATACTTTTTACACGCATTACAAGTGGCGTTGTTGTCATTTTGTTGTGTGAAATACAACCAAACTTTAGAATGCTTCTGCCTAGTTGCCATGTTTGCTGCAGTCTGAATAAACTATAAAAGTTTGCGCAACGGCACAGAGAACCATTAGCAGAATCGTTAGAATTTGGCTGATGATTCCAAGGAATCGGTTCACTGGGATTCTTGATACCCATCCCTAGTTGTACCTGGCTTCCTTTGCAGTGTCTTACAGTCTTGCTTAACAGAAAACCAGTGACATGGCAGGCTCGTTGGCTTTGGCTGGATTTGAACTTCTTACGTTGCCCTTGCCAGGACACCAATGTATCCTAGTGAGCTATTCTCAGTGCTGGAAATTACTGTGTTCAGTTACTGTGTAAAAATATAAGCAGTTTTTCAACTGGCAAGCGGTTGTCAGATTAGGCCCAAGTTTAAACAGCTGTAATTCAGTCCTATTTTGACATGTCAATGTGATTGTGGTCTGAAGATAATTTGTGCCAAATTTGGTGAATATTCCGGGTTCACCAACACACGGCTTCTCTTGCAGCGCGGAGCCGTACCGAGCATCGCCCCCCCGGCCGTTCATCCTCCGGTCGCACCTGGACCATCCACCGCCGCCAGCAGATCATCACTCAGTTCTGTGTGCTTGTTATAATTATACTAGATAACTTTTCCAGAGGTATCTCTGCTATAATTAGTGCAAACCGCTACTACTCGGTATAGAACGATGGTATTTTGGTGAAATGGTAGCTAATGTGCTAGAAGTAGTTGGAGAGTTCACTGTCTGCTGTCTGTACTGTAAATGTTTACTCCTGTGTTACAGCTCAGGGGAATATTTCATTTATATGCATCTGTATGTTTCACTCATTGAACAAATAGGCTACATTCTAATTATATACTGTTTTGTTTGGCTTGATATAGCGTCCATTATCTGGGTCGTAGGTAGCTTACTTGAGAGAGGCGGCGCCTTCCAGCAAGGGGGCTGAGCTTCAGCTCCTTCAGGCGACACGCCTCCCCAGTCTCGAAAAGAGAAGACTGCTAATTTTCTTACAATTTCAAAGCCTAATTTAACATACTTGTCCGTGTTTTTTTTTCATTCTAATTTGGATAGGTAGTTAATAACACATTATTCGGTGGTGTGGTGAACTTGAAACTCGTTTTTAATTCCACTTTACAGGATCTTTAAGCTGTGGCAATGAAGTTCAGGTTAGTAGTCAGATAGTTTCACCTATTGAAAGACTTTTAATTTAAGTAAGGGGAGTGCCGAACATGTTCTGTCGCCGTTTGAGTTCCTAAACAGCAGATGTTTTTGTAGTGTGTCTCGCATAGCCTACAGCGTTGCAGTGAGCAACACTGGTTTGAAACCACAGGTAATGATAATTTCACCAACAAATCGTTTACTTGTAATGTAATGTCATAATAAATCCTACAACGAAAATGTATTTGTGAGGAATGTTTATTTTAACGATTGAAAACAGATGCATGATAGACCACTGTAGTATGTGTTGCCCGGGCAACAGAGGCTAATCTGTCATGATGCTAATGCTTCAGTGAAATAGTAGACTACCGTTTCCGAAAGTAGATGTGGGCCTACTTCCTTAATAATATCAGCTAATATTGTACATTACATTTCACAATCGTGTTTCACATCACAAAGTAAAATGAGTAAATTGTTATCACCCTGGCCTCTTTGCTTGTGGCGTTTCTGCAGCTACCTTGCAGTAAAGCTATAGTTAGCCTAGCTATCCCCCAAGTTAACAGATGCGAAACGAATGTTCTGCTACAGGTAGTCACGCGTGTTTTCGTGACGTTAGTAACGTCAGTGACTGTGGCTAGCAAATTATCCACCGTTAGCTTCACTTTTCACAACAAAAACTTAACTTGAGCCTAAACCATGCAACGGAGGGTAAATACAAATACAAGCAACTCAATCGCTACCAATACGAAACTTTTGACACCTAGGTTGTCTATGTAGTCCAAATATTGACTGAGACTTAGGGGGGCAAAAATAAATAATAAATATAGCTGCAAGCAGCAATGGCGGATTCCTCCTTCAACATGACAAAATGTTGTAAAATTGACATAATAGATAGTTACACTGGGATTAACGAGAAGACTTGAAACTGTAATGTCTGTCATAAAAAAAAAAATTGTTTATACCTTTGCCTGGATTAGAACTCACCATCCGTCGCACATCAGCACTGCGTCTCATCCTACTAAGCCATTCACAGACTTAGACATTTGATTGTTCAGTTTTTGTATCAGGAAATAAGACATTTCTCCAATGGCAAGCATTGTCAGATTTGGTTAAAGTTAAAACAGCTGTAATTTAGTCCTATTTGAATATGGGACATAAAAATGGGACAACGGGATGACTGGGTTGCTGCTGTAAAGAATAGCTTACTCGTAGTGCTTTAAAAAGGTTGTTTGGGGTGCCATAACTTGTCATGGAAGGGATTTCAAATCATGCCTAGCATCAGTGGCGATATGTCCTGGCTTAGGTTACTGAAATGAATTTGTGCAACAGGCAAGGGATCCACCTGAACAATCAATATACTTCATTAAAGCTAACTCGGTTGCGAATCTGACACTACCATGCATAGACTCCAAGTAGCTAGCTATTGTGGTAAACCTGTCTTGTTTTGCAGTGGCTTACACTGTCTCGCTAAACAGATGATCGGAGTGTTGTTATGGGCTCAAATAATGCCAACTGACGTTGTGTCCTTGGGCAAGGCACTTCACCCTACTTGCCTCGGGGGAATGTCCCTGTACTTACTGTAAGTCGCTCTGGATAAGAGCGTCTGCTAAATGACTAAATGTAAATAAACACTCATTGCTATGTTTTACAACCGGAGGATTGACCAGAAGACTAGAAACCGTTCTGTAAAAAAAAAAAGCCTTTGACTGGTTTTGAACCTACAACCCTACGTTTAACAGCACAACATCTCATCCAATTGAGCCATTCCCAGATCTGGACTTTACCATGTTCAGTAACTGGATAATAAAATAAGGCAAGCATTGTCAGATTTTGTCCAAGCTCAAACAGCTGTAATTCAGTCATATTTTCACATATCAAGGTGAAACTTTGCAGGGTACTTCAGGGGGGTGTCACCTTAAAGCTAGGTTTGAACCATCCTTCAAAAATACATTTGATTTAGTGACACAAACATATTGAGGCAATGTGGACATTTACATAAATACACCATTTCAGCCATTTTGTACTTGATTCAATTGCCTTAAGTAAAGTTTTTAAATACGTCAATGATACATATCTGTACCAAATTTCAAGTCAATTTCACCTTTGGTTCAAGAGAAGAGGAATTTTGAAGGTTTTCCCAAATTATCACAGTACAGAAAAATCCATCATGGCGGACCTTATGGGTCCTTGAGGCTTTTTTGTTCCTCATGAAAAATGAGGCATGCACACCAAGTTTCAGAAGAATTGGAGCAATGGGGTGGAAATGCCATCACTTTGAAAATCCCTCCTACCGGAGGAACCTAATAATTAGAATACCAACAATAACAATAGGTTCCCTCCTACCGGAGAAACCTAATAATACCAACAATTACAATAGGGTTCCTCCTGACAGAGGAATCCTAATAATAAATATATATGTGAGAGAACAAAGGTTGTGCCCTTGCCGAAGGCAAAGCACACCCAATAATAATAACTAGAAACGGCTGTTCCTGCGAAACAGCAGTGAGAATGCTGAAAACCTGAAAACCTGACCATGCTAAAAAGGCGGAAAATTTTGAACATTTAGTAGAACGTTATAAGCTAAAGCGCCTGAAAGGTATTTTTGAAAGGGGCTGGAGCTGGACAAAGGTATAAAACTACTGAAAAGAGAAGAAAAATGCAAAAAGAGAAATAATTCTGAAGAATTTGAAAATTTTGCAGAAAATGATTTGCTGGAGTTTCAAAAGGCCTGAAATGTATGTTAGAAAGGACCTGTAGCAAGATGAAGGCAGAAAAGTACAGAGAAGAAAAATGAAAAAGTACTGGCAGTTGGAAGGTACTGCTGTGAAAGGTATTTTTGAAAGGACCTGGGGTCTCATTTATAAAGCTTGCATACGCACAAAACGGGGCTGAAAATGTGCGTAAAAAGCAAACTTGATGGGAGAATGTGCGGTCCTCCACGCAAACTCTGACCCTCCCGTAGGCCTACGCACATTTTGGAAACAGTTGGAATTTTTTCCGTACTGTAGTCAGACTGCAGAAAGTAAATGTGGGAAGAATGATTACTCGTAATATTTATATATTTTGTTTTCCTCACACACTTTTTTCACTTGATTTCATCATTATCATGAAGATTTAATCCAGCATTATTATTTTAGCTTGTACTGAGCGATAATTGTTCCATAAACACCTTGTACAATCAACTCAAATTTTAAATCAAAATTCTGCGCTGTCTCACCATCATATTGTCCACTACCGGACTGCAGGAGGGGGAAATGCCCGACTGCATGGAATGCAGATAACATCACATATCCTACCTTTAAATAACTGCAGAATACAGTGTATAACTAAATATATTTATTTAATACAGTGCATATATCATCATATGTCAAAAACTGGAAATACAGTCGTTAAGCTCCCGTGCAATCGCTACACTCCACGTCATCAGTCCAGACTTAAATAGATTACTGTTCATAACAACGCTTTTGTTTTCAAATTGTATCTCGACTTGCGGTATCACTGGCCCAGTTGACGCCACTTGCACAGTTTTTGTAATTGGTGATCTAACGGCCACCACATTTTCGGAGTTTTCGGGCTCCACCAATAGGCTAACAGTGTCTGAGAAGTTGTCATGCGCTATGATTCACCGTAAAGAACAATCGCATGCCAAGGTCATGATGAGATACTAGATTAGCATTCATGAGGTGCTGTGCATTGACTATTTATGGTTAAAAATGGGCGTGTTCAGGGCGGGGTACAATGCTGATTCACGTACGCACACTTGTGGGTAATCTGTGATTTATAAAGGGAACATTGCTTACAGGTGTGCGTAGGCACGGTTTTATAAATCGGAATTTTTGTGTGCGTACGCCATTTTAGGCTTTTGGGAGTACGTACACTTTTAGTAAGAATCCTACCCACAGTTTTATAAATGAGACCCCTGGAGCAAGATGAAGGCAGAAAACAGAAGAAAAGAGAAGAAAAGAAGAAAAATGCAAAACAATAAGGGCAAAAATTCAGAAAGATGAGCTGCAGGAAAATGTGCAAATTTAGCAGAAGACCAGTTGCTTAAGTCTGGGTTGAACGAATTTGAAGGTAAAAGGACAACACTGGAATGACTTGAACTTGCTGGAAAAACGTAGCAACCGTTGGTCATTGGCAACAGACTGGCAACATTTCAAACCTAGAATCTAGGTTTCAGGTTCAAGACGGAGGAGAAACTAATCATGTGTGCCTGCACACCCAGTCCTGTTCAGACACTTAATTTAAGATGACATCAAAATAATAATTCATAGTGTGTAACAGAGTTGAAATGAACCTTATTTAGATGAAGTGAATTCTAACAAAAAGATGTTCCAAATGTTATACTGCATTCACTAAGGTGTAATATCAGGCTGCGCGACTGCTGTTTATTACGTTTATTTTAACGCATTTTGGGCGTTTGCGCTACCCGTATTTTAGAGCGAAACCTTCTCCGTTGGAGGTAAGCAGGCTTTGGGAGCGCTCCGTGAATAATATCACATTTTAATAAATTAACATGTATTATTTACGAACTATTGAGTGTATATAAATGTATACAAGTTACAGTAACCAATGCTCTTGAAAACTAACGATGAAAGTGATTTATAAATGTTGTAACCGAGAAAGTATATTTTGGCGGCAATCACGCTGCACTGTGTGTTATGGAGAGCATTGTCCTGAGTTTGGTTTCATATTTTTTTTGATTTGTATGCAGTCGCGCAAGCAGCAAACTCTGTTTTAATTGTGAATGCAGGCAATAAAAGCTACTGTGAAGAACCCCTGGTCGATTCCTTATCACCAATGCACACGAGTGTGAGGGTCGTTACACTGGTGCCGTGACTTCTTCTGGATCGTCTAGATCAGCTCCGCAAGCAGGTCGCTGTGGGTGCTGCGCTGTGTTCCTGATGTGCATCGTGAATTTTCTGGTGATTCCGTATGACCGCTAGAGGGGTACTCTAACGCTGCATTTGCAATGTCCAAGGTAGTTTTGATCTCATGAATTGTAGCTACACTACTGTTTAGCCTTTTTCTTTAATTTATGTGTACAATGTTGATATATTTCGAAATGTTTTTCTCACATCACACTACAGTTTAGTGTTCAGTATTTTTCAGGTAGTGTGACAGCAATATTCTGCATTAGTCATTGAATTTTCCTCTGATTATTTTTATTTTCTAATTCTGTATTACTCAAGGTGACATGGCTGAGAGAAATGGCAGTCGGGGCAATGGGTTTAAAGGCTTCTCCGTAGGTAGAGGCAGGGGTGTTCATTTGAATGGTCTGAATGCTAACACATTGTCTAGTGGGTATGGAAGTGAGGGTGCAGGTGGTCTTCGAGAACATGTTAGTGATGTTAGGAACAGGGGGCATAGTGTGAGCCCGGGCTGGTCTCCTAGTGAACAGTTTTTGAGGGAGGATGCACAAACTTCTACTCCAGTGAGTGATAGCATTGCCATACAACACCTGACGGATATGATGGGTCAATTGGGAGAGCAAATAGGCAACTCCATTGTAACTAGACTTTTCTCTTCTGGACTTACTGATCGTACTAATGCACATGATGCACCTTTGACTGACAAACCAGCGACTGTTCTGACTCCAGACCCTACACAACAAGACAACACAAGTAGTAGTTCATGTCAAGCCTGAACGTGAACCTGTGACTTTTAGGGGGAATAGTTCTGACAAGTACTCTGTTCAGGAATGGATTGTCATGACGAAAACTCACCTTAGGAAACAGTCTTACACAACAGCTGAACAAGCAGATGAGATACAGGGACGGCTTTTAGGAAAGGCAAGAGATGTAGTCAAAATAGCTCTGAGGAGTGATGACACCCTTGATGTGAAACAGAACCCAGATCTCATATACAACATTCTAATGCGATATTTCAGTCAGTCTTCATCATCACTTCCATTGCAGGATTTTTACACCACACTGCCCAAGCCAAAAGAAAATCCAGTTGACTACTGGATCAGACTAAACAAAGCAGCTGACATAGCTGATGAGGGACTGCAGCATCAGGGTAGGAGAATGGAGAACATAAGTGGCACAAATGTTTGCAAAGCACTGTCCTGATCCACAGCTTTCCTCTATTTTCAAATGCAAACCTATCAGTGAATGGACCTCTAAGGACATCCAGCTCAGGATAGATGAGTATCAAAGGGAATCGGGAGCATCTGCGATGTCTTACAGTGTCCCACAGCTTAAAACTTACCCTGCAGCTGTGCTTGACGATGATTCACATGCTTTTGCACACTCTGATTCTCATGGGACGGACTCCCAGTCAATTTATCCGCCATGTTCTCATGCGTTGACTTCCAGCTCCTGCTCAGACTCTGCTTTTGTCCAGCAGCATGTCCAGCGCCCGCAGCACATCCCGCCGCTACAGAGTGCTCAGCAACCTGATGATGGAGTCCTCGGCCGCATGATGAGCATGCTTGAGAGAGTCTTGGCCAGGGTTGAGCAGCGTAATCCTGAGCGTAGTCAGCGCTACGTACGTAGTCAGCGCTCCAGCCCTTTCAGCTCGCCGCCGTGTGTAGTTTGTGGAGATGCTAATCACTCCACCATGTGTCATTGCCAATCTGACCATCTCTGTTTCAAGTGTCTGGCCCCTGGTCACTCAAAGCAGAACTGTCCAAACAATGCCCCGCCCCGACTCAGCCCAGCTTCGGGAAACTAGCTGACCTGTATTCAGAGGGAGGCAATACAGGTCGTAAGGAATCCTCCCACTCGCTCGATATTTTTGATTCAGCTTTTGATTTTGCCAATTCTTCTCAATTTCAATCAGCAAACATTGTGTATCAGAATACTCAGAATGTGGGTGGCAGTGACAGTTTATTTTACGTACAAGTGAAAGTGGGGGGCAAAGTGACTCTTGGGGGTATGCTAAATAGTGGCTCAATGGCATGCACAGTCAGTGATACTGCTATGTGTAACCTGCTCTCTGCTGGAGCAGTGTGTGACACAGATAGATTCTCCACCGATGTGACTCTCATTGGTGTTGGAGGTCGACGAGTGCATCCAAAGTCAGCATTCTACCTTGACAAGGAAGTTAATGACTGCAAAATGATTGTTCCGACGATTGTAGTTGAAGGATAACATGATGACATGATTATTGGGACCAATGTGATCAAACACATATTGTGTGAGTCGAAGAAGTGTAGTGCGTACTGGACAGCAGTTTCAGCACCGTCTTCCACTGATACTGAAACCGAACATTTTCTCTCCATGCTGGCTGGCTTGCATAGATGGGGTTATGGTGAAATGCCTGACAAGATAGGCACAGTCCGTTGCAACTCAGCCACTTGCCTTCAGCCCGGCTGTGAATATCTCTTGTGGGGAAAACTGACAAAGCCCACTCACGTGTCTCCTGGTAGTGCAGTGATGACGGAGCCAACGTCAGCACGGTCTGCGCCCAAAGGTCTCATGGTCGCCAGAGTTGTCACACCCTTGTGGGCAGATGGATGGGTTCCCTTGAAAGTGATGAATGTCTCTGAAAAGCCTTTGTTTTTGAGACGTAACACTAAGCTTGCTGACCTGGTGCCCTGTGTCGCTTTGGAAGATTTTTGACCTGGCCGGTGGTCATCAAAGCACTTCCACCGTGTCTGACACCCCTGTCTGTCCTGATGTGAGATGTGCTGGGGGGAAGCTGGAGTCCATTGGCCTGAGTGAGCTGGATACCAGCCGGTGTGATGTGTCGTCTGAATGTAAAGACAAGTTGTCCGAACTTATTGTTCGTTACCAGGATGTCTTCTCACGCAGCCACCTTGACTGCGGCAAAGCAGAAGAGTTTGTTCACAGAATCCACTTGATTGACCAAAAGCCATTCAGACTTCCTTTCAGACGTGTACCACGAGCCAGTACCAAGAACTGCGCCAAGTCTTAAGTGAAATGGAAGAAAAAGAGATCATTCGAAAGTCAGCGAGTGAATATGCCTCACCATTAGTCCTTATCTGGAAGAAGAATGGTGATTTACGTGTGTGTACTGACTTCAGGTGGCTGAACAAGAGGACTTTGAAGGACGCTCACCCTCTGCCATATCAAGCCGATTGCTTGGCAGCACTTGGTGGTAATTCACTGTTCAGCACAATGGATATGACTTCAGGGTTTTATAACATGCCCTTACATGAGGACGATAGGAAGTATTCAGCGTTCACTACGCCTATGGGGCTCTACGAATACAACAGGCTGCCACAGGGGCTCTGTAACAGTCCAGGGAGCTTTATGAGAATGATGACTTCCATTTTTGGTGATCAAAATTATCTAAGTCTATTATGCTATCTAGATTATATTTTGGTTTTTGCTCCTGATGAAAGTTCTGCCCTCGCACGTCTTGAGATGGTGTTCAACAGACTCCGTGCCCACAACTTGAAATTGGCTCCTAAGAAATGCTACTTTTTGAGGAAGTCTGTCAAATTCCTTGGCCACATCGTTAACGAGCATGGAGTTTCGACTGACCCAGGCAAAGTTGAGAGCATAAGCAGTATGGCTGTGACTGATTTGATGGAGGCTGACGGAGTGACGCCATCTGAGAAACTTTTGCGGTCCTTTCTTGGCATGCTGAATTTTTATCAGCACTTCATCCCAGGATACTCAGCTCTTGCGAAGCCCCTGTTCTTGCTGCTGGCTGGTCAGAGACAGAAGAACGACCGAAAGCCGAAGTGTGCTGTGGTGGGTCGCAAACTAAAGTCGACCGACTGGACCGCTGACCATGACCGGGCATTTGCTGAACTCAAACAGGCCCTCATCTATTCCGTTGTTTTGGCTCACCCAGACTTTAGTCGACCATTTTTGCTGTCCACAGACGCCTCATTGGATGGCCTTGGGGGCGTTTTATCTCAAGTGCATGAAGGTGACTCCGTGGCTAGACCAATTGCATTTGCTAGCAAGTCTTTAACTCGGTCACAGAAGAACTATCCAGCCCATCGATTGGAGTTTCTTGCACTGAAGTGGTCAGTATGTGACAAGTTTAGCCACTGGTTGAAAGGCCATGATTTTACTGTGTGGACTGACAATAATCCACTGACACATATTATGACTAAACCTAAACTTGACTGTTGTGAGCAGCGATGGGTGTCAAAATTAGCCAGTTACAATTTTGATATCAAGTATGTGCCAGGCCCGAGGAACATTGTTGCTGACGCTCTCAGCTGTGTCCCTTTTTGCAGGAGTGTCGGTCGCAGACTGGTCAGCGAACCACTTCATGAACTTGTCAGAGAAGCTGCTGTTTTGTGTGACACAGCTGTTCAACAGACTTTCAAGGCATCCACCGACCTGTCTATAATGGCAGAGGGGCCAACACGTCTTGCAGCTGCGAATGCTCAGTCCCTCCACACGTCGGCTCAGTCTTTGTCCACACAGGAGGTCACTGCTGTTATTCAGTCACACACTGAATGGACCTCTGGAGCAAGAACTCGTGCGACAGCCCTGGTAGGCCACCTACCTCAGCTCATTCCTGATGATCTGCCCAGCCTGCCTGCCTTTGCTGTTGGAGATCTCTGTGATGCACAGTCTAGAGATAGTACGTTGTCTCGCATCCGTTTTTTTGTAGGGAGATCCCGGAGACCATCCAGACGGGAAAGAGCACAGGAGTCGAGTCAAGTCTTGAGGCTTCTGAAACATTGGGGAAAGTTTGTTCTGAGTGATGACGTCTTATACAGAGTGTCTCGTGATCAGATTTCAAAGACGAGACGCCAACAGTTTGTCGTTCCTGATTGCCTGAAGGCTGAAGTCTTGAAAGGAGTGCATGACAGTGCGGGTCATCAAGGTCAGTCAAGGACCCTGAGCATTGCCAGACAGAGGTTTTTTTGGCTGCACATGGATAGAGATGTGAGGGAGTACGTTCGCCATTGTCAGCGTTGTATAGTGAGCAAGATGGCCGAGCCTGTAGGAAGAGCTCCTCTTGAGAGCATTGTCACCTCCCGACCACTGCAACTTGTTTGCATTGACTTGTGGTCAGCTGAAGATTCGCACAACAAATCTGTGGATGTTTTAGTAATAACCGACCATTTTAGCAGACTAGCTCAGGCCTTTGCCTGCAGGGATCAATCAGCCAAACAGGTGGCGAAAGTCCTCTGGGAGAAGTATTTTTGTGTTTATGGATTCCCGGAGAGGATTCACAGTGACCAAGGTCCAAGTTTTGAAAGCGAGTTGGTTGCTGAACTTCTACTGTTATCTGGTGTGCGAAAGTCTCATACTACTCCGTACCACCCGATGGGAAATGGCTGTGTTGAACGGTTTAATCGAACACTGGGCAATATGATCAGAACTCTTCCCTCAGAATCGAAGCAAGACTGGCCAAGACGCTTACAAACGCTCACATTCATGTACAATTGCACTGCCCATGAAACTACAGGATACGCACCATTTTATTTGATGTTTGGAAGGGTGCCAGTAGATATCCTGTTTGGAAACATCTTGACTGACCCTGATGTGACCAACTTTGGCAGATATGTCACGCAGCTGTCTGGGGACCTTAAGGAAGCCATGTTGATTGCTCAAGAGCATGCAACAAAGGAACAGAACAGACAGGCAAGACTGTATAATAGGAAAGCGAAAGGACCGACAATTGAAATTGGAGACCGAGTGCTTGTGGCTAATAAGAAAGAGAGGGGAAAGAGAAAAGTTGCTGACAAATGGGAGTCTGTTGTTTATACTGTGACTGGGAGGAATCCTCAAACGCACACATATAAGATACAAGACACTGTCACAGGGCGTGAACAGATTGTCCATCGTAATCTGCTTATGCTGGTGAATTTTCTTCCTGTTCAAGATGTGACGCAGTCTTCTCAGTCTGGCCTCTCCATGTTTTCCGTCCAGTCTTCCGTTTCTGTCCATTCTATGGCCTCAGGTCGAGCCACGTCAGAGCACACTCAGACTCAAGTGTCCGTTCAGCCGGATGTGACTCGATGTGGAGTTGATAATGTGCACAGTCCTGTGAGCGTCCCTGAACCTGAAAATCACTCAGATGTCTTGCCTGCGTCTGAGGAGAGGACCAGAGAATGGATCAGTCGCCTGAACCAAGATCCAAGATGGCGCCGATGATGGCTGCCTCGGTCGTTAGGTGCGCTCTTTTTTGTCTTATTTTGTCTGTTAATTCAGTGTTCTGCCAAGATTTCCGGGGTTCTCTAACTAGAGAAGTACTTCTAAACATCAGGACTACAACTCCTGTGGATTTATTTCCCACTTTTCTGCTTCCAGCGGCAGAATTAGTGGGAATTATAGTCAAAGCCACCCTCGGCTTGTCCTAGCAGCGAAGCGCCGTAGGAGAGGCAAACAAGCCGGTGCTCTGGTGCCATTCCGTCGGCGTGGGGCACGCACAGCGTTACCGGGGATATTTCTCTCCAACGTGCGTTCACTGAGCAACAAACTGGATGAACTTCAGCTACTGGTGTGGAAAAACAGAGACTTTCATTCATCTTCCGTTTTGTGCTTTACGGAGACATGGCTGAGTGAACTGATCCCAGACTCTGCGCTACAGCTAGCAGGTTTCAAACTGCTGAGAGCGGATCGTGACCCTGTGCTCTCTGGCAAAACGAAAGGCGGTGGTATTTGTTTTTACATTAACAGTGGCTGGTGTGAAGATGTGACAGTGATTCTGCAGCACTGTTCTCCTGATCTGGAATCATTTTTTATTAACTGTAGATCTTTTTACTCGCCACGAGAGTTTGCATCATTCATTCTGGTTGGCGTCTACATGCCTCCGCAGGCTAGCGTCAACGAGGCTCAACGTGTGCTCGCCAGCCAGATACTGAGTGTGGAGCATGAAAATCCGGATTCCTTGGTTATTGTGCTAGGCGACTTTAACAAAGGCAATCTCACTCAAGAACTCCCAAAATATAGACAATTCATCAAATGCCCTACCAGAGAAGGAAACACCTTGGATCACTGCTACTCTACAATCAGCAAAGCATACCATGCGGTCCCCCGAGCAGCACTGGGTCACTCTGACCACGCCATGGTCCACCTGATTCCTGAATACAGGCAGAAGCTAAAGCGCTGTAAGCCTGCTGTGAGGACATCAAAACAGTGGACCAGTGAAGCTATGGAGGATCTGGGGGCGTGCTTGGACTGCACTGACTGGGACATGTTCACGACTGCTACCAATAGTCTGGATGAGCTCACAGAGGCTGTGACATCATACATCAGCTTCTGTGAGGACTGCTGTATACCAACACGCACCAGGGTAAGCTACAACAACGACAAACCCTGGTTTACAGCTAAATTCAGAAGGTTGAGGTCAGAAAAAGAGGCCGCGTTTAGGAGTGGGGACAAAGACAGTTTCAAGGAGTCGAAGAACAGGTTTAGCAAGGCGGTGAGGGAGGCTAAACGACTGTACTTAGAGAGACTAAAACACCAATTCTCTGCAAACGACTCTGCTTCTGTCTGGAGAGGGCTCAGGCAGATTACCAACTACAAGCCCAGAGCCCCCCACTCCACTAACGACTCCCGCCTGGCCAACGACCTGAATGAGTTCTACTGCAGATTTGAAAGACAATTGGACAGTCCTGAACTACTCCTTCCCACCCAGGAGGCCTCCCACCTCCCCCCCTCTACAGTGACGACTCTCCATTCAGGAGGGTGAAGTTAACAGACTTTTCAAGAGGCAGAATCCCCGCAAAGCAGCTGGGCCGGACTCTGTCTCTCCAGCCACCCTCAAGCACTGCGCTGACCAGCTGTCTCCGGTGTTTACCTACATCTTTAACACCTCCCTTGAGACATGCCATGTGCCTTCAGCTCTGCCTTCAATACCATCATCCCCGCCCTGCTTCAGGACAAGCTCTCCCAGCTGAACGTGCCTGATTCCACCTGCAGGTGGATCACAGACTTCCTGTCTGACAGGAAGCAGTGCGTTAAGCTGGGAACACAAGTCTCTGACTCCCGGTCCATCAGCACCGGATCACCTCAGGGCTGCGTCCTTTCTCCTCTACTCTTCTCCCTGTACACCAACAGTTGCACCTCCAGTCATTCGTCCGTCAAACTCCTGAAGTTTGCGGACGACACCACCCTTATTGGGCTCATCTCTGGTGGAGACGAGTCTGATTATAGGTGGGAAGCGGCCAACCTGGTGACCTGGTGCAGCCAGAACAACTTAGAGCTCAATGCTCTTAAGACAGTGGAGATGGTTGTGGACTTCAGGAGGAACACAGCCCCACTCACCCCCATCACCCTGTGTGACTCCCCAGTCAACACTGTGGAGTCCTTCCGCTTCCTGGGCACTATCCTCTCCCATGACCTCAAGTGGGAACTGAACATCAGCTCCCTCATCAAGAAAGCACAACAGAGGATGTACTTCCTTCGGCAGCTGAAGAGGTTCAACTTGCCAAAGACAATGATGGTGCACTTCTACTCAGCCATCATTGAGTCCATCCTCACCTCCTCCATCACCATCTGGTACGCTGCTGCCACTGCCAAGGACAAGAGCAGACTGCAGCGTATCATCCACAGTGCTGAGAAGGTGATTGGCTGCAATCTGCCTACCCTCGAGGACCTGCACACCTCGAGGACCCTGAGGCGAGCGAGGAAGATTGTGGCCGACTCCTCCCACCCTGGACACTCCCTGTTTCAGTCACTCCCCTCCGGCAGAAGGCTGCGCTCCATCAGGACCAATACCTCACGCCACAAAAACAGTTTCTTCCCTTCCGCTGTTGGCCTCTTCAACAAGGCCAAGGGACCACACTGACTCTAATGACTTCTTGCTTAAAACACACTGCTTTTTGCACTGCATTACAATAATGGTATCTTGTACATTTGTATTTTTTGTAATATTTGTATTTTGGTATTTTTATATTGTAATTTACGGCAATTTATATTTTATTTTATTGTATATTTAATTATATTCTAATCCCACTTAGTACTACTAGTTTATGTACCCTTAGTATAGATAGTCCACATATTTAAATTTTAGGTATATGTTTATTGTATGCACCTTCCTGCCAAAGCAAATTCCTTGTCTGTGCAAACTTTCATGGCGAATAAATCCCATTCTGATTCTGAACACCCCAGATCTACCGTCTCCTGAAGGAGATGCCAAGGGGCCTTCTACTGACCTGACTGACGTTGTGTTGACTGACAGGATCCCAGACTCACACTCTGAACACTCTCATACCTCGCACACTGTTGACACTGTTAGGGATGATGCCTCGACTGTTAGTGACCATCACACTGTTTTGTCAGAAGTTACTTCTGACTCTTTAAGCGATGCTATACACACTGTTGCACCCACTGAGCTGCCTGGGTCTGTACCACAGCGCGCTACACGCTTAGGTCATGTTGTTCGACCAGTTCACAGGCTCCTGTACACAATAGCTAGACAAGATGTTGCTAGTCGTCTACAGCAGAATGTTCAGGCTGTCTGCAGCTTTTTTTTTGCAATTGTTTCATTACACATCTTTCTAACGTCTTTCGAAGTGCTGTCATATGTGAACACTTATGCCTACTGATATGTGTATTGACGGTTTTTGGGCAAGTGTAGAATGTGTAAGGCATTCTATAGCTGGTGGATGGGTGGGGGAGTTTCGGATGTCGCTCTCTTTCCACTGCATCCCTAAGGGATACTTTTAGAGTCGGTCTTGTGTGTAGTCCCATGACACCAGATGAGTCATAGGTGTGGTGTTGCGAACATATGTATAATTTTGTCCAGAATTCAGTGGGGGTGGGTGTAACAGAGTTGAAATGAACCTTATTTAGATTAAGTGAATTCTAACAAAAAGATGTTCCAAATGTTATACTGCATTCACTAAGGTGTAATATCAGGCTGCGCGACTGCTGTTTATTACGTTTATTTTAACGCATTTTGGGCATTTGCGCTACCCGTATTTTAGAGTGAAACCTTCTCCGTTGGAGGTAAGCAGGCTTTGGGAGCGCTACGTGAATAATATCACATTTTAATAAATTAACATGTTTTATTTACGAACTATTGAGTGTATATAAATGTATACAAGTTACAGTAACCAATGCTCTTGAAAACTAACGATGAAAGTGATTTATAAATGTTGTAAGTAAGTAAGTAAGACTTTATTTATATAGCACATTTCATACAAGAATTGTAGCTCAAGGTGCTATACATAAAATCAATAAAAACAATAATACAAGTGATAAACAATTCAAACAAAAATAAAAATCCCAATAAGATCTCTGTTCAAGAGAGAAAACAACTTTAAAAGTAGGAAAACCCTTTTGAGATAAAATTACTTAAATGCTTCGGTAAAAAGGTAGGTTTTAAGCTGTCTTTTAAAAATGTCTAGAGTGTTTGCTTCCCTAGTATTTATGGGTAATTTGTTCCATAGTTTTGGGGCGTAATTGACAAAGGCCGAATCACCAATCTTCTTATGACTGCTTCTGGTGACCTCTAATAGGCCTGCATTTGATGATCGCAGTGTTCTAGCTGGTGTGTAGTTTATAAAGGAGTTAGCAATGTAGCTAGGTCCTTGTCCGTGTAGAGCTTTGTATGTGAGGAAAAGGACCTTAAAGTCAATTCTGAAGGTAACAGGGAGCCAGTGTAAAGTAGCTAGGACAGGACTAATGTGTTCTCTCCTTTTAGTTTTGGTTAATAATCTAGCTGCAGAATTTTGAATGAGCTGTAGTCTTTCAGTGGTTTTCTTGGGAAGACCAGTGAAAAGTGCGTTACAGTAGTCCAGCCGGCTGGATATAAAAGCATGAATTAACTTCTCTGCATCATTTTGGTTTATGAATGGTCGTACCTTTGCTATATTCCTCAGGTGAAAGAAAGCTGTTTTGGTCACTTTATTAATGTGAGAGTTGAAATTCAAATCTGAGTCCAGGATTACACCGAGACTCGAGACTCACCGCTGGTTTAAGACAGGGGGTTAAGCCTCCAAGATTCTTAATAAGCATCTCTCTTTTAGATTTGGGGCCACATAGTAGGACTTCGGTTTTGTCTTCATTTAATTTAAGAAAGTTATCATTCATCCATTTGTTTATTGCCAACAGGCAGTTGGTAATGGAATTGATGGCCGTTGCATCGTTGGGTTCAGTGGATATATATAGTTGTGTGTCATCCGCATAGCTATGGAAATCTATGTAACCGAGAAAGTATATTTTGGCGGCAATCACGCTGCACTGTGTGTTATGGAAAGCATTGTCCTGAGTTTGGTTTTATATATATTTTTGATTTGTATGCAGTCGCGCAAGCAGCAAACTCTATGTTTTAATTGTGAATGCAGGTATGTGGTTTGTACAAAATGTACATGTTTAAGAATGTGTATATATTGTAAGTGTTCAAAATGTTCCAACTATACGATCACTCAGTGTGTTATGCCATGCATGAAGTTAGCCAGTAAGACAGTGTTTGCTAACCCATACTTTAGAGCGAAACCTTCTCCGTTGGAGATTTGTATGCAGTCGCGCAAGCAGCAAACTCTATGTTTTAATTGTGAATGCAGGCAATAAAAGCTACTGTGAAGAACCCCTGGTCGATTCCTTATCACCAATGCACACGAGGGTGAGGGTCGTTACAGGGTTGCCAATGTTGTCGTTGTCCCTGGTGAGTTTTTTATACTTAAATAATAAGATCATGCTACATCTAACCAGCGGATCATTTCTTGCAAGTGTGTCAAAGTGGTATTTTTACAGACCGTATTAACACCGTAGGCTTGAATAATAACCGAAGGCGTGAAGCTAGAGAGGATGCAATGGAACATTTCCTACATAAGCTAGATCTACTGCTTCAAATTGAAAACGGAGACCATCTTTTGATTAAAGACAAGTTCCTTAACCTCTGTTGTCAATATCGCCTATAAAAAGTAAATACTCTTCAGTTACGAAGCATTTGTTTGTAGCTAGGTAATGAATAATAGTTATTAGACCGTATGTGACCTGGTTTCGCCGTTCTATTAGCAGCCATGATGACAGTAGCGTCACTAGAATGGCCATAACTAACAAAAGATCAAATATCGAATCTGTCTGCTGTTCTACATTGCCCACATAATTACGTATATTTCATTCCAAGACCCTGCCGAAAGCATAGATATCCTTTATGTGTCTGTGCGGTCAGAAATACAACTCCTTTGGCAGTTTCAAAAACGTTCATGGTGCGTGTCTGTTTGGTTGCCACGGTGATGGCGCAGCTGTGATAGCTAACGAGCTAGGCAGAGAGAAAAACGAACATTTACCTAGCATCCACACCTCAAACAAGTTGACCTAGACGCAAAACTACACGTCCAATCAATAAAATGAGGATATTTTCCGAGACCCAAGACTCTGCCAAAACTAGAGATGTCCTTTATATGTATGTGCGGTCAGAAATATGTCTCTACCGGCAGTTTCGAAATCGTCTTCCTTCTTGCTTTCTCTGACGGATTTTACCCACCTCTCCATTGAAGTTAGTGAGAGAATTTGAAAGGCTGCTCTCGCTTCAAGGCTCATAGCTGAAAATCTGTAAATGTGAGCTCTTTAGTAGTTACATTGGCTGAAAGAGGACACATTGTCCTACATTTTAAGGTATAACTTGTTTCTGTAAGTTTAACTATATGAAAGTTAGAGGAATTTGTTTGACAATTTAGTTGAATATCAGAAAAAGAGCAGGCAGCAGAGTGCCACTCTGCTTGCTGCTCATTCATAAAAATCAATAAGGAGCAAACATTTTAATGTATTTCAAACTGTCATAATTCAAAATTGGCTGAATATTTGAAATATCTGAATCATTTGGGAATAGCTGAATGTCTTGTGAACATTTTAAAGGTTGAATGGTGTCTCTAGCTGAAAGTATGCTGAAGTAGTTAAAGGACAAAAAACGGCGGAAGAACTAGACAGTACTTTCCTGCTGAAAATGCGTTGGAATGCTGAAAGATGAAATTATTTTTCTTAAATTGCAGAAAATACAGAAATGAGAAAATACCCGCAAGCTGAAATTAATGTCAAAAATGTGTGAGTCACACAAAAGACACAGTGTGGAAACTGAACTGCATCATCTAACAACGTTAAGAGCTGAAATACAATGCGGGAGAAGCTGAAAGCTGAACTGTTAAACAGAAGAAGAAGTAGGCCTAGGCTAGCTAGTCATAAAAATAATATTATAGTCTTAACAGCTGAAATTATAGTTGGGATAGTAATATCAGTAGAAGATGTGTGCATTGAGTGTGTTTACTCGGCTTTCTTAGTAGGATTCAATGTGTTGATTGAATGAAACATACAGCAGTAGGGCCGATACAGGAAGACACGGCGACACTTTGTTGCAGAAGGATGATGGTGGAAGTTTTGTCCATGGAGCATACAACGATTAATAAAAAGAATCATGTAGACGCGCTTACTGAGTAATCGCATAACTAACTAGAGAGGGTACAATTTCTGGGGAAATTGTAGGGTGTGCTTGCTTGCGTCGGTTGCACAGGGGTCTGTATATTTTATATAAAAATGCATCGGGCCTACTTATTATTTATAAAGATTACATAGATTTAAAAGCATCTTTTTTTTGCTGCTCATTTACAACTCAAAATACGAGTGAAGTGTCGAATGAAATATGATGTCTTCTCATTTCCCCTGCAAGAGGCAGCTGACAGGCTGAATCAAAACGAATACATTTGGCAGACCGGTGTAAAAATTGACCTAATCTCTATGACTTAAACGTCCTTTTAAGTTGTCCCTTCTCGTGGTATTTTCAGGCATTTAGCCTACTCATATTGCATTCATTCATTAATAAAGAACCCCCTTTGAAGATTATTCTACGACTTTACCGGCAGAAGATAGAATCGCGATTCAAACAGTACCATCTGCTAACTGAAAATATGCCCCCAAAAACGTAAATAAGCTTGACATTTATTTAGTGGAAAATCGCTCATTCATAAAAAGCTCACTGGTAGCGATCATTGTCAGTAACAATGCAAAATGCGATATAGCCCTGTGTGGAGAAGCTGCCCCGGTAAATTCTACTACTACAGTACAGTACTAGACTACTGCTGTGTTCGTCTTGGTAGCGATTGCGTTGGTTGAATTGGATTTAACGTTCCGTTGTACGGTTTAGGCTGAAATTAATTATTTTCATGAACAGATTGACAAAGTTTAGGCTGTGGCAATGAAGTTCAGGTTAGTAGTCAGATTGTTTCAACTATTGAAAGACTTTTGAGTAAGGGGAGTGCCGAACATGTTCTGTCACCGTTTGACTTGAACAGCTGAGGAGTTTTTGTTAGCTACTCACACTAGTGTCTCGGGTAGGCTACAGCGTTGCAGTGAGCTACACTGGTTTGAAACCACAGGTAATGGTAATTTCACCAACAAATCGTTTACTAATGTCAGAATAAATCATACAACGAAAATGTATATGTGAGGAATGTTTATTTTAACGATTGAAAACAGATACATCATAGACCACTGTAGTATGTGTTGCCCGGGCAACACAGGCTAATGTCATGATGCTAATACTTCAGTGAAATAGTAGACTACTGTTTCCGAAAGTAGATGTACTTCCTTAATAATATCAGCTTATATTGTACATTACACATCACAATTGTGTGTCATATCACAAAGTAAAATGAGTAAATAGTCATCACCCTGGCCTCTTTTCTTGTGGCGTTTCTGCAGCTGCTTGCAGTAAAGCTATAGTTAGCCTAGCTATCCCCCAAGTTAACAGATGCGAAACGAATGTTCTGCCAAAGGTAGTCACGCGTGTTTTCGTGACATTAGTGCAGACCGGTGTAAAAATTGACCTAATCTCTATGATTTAAACGTCATTTTAAGTTTTTCCCTTCTCATGATATTTTCAGGCATTTAGCCTACTCATATTGCATTCATTCATGAATAAACAACCCCTTTGAAGATTATTCTACGACTTTACCCGGCAGTAGAAGATGGAATCGCGATTCAAACGGTACCATCTGCTAACTGAAAATATGCCCCCAAAAACGTAAATAAGCTTGACATTTATTTAGTGGAAAATTGCTCATTCATAAAAAGCTCACTGGTAGCGATCATTGTCAGTAACAACGCAAAATGCGATATAGCCCTGTGTGGAGAAGCTGCCCCGGTAAATTGTACTACTACGGTACAGTACTAGACTACTGCTGTGTTCGTCTTGGTAGCGATTGCGTTGGTTGAATTGGATTTAACGTTCCGTTGTAAGGTTTAGGCTGAAATTAATTATTTTCATGAACAGATTGACAACGTTTAGGCTGTGGCAATGAAGTTCAGGTTAGTAGTTAGATAGACTTTTGATTTAAGTAAGGGGAGTTCCTAAACAGCTGTGTACTGTAGATGTTTTTGTAGTGTGTCTCGCTCAAGCTACAGCGTTGCAGTGAGCTACACTGGTTTGAAACCACAGGTAATGGTAATTTCACCAACAAATCGTTTACTAATGTCAGAATAAATCCTACAACGAAAATGTATATGTGAGGAATGTTTATTTTAACGATTGAAAACAGATACATCATAGACCACTGTAGTATGTGTTGCCCGGGCAACACAGGCTAATGTCATGATGCTAATACTTCAGTGAAATAGTAGACTACTGTTTCCGAAAGTAGATGTACTTCCTTAATAATATCAGCTTATACTGTACATTACACATGACAATTGTGTGTCATATCTCAAAGTAAAATGAGTAAATAGTTATCACCCTGGCCTCTTTGCTTGTTGCGTTTCTGCAGCTGCCTTGCAGTAAAGCTATAGTTAGCCTAGCTATCCCCCAACAGATGCGAAACGAATGTTCTGCCAAAGGTAGTCACGCGTGTTTTCGTGACGTTAGTGACGTAGTGACGTTAGTAACGTCAGTGACTGTGGCTAGCAAATTAGCCACCGTTAGCTTCACTTTTCGCCACAAAAACTTAACTTCAGCCTAAACCATGCAACGGAACGTAAATTCCAATAGAAGCAACTCAATCGCTACCAAGACGAAACTTTTGACACCTACTTTGTCTATGTAGGCCAAATATTGACTGAGTTTTAGGGGGGCAAAAAGAATAATAATAATAATATATATGTGAGAGAACAAAGGTTGTGCTCTCGCCGAAGGCTTGAGCACACCCAACTAGAGAGGATACAATTTCTGGGGAAATTGTAGGGTGTGCTTGCTTGCGTCGGTTGCACAGGGGTCTGTATATTTTATATAAAAATGCATCGGGCCTACTTATTATTTATAAAGATTACATAGATTTAAAAGCATCTTTTTTTTGCTGCTCATTTACAACTCAAAATACGAGTGAAGTGTAGAATGAAATATGATGTCTTCTCATTTCCCCTGCAAGAGGCAGCTGACAGGCTGAATCAAAACGAATACATTTGGCAGACCGGTGTAAAAATTGACCTAATCTCTATGACTTAAACGTCCTTTTAAGTTGTCCCTTCTCGTGATATTTTCAGGCATTTAGCCTACTCATATTGCATTCATTCATTAATAAAGAACCCCCTTTGAAGATTATTCTACGACTTTACCGGCAGAAGATAGAATCGCGATTCAAACAGTACCATCTGCTAACTGAAAATATGCCCCCAAAAACGTAAATAAGCTTGACATTTATTTAGTGGAAAATCGCTCATTCATAAAAAGCTCACTGGTAGCGATCATTGTCAGTAACAACGCAAAATGCGATATAGCCCTGTGTGGAGAAGCTGCCCCGGTAAATTCTACTACTACAGTACAGTACTAGACTACTGCTGTGTTAGTCTTGGTAGCGATTGCGTTGGTTGAATTGGATTTAACGTTCCGTTGTACGGTTTAGGCTGAAATTAATTATTTTCATGAACAGATTGACAAAGTTTAGGCTGTGGCAATGAAGTTCAGGTTAGTAGTCAGATTGTTTCAACTATTGAAAGACTTTTGAGTAAGGGGAGTGCCGAACATGTTCTGTCGCCGTTTGACTTGAACAGCTGAGGAGTTTTTGTTAGCTACTCACACTAGTGTCTCGGGTAGGCTACAGCGTTGCAGTGAGCTACACTGGTTTGAAACCACAGGTAATGGTAATTTCACCAACAAATCGTTTACTAATGTCAGAATAAATCATACAACGAAAATGTATGTGAGGAATGTTTATTTTAACGATTGAAAACAGATACATCATAGACCACTGTAGTATGTGTTGCTCGGGCAACACAGGCTAATGTCATGATGCTAATACTTCAGTGAAATAGTAGACTACCGTTTCCAAAAGTAGATGTGGGCCTACTTCCTTAATAATATCAGCTAATATTGTACATTACATTTCATAATTGTGTTTCACATCACAAAGTAAAATGAGTAAATAGTTATCACCCTGGCCTCTTTGCTTGTGGCGTTCCTGCAGCTGCCTTGCAGTAAAGCTATAGTTAGCCTAGCTATCCCCCAAGTTAACAGATGTGAAACGAATGTTCTGCTACAGGTAGTCACGCGTGTTTTCGTGACGTTAGTGACGTAGTGACGTTAGTAACGTCAGTGACTGTGGCTAGCAAATTAGCCACCATTAGCTTCACTTTTCACCACAAAAACGCAATTTCTACTTAAACCATGCAACGGAACGTAAATAAAAATACAACCAACGCAATCGCTACCAAGACGAACCTTTTGACACCGCCGTTGTGTATGTTGTCCAAATATTGACTGATCCTTAGGGGGGCGAAAATAAATAATAATAAATATATATGTGAGAGAACAATGGTTGTGCT
Source organism: Osmerus mordax (assembly GCF_038355195.1). Lineage (NCBI taxonomy): Eukaryota > Metazoa > Chordata > Actinopteri > Osmeriformes > Osmeridae > Osmerus > Osmerus mordax. The sequence goes on along the minus strand of NC_090072.1, from coordinate 9,588,398 downwards.
CTCGCCGAAGGCTTGAGCACACCCAACTAGAAAAGGCTGTTCCCGCGAAACAGCAGTGAGAATGCCGAAAACCTGAATGGGGATAGCTGACCATGCTAAAAAATCTGAAAATAGTGAACATTTAGTAGAAAGTTATAAGCTGAAGCTTCAAAGCGCCCGAAAGGTATTTTTGAAAGGGGCAGGAGCTGGACGAAGACATAAAACTACAGAAAAGAGAAGAACAATGCAAAAAGAGAAATAATTCAGAAGAATTTGAAAATTTTGTAGAAAGACATTTGCTCAGGTTTCAAATTGGTCTAAAATGTATTTTAGAGAGGACCTGGAGCTAACTGATTAAAATGCTGCTGCAAAAAAAGTTTAACTATTGTGGGTAGTAAATAAGATCATGCTACATCTAACCAGCGGATCATCTTGCAAGTGTGTCAAAGTGGTATTTTTACAGACTGCAATAACACCGTAGGCGTGAATAATGCATGCATAGTGATTTTCGTCCATCTGTAGCCAAAGCTAAGCTAGAGAGAGGATGCAATGTAAGCCATATCTACTGCTTCAAATTGAAAACGGAGACCATCTTTTGATTAAAGACAAGTTCCTTAACCTCTGTTGTCAATATCGCCAATAAAAAGTAAATACTCTTCAGTTACGAAGCATTTGTTTGTAGCTAGGTAACGAATATTATGTCTGGAAAAACATAGCTAGGTATGTGACCTGGTTTCGCCATATGATGACAGTCGTAGTGTCACTAGAACGGCCATAACAAAAGATCATATTTCAAATATGTCTGCTGTTCTACATTTCCCACACTATTCAACTCTAACATGGCCTGTATCTTGTATTGAAAGTGCTCGAAAATGAGCTTGTCTAATGTATGGTGGACTGAGAACATATTTGTTAGTCAAAGCAGAGCGAGCGGATGTCGTGGGAGAATTCCTACTGTGTTAGATTTACTGCTTCAAATTGAAAACGGAGAAGATATTTAGAGTAAAGACAATTTACTTAACATCTGTGTTCAATATAGTCAATTAAAAGTAAAAACTTTCCAGTTACGAAGAGTTTTTTCGTAGGATTAACGCCAGCTGCAGCAAACACATGCCCCAGCCCCGGTTTTTGGCTGTTCGTGACGGTCAGCTATGACAGTCTTGAGCCTCGATTTTTGCAGATTTATGTGAAACTTGCTAAAATAAAAACGATCTAGCTAGATTATGTACACTTTAAGCTCAATGTACATACCTTGTTTGGCCAATTTGGTCGATTGTGGAAAAAAAGTCGAACCGTTTTTAGTTATGGAGAGCCATTGCGCTAGCTCGATTATACGAGAGAATAACAGAAATGTAGCTAGAATCCACACCTCACACAAGTTAACCGAGACGATAAACTGTACGTCCAATCCAAAAAATAAGGATATTTTCCGAGACCCAAGACTCTGCCTAAACCAGAGATATTCTTTATATGTCTGTGCAGTCAGAAATACGACTCTACCTGCAGTTTCGAAAACGTGTTCCTTTTGCTTTCCTGGTGCGTGTTTGTTTGGTTGCCACGGTGATGGCGCAGCTGTGATGGCTAACAAGCTAGGCAGAGAGAAAAACGAACATTTACCTAGCATCCACACCTCAAACAAGTTGACCTAGACGCAAAACTATACGTCCAATCCAAAAAAAGGATATTTTCCGAGACCCAAGACTCTGCCGAAACCAGAGATGTCCTTTATATTTCTGTGCGGTCAGAAATACGATTCTACCGGCAGTTTCAAAATCTTGTTCTTTTTGCTTTCTCTGACGATTTTGTCACCATATTTGCATTGGTCTCTATGGGGCGAGAGTTGGACTTTGTCTTGCTTTCGTGGGGCTCTGAACAAATGTGTATGTCTGTTGGATTCAACAGACAACTGTCTACGACCAGCACAAAATTAGCTATCTATTGATCCAAAAACGAAGCATGAAGAGCGAAAATTGTGGCAAAGCTGACAAACTAGAAATATTTTTTCAACGACATCCGAAGCTCAGGCCTCAACTATAAGCGTTTCAGTCTGCACTCTAGGCTTTCACGTACACACCCATGTAAATCTCAGAAACGGTTTGAAAAAGTAATGAAACATAATCAGTGATATTGAAAAAAGTTGAATAGATATAAAAAAGCTGAATGATTAAAAAATAGTTTAGGGTTTTGTCAACATTTTTAAGTTTAAATGGTGGCTCTAGCTGAAAGATTGAGGAAGAAGAAGGATTTGGAAGTTGAAGAAGTTTTAAGAAGTTTGAGAGGATTTAAAAGAAGACTCCATTGGAAAACCATGTAAAAAAAATATGAATATTGATTTATATTAATTCAAGCATAAGAGGTACAAAGCTGAAAAGTCATAGCAGGAATGGCCTGAAACTGCAGACTTTTTTGATAGCTGAACGGTTTTAATAGCTGAAGATTTGAAGGCGCTGAAACGTGCCACGGAAGAAATAGAATAAGAATAAGAAGAATATGAAGAAGTTGAATAAGGATTCAAAGAACAATACTTGGAATGCTGAAGCAGTATTCCAACAACTAGAAAGTGCATTTCCTGCAGAAAATGCGTTGGAATGCCGATGAAAGATGAATTATTTGTTTTTATTTTTTAGACATGTTATACATCATTGGAAAGCTACGATTCTTGTGCTTCCATTGAAATAAACCAATTCAAGATCAAGTCGCAATAGCAAGCAAAGTCAACGTCTTTTTCCGGTGAACATTCCTTCAACAATGCCAAAGAAAAACGTTTTACTCACCCTAAATGGTTCAAATAGGTCCAGGTGTGCAAATCATGGCATCAAAACTTGATCTGCTTACAGTCCCAAGGGTTCAAAGTATATAACCATGTAAAGTAATTCGTCCAAATACAATGTTTTACGTTCATGAATAGCCATTATCCTTTGTTTCATTATGCAAGTTAGCCGACGGAAGAAACAACTTGTTCACATAAAAGTGTTCTTTTCTCCGGTTAGCAACGGAGTATTTACGATATGAAGTAGTGATGTGTCGTTCGTGAACGATTCGTTCATTTTGAACGAATCCTTACAAGGACTCGGGAGTAACGAGTCCTCTCAAAGAGTGATTCGTTCATTTTCTCGTGGCCGCGCATCGGGACTGTTGCATAGGCTCGTCCAAGTAAACAGAAATGATTCGTTAATTTCCCGACTCGGTCTTTCTACGAGTCTTTGGATTATTTTTCACGTGACCTGCATATGCTCTGTAGTGGTAGCTAGAGGAAACGCTAGAGGGAACGATTCGTTCATTTCCCGAGTCGGTCTTTCTACAAGTCTTGGGATCATTTTTCACGTGACCTGCATTGTATTTTTTAGTAGAAGAAATTCTCATTCCCTTTCGCGTGGCCGCTGTTTTAGTAAAACGTGAATGATTTTCGCTCAAGTCATCATACTGACTGGTTTTGTTATTTTCACTTTACATTTACACTTACAGTTTAGTGCAGTGTAATTGTTTGCCGTGATAATTAAATGCTAGTGTGATAATAAATGACCAAAGCATACAAACTGTCATGATTCCCCGTTGACAGCCCTCTAAAGCCAACTAGGTCTGTGCGTCCTGCCCCCCCCCCCCCCCCCCTCCTTCTAAACGAATTTCTCGAACTGGCTTTGACGGGCTCTGAAATTAGCTTGTTAGCCTTGTAGCTGACAGTTAGCTGAAAATGCTAATACCTCATTTGTATGTGTCTGTGGAGCCTTCAAAATAAAAGTCGATTGCGCAATATGGTTGACAGAATCAGTGTTCTTTGTGCGCCAATCCTGGGAATCAGATAAAGCACTCCAATGTGTTCATGCTTCAGTTTTTGTGTTTCAGTAATACTAATTAGGGATTTAGCTATTATATATGATAGTTCTAAGTACCACCTTTCATTAGAGATAACAATTATGAAAAATAATACCTTTTTATCCTAAGTATTTGACCTTGGTTACAAAGGGTCATTTTGGAGTCTCCAAAAGGCCCTTTTAGAAAATGCCTGGATGTACTCTTATAAAAACATGTGTCAAATATGAATATATTGTGGTATTATGTTTGACTTTTGATTTGAATTGGGTAAGGCTTCTACCTGTGGTCCAATTTAGTCTTCCAGCTAATACCTACCACCTCTAGGCCTCTTCAGGCCTCTGTTTTCAAAACAAAATCTAGGCGTAAATAGAAATGTTCACTTTCCTTGTGTTCAAGCTTCTATTACTCAACACTAGTAGGACTGACAGGGTTCCTGACAACAGGGGAAATAACTTCAGTGTCAGCTTTCAAAAGAGATCATTTACATGCATGTACTCCAAATGGTTCAAGAACAGCTTCCAATTTACTTTGGGTATGCTGTTTAGGCGTCTTTAGGCACATTTAACAGGAGTCTTAACTACCCATCCAAATTCGAATAAAGAAAAACACAGACAAGCATGTTAAATTAGGCTTTGAAATCGTAAGAAAATCAGCAGTCTTCTCTGTTTGAGACTGGGGGGGGGCGTGTCGCCTGAAGGAGCTGAAGCTCAGCCCCCTCGCTGGAAGGCGCCGCCTCTCTCAAGTAAGCTACCTACGACCCAGATAATGGACGCTACGTCAAGCCGAACAAAACAGTATAGAATTAGAATGTATTTGTTCAATGAGTGAAACATACAGATGCATATAAATGAAATATTCCCTTGAGCTGTAACACAGGAGTTAACATTTACAGCAGAGTCAGCAGACAGTGAGCTCTCCAACTTCTACTTCTAGCACATTAGCTACCATTTCACCAAAATACCATCATTCTACACCGAGTAGCCTAATATCAAGTTAGCGGTTTGCACTAATTATAGCAGAGATACCTCTGGAAAAGTTATCTAGTATAATTATAACAAGCACACAGAACTGAGTGAAGAACTGCTGGTGGCGGTGGATGGTCCAGGTGTGACCGGAGGATGAACGCCCGGGGGGCGATGCTCTGTACGGCTCCGCGCTGCAAGAGAGGCCGTGTGTTGGCAGAACCCCGTCGGTCTCTGGTCCATGTTAAAACTGTCCGCCATGAAATGGTCAGTGGCGCAGAGGCGGCTGTCGGAGTTTATCCGAAGCTTTCCATGAGCGTGGCTCTTCACAAAATCTATCCACCTATTTTTCCTTTCATTATCAACAGGGAACTTAAATGGCGTTGCAGCGCAGCTAGTTCTTGCATCCAGGGAAGATGCAGTTGCGGGTGGTGGGAGACATCCTGAAGCTAGCTAGCTAGCTGATGTAAGCTACAATAACAGTACAGCAGGAGGAGCCATTCAGAGATCTGATGTAGATGGGGCGAAATGACGTAGATAGGGCATTATTTGGCTCCGCCCATTAAAACCTGATCTGAAAACGGAAGAGAAACTGTTCTTCGATCTAACTCCACATTTCAGTGCGACAAAGTTTTAGTGCTTTGCACATGCCTTCAGGAACTCATTTCACACGTATATAATGTACTTAAAAGCAAAACATGGAATTTACTTTACAGGATCTTTAATGACCTAAAAGGGGGGGGGTGTAGTGGAACATCAGTCCACTAGGGTGCGCTTGACCTTTGAGTAATGACTGATGTACGAGGCGGGAGATGGTTACTAAAGTTACATGTGCTAATGAAGAATACACGTCGTCGTTACTGTCTGGTATAACAGAGCTGGTTAAAATCATACCATTGTACACTCATGGCATGACAAACGTAATTATAGCCTAATATAATTAGTTATAATATCATGTTATGGCGTCATTATAGATGGTTTACATGTTATTTTGGATAACCACAATATTGTTATGGTCGTTATATTGTTAGAACTTTGTCAGTTAACACCACAACGATGGCATTAACAATAAGCTAGTAATAGTAAGCAACATTCATTATCATTATAATAGTAACATAGGTAGCCTATAGATTTAATTAAGCTTGCTTTGCCAAGCTAGAACAACGACGGAGCCAGATATTCAAGTTTACAGTTTCTTTAGCCCGACACAATACCTAAGCACTCAAACTAAAAACACGAAGCAAAAAGAACAATGTATAGGCCCGACACGTATACTACTACAGTACCACAGATATCACAGAGTTGAGGAATTTCTTCAAGCTCGATTTTATGGCTTTCATAACTCATAACTCTGCCTAGCCTCTTACTGACATCACCGCACATCACTGGTTGTGGGGTATGTGAGTGGAAATACAACTAACATGCTAATGCATAACGCATCTGGCGTGTGCTAAATGATAAAAAATATCCGACGCCGTCACCCAGGTGTGCCAATCACTGGAACGAGACAAAAAAACGGTCCAACTTCTCCTCCCTACAGTGCTAAACCAGCCATTAGATACACATACAAATAGGGCCAAAAAAATTACTGACGCAATCGGAATTTACATGTCATTTTCAATGCACCCGTATTCACTCATAGAGGAACCTGGTTCGTTTTGCTGTTCCCTCCATTGTACCAAACTCGTACCGAACCGTGATGTCTGAACCGAACTGTGACTTCTGTTCCACCCCTAGTATATAGAGTATACTGATATTGTTTTTTATTACCATTTGATCTTAATGCACCTGGGCCAGCAGAGTAAGTTTAGGTTCTGTTACGTAACTTATTGTTTGGTTATGCACCTTCAACACCCCTACAAACACAAACAATCACACACCCAGCATGCAACACTACTGATACCACTGATGTTCACACCCCATCGTATGTTCTGTTCTGTTCATTTCTAATATTTACACATTTACATTTAGTCATTTAGCAGACACTCTTATCCAGAGTGATGAAGAAAGTGTTTTGTCCGTCTCTTCATAAACGGAGTGACTAAGTTCAGTTGAGTTCTGGATTTTAATACGTATTTATCAATCTGCAGATTGGGAGAGAAAACCAGTGTTCTGACCATAAATGACAACACAACACCAAGCTTAGGTCTCAACCAGGTCTCTCTCCGCTCCGAAAGCCGGAGGACCATCTTTTATAGGGCACAAGAATGTAAACATAGATTGTGACAGTCAGGCAGGAATGACGTTACAACAGTCTTAGAGAAAAAGATTCACTGCTCCCAACACATAACAACTCTCACACTAGAGAGTTCATAGTTGGAGCTCTCCTTGTAGTCATGACAAGGACCGTTTAGCCAGTACTTTCTCCTGACCCCGAACATCTATTAACCTGACACATAGACACAATATACTGTTATTAATAGCAATCTTACATGATAAACGTACTAACTAGTATCCAATGACTAGTTCTATTGATTAGTGATTAATGTAAGCACACAGGAAATCCCAATTTCTTCCACAAGAGTGACTTACAGTAAGTACAGGGACATTCCCCCGAGGCAAGTAGGGTGAAGTGCCTTGCCCAAGGACACAACGTCATTTGGCACAGCCTGAATCGAACTGGCAACCTTCTGATTACTAGCCCGCTTCCCTAACCGCTCAGCCACCTGACTCCCAGGTAATATATTGTTCATACTAATTCTACCCTCTGATTCCAGTTTCTTTCTCTGCAGACATTCATTCGTTAAGGCTTTGTAGTTATACATATAGCCATCTGATACTAGCCAAGAGTTAAGCATGTTCATCTAGCAAACTATACCTACCTTGGGGTGTATGGAAGCAAATCGTGACCAAAATTAAAATGCATTTGCAGAAATGCTTTTTCATTTTAAGAATGTGTATGCATTATTTGACTCATAAATGAAATTAGTAATCAATCATCCTATTTTAATTTTAATTTTCTTCTTCAAGAGTGCTCAATCTTTCACTTAATTAAAATGAAATAGACATTTGAGATTAAATTTTCAAAACATGCCCCAGCAAATAGATACCAAAATTCAATTTGAAATGTAACATTTGAAAATTAAAATGCATTTGCAGAAATGCAAAATGAACGTACCAAAATTCAATTTGAAATGTAAAATTTGAAAATTAAAATGAACGAAAAAGCATTCCGAGCGGCGCAGCAGAGTGACGTCAGTAGCCGCTCTTCTTCAGCTCCCTGCTGACCGAGCTACCCATCTTGTTCGGTAGGGGGCGGTGTGCACATCTGCATTGCATGACATTGCAAATGTGCCGGGAAATCGATTGAATTGCCGGCTCTTTAGAGGACGCATCACAGACTGAGCAACTTGATGTCAAACAATGACTAAAACAGTGGCAGAGCTACTATTGATGTGTAAATCTGTGACGGCAGAGTATGCAGCCAAGCTCTCTATGACTTGTTCTACTCGGTCACGGGCATCAGACTCAGATATATTATTAGATTCTACCTGCTGAGCTAATTCTAAGAGTGTTTGCACAATTTGAGGGAGCGCCATGATCTGTGATGCGTCCTCTAAAGCAGCGGTCCCCACCTCACCTTTTTTGCGCCACGGACTGCTTTCATGTAAGACATATTTTCACGGACCGGCAGGGACGGACTTGGAGGAAAATAATTTAGCTGATTTGAGCGAAATAGTTTTTGGAGTTATATGTAAAATAAACATATAGCCGTTTTTTCAATTGACAAAACCATGTCTAGTGAATGTTTTTTTGTGTATTTTTGTCTCTTAATTTTTCAGCCCCATCTTTAATTTTCTTAGCCTGGTTTTCCATCGTTATATTGTTACAAGCTAGCTTTCGATGTGTCAGTCCCACTGTTGTGTGTAAACGAGACTATAAGCTACGACAGTGACACCCGAAGTGCGTTCCTTATATCCAGTTTAGGCCTATTCCATAATTTTGTTTGATTGCTGTCACGGCAGAAAATCCCGCTTGATGTTGGAAATGGAAGCGGGGTTTTCAGTGCTTTAGTGGCGATCTCAGTATAGCCTTCATCCAAAACACCGATAGAGTTGTTGTCTCAAACAGGCTTCTTTGAGTGGTAACTATCACTTGTCATGTGTCAAGATGAAGAGACGCGCATGATACCGCTCAATAAAGCCCACAAACTTGCCAAAAAATTAGTAAAAAAACATCTTTGCAGAGCTTTTTTGCTCAGGGGAAAAGGCCCGCGGAGAAGGAGAGAATCCGGTCATTTTTCAGAATAAAACGTATTTCAGACTCTGATAATCAATTAAAAGGAAATAATGTTATTAATTCTGTTTTGTGCGGCCCGGTACCGGTCCGCTGACCGGTGGGCACCGGTTGGGGAACACTGATCTAAAGACCCGGCAATTCAATCAATTTCCCGGCACATTTGCAATGTAATGCAATGCAGATGTGCACACCGCCCCCTACCGAACAAGATGGGTAGCTCGGTCAGCAGGGAGCTGAAGAAGAGCGGCTACTGACGTCACTCTTCTGCGCCGCTCAGAATGCTTTTTCGTTCCTTTTGCATTTCTGCAAATGCATTTTAATTTTCAAATTTTACATTTCAAATTCAATTTTGGTATCTTTTTGCTGGGGCATGTTTTGAAAATTAAATCTCTAATGTCTTTCTTTTTCATTTTAATTAAGTGAAAGATTGAGCACTCTTGAAGAAGAAAATTAAAATGCAAATAGGATGATTGATTACTAATTTCATATTTCATTTATGAGTCAAATAATGCACATTCTTAAAATGAAAAAGCATTTCTACAAATGTATTTTAATTTTGGTCACGATTTGCTTCCATAGGAGTGTTAAAATAGCCAGTATCATTTCATGTTTTTTTATATGTGTCCATCCAGGCAAATTGGTGGATCCAAATGTTATTTAAAAAAACAAACATATATGATGTAATTTCTTTGTAATCATGCAAAATAATGTTAAGTGTATGGGTATTTTGAGTGCTGTCAGTTACACACGTTAACGCCGTTAACGCAAACCCATTTGAACGGCATTCACATTTTTTAATCGCGAGGTTAACGTTCTTTTTGGCCTAGCAAACTTTGTAGTTTTTTTCACATGCTGTTGAAACAACTACTAACGTTAAATATTAACACCACACCAGATCTAGTTAGACCGGAAACAAAACAACAGGCACGCCGCACACACTTAGGGCTTGCGAGCCGGCTAGAGATTTGTAGGCTAACGTTACGTTTTGAGTGGATGGCGAGCGCGAGACGCCAAAATGGATGCTAACAAGATTCTGAATGGAAAGTTTACTTAAAAAAAGTTGCCAAATGGTTCCATTGACAAGACCAAAGTGATCTGTGTATTTTGTCGTTGTGAAATGAGCTATCATTGCAGTACGTGCAGTCTGAAATACCACTTGATAGCCAAGCATTACATTTAGTCATTTAGCAGACGCTCTTATCCAGAGCGACTTACAGTAAGTAAAGGGACATTCCCCCGAGGCAAGTAGGGTGAAGTGCCTTGCCCAAGGACACAACGTCAGTTGGCATGACCGGGAATCGAACTGGCAACCTTTGGATTACTAGCCCGACTCCCTCACCGCTCAGCCAACTGACTCCCAAGCACACAGCTGATGCGAACTCTCCGCCCCCTCGTCAAAGCCAGGCGTTTGCAATGTTGTTTTCAATAAAAAAAACATTTGCACTAAGCAATCCGATCCACTTTCCATGTTGATAAGAGCATCACAAAAAAATTATGGGACAAAAAGAAATCAAGGGACATTTAGAATAGATAAAAATGTGCGATTAATCGCGAGTTAACTATGACATTAATGCGCCCCTGGGTTTGAGCGCCTGGTGACGGCACCAGTTGGCCTACAGAGCCAACAGGCCTGTAGACGACGCAGTTAACATGGCCCTCCACTTCACCCTCCAGTACCTGGACTCCCCAGCAACCTACGTCAGGATCGTGTTTGTGGACTTCAGCTCTGCCTTCAACACCATCATCCCTGCTCTGCTTCAGGACAAGCTCTCCCAGCTGAACGTGCCTGAACGTGCCAGACTTTCTGTCTGACAGGAAGCAGTGCGTTAAGCTGGGAACACAAGTCTTGGACTCCATCAGCACCGGTCCATCCGGTCCATCAGCACCGGATCTCCTCAGGGCTGCGTCCTTTCCCCTCTACTCTTCTCCACCACCCTCATTTGGCTCATCTCTGGCGGGGATGAGTCTGACTATAGGTGGAAAGCTGACAACCTGGTGACCTGGTGTAGCCAGAACAACTTAGAGCTCAATGCTCTTAAGACAGTGGAGATGGTTGTGGACTTCAGGAAGAATACAGCCCCACTCACCCCCATCACCCTGTGCGACTCCCCAGTCAACACTGTGGAGTCCTTCCGCTTCCTGGGCACCATCCTCTCCCAGGACCTCAAGTGGGAACTGAACATCAGCTCCCTCACAAAGAAAGCACAACAGAGGATGTACTTCCTACGGCGGCTAAAGAAATTCAACCTGCCAAAGACAATGATGGTGCACTCCTACACAGCCATCATTGAGTCCATCCTCACCTCCTCCATCACCATCTGGTACGCCACTGCCAAGGACAAGAGCAGACTGCAGCGTATCATCCGCTCTACTGATCGGCTGCAATCAGCCTACCCTCGAGGGCCTGCACACCTCGAGGACCCTGAGGCGAGTGAGGAAGATTGTGGCTGACTCCTCCCACCCTGGTCACTCCCTGTTCCAGTTACTCCCTTCCGGTAGAAGGCTGCGGTCTATCAGGACCAAAACCTTACACCATAAGAACAGTTTCTTTCCATCTGCTACTGGCCTCTTCAACAAGGCCAAGGACTCGCACTGATATAACACTGTATCTATATTTCCATCCCCCACCTATTTTGCACAAGTAATTTTGCACTATGCTGCCCGATTCATATAATTTTGTAACTTATCTTGTACTTTATATTTTATATTTATATATCTTTCATATATTGTTGTTTAGCTCTTTAGTACATTGTTTAGCTCTTTAGTATATTGTTTAGCTTAGTATTAGACTTTTTTTATCTTATTTATCCATTCAACGTTTTCTACTTCTTTTTATTAAGATCCATATATGTTTATTGTATGCACCTTCCTGCCACAGTAAAGTCTGTGTTTGTTTAAACTTACATGGCAATAAAAACAAATTCTGATGAAGGGGATCCATTCAGGTGTGAGATAGACATTTCTGCAAGTAGTGGTTAAAATAACAGTAGTCAATCTTCTGTCTTATAGTTTTTAAAACCTGTAGATCTTTATATATCCTTTCAACTAGGATAGCCTCCTGTGCACAGATGACAAAGTCACACCAGCTAAAACCTGTGAGAAGAATTTCAGATCTCCATTCTGTGTCTTCAGGTAACGGCAGTCCACATAACTTTGTACATTTGAGCACTTGACCTTTAAGAGTCCAAAGTGAGATCTCACACTAGGATCAAATATGATGTCATCTGCAAAGGATCCTTACCACATAGCATCTGGGTGCACTATGAAGCCACACGGAAAGAAGTTGACATACTTCAGTGTGCAGTACTCCTGTACAGCCACTGACTCCATGGCTAGACCCCTCTTCATCTCCATGGTCTGCATTCCATATCCCTTGAACATCCGCTCAACTAGGCGAATCAGCTGTGGTCTTTCCCCGGACATGGCAAACCTCTCGGAAACGAGAGGATGTTATTCTCAATTTTCTTAGCTGATTCCTTTCTGGGCTGCTGCTCTACTCCCTACTCCCAGCCTCGACTTTGTGTAACATCTTATATGTTGTCTCTAATGCCTTGACATGGAACTGCTCCTGATGGACAAGCACACTGGGAAGCCTGAAGCCTGTAGCCATCTAATGGAAGTTTTGGTGGAGAAGGGGCATCGGAAATCTAATTAATTTCACAGGCTTCCACTGGCTCTGGAAGTTGATAGGACAGCACACTGCCAGCCTGCACTGGCCCAAAGGCAGACTCGACTAGGGACATATCAGCTGACATGTCCATTGTTGTACAAGAGGGGCAGTAAATGGAGTGGCAAAAGTTGGCATGTGCTTCTGATACGTGGAGAAGGTCCATGTCAGGCAGGTACCCATTGAGCCCTTTGTAAAGAGAACTAAAACATTTTAAAACCTTAACATCAGGTTTCAGAGATTACTATGACAGACTCATGTAACTTTTACAGAAACAGCACAAGCTTGAAAGTTCAAATACAATTGATAGAAATATGCAGATTTATAGATTATATATTTCCCCCAGTCTTTGTACCAAACATGGGTCATTACATTTTAAAGACGCCACTGTTTTAGCTTAAACAAAAACAAAAATCTGAAGAAAATGTTACAAAAAGATCGAAATAATTATCGGAACCTCCAAATTATCTTACCTTCCCTCAGCACACAATTTAGTAGGTTTACGCAACTCTATCCTATCAACCGGACCAGGCTTCACACCCTGATTAACAAAGATGTACTGTTACATAGGCTGAATACTTATTAATGGACACTAAAGTGTTCTTGGTTTATGCCATTGCTGTTCTGTGTCTGTGCAGCTGTGAACTGGTGGTGTAGAAGGAATGTTGAGCTGAGAGTAGTGCGTTGTCTGGTAAAAACGGGCCACCAAATGATTGCACAAAGAACTTCCTACAACACAGGAGCAGTGGGTTTGGACCACTGTTACTGTTTTGGAGTGCTTTAACACCATCTGTGAAGATAAGTGTGATGAAAGACTGAAGGGAAAAACAAGAATGATGCGGCCCATAAATAACAATAAACACAGAAGGCTTTTTTAACTATACAGAAATACCAAACACTTCATCCACAGATCTTTACTAAATAAAATGTTAAAGTGGGCATTAATATCTAAATGTCTATCTGATACGATTAAACGTTCACACTGTCTCCAACACATTTTGACCATGATGACGGTGTCCCAGGAGATATTTAACAAGGTCCCTATAGCTATAACCTTTCCCTACTCACATGTTGTGCGGCTTTTTACTCTTCCTCATGGACCTGTGACAGGCAGCCCTCACGGTAATCTCCCCTCTTTGTTGATACTGTGTGGAAGACATGAATAACCATTTTTAGCTAGGAAATATAGCTAGCAAGCATAACTTAACCAAGCTAACTAAAATACAAACATTCTCTGGTAGATATTGTGAAAGTTACATAATTTTACAAAGTAACTAGCTAACTACAGTTATTAGTTAAATTAATATGATTGTAGCTAACTAACATGTTATATCTGTCACTGACTTGGTACTTTCCATCATAGTTGTCTATGTAGCTTCCAATATACATCTTGAATCTTTAACTTTTTAGGGTTAGGGTTAGTTCTTGCTAAGTGGAGTCTTGGAGGCTAATTTACCAAATTTACATGATTACTATTAATTTGAGGCTAGTACTGAAGGCACTGAGTAAGAAACTGTGACATTGTGACAGTAACGTTATATCCAAACCCCCGGAAATGGCCATCCCGGTAGGAAGTGTTTTTAGAATGTTCGATCATGGAATGTGCATAAGGTCTATTATAGACATGATGAGTGATATTTAAACTATAGGTTTGGAGGTCATACAGTAAAAAAAAAAAAAATGAGTATTGAACTCCCAGATATCGCAAGAGAAAATTTACATTTAACTAGCTAGCTAACAGAAAGATTGTTTTTGTTGGTATCCTTATTATTATCATTATTATTAGGGTTCCTCCAGTAGGAGGGAACCTATTGTTTTTGTTAGTATTCTTATTCTTATTCTCCATGAAATGGCTCAATAGCTCAAAAAGTCCTTGACCCGATTTTTTCAAATTTGGCCCAATGATATAACAGGTAACTCACTACTCCCAGACCACTAGTGGCCCATGTACGCCCATAGGTGGCGCTATAAGCCACACCCAAAGTCTACGTGATTTCCTCAGCGCCCCATTACTCCAAAATGCCTGAAAATTAGTATACATGCCTTATTTCTCATGTGGAACAAAAAAGCCTCAAGGACCCATAAGGTCCGCCATGATAAATTTTGCTGTACTGTCCAAATTTGGTACAACCTTCAAAATCATACTCCTTGTGAACCATAGATCCAATCGACTTGAAAAGGGTGAAATCGAAATGCAATACAAAATGGCTGTAAGGGGTGTATTTATGTAAATGTCCACATTGCCTCAATATCTTTGTGTCAATAAATCAAATATAATTTTGATTTATGTTTTTTCAAACCATTTTGGCTTCAAGATGACGTCAATATGAAGTACCATACGCAATTTCACCTTGATATGTCCAAAGACGACTGAATTACAGCTGTTTAAACTTTGGCCAAATCTAACGATACTTTTTTTATACAGTAACTGAAACTCAATGGTCTGAGATGGTGAACTGCAAAATGCAAGGTCATAGTTTTAAATCCAGCCACAGCATTTGGGCCTGTCATAATTCTGATTTTCTGTTTAGTTGAACAGGATGACATCATTCTGAAGTCCCATACGCAATTCACCTTGATATATCAAAAAATTACTGAATTACAGCTGCTTAAACTTTGACCCAAAGCTGACCAAAGCTATTACTCTGCCTTTATATATTATAAAGGCATTATATTATACAAACTCAACAGTTGATGTGTAGCAGAGAGGATAGAGAGGCTGACTTGCAACCACATGCTCGAGTTCGAGTCTCCATGCATCTTAATGCCAAGCATGAATTGATTATACCTTCTACAATGTATATTTTTATAATATTTTGCCATTTTGCGGAGGAACTCACATCGCTGCTTGCAGCTATATTTATTATTAGGGTTCCTCCGGTAAGAGGGAACCTATTGTTATTGTTGGTATTCTTCTTATTATTTTTCTTCTCCTTGTGCCTCAATATCTCAAAAAGTGTACCCGAGTGGGTACCCCCACACCAAATATGGGACACCTTTGACTGTAGGGGGCGCCACAGGCCACGCCCTAAAGTCTGATTTTCAAAGTGATGGCATTTCCACCCCATTGCTCCAATTCTTCTGAAACTTGGTGTACATGCCACATTTACCATGGGGAACAAAAAAGCCTCAAGGACCCATAAGGTCCGCCATGATGGATTTTCCTGTACAGTGATAATTTGGGAAAACCAATTGACTTTGATTTTGAACAGATATGTATCATAGATGTATCTAAAAACGTTACTTAAGACAGTTGAATCAAATACAAAATGGCCGAAAGGGGTGTACTTATGTAAATGTCCACATTGCCTCAATATGTTTGTGTCACTAAATCAAATGTCATTTTGAATGATGTTTTTTCAAACCTAATAGGATTCAAGATGACATCACTCTGAAGTACCATAAACAATTTCACCTTGGTATGTCAAAATATGATTGAATTAGAGCTGTTTCAACCTTGGCTGAATCTAACGATGCTTACCACAGGAGAAACAGCTTACTTTTTCAGACAGTAACTGAACATGACAATATTCAACATTGAGAATAGCTCAATGGGCTGGGTGACCTGGGTGACGGTGATGGCCTGAAAAGTATAAGGTCGTAGGTTCGAATCCAGCCACTGTGTTTGAGCCTGTCTTAAATTTGAATATCTGTTTAGTTAAACAGGATGATCGTTCTGAAGAACCATGCACAATTTCACCTTGATATGTAAAAAGATCATTGAATTACAGATGTTTAAACTTTGGCCGAATTGAACAATCCATGCTACAGGAGAAACGGCTTCCTTTTTTTGTACAGTAACTGACCATGTACTGTCGTCCTTGAGGGTAGCTCAATGGGTTGAAACAATGTCCTACAAAGTGCAAGATCACAGATTTCGAATCCAGGCACAGTCTATTGGCCTGTCATAATTTTGATTACTTGTTTAGTTAAACAGGCAGACATAATTCTGAAATACCATGCGCAATTTCATGCAATTTCATGCAATTTCACCTTGAAATGTCAACTGTTTCTTAACCTTTGTCCCAAAGCTGACCAAAAACTAACAGTCGGAGCACAGCTAGATAATCAGCGTCAGCACCCTTGGGTACCCAGCATGCAGTGCGGCATGTCAAAAAACGCAAAGACTTGTGGAAAATAGTTTGGTTACAACAGCCGTGCGAGGGATTTCAGTTGTTTCGTTCGTTCAGTTAGATGTTTGTAATGTTATTGGCCGGGTTTCCCAGATTCGTTAGAACGCTCTTAAGAAGCTCTTAGCGTTAAGAGCTTCTTAACAAATCTGGGAAACCCGGCCATTGTTGGTTAGTTAATATAATGTTGTTGGTCACCCTGATTGTGCATGTTGTGTAGTTTAATGGGACCAGAGAGTCGGCTGCTGTACTGTCACAGGCTATTCTCGCAAGGAGCTGAATATGAGCTCTGCCCTAGCCCAGTTGCCCACATGACTATTGTTAGTTGTGCATTGACTGAGAGTCTGGAAAGAGATCAACTCAAGAAGAGTTTCAATATCCTATACAAAGTTAATACTCAGCCCTTACTAATCATAAAATCTCAGCAGTTGGTGTGTAGCAGAGAGGCTAGAGAGACTGACTTGTGATCTTATGCTCAGGAGTTCAAATCCCCGTTCAGCCTATTGTTGTTGGCCAAACATGAAGTAGTTTTGCTCTCTTGTTGTCCAAGTCTTGATCTTCTACAGTGTACATGTTTATAATATTTTGCCATTTTGCGGAGGAACATGCATCGCTGCTTGCAGCTATATTTATTCTTGTAATTTATTTCATGACCTCATGGGTAAAAAGTTTAGAAATTTGGGAAATTGATAAAACATACCACAACTAGAGAGGATACAATTGTAGGGTGTGCTTGCTTGCGTCGGTTGCAGATGGGTCCATTTAATAAACAAGCTGAACCCCCTTTGAAACAAGCTATTCTAACCACGTTGTCACTGGCAGTATTTTTCAGATGGAATCGCGATTCAAACAGTACTAGTTCTGCTGACTGAAAATATGCCCCCAAACACGTAAATAAGCTTGATATTTATTTAGGGGGAATGGCTAATTCAAAAAAAGTTTGCTGGAAGCGATCCTTGTCAGTAACAAAGCCAAAAGCGACTTTTTGGTCTCAGTCTAGAGCCCTGCCTGGAGAAGCTGAATTGTGCTACAAGCAAGCTATTGTAGCCTAGTGCTAGCTGCTGTTGCTAGCCAAACTACACTGAGGGGATTGTTTGAATGCGACGGAAATTAAAAACTTTCTTTTGACATAAAGTTTAGGCTGTGGCATTGAAGACAGCGACGTACCACACAAGCTTAAGTTTCAATACATTCTTTAATGTGACATTACTTACTATACATGCAAGTCTTGAATTGCTTAAATGTATAATGCTGCTAGTACACCACAATACGATACTTGCTGTGCAACAGTCTCTATGCACGTCGTATCTAATGCGTCATTGCTAACGTGTGCCGACGTTGTGACGTCGGCTAGCACTGAGTACCCTTCGTTGACATAAGGCACTTTTTTGCCACAAAAACGTAATTTAAACTCAAACCATGCAACGGAACGTAAATAAAAATACAAGCAACTCGATCGCTACCAAGACGAAACATTTGACACCTACGCTGTCTATGTAGTACAAATATTGACCGAGGCTTAGGGTGGGAAAAGAAAGAGAACAAGGTTGTGCCCTTGCCGAAGGCTAAGCACACCCAACTAACAACCATACAAAGAATGGCCCACATCAGACCATAGGGGGCGCCACTGGCCACTCCCAAATGTCAATTTTTCAAACTGATGGCATTGCAACCCCATTGCTGCAATTCTTCTGAAACTCGGTGTACATGCATTTTTCATGAGGAACAAAAGATACCCAAGGACCCATAAGGTCCGCCATGATGGATTTTCCTGTACAGCGACATTTTGCGAAAACCTTCAAAATTAATCTCTTCTTAAACCAAAGGTCTAATTGACTTGACATTTTGTACAGATGTGTAGAATTGATGTCTTTCAAAACATTTTTGGGGGAAAATGAATCAAATACAACATGGCTGAAAGGGGTGTATTTATGTAAATGTCCACATTGCCTCAATATGTTTGTGTCACTAAATCAAATGTCATTTTGAATGATGTTTTTTCAAACCTAATATGCTTTAAGGTGACACCCCCCTCAAGTACCGTGCAATGGTCGTAGGTTCAAATCCAGTCAGGGGCTTAGTTAAAAAAAAATGACAATGGTTTCTATTCTTCTGGTCAATCCTCCAGTTGTAAAAATAGCAATGAGTGTTTATTTGAGGAGGAATCTGCCATTGCTGCTTGCAGCTATATTCTTGATTGTATTTTCAGATGAATTTGCTACAGTGTTTCTCCCAGAAGAGAAAGATTCCTGATTGGAAGATAGCACTAGTAGTACCTTACAAATCAGATAGTGAGGGGCTTAAAGGCTTTGTTCACACTGCAAGCCTTAATTCTCAATTCCAATGTATTTATCAGATAGGATATTTTGGCGGTCTGTTCACGTTGTCATTTTAAATGTGGCCAATATCAGATTCCAGTGTGAGCTGGTTGTGGTCCTGAACTGCCCCACATGCGCAAAAGAACAGAAACAAACACTCAGATGCAGGACGCTCTCAACAGTTAGAACGTTTCGTAGGTTTGAGTCTTTAGTTTCTTTAAGCCAACAAAATAGGCTCTTGACTTTTCACTGGCACTGAAGCTACGTTCTCCAGTGGCCACTTTCGGCCATTTTTGGGGCAATGCTGTCACAGCATTTGGGCCAAATTCAGATACTGTCTGAGCGAAGCCAGAGTCTATTTATGGCCTGACATTTTTAAGGAGAAGAAAAAGCCCTTGAAAAAGATCTGGAAGATGGTTGACAGAAGAGAGAGAGGTGTCAGTGAATTAAGTTTGTAAAAAAGATCAAGTCATAAAGGGAGAGAAAGAGACAGGAAAAAAGGGAGTTAATGAAGAAGAGTGTGAACAACTGAGTAAAGCAATGCTTGGTACTTAGTATTCCATGTGTCATCTTTCTAGTCTCTACTGATTAGTTGGTGAACATTTCACCTGGGGAGAAAATTAAATATTGATCTATTTTTCTCACTTCATTTTTTTGCCTCTTTTTACCCCCCATCCCCGTTTTAAAACTCTGACAGAATTTCAATTGTGATTGATCCGTGTCTGCAGTGCTCAGTGGACAAGCCATAGTGTTACCAAGTTAGAACAGTGGGGGTTATATTGGGACCCACTGCAGGGTCGATGAGGGGGGTTAATAGATAAATGGCTAAGACAGAAAAGGCACATTTGAATGAGCTCAGTTGCTAAGTATTTCTGCTTGTTCGACACATACAGTTACATACAGCTAAATCAGTGGGAGGCCCCTTTGTCTTTGATAGGAACGCAGAGCCAGTGCAAGATCTGAAAATAGCATCTTTAGCTATATTTTATGAGTGCCACCTACCGTGTGTGTCAAGAACATGAGAGAGGCTGGAAAGATTGAGTTTGCGAGGATGTAACTGTTAGGATGCCCTCTCCCCCAGGACATCCTAACCGTTACTGCCCCTGGGGTATTTTGTGCACAATTAGGGGAACAAAGTAGCATGTAAATGCCCACTCCTCCCTTGAGACCCCATGCGAGTGTAATGGGTGGGCAGCATCGATGCATAGAGCCGTTGTGACAGAACAGGAAAGCAGCAGTCCTCTTCTGTCTGCATGAATCAACCATGCATGCTACCTGCATGCTTTCCACCTGCTCACCACACAAGGATCTGGGGGGAAACCTGTAACTACTACTTCTCTGACCATCAATGGGGATCCTTCAAACTGACTTTTGAATATTTACTGGGGTCAGCTGGTAAAAAGAATACAACACCGGTGGTTGTCATTGGGGCTCTGGTTTAAGAGTCTTCATGTTAATATTGGAGTTTTGGGGGGTTAGTATTATTTTTAATGTACTGATAGAATATAGTGGGCCAGCGGGGTTAAAATTTGGGGTCAGTAGGAGTGATTATGGAGTCTTGCGACTACTTACAACGCGGATAGCCAGTCACATGAGCCCCGAGTCTTCGGACAAGGACGTTGTTACTGACAATGATCGCTTCCACAGGGTTTCTGCAGGTGTCAGTAAGTCAAATTTAAGACCTTTTTAAGACCATAAAGATTGAAATTGAAGACCTACCCAAAAAATATTCAAATCAAAGATTGGAAAATTCTGAAAAAAACTTTTTATTTCAATGAATTCAGTAATTGAAAAAACATTAATTTAATTTACAGATAAAGCAATCACATTAGTAACCTTCCACACCCAACAACGTGCCAAATGCCCAAAACCTTACCCCCAAAATGAAAATGGGCTAAAAACAAACTTGCCGTCAAATAGAGAGAGAAACATTGTGTGAGTGAGTGTGTGTAGCTTGTGTTTCTCCGCTCTGGCGTGTGACTCCAGCGCCTTCACACCCAGAGTCCCTAATTGAATATTTTTGTGGGCAAGTTTGTAGCGGGCCTTGTACCTGGACCTGGGTAACCTACCGCTTGTAACCAACAGCGGAAATCACTGTGATCTAGCCAGGGGCGGATCTATAAAGATGTTCATGGGGTGGCAAGAGGATGGCAGGAGATTTTGATGGGTGGCACCCCGTGGCAGAAGTGTATGAGATAAAAATTAAAAAACTAAAGGATGTGCAACATGTTAAAGCTATTGAAGTTTGAAATATTAAAAAATTCTCCGAAAATAGTGTGAGGTGAAAATGAACAAAATAAAGTCTGTGCAACGTGTATGCATAGTCAGTGAACACTCTCAAATTAATTGGAGGATTATAGGTCCCATGACCAAAAAGGGTTAGGATTAAAATGGCTCATTTGAATTCCGCTGAAGGCATTCAGAATATGTGTGCTACCCAAATAATGACTAAAAGTAAGTCTTTGAGAACGGGTTTCTCAAGCCAGGTGGCGCATTAAACCAGGAGCTCATCTCCTGTTTCCAAAATGCATCACAAACTGCTTGAAAAAGCTGTTCTACTATGATAATTGGTGATGAAAATAAATTATGTTCAGTAAGATGTACTTGTGTTTATTAACTGTTTATTAGATTAGTTACCTTGGCTGATAGAGCTGTGCTGACGGGCTTGCCTCGGTTGCACTCAAACATCGTAGTTTGACGACGACTCTTCTCCTGCGCTACATCAGTGTTTGGCCCGGCATCTTCCGCATTAGCTAAGGGATGCTTTGCGTTTAGGTGGTATTTGAGACTGGAAGAACTCCTGCAGTAGCCTAAACTAATTACGCATAGCACAAGGTGCAAACAACCTTAGTCTTGTCGAGGTTTCCATTGGGAAGCTTCTTAAAAATACATTTTCCCTGAAGCAAACCAGGCGGCTTCATAGCAGCATCCATGTTAGCACGTCACGTTTGATGTGATAATTTCATACACAAGGCATACACACAGGCTCGAAGACTCGTTCTCGCACCCTACAGTGCAATTTGGCTAGGTATACATCTGCGCTAAAATATCAAAGTGAAGGTCATCATAGCTTGCGTAGTATAGACCCAGCTCCCAACACAACTTTGAGAATAGATTAACGGCGATATTTTTTTTTATCGCCGATAAGAGTCGCAGCGCATTAACGCCGATAACGGCCCACCACTACAAAAAACTAAAGGCTGTGCAACATGTATGCATAATCAGTGGATACTCTGAAATGAATTGGAGGATTATAGTTCTCATGACCAAAAAGCTATTGAAGTTTGAAGATTTATTTTGAATAAAAAAGTAATTTTTAATAACCTGAGATGAAAATTAACCAAATAAAGGCTGTGCAGCATGAATGCATACATCTTCAACAGTTTAACATTATTTTGACGCTCCTAGTTCATGTTGTTGAAAAGCTTTTGACTTTTGTGATTTGTTCCTAAACATACGCGTTGTTTAGGCAGCCAAAAGCATTGGCTAAGTGGCCGGTCGTAGTTCACGAGTTAACGTTATTAACCTCAATTCAACAGGAAAACTAACGTTGCAACTCCGTTAGCCCTGCACTTTTCTAATTATTATTAGTCATTAATAGATAATTGCTTAACACCTCATTCCTCCGGTGTGGTCTGCGGTCTGGGATGATTATTGCTTCCTTGAGTTGGAGCCTTCTATGGTCAAATGAAAGCAACTTCGGTCGGCGGTATGGGGAGGGTGGATAGAGTTGTCTCGTGCTGCATATACTGCACATTCGGATATTAGACATGCGCTCTCGCAAATGTCCGACTCGGCGGAGTGGGGAGGGTGGTTGGAGTCGTCTAGTGCTGCATTCATTTGCAGTGGGATATTAGAAATTCGCTCTCGCAAATGTCCGATGAGCAACAACTTTGTTTTCAAAGCTGGCAGCTGGGTGGCAGTTGCCACCCCATGCCACCCCGGTAGATCCGCCCCTGGATCTAGCCATGTCTCGTTGAAAGTACACTTTCCCATTTTCCACACGTAGCCGTTTAACAAACTCTGAGGAGACGCTAACGTATTTCGCGGGCAGGTATTGCATTTATCACGGGGTTTGGAGTTTTATCACCGTGTACGTACCAACACTAAGATCCCACAGAAAGAACTACAACACACCGAAACAATGTTCTGCTGGTTTTGTAGCAACGACTCTAGAGCTCCGCTCTGTAGGCTATGACAATGTTTTTTTGCTACTTTGTAATAACTTTCTGCGGCCAGCGTTTCTGGAAATGAACGAGGGTAAAACCTTAAAAATGTAAGACATTGTATGAAAATCCGGCAGTTTTTAAGATGTTTTAAGCCCTTAAATTTAAAGTTCCAAATTTTTGACTTTTTAAGACCCAGTGGAAAACCTGCTTCCAGTAAACTCGTCATATTAGCCAGTTTTCCAAAAATACATGTCAAGCTTATTTACGATTCCAGCTAAGATACTGCCAGTATTATGTTGTTAGAATCATCTTGTTTCAAAGTGGGTTCTTTATTAATTAATGAATGCAATATGAGTAAATGCTTAAAAATATCAATAGAAGGAAAAAACTTAAAGGCAGGGTAGACAAGAATTGCGAAGCTAGCTATTTTAGCTTCTGTTTGACACGATACAAACCATAATTTCCCACCTCCTCCCTTCAAGGCACTCCCACAAAACTACAGTAACAAGCATTGAGTGGAGGGGCAGAGTGCGCGCAGGTAGGTAGGTAGACAGACAGGTAGCCCGTCCAATCACTAGTCAGGGGACCCTTTAATAATTGGTTGTGCTTATTACAGTATTGCGACGCCCACAGATGTCGGAATGACTTCAAATTACCATCAAACCTTTAGACGTGAAGTTACTTTTGGCAAATGTGACAAAAAGTGCTTCTCAACATTATTACCTACCTTGCCTTTAAAGGGGTCATTTACTGATTTAATAGGGTATTTCACACTGTTCCTTAAGGTCTCCGAATAGGGTATGTAACATTGGTTGGGCTGAAAATGGCCCGGGTGCTGTTCTATGCGCCATCGGGCCCCACCCCCGGGCCTGGCTCCAGGGGGGGACCCCGGTGACCCCCGTCCGGGCAAGGGCAACTGGGAACCATTATTTTGTGTTTCTTCATGGTAGATTTTTTGAGCCACGCTTTGTCTGGTCTTTCACCTGGAACCTGTTTGCCCCGGGTGACCCTACCCTTTTCAATATCCTTGAAATACGTTCTTCTTTGTCATTCTGTAAAACAAATTTTGGGGCGTGAAAAAGGTACAGACCACAGCCAAAAAAGGTGGAGCCACATTTGTGGCTTCACAAATGTTTATTTTTTTAAACCACGCCTTTTACAGCAGCAGTTTCAAATTGTGAGATTTAGATAAGAAAGAGGTGTCAATGGGCTTTGAGATTCACTGTATGACCATTTTACCCACCGAACTGTCATTATTCAACTATGACAAGGTAAACTCGGTTTTGCAATCAATGACCCCTTTAAGGGGATGTTTAAGTCAGGTTAGGAACATGATTGCCCAATTTATTCATTTTGGACAAGAGGCCTTTACAACACCCATCCCTGAAAGAAAACTTGAAATCTTTCTTATACAAAAATCCAAACCACTGTATATCACTCAGTTCACTTGTCAAATAAACTAGACACCTCACTGCAAACAGTACAACTTGGGTCACCTAGCAAGCCATACAATTTCCAGCATAAATAATAATAATACATTGTATTTAAAGGCGCCTTTCTTGGCAATCAAGGACACCGTACAGGGTACATAAAACATTTAAAAACAGCAAAATTGTGACAATCAGGTCCCCCTGTCTCAGATCAGCATCACCAGAGTACTAAGAGAGCACTCCCTCTTCACACCTGCAAACAATGAAACCCAATCAGTCCACTCCCTTCTACTCTGTGTATATAAGCCAGTCACTTCCTTCACTCTGTGCTGAGTCTTGATAACAATACAGTGACATTTCTAGGCGATATCCGGATAGAATCTGTTATATACTGACCTTGCTTTTGCCCCCGACCTCGCATCTGCTCTACCTGTACTATTCTTAGACGCCGTTATCCAGACCCTTGCCTGTCCTGTGGAACCTGACCAAGCCTTGCCTTCATTGCCCAGTCTGCCCCTGTTTGACCTACGCCTGTGACCTGACTACCCTTTTGGATTTCCTCTCAGGCTCTGATAACTGTTTACATTTACATTTAGTCATTTAGCAGACGCTCTTATCCAGAGCGACTTACAGTAAGTACAGGGACATTTTCCCCGAAGCAAGTAGGGTGAAGTGCCTTGCCCAAGGACACAACGTCAGTTGGCATGTCCGGGAATCGAACTGGCAACCTTTGGATTACTAGCCCGATTCCCTCACCGCTCAGCCACCTGACTCACTTGTTTATGACCCCTGCTTGTCTAACTACGCCCCAATAAACCAGCACTTGGATCCAGTACCCTTTGTCTTGGGAGTCTGTCCTTTACAAAAATAAAGAATACAACAACATTAAAAACAACAGAAGTACGCAGAGTAATTGACATTAAATGGAATAAGTAAACAGGATAATAAGTAAGCGGGATGCCCTTCGAGGTGTCCAATATCCCTTGATAATGGCCTCCGCTGCGCGTTGGATGGTTAACGCCTCCGTTTCGTCCATTATCACGTGATATTGGACACCTGGTAGGGCATTATCCCGCTTATACCATGGTCACTTGCCAACGATTTTATTTTTTACAAACATAAATTTATGTTTTCAGGCGTTTTGCAAAAGAAATTTTACGTTAGCCAACTCTGATATTTTATAGTCCGCTCAGCTCATAGAACCAACACCGGATTTCCCTTGGCTGAGCTATTAGCCAGAAAGCTTACGTTATTCTAGCAAGATTCAAAGGCAATAACATTGTGTACGGTTGACAAACAGTAAATATAATTTCACAGTATACGGTTGACAAACAGTAAATATAATTTCACAGTATGTTTGACAATAAGATTTGCTAGCTAACCAGCCATGTCACTGTCCCAAAATCAATATCAAAATTTTCACGAACAAAGTATCGGCCATACTTGTACTATAGGCTACAGTACGGCCGCAGCCTGTGGAGCGAGTTCAATAGAGAATAGGATGTGAGATGACCGCATCAAAGTTGACATTTTCTCCAAACAGTAATTATAATTTGACAGTATGTTTAACAACATGACAAGCCAGCTATCGAGCCGTGTCATTGTCCCCAAATAAAATCAAGATCTTTAAGAAGAAAATAATCGGCCATGTGTAGAGTTGCTGCTACTGTCGTGTTGGCCGCAGCCTGTCTGCAGTAGATTGACTAGCGAGGTGAATAGTCAATGGGATGTGAGATGAGCGGTTACGTGACACTGACACACTACATTCAGAAAAGTAAAATTTTTCAAATAGGTTAAAATAAATATTGCAGTCACTCATTGTTGTAAATACAAGTTAGCTTGTTAAAGTCTTTCAAAATTGTAAATGGAGGCTTTGACTCCATCCCTGTTGTTATGGTTACTTATTTCAGACACTTTGTACAGGCTCATGATACTATGTAGCCAGCGCAATAATTTAGAACGGTGAAAAGACAGTTTTGCTGCAATTAAGTAGTAGGTATCCGTTATCACCCGATAATGGACACCCCTGCAGCCAATCAGAATCGAGTATTCACCCAGACCATGGTATAAGCAGTTTTAAACAGATGGGTTTTGAGTTACAATTTGAAATGGGGAAATTAATCAATATTTCTGAGTTGGGGTGGTAGTGAATTCCAGAGACGGGGAGCAGAGCGTCTGAATGCTGTACTCCCCATGGTAGTGAAGCAGGCAGAGGGGACAGACAGGTGTATGGAGGAAGAGGATCTGAGGGAGCGGGAGGTAGTGGGACCCTGGAGGAGATTAGTCAAATAAGGGGGGGCGAGGTTGTGAATGGCCTTGAATGTAAACAGGAGGATTTTGAACTGTATACGGAACTAAACCGGCAGCCAGTGGAGCTGTTGCAAGACAGTAGTGATGTGGTGGATAGAGGGGGTGCGAGTTATAATGCGGGCAGCTGAGTCTGGACCAGTTGAAGTTTATGGAGGGATTTGTGAGGGAGGCCAAAAGGAGAGTTACAATAATCCAGACGGGAAGTGACGAGACTGTGAACAAGAATGCCGGCAGTGTGAGGGGTAAGGGAGGGGCGGAGACGATTGATGAGACGGGTTTAGTTCATTAGTTCACACACACTAGCAAACGCTGCTTTATGCCGAATCCCAATACTACCCCTTACCCCTAGCCCTTGGCCCTCGAAACTGAGGGGTAAGGGCTACATATCCCTAAGAAATGGGACGCCACTTGGTTACGGGTACGTCATTTAGCACGTATCGATATCTCCAAAGCAAGTAGTGTTATGCACTGATATCAAACGAAATTCGCTGCTAATGGAGTTTACTTAAAACTGTAGACATGCTAGTGAGAGAAATGCAGTACTGTTGTGCAAATCAGCACTGTAACATTAGCGTAGCAAACTAGAGATTTTTAGAAATGTTTCAATTAGGAAAATGTTTTCAAATATATATGTACAGAACAAGACTGTCACAATTTGTTTATTAATTATTTAAGCCGAAAATATTACATTTTTCAGACTCTCTGGATGATCTGGCCGCCATTGTTGCCGGTCGCGCAGTATTCACATAGCCCTAGGTTTCAAGTAAGTTTTCGTTTTCACTTGGTTTTAAGGGGTGTATACCCCTTCGTCTTAGCCCTACCCCTAGCTCAAAAGGAGTATTGGGACGAAATAATATACTGTGCTTATTAAAGTTATGCATTGTGCTTATTAAAGTTATGCATTGTGCTTATTAAAGTTATGTATTGTGCTTATTAAAGTTATGAAACGTAGAAGTGTGCTCAGGCTTAAACATAGGGTCTCACACTGAGTGTGGGAAGCAGGCTGTTCTTTGTGTCTCTATCGCTTCATTTTCAGAAACAACCTTGAATCTGGGTGGAGACGGCACCAGAGCAGGTGGGACACGTAGGCAAGAACAACTCCCTGACGCACGAGAGAACAAGCTCAACCCTTTTTTGATACTTGTGTTTTCAATTGCATTGTATATGATATGCTGGGGCAGGGAAAGATAGCCAGTTGGACTTCGTGAACCAGCCCAAAACTCTGTTGCGGGTAGGGAAACTTAGACAACCCCAGAGCTCTGTACTTGTTGATTTCCAACTGCTGCATTAAAGCTGATATTATGGGACCTCTGCGACTCCAGACCACTCTTTCTAGAACACAGATTTGTGTCATTGAATACCATCATTACATATTGGAATAGACACACAGACTTTAAATCCTTCAAATGGTGACCCCGACGCTGAAAAGAGGGAGTCCAGAGGGTTCCGGCCCGACCGACAGATCGGGAGAGAGACCCATACACCGGTACGAGGAGGCAGACGTAATCGTCAGAGGCGCCTCAACATTAAAAAAAGGTAAGCAGACACCTGTTAATTCAAAGTACTGCTATGTTTCATCGTACCTAGTCAAACCAACAGTGGTGGGAAATCAACCGTTTTTGTGTTTTGTCTTTGTCCAAGGGGAGGTTAGAGTCCTCTCCAAGGGTTAGAGTCCTCTCCAAGGGTTAGAGTCCCTGAACTCGTTGTCTTTGTCCAAGGGGAGGTTAGAGTCCTCTCCAAGGGTTAGAGTCCCTGAACTCGTTGTCTTTGTCCAAGGGGAGGTTAGAGTCCTCTCCAGGGGTTAGAGTCCCTAAACTCGTTGTCTTTGTCCAAGGGGAGGTTAGAGTCCTCTCCAGGGGTTAGAGTCCCTAAACTCGTTGTCTTTGTCCAAGGGGAGGTTAGAGTCCTCTCCAAGGGTTAGAGTCCCTGAACTCATTGTCTTTGTCCAAGGGGAGGTTAGAGTCCTCTCCAAGGGTTAGAGTCCCTGAACTCGTTGTCTTTGTCCAAGGGGAGGTTAGAGTCCTCTCCAAGGGTTAGAGTCCCTGAACTCGTTGTCTTTGTCCAAGGGGAGGTTAGAGTCCTCTCCAAGGGTTAGAATCCCTGAACATTGTCTATTTGTGTGGAGTCAGATTGAGTTTAATAAAAATAGAGAGGAGTGTGGTGTGTTTCTTCCTTTGACCAAGAAGTTAAAGAAATCCCGAGGAGAGTTGGAGAAAGGTGGGGGCTAAAAGAGTCCCTTACGTTGAGATCTTACAAAGGTTATCCCAGAGGGTATACCCCTGGTTTATAAATTGGTTCTAATACAATTGGAAGAGTTATACTAGAGCAAAATTAAGTGAATAGACGGTAAACGCTAAACAGCTGTGTTGGTCAAAGAATGGTTTGAGGAAATGTATGTGAAAAATGATGAGGAAGCAATTGGAAAGTTACATAAAGGATTGGTTTAGAGAGGATCATGGAAGGTTATGAAATAAAACAAGAACGTTTTGTGGATGTGAAGAGATGATTGGTTTAAAGACTGATGTTTTGAAGAGGAAACTATGAATATACTTTGAAGGTATATGGGATAACATTTTAAGTCAAAATAGTCAAATCTAGGGTTTTTAAGAGTTTTGATAAAGGTATTAGATGTAATTTGGTTAAAAATGAGAAAGAGAAAATAACTAAATGTACTTTTATTTGGAGTTTAATTATAATTTGGTTTTAAGTTTTATTTGAGAGTTTTATCAGAGCCTGGCATACTGTTTGGGATAAACAGTTAGGCTTTGATAATGTTGTATTATGAAGAGGGTTATTATAACATTCAGTTCTGAAATAATTTGGGAAGACTCATCAAGTCTGATAAATTGTGGTTATGATGGTTTGAGCTAATTGGCTCGTTTTGAACTGCAGCAAAACGAGTTATGAAGTTTTACCTATCTGACCTTTATAGAAAATATAGTTGGGAAAAATGTTTGGTTAATAGCTACATTAAGAACATGATTTGGTTTATATTTCATTTAACCCTTGTGTTATCTTCGGGTCATTCTGACCCATCAGTCATTGTGACCCACCGTTGTATTGCGACAACTTTACCGCATACAAAAACAAAGTGAAGCACTTTCTTTTAACCGGTGGGCTGTCTCAGAAATAGAAAAAAGAACAGAAAAAATAAATTAGACTAACAGTTGATTTTCTAAAGAAGGGAACAAAGAAACAGATTGTAATGTCTAGGCATGACTAATAGGAGTTGAATATCAAATGATGATGTATGGTCTTATTAGATGCTGTTACATGTGTTTGCTCAACAATAAGAAAACTGAAGGGTCAATACTGCCTGGTAATTATAGATACAGTATGTTTACTATGTGAATTGAAGTCTTTCCCAGTCCTATACCAGATGCATAACACCATTTGAATTGATTTATTGGAGATCATATGTAATACCACAACTTAAACCTTTCACATAGCATGATGAAGAGGCGAATCAAATGGTTAACCAATTTTATAAAAAATGCTAACTAGAAAAGAGATGTCTTCTGCTAAATTCTGTTCCAGGTGAAGCAGTAAACCAAAGAGTGGATGAGTCAAACGAGGAGATTGGGTATTGATTAAAGTTATCAATGAAAGGAGGGATCTTATGAAAACTTTAAAATATCCTGTCTAATTTCTGGTTTTTCTATTTGTTTCGAATTTAGTTTATTTTATTACAATTCTAAAAGCTTGGCTAAAGTTGTATGTATGTGGTGAAGGGGGCCTGTGAGCTCAACCCTTTTTTGATACTTGTGTTTTCAATTGCATTGTATATGATATGCTGGGGCGGGGAAAGATAGCCAGTTGGACTTCGTGAACGAGCCCAAAACTCTGTTGCGGGTTGGGAAAGACAACCCCAGAGCTACTTGTTGATTTCCAACTGCTGCATTAAAGCTGATATTATCGGACCTCTGCGACTCCAGACCACTCTTTCTAGAACACAGATTTGTGTCATTGAATACCATCATGACATATTGGAATAGACACACAGACTTTAAATCCTTCAGGACACCACTAGCTCTCACGTGAACGCGCAAAAGTACGGGCGAGGGGTAAGGGGTTGTATTGGGATTCGGCCTTAAACTGTCATGGGATTCTAAACAGGAAGTAGCATGTTGCATGGGCTACCTAAAAAGGTTCCTGGGTCCTAAAGCTACCCGCCACACAGTACTGATGGGAAGTTTAGGTATTTTACTGATTCGGTTTTTTGAATCTCGTTCAGTAAAATTGACAAATCTTTACTCTTTAAACTTTGTTCATTTACTTTAATTGTAAGTACAGTACAAAAAGGTTTTTATAACAAAACCTGTAATTATTACTTGTGAACGAATATCATTCGCATCTTACGAAACGTAGCAGTCACGGGAAATTGAATGAGGTAAACAAATCCGTTCCGGAATGATTCGTTCGTTCGGGTACGAGTCTTTGGATCATTTTGTGATAATAACAGGTTTTGTTATTTTCACTTTTTTCAACTTTACTTACAGTTCAGAGCAGTGTAATTGTTTGCCGTGATAATTAAATGCTAGTGTGATAATAAATGACCATTTTAAATCATACAAACTGTCATGATGTATTGTATTTAATGCAGGAGTTTTTCTTTTTTTTATACTATCTGCCACACAAATGTGCAATTCCCTTCTATCCTACAAAAATCTATCTTGACTGGTTTAGATGCATTAAGATTTGTTCCTGATGAAAAAATAATTCAAGACTCGTACCCGAAGATACCTCGTGAAAAATTATCCAAAGACACGTACCCAAAGACACAGTCAGGAGATTAACGAATAATTTCTGTTTCTGTCCTGATGCACGGCCAAGAGAACATTTACGAATCACTCTCTGAGACTACTTGTTACTCCTGAGTCATACTTAAGATTCGTTCAAAATGAACAAATCGTTCACGAACGACACATCAGTACTACACAGACACAGAAGTAATGACAAAAAGATGGCAGTGAAAAGTCTCATCATCAGATAATGAATGATAAAAGTTGATCTGAACTGACTGAAATACTGTCTCCTGGGGGTAGTATCCAAGTATCTATGTTTTGCTTGGCTTCGCCACACGATTGCTAGGCAGAGGGTGTGTGACTTGACGACCCTAAGGGATAAGGAAGGGTGGGTGGGTGGTTGCATGTGTTTTTTTGTGTGTGAGTGTGTAATTATGGACAGATTAGGGAGAGAAGCGGTCGGCACAGAGCAGTCTTTGATGGGATTACGCACTCAATTACCCTTCTAAATCAGTCTCCCCCTTTCAGGTTCGCACACATGCTCACACACCAGCACATATATGAAATTGTTGCTCAAACGCTCTCACTGTGGCTCATTATCTCATACATAGAAACATACACTTTTTTTCAAATGCAAACTAGACCTGTCCCTACTCTGAATCAGTATTCACTGAATCTCTGAATCGCACACTTTCCTCCTCTTCCTCAAATCTGTCCTATTCTACGTTCCCTGCCTAATCACAAATCTGAAAAGTGTCAGAACACAGGTAACTATAGTCTTCTGGTCCACGTTAGCTTAAATGAGTTTACCCTGCAAAATGTGACTTAGGGTAGGTTACATTGGAAAGGTAATGCTAATGTTGAGTGATTGCATTTAAAGCACAACCATCAGGTTGAGGGTTTAGTAGAGAACCATTGCGGGCGGACGGCCCGTCATACATGTGATACAGGGCTGGACTGGCCATCCGGCATACCGGGCATTTGCCCGGCGGGCCGACGCACTTTTGGGCCGAATATAATATTCGGTCCGGCCCATAGAGATCTGACAGCGGCCCATTGGTTAATTGTCTTTATTGGCACTGGCCTGACCCAATAAAATCCAGGAAACCCCTTCCCCTGATTAATAATATTGCCTCCCGCAGGCCCTGAGACACGAGCTGTTGACTAATGAAGCTTGCGCAAGTTCAGTCAGGCAAGACCGATCTCTGCACTCTGGCTTAATCGTAGTGTACACTTCTCACTCCCCCCGCTAAGAACGCCCTACCTTCCCCCCGTTCCCTGGTCGGGCGGTCACTAGGGTTCAGGTCGATTAGCGCTCCCGCTATCAATTAATGGTGTCACATGATCCGTGCCTTTAAATATGATTCTCTCCCTGTGTAGTTTGTCCATGCTATCAAGTGCGCGATTGCTATTGATGTGTCGTGTGGCTGGACCTTCCCTTGTCTTGTTTTTTGGAGGCTATGTCGGATTTAGAGCTGGAGTTGTTCGAGGAGGTCGTCCCGGTTCCGGGTTCCACCTCCCCCGCTGCTCGACGCAGTTCCCGGCTCGCGGCTCGTCGGGGCTCCGACGGGTCTGCGTTAGAGGCGGGTCTGCGCGCCGTGGGTGTCCTTCCAGCGCCCGGGTTGGGGCTTTCCCAGCTCCGCGCCCTGGCCGTCGGGGTGGACTGCGTGTCTCCTTGCCGAGTCCCGTCGCCCGAGGCTCCCCCTGTCTCCTCCGCTGCTCAAGGTCGGAAGCGTACAAGGAAGTCGCGCCGTCCGGAGGTGCTTGATTCGGACGCTGGGCCGTCTACCGGTCCTGCCGTCGCTCCTCTGCCTGTTCCCGTTTCCGATCGGCCCAGGGAAGCCCTCTCTTCTACCCTTCTGGTCCTGGCGTCTTCCCTTCAATCCATCGATGCCCGCCTGCGGTCTCTGGAGAACGCCGGGGCTTCCGCTCCCGTGGCTGCGCCTCTCCCAGCCTCGGCGCCCCTCGTGCCCATGGAGGAGCCACTGCACACCCTGGCTTCCGCAGTAGCTGTTCTGTCAGCAGGTAGGCCTTACATCCCTTCGGGGGCTGACATTACCCCACGCTTAAGATCCCACATCCTGCAAGGCAGGAATATCAATTTCATTCGTCTGATCCTCCCCTCGCCCGAGTGTGACGCGAGCGTCTCCACCAGCGATCAGTACAGCACGGTGCTCCGTTCTGCTGACCCCAGGTTGGCAAGGGACCTGTCTATCGTGGAGTTTCTGGTAGCTTTCGGGATCTTCCGCGATGTGGTGTGCTCCGTGTTTCCACTTAGACGGCAGGAACTAGACGGCTACATGGCTCTGATTGGGGACCTGAATCTGCGCTATGGGAGAAACCTGTTCTACCAGTACCACAAAGAGTTTTCGAGCAAGGCTGCTCTCTACGTTTCCCGCTCGAACGTGTTGCTGGACTGGTCCGTGCTGGATACCGAGCTGTTGGTAATGCTGGTCGGGGGCTCCCAGGCCGTGTCTTGCGGCACGTGCGGCGGCTTGGGGCATGCTGCTCCTCTCTGTCCACTGGTTCCGTTTCTCCCGGGGGATCCCGGGGCCCAGCATCGCGCTCGCGGGCTTGGTGCTGCCATCGGAAAGGCTAACGTGGACGTTCGTGGCCGCAAGGTGCACGTTGCTTCCAGGAGGGTCATCTGCAATAATTTCAATGAGAGTGTGTGCTCCTACGGCAATTGTAATTTCCTTCATGTTTGCAGCGGCTGTCAGGAAGCCCATCCGTGGTCGGTGTGTCCACGTCGGGGCCGCCGTCAGTGAGGGCGTCGTGGTGGTCCGAACTAACGGCCGAGCACCCTTCCACTCCAATAAATGTGTCTGCACTGGCTTTCGAACTCTCGTCCCATCCCGATTCCGTGTTCGTTGATCATCTACTCACGGGGCTGACTCAAGGATTCAGGGTGGGGGTTTCATGTCCATTGTCGTCTTCACTCGTTTTGAGCAATCTCCAGTCAGCGGTGCGGGAGCCAGCTGTCGTTTCCCAGCTGCTGGCCAGAGAGTGCGGTAAACGCTACGTGATAGGCCCGTTCGACTCGTCCCCTTTTCCACTGTTTCGCAGTAGTCCCCTCGGCGTCGCTACGCGGAAGTATTCCGGTAAGAAACGTCTTATCCTGGACCTGTCTGCTCCGCGCTCCGGTCCGATTCCCGACATTAACGGGCTTATTCCCCTCGAGCCTTTTTCGCTTCACTATGCCACCGTGGACCACGCCATTAAGCTCATAAAGCTGGCGGGGTCCGGTGCCTGGCTTTCCAAAGCAGACATCACTGACGCGTTCAAGATCGTCCCCGTTCACCCGTCCCAGTGGCACTTGCTCGGGATGAAATGGGATAACCGGTTCTATTTCGCCGTGCGTCTCCCATTCGGGAGCAGGAGCAGCCCCTCCATTTTCAACCGGGTTTCCGAGGCCCTTTGTTGGATCCTGTTAAACCGGGTCCGGGTCCCCGCGTTGCTCCACCTCTTAGACGATTTTCTCTTGGTGGATCCTCCGTCCGATGCGTCCGGCACTTCCCTGCTGCTGTTGAAAAATCTGTTCCGCGGACTGGGCGTTCCCCTTTCCGACGAGAAAACTCTCGGGCCGGCCACTCGCCTGGAGTTTCTGGGCATCACGCTGGACACGGTAGAGATGAAGGCTTCCCTGCCGGTTGAGAAGCTCGAGCGAGCTTGCAGCATGGCCCGGTCGCTCGTGGCGTCTTCAGTCATGTCCAAGCGGCAGCTGCTGTCTCTCCTCGGGCACTTCAATTTCGCCATGCGCGTGATTCCCCAGGGCCGCTCGTTCATCTCCCGGTTGCTCGTTCTGGCGTCTTCCGTGTCTGGTTTGCTCGATCCAGTGTGCTTGGACGAAGGTTGCCGGTCCGACTTATCGTTCTGGTTGCAATTGCTCGAGGGTTGGAACGGCGTGTCGTTCTTTTACGACGACGTTGTTCGGTCTTCGGACTCTCTGCGGTTTTTCACCGACGCCGCGCCGTCCGTTGGTTTTGGGGGGTTCTATCAGGAGCAGTGGTTCGCCAGCCCGTGGCCCCATGACTTCGCTGCGCCCGGTGCCTCTTCCGCCCTGTACGAAATCTACCCCGTAGTGGTCGCTTGTTACCTGTGGGGCCAGTCGTGGCGTCGTAAGCGCATAGCTGTGTTGTGCGACAATCAGGCCGTGGTGAGCATCATAAATAAGGGGCGCTCTAACTGCCCACGCATAATGTCATTCATGAGACGCATCACTTGGCTCTCCGTTACTCATAATTTCATCCTCACAGCACGTCACGTGCCGGGCCACGAAAATGTGATAGCTGATTCCCTGTCCCGTTTCAATTTTCAGGTGTTCAGGGATCTGTGCCCGTACGCAAGCCAGTGGCCCTTGGCCGCCCCCCCCCCTCGCGTCACTGGTCCTAGATTAGAAGAGCACTCCTTGCAGGCATATTTAGAGGTAGCCAAGGGTTATATGAGGAAGGGGTTGGCTGCTTCTACCCTTAAATCATACGATTTCGCCTGGAGAACGTACGCTATGTTCTGTCTGTCTTTGTCTGTCCCGCTGGTACCCGTGTGTGTTAACGTGGTGTGTGCTTTTGTGTGTCACTGCACTGATGTTCGCCACTTCCAGCCACGCTATATTAAAGGTCTGGTTGCGGGTATTCAATTCAATGCCAGATGCCATGATCCTTCGTTCCCCAGCCTTTTCACTAATCCAGCAGTCAAACTCCTGTTCAAAGGCATAGGCAAAGCTTTCCCCGCTAAGGTGGACGATAGACTCCCATTCACTCTGTCTATTCTGCACGCCATGCTCTCGGTGCTCAGACGCGGTTGCTTTTCCCCCTACATCGATTCCCTCTTGGATTGCACGTTTTAATGGCTTTCTATGGGTTCTTACGGTGCGGGGAATTCACAACTCGGGCAAACGTGTTCAATCCTGCCACTGATGTGTGTTTTTCTGACTTAACGTTTCACCCTGATTTCTTCATTCTGCTTCTCAAACATTCCAAAACCGGAGGCTCTTGCTCAATCATCATTGCTAACACGGGTGGTCCTTTCGGTCCTTTCTTATCCATGCTGAGGTACGTAAAGAGGAGGTGCCCTTCCGATCCACTCTCCCCCCTCTTCTTAACCCCTAGCAATAATCCTATGTCAAAATCCTGGTTCAGCCACCATCTAGCACAGGTCGTAGCCAAATGCAACCTTCCCCCTGGACGGTATTCAGGCCATTCATTTAGAATAGGCGCTGCAACGTCCGCTGCTTTGCAAGGGGTGTCCACTGCATCTCTGCAGCAGCTGGGCCGCTGGTTTTCATCAGCGTACTCTTCGTACGTTCGTCCAGATTCTGCTGCCATCATCGAGGCCCAAAGATCGCTACGGCCCTAACGGCTCTCTGTGAGTACTTGCAAACAACTGGTGGTCGGTGTTGTTACTGTGTCTCTCGTTAAACTGTCTCGTGTTTACAGGCTCGATGCTAACGTTGCCTGCGGATACAGCGACTTGGTTTCTGTATGCAAACAGAGGGTCCCTGGTTCCTGCCTCTCTTGCTAGCACAAGTCACGAGGGCGTCGGTCCTCCTACCAACAAAGGCTCACGTGCACTCCAGCCGGCAAAGGCTGCTCACACACTCAAGGGTTTCGGCCCGGTAGCCTACATAGGGTCATCAGTACGCGGGGACGTCGGTCCTCCAGCCGGCACAGGCTGTTCACATAGACTCAAGGGCGTCAGCCCTATAGCACACTTAGACTCACGTACGCGGGGACGCCGGTCCCCCAGCCAGCGCACAGGCTGTCACATAGACTCAAGGGCGTCGGCCCTCTAGCCTACATAGGTCACGTACACGGGGACGCTGTCCTCCAGCCGGCACAGGCTGTTCACATAGACTCAAGGGCGTCGGCCCACTAGCCTACATAGGTCATGTACGCGGGGACGTCGGTCCTCCAGCCGGCTCAGGCTGTTCACATAGACCCAGGGCGTCGGCCCTCTAGCCGAACAAAGCCGCAAAGGCTATCACATTCACTCCTGAGGGCGTCGGGCCTCAGCCAGCCTAGGCAAACACCGACAGCATGAGGGGGTCGGCCCTCTAGCACATAACTCATTCATGCACTAGGGCATCGGCCTCTGGCCAGGAGGCTACTGCCTACAATCATTGCTGCTCTTTCCTTTGGGTTCTCGGTATAGGAACATGTCTACGGATCTGTCCGTGCATGGCTTGCCATCTCCTGCGGGTTCCTGCCCGGGTATGTATGCTTTTAGCCTAGGTCCTTCTGTACGCTCTCGTACTGATCACGGTCGCTCCGATCGGTGCGGTGCACCCGTGTCGGTCGCTTTCCGTGTTGTGTTTGTGTTGCTTATTCCCCAGCGGTTCATGGTTCCTTCCTGTTGGTGAGTATGTTTTCTTTTTGTTCTGGTCTTAACTTCCTACCTTTTTACTTTTGGGGGATTCTTCTTCGGGCGTTGGACAGGCGCCCTTTGATCTATATAATTCCCTGTGGGGTTCAAGCTCCAAACACCATAGTACATTTATTAGTCTGTAATAAACATCTTTCACTCATCCAAGGTCTCTCCTGATTGAAATGAAGCTTGCGCAAGTTCAGTCAGGCAAGACCGATCTCTGCACTCGGGCTTAATCGTAGTGTACACTTCTCACTCCCCCCGCTAAGAACGCCCTACCTTCCCCCCGTTCCCTGGTCGGGCGGTCACTAGGGTTCAGGTCGATTAGCGCTCCCGCTATCAATTAATGGTGTCACATGATCCGTGCCTTTAAATATGATTCTCTCCCTGTGTAGTTTGTCCATGCTATCAAGTGCGCGACCCTCCACCACCCCGTCGCCGCCCGGTTCCGTCTCAGTCTTCGGCTCGATTGGTCGTCGGCTGCCGCCACCGCCACCAGTGTCTGGACTCCGTGGGGGATTCTTCTTCGGGCGTTGGACAGGCGCCCTTTGATCTATATAATTCCCCGTGGGGTTCAAGCTCCAAACACCATAGTACATTTATTAGTCTGTAATAAACATCTTTCACTCATCCAAGGTCTCTCCTGATTGAAATGATTATGCTGGCTTAACATCGTTAAAGTTTAGCATCGCTAAAATGGAGAAACGACCATCCAAGCGCAGAGAGAAAAATATAAAAAAAATCTACAGGCGAACGCCACAAAACGTGCAAACATTTTGCACATGTTTGGGGGGGGCTTTAGCTGCTTCAACATCAGCATTACCTGTAGAGGAAGGAGGAGAGGTGGCTGGCTCAGAGAGGCAGAAACATACTGACAGGGTCAGGGAAGAAGCCGAGGAGGAGGAGAGTGACCATGACAGGGCCATGGGAGCGAGTGAGGAAAAGATGGAAGAAAGAGTAGTTGACGACGTGGTAAGGAGTAGGCAAATTAACAGGGGACTCTCAGGAAGGGAGGGAGGCTGTGTGTGTGTGTTATGTGCACCTTAAGTCGTAACTGCAAAAATCCAATAACATGAATAATACTGAATGAAGTACTGAAGGGGAAGATTATGGGAATATACCACGCAAAATAAATGATCTATCTAGCTAAATTGGAGGACACAGTACTACTAGGTTACCCTATATTAACCACTGCGGCCACCAAGCATAGGTAAAATGGTATCAAAAGGTATCTGTATGGTAA
The DNA here is from genome assembly GCF_038355195.1 of Osmerus mordax. Lineage (NCBI taxonomy): Eukaryota > Metazoa > Chordata > Actinopteri > Osmeriformes > Osmeridae > Osmerus > Osmerus mordax. The sequence goes on along the minus strand of NC_090072.1, from coordinate 9,549,030 downwards.
TAATCCAGTGCTGTTCAGAGGGCAATGCAGCTTTCCACTGTTACTTGCACTTGAGTATGGACATTGTGTACTATATGGCCTCCAAATCGTCAATAAAAAGTGAGTGAGTACACTGCTTCTCTTGTATTGATGCTCTTTTCCAGGGCATATACTACTCTCAGCTTTATTGTAGCTTTTGGGAAGGGTTGTGGTTATTGTATTTAGCAGACACTTTTGTCCAAAGCAACAAAATATGAATCTTACAATAGTTAAAATTAACAGTAAACTGTTTTTAAAAGTTGCTAAGCCAATATTAAGCAAAATAGTAATAATAACAATAATGGCAATACAATATCAAATATCAATAATAATAAAAAATACTATAAAATACCATAAATATACAAATCATAACTCTAAGAATTAATTATTTAAGTGTAAGATCAACAGATAAGTCTTGAGACCCCTCTTGAAGGATCCAAAACTATCACATGAACGCAGAACACTAGGCAACTCATATCATAGAATGCACGCATATTTTAAGAGGACTGTCTGCAGGGAATGTGTCTGACCAATCACGGTGGGTGTGGGTCGCCTGGGCCAAAAATGCCAGGGACGATTTTTTGTCCCAGTCCAGCCCTGCATATGAATGGTGATTTTTGAATAAATCCATAAAAAAAACATATTTTGATTAACCACTCTGAAAATGTCTGACCATTTGGTGTGTATCTGACTCGTATCAGTGTGCTGGAAAATAGATTTTTTATATGCATATTAGCGCATATATAACGAGTTAATGCATAATTTCCATATCAAAATGATCAAATTTAATAATTATGTTATAAAAAAAAAGTAGCAATAAGTATGCAGTGGCATACCGACATCTCTGACGTTGATAACAAACCAAACCGTTTCAAAATCGGTTGAAAATTGAGAAAGTTATGGTCATTTAAAAAGTACATGTAGCATCAACACAATGTTATGGGTGAGCGAGTTGACTGTAGCAAGATGGCCGCCACGTGCGGACGTTCGACTCCGTTGTCCGGCAACGGCCGGAGACAAGGCTTAAGCCTAGTCCCAGACTAAAATGCTGTTTGAGCTGGCTTAACTGAAATTCACTTGCACAGACGTAGTTTAAAATAGTCGTGGATTAAGCCTGTTCTGGATTAAACAAAGCCGATTGCAAAATTGAGCATTAGAGCTACTCCAGGACTAAATTGGACTGAGTTGAAGCTTAAACTAATCTGCCAAGGAGGCAGGTTTAACTCCCGCTTAGTAGGCTAGGCTACTGTTTGTGAAACTGAGCTTGGATTGTTTGGGAGCATGGACTATTTGGAATATCTAAATGAGGACCAACATGCACGACAAAGGCCAGCCAGACGAATACTGCTGGATAAGAGTGATCCATTGAATCAGTTTGATGAAATAACTTTTCGAGACCGCTTTCGTATGCACAAGGAAAATGCATTGGAGATAATTACTTTGCTTGAGCCTAGACTTTCCTCTCTGTCTCAAAGAGGAAGGCCTGTGTCCAATCAACTGCAAGTTCTGATCACTTTGAGGTTCTTGGCATGTGGAATCTTTCATCGTGAAACTGGTGATTTGTGTGGTGTCAGTGAACCAACTGTATGTAGAATAGTTCACAAAGTCTGCAGTGCCATTTGTGAACTGAGGAGTCTTTACATCAAGTTCCCTGATGCTGCTGGGCAAGCCAACTATAAAGTGCAATTCTATGAATATGGGCACTTCCCAGGAGTGATTGGCTGTATAGACGGATGTCATGTTCCCATCAAGTGTCCATCAACTCCTGATGCAGAGGCATACAGGTATCGTAAGAACTGTTTTTCAATCAATGTTCAGGGTGTATGCACTCCTAATTTGGAGTTTTCAAACATTGTTGCCCGTTGGAAAGGTGCAACCCATGATTCAAGGATTTTTCTCAACTCTTCATTGTGTGCACAATTTGAGAGAGGACAACATAGTGGACTACTACTTGGTGATAGTGGATATGGTCAGAGTAACTATTTATTCACACCACATCTAAATCCCACAACAGCTGAGCAGCAAAGGTACAACAGTGCTCATATCCGTACTAGAGGGATGATCAAGCGTATGTTTGGAGTATGGAAAACTCGATTCCAGTGCTTACGAAATACGCTTTGTTTCAAGCCAAGAAGATTCTGCAAAGTGATCATTGCTACAGTTGTGCTGCACAACTACCTGAAGCAGCATGGCTGTCCTGATCTGCCAATGGAAGATCAGGATGATGCAGATGTGCCCATGGTGGCAGAGGCAGCCAATGACCAGCGAGGACTTGCACACAGAGCTGCTTTCACAGTGCAGCACTTCAGCATTTAAATATGGAATGTATTCATTATGGTATAGTTTTGCTTGCATACTGTTTCTGTACAAAATTACAATAATGTAGCAAAATTAAACGAGTGAACTAAGGCTGGTTAAAATGTAGTTTGTGATGATTAATACTCACCTCACACGCCAAATGACAATACATTTATTTATTTTTTTCACAATTCCTCATATTCACCATGGCTACTGGTATGCAGAATTCTTTTTTGGAGCATAGCCCTCTCTCCCAATTTCATATCCAGTTCAACCTCTAGAATTCTCATTTTCATTTCATTTTCTTCTTTTAAATATTCCATTTTACGCTCATGAAATTCTCTGGCTAACTTTTCATGCATAGTTATCTTTTTTGGTCTCTGTTGGATGGTAGCAGCTTCAGCTCCCAGGGGTGCCATAGCAGATGTGGAGGGTTCAGGCTCGTTGTGAACTGGCTCTTGATTGGTTTCCTCTGGAAAAAAAGACCACTGTTCCAAACTCAAATCAACTAATATGGTCCTGTAACCAATTTACTTCCTAAGGTATATTTACCATTTGTGCTCAGTTCTCCATGTTCACTGTCCAAATGGTCATTGTCTGGTATACCATCCAGAGGTTGGTGCTCTATTATACCAGACAGCAAGTCACCCAATTCATCACGTGTCCTTTATTGGTGGTCCACCACCTGTAATAAGTCGCTCTCTTCTGCTTGCTGCATTCTCTTTTTTTAATCCCAGTTTATGAACCTATGAAGGCAGATATCATTCATTAGTTTTCTTTTTTGATGTCACAAAAATATTAATATGGGAAATCTGAAATACTGGTACTGATAAGGCATAATAAAAATAAGTTTGTCTCCTGATAATTTAGGTCATGGTGGAGAAATGATTTTATTTTACATTTCTTTCCCCCTCACACATAGATATGGATTTTCCTTTGTGCAACATATCTTACTCTACCACCATGTTTAACATGCATATGCCCCTTTACAATAGGTTACTATCCTTTTAAACAGGATATTCATTCAATGTGAATGCTACAAGCAGCAGGAGTATTGTATTTGGTTAGGCCATAAATAAGCAGGGTATAGGCAACAGGAAACAAACACATATTTTTGTGCCTAATAATGAAGATTAACTCACCTGCAGTTGTTGTACTGTTCTTGTGGTGACATCTTCATTTGCATTGAATTCATTGCCAATTGCAGTCCAAGCACTTCTTTTCTTCTGTTCAATAGCAGCAGTATGGATTTTGCTTTCAATGACTGGATGGTTCGATACAATTAGTTTTAGTAGTGTTTTTTCATGCTCACTATAATTTTTGGAGCGAATTCTCTTTGCCTCTGCCATTGTGTTGTCTCAAAATTCACTGCAACAATGGTGTTTCATACTCCATTTAAGGTTTTCATGAGCACAATTGGACCAACAGCCTCTGCTTCCACTTAGTCTAATGAGGCTTGAACCAGGTGTTCTCATTAAGCTTACTCCAGGACTCCATAGTCTCAGACTAACTAAACCAAATTTATGCCATGTTCATGCAAGCCACTTAAATAGCCAGGATTAACTAGTCTGATTTAGGCCTACTCCAGTCTTGATTTAAACCCTGTCTCCGAAACCGGACCCTAGTGTTTATATATATCTATGTGTAGCCCCACCACAGCGTCATCTTGTATTTCATACCTGATTGGCTGTCTGTCTGTCTGTCTGGCGCCAACATTAGTCGGCAAAGAAGAAGAGCCAGTAGTACTTTTTTGCTATCTTCTGTTGAAATACTACACTACCCACAATCCTAAGCAAAACAACACTGATATCTCTGATTGGTCGAACTCGCGGTTACCATGGCGACGTTTACCACCCCCGTGACCGGTTTAAGCGACCTGAAGGTTAAAATGTTAGTTTGAGCAGGAAAAGAAATGAAACGTACATATGCCAGTGGTGCTGAACATATCGGACAACCAAAGAAAAGCTTATTCAGTCTACCAAAAGTGACCTCTTTCTTTGGTCCAGTATCTGTAGAGCTAGCTCTAACCCTGCGCCCGGTGACCTGCATGTCCACGGTACTGAAACGCGGAGCCCATCGTTTCTATTTATGATACCAGTAGTCTAAGTTCGGTTCAGTGTCAGTCAGACACTTTTTCTTCTTTATTTTTGTTAAATAATTCAAGTTGAGGGGATGTTTGAGTCAGCCCAGACAGCTGAAAATATACTGCGCTAATCAATTAGCTAAGCAGTAAAGTTACTGAAAGGGCGAGGCTTATTCCAACATAAAACGCTGTATGTATATCGTTTTAATCAAATAAGGTTGGATTATTTCTGTTTAGCTGCCTGTTCATGAAGATGAAAGTGCACATAATAAAATAATAAACCATTGATGCAAACCAACAGGAGTCCTTGCTTTTTCTGCTCTATTATGTTTTATGTGGGTAGGGCCCCATATAGTTATTGAAACAGGCCCCCAGATGCTTAACCCTGTGAAGCCTGACATCAACTAACAGACAGAAAATTCAGTTTTTTGTTATTTTAGTGTTTATTTAACCTTTAGTCAAAACATTTCCGCTTTGTTGGGGCCGTCAGTGGTGTTGAGCTCATTGCTGTTCGGGTATGGCCCTGTAGGCAAATTGGTTCTGAGCTTGGTTGCATTCCTAATTTAGGTTTGCAAATGTGACAGTGGTAATTTTACATGTGTGTGTGAGAGAAGGAGAGCAACCCTCTCACCCTCCATGACTGACCCAACTAAATGTCTAAACTCTTTTTCTCCCGTCTGAGGCAGAGATCTCTGACCTCATTCTCTCTCATCGCCCCACCTCCTGTCCCCTTGATCCTATACCCTCCCCTCTCTTTCAAACCATCTCCCTCTCCATCATAACTTTTCTTCTCCATGTCCTAAACTCCTCTCTCACCTCTGGCACCTTCCCCTCTGCCTTCAAACAGGCTAGAGTTACCCCTCTACTCAAAAAACCCTCCCTTAACCCTGCCGTTCTCCAGAACTACAGACCGGTATCACTGTTACCCTTCCTTTCAAAAACAATTGAACGTGCTGTATCTAACCAACTGTCTAACTTTCTCTCTCAGAACAACCTGCTTGACCCCAACCAATCGGGCTTCAAGACTGGCCACTCCACAGAGACTGCCCTCCTTTCAGTCACCACTGCCCTCCAGTCTGCCAGAGCGGCTTCCAGGTCATCCGTTATCATTCTGCTGGACCTTTCTGCAGCGTTTGATACGGTTAACCACCAGATCCTGCTTGCCAGACTTTCTGAGATGGGCATCACTGGCACTGCACTCCAGTGGATCTCATCCTACCTGTCGGGAAGATCCTACCAGGTTTCCTGGGGAGGCAAACTGTCAGGCCCTCGCCAGCTCTCCACTGGTGTCCCACAGGGCTCCGTCCTTGGACCCCTCCTCTTCTCTCTGTACACCACCTCACTTGGACCAAGCATCACCTCCCATGGCTTCTCCTACCACTGCTACGCTGACGACACACAGCTGTACCTGTCGTTCCCCCCGACCGATCCGGGGATCTCAGCTAGGATTGAGGCCTGCCTCACAGACATCTCCGCCTGGATGACCGAGCACCACCTCCAGCTGAACCTCGCCAAAACAGAACTTCTCATCATCCCGGCTAAACCCTCCATCTCCCACGATCTCTCAATAACCCTGGGATCTGCGACGGTGACCCCTTCATCCTCTGCCAGGAACCTTGGGGTTACCATGGACGACGAGCTCTCCCTCACGGCCCACATTGCTGCGGTCTCCCGGTCGTGTAGATTCACCCTCTACAACATCCGGAAGATCAGGAGATACCTGTCTGAGCACTCCACCCAGCTGCGAGTCCAAGCACTCGTCCTCTCCAAGTTGGACTATTGCAACTCGCTGCTCGCTGGTCTCCCAGCATGTGCAACCCGCCCTCTTCAGAGGATTCAGAACGCGGCGGCCCGCCTGGTCTACAATCTACCCAGACGCTCCCATGTTACCCCGCTCCTCATCTCTCTCCACTGGCTACCTATCATGGCCCGTATCAGATTCAAGACCCTGGTATTGACCTTCCGAGCAGTGAACGGGACTGCACCCGTCTACATCAAGTCTCTCCTGCAGCCTTACACCCCCACCCGTCACCTACGGTCTTCTTCAGACAACCGCCTGGTGGTCCCACCGCTCAAGACCGCCCGGTCCCAACACAAGCTCTTCTCCTGTCTGGCCCCCCAGTGGTGGAATCAACTCCCCACCTCCATCAGAGACACTGACTGTCTCTCCACCTTCAAGAAAAGGCTCAAGACGCACTTGTTCCGGGAGTACAACGATACTTAGGAACGGTTCGCTTGACCCGATGTTAGTTTCCTCAAGGATCACAATGACTCTTGCTTAGAGACTTGTTGCTCTTGTGGTTAGTGGTAACTGATTTAAATTTTTGTTCTCGCTGTGATATATTGTTTTATTACTGTTGCTTGCTTTTTTCCACAGGTACACTTGCACTTATAGCTGTTCATGTTGTTTAATTGTAACTTGTTTAACTACATGCTCTTATGGTTCTTCCCTTTGGCACTTACTTTGGTTGTTCACAATGTGTGCTTCATGTTTTGGCTACTCGCGATGTTTTTTGGCTATCTTGTTGTTATGATCAGTGACCTATGCACTTTGTAAAGCTCTCTCTTGGAAGTCGCTTTGGATAAAAGCGTCTGCTAAATGAATAAATGTAAATGTAAATTACACAAGAAGGTCTCTGCAGTAGGCCTATGTGTAGGCTACTACAACACCTGGTAGAAGCAAGCCGCTCTGTCGTTAAAAGTGTTTTGTGGAGCCACGCTGTTTGTTGACGTGTTAAATAAACACATCAGTAGCAAGAGGGAGTTTTGTAGCTTTAATGGTATGTATCCTACATTTCGAAATGGTTTGTGCCCCACCAATTTTGTACATATAAAAACGCCACTGTTTATCCCATTTCCCAAACCAAAACAAGAGGGCCAAATGTCTCCGGTGGATAAAGCTGTGTGGCAGACCACACAGTCAACTCCATCTAACGAAGATAAGCAAGGATGTCATCACATTATTGGCATTGACAGTACCGGCTTACTTTCACCACTGATGTTATGCTAGGCTTAAACAAGTTATCTCTGGTTAAAACTAGCTAACGTTAACGTTATAGCTACGTATAACGTTTGGCTAGCTATTCACTAGCTAGAAAGTTAGGACACTGCCCTGTCAGGGACAGGGTAATGCTAGTAAATAAACTAATAAACGTAGGGTTACATCTCAGTGCCTATCCAGATTAGTTCAATTAACTGAAGGTAAATTCATGTAGCTAATCTAACCCTGCGGTGCATCAACAATACTGGTATTGCCAAGCATTGGATATCCACGATTCAGGATATCGTGAATGACCGTGAGATGAAGCTTCCCCTCTTGCATTGAGATCTGTAAATTCTCGCCTCCAATTTAAGTTTGTCATCCACCATATCTACTTTTAAATTATGTACGTATCCCTCCATTCATTGCATAATGAAGTCCCTTTTGACGGCTAAAACTCTAGTCAGCTGCGATAGCCTGTCCAAGTTAGCAACAGTAACTAAGGGGGGAGGGGCTTAACGATAAGTCAATTGAACGAGTTTACCTTAAAATATGTGGCCACTAAGCATAAAACTGAATAGCACTATTGATTACACGATTATGTAACCAAAATGACCAAGATTCAGGGATTAGAACGTGAACAGTAAATATTTGAGTAGAGACAAGATGAGCTTAAGACCACAGCTTTTTTGGGGGGAAATGTCACGCTGACCTGTTCGGTCAGGCGCTAGCACCAGATAAGTAAGATATTAACTAACGGCAGGAAGACTTTGTATGGTTAGTATTGATAGATAAGGTTGTTTCTGGACCAGGGCAAACTGACATTCACTGTTTAGATCGATAACGGAAAGTTACCCACACAGGCTGGGGTTCAAATGTACGAATTATGGGATTGCCTATCAACTGTATAAACTGCTTGCTGGAACTTATGTTTAGTTGGGTTGGCTCACGCAGAGCAACCTAGCGAATGTGTCCCTTGTTTGATGTCAATAAACGAAACTTGGCATCTGAACTTGAACTCCGTCTTTCTTGAGAAGCAACTTGGTTTTAGCGGTAGCTAGCCACAACACTAGCCAGTTTTCCAAAGATACATTTACAAGCTATTATTTAGCCATGTTAATCGGGCATACTGTTAATTATGACAGATGATCAGTTTTATATAGTTATCCCGTAATAGCTCACCTGAGGATGAGTTTAACCGTTCTACACCGGCTCCATAAGTATTCACATGAACATGTTGTACATAGTATGTTTGCATGAGCTATTTCCTTGTAGTTAAATTAGTAAAAATGTTTGTCCTAATAATAGCAATATACCAGAACTGTTTATAACTAGGGCTGTCAAGAGATTAAAATATTTAATTGTGATTCTTGGCATTATTTCATATGATTAATCGCACAATTATTTAATCTGTTAACATTTTACCCCAATAAAAGATTTTTTTTTAAATAACATTAAAAGGGTGCACTTCAAAACTTCAAATAATAATAATGATAATATTTATAAAGCGCTTTATATTAACTAAAATCTTAAAGTGCTACAGGTTAAAAGCAAGAAAGGGCAAATAAAATTTTATAAAAACAATTGTCGACCAACAAAAATCAATTCAAAAAAATAAAAGAAATAACAAAATCAAATAACATATAAAAAAACTGAAAACATGGTCAATCAACAAAAGGCTCTGTTAAAAAGATGGGGTTTTTGGCCACGTTTAAAAGCATCCACAGTCTGTGGTGTCCTCAGGTGATCAGGGAGAGCATTCCACAGACTGGGAGCGGCTGAGCAGAAAGCCCGAGCTCCCATGGTACGAAGCTTAGTCCTTGGTGGTTTCAGTAAATGTTTTTCAGCAGATCGGAGGGTCCGTGTGGAGGTTTGTGGGGTGAGAAGTTCTTTGAGATAGGGGGGGGCATTACCGTGGAGACACTGATGGGTGAGGAGGGAAACCTTGTACTCAATCCTGAATGAGACAGGAAGCCAGTGGAGTGACATGAGGATGGGGGTGATGTGGTCATGCTTGCGCACCCTCATCAGGATCCTGGCAGCACTGTTTTGGATATATTGCAGTTTCTGGAGACTTTTGCCAGGAATCCCGATGAGGAGTGCATTGCAATAGTCCAGCCTGGAGGAGACGCAAGTATGATAGCAAGGCAGCAGAGGAGGTTTGATTTGTCCTGAGGTACAGTTGAGTGTCATCAGCGTAGCAATGGAATGAAATTCCATGCCGGCCGATGACATGGCCAAGGGGGAGCATGTAGAGAATGAACATGATGGGGCCAAACACTGAGCCTTGAGGCACACCACAAGTGACGTTGTGTGTCAGGGATTTCACCTCTCCAAAGGCGACATTCTCAGTTCTCCCGGTGAGGTAGGATAAAAACCAGTTTTGCACAGTCAGAGAGACCGATGGTGGAATGTAAACGGTGAAGGAGGATGCTGTGGTCCACAGTGTCAAACGCTGCAGTCAAATCCAAGAGGATGAGCAGAGAGGGTGAGACAGCATATGCCGTCATCAGTAGGTCATTTGTGACCCTGACCAGAGCTGTTTCTGTGCTGTGGCTGGGGCGAAAGCCAGACTGAAATTTATCAAACAGGTTGTTTAGTTTTCAATGGTCCTGAAGTTGTGCAGCAACTACTTTTTCCAACACCTTGGAAAGGAATGGAAGGTTGGAGCCTGTAGTTGGCAAAAACATCGGGGTCTAAGGTGGGTTTTTTGAGTAGTGGTCTGATGACAGCAAATAGGCCTAACTGGATGATAATGTCCATATAACAAGTTCAGATTGAACACAACTTAAATTGTGAGGGAGTTTTATTCACTCACAAACTATACTGCTGTATAATAAACATCCACAAAATTATACTTGTTCTGGAATATAAAATACATTTAAGACATGTTGTCTCATAGCCTACTACGATATCCTGCTCCATAATATTCAAATCTCACTCAAACATACTTCAGATACTTAAGCAACCACAGATTGACCTTAATATTGAACAATACAGTTTCTATTTTGTTGAAACCATCAGTTGCTCGCTTCTTTTGCGAGTGTTGTCTGCCATATGTTACCAAGCGAACGCTGCTGCTGCTACCGCCGCTACCGCTGCTGCTGCTAGCTTTGCTTGCATGTGATAGTTTAGGCTGGAAGTACTCCGGTGATAACTAAACTCAGCCTGACAATCAGTACACACAGCCTTAGTTTTGTCAACCGAGCCATCTCGCAACTTTTTGAAATGGAACTTACCATCTAAAAGCCCTCTCTCCATCATTCAGCTACCTTCGGCAGTCGAAGTCATGTGACACCAGGTGATTTCCAGGGTCAAAAAGAAACCTGCGTTAACAGCATTTTTTTGTTGTCACGTTAAAGTGAGATTGCGTTAACACGTTATTAACGCGTTAACTTTGACAGCCCTATTTATAATACTCTTTTGGTATCAATCTCTTGAAAATCTACTATGGAAATCATCATGTTATCTTTATCTCTTTAACCACATAAGGTGAGGTGGCTCATTAGAAGTGTTGCTCATTTCAGTGATTGAGATAGATTGAGCTCTATCTCTGTATCTTTGTGTTGATATAAAAAAAAACATGTTTTTAAAAGCTGGCACTATTGGATTGCAACTGTTAAATATATGAATTCCAGTTTTTATTTTATGGAATTCACAGCGGACTGCCTATAATGGACTATTTGGCTTTTGGTCTTAAGCTTTGTCAGTAGAGCGAGCAATCCCATCTGTTTTAGGATTGTTTGATAATACAAAATAGGTCTGTCCTCAGTTTCACAGCCATACAAGTGTCCACATGATGGCTCTTTATGGGGTGTGAAAGTTCACACTGACACACACACAAACACATACAGAACTCCTTTCCACTGCATCTAAAGTGGAAAGGAGTTGTGGTGGGATTTTTTCTAACCATGGCAGTTAGAAGAATCACACAGTGACATTTTTTGTCTATCACCCTAATGGACTATAAATTTAAAGGTCAGTCATTTTTCCCAGTGATTGCTCACCAAAGTGGAAAAAAGTGGTTGGGTGGGAAAAGCGAAGATTGGTTTGAGAAATGCAATCTGCTGCTTTACAGTTGCCAAGTCAGAGGCAATAAGCCTTGATGGCTAAAAGAGGAGATGCACACACAGCACTCTAGGCTCTGGTCAAGACTAGCTAAGCTTCCATTTTATGCAAAATTCAAGACTACATACACCACTTGCAGCCCCTCCCCCTTTACATATGTTCCATACATAATTGCACTTGTTGTCTTTTTATTCCTAAACTGAGGATGACTTCAGGAGGGTTTCCCGCTGAAAATGTGTTAGTTAAGGTGGTAGGGTGGGGTTTGCCGTCAGACCGGGGGGGGGGGGGGGGGGGGTTGCAACCCTCATGCGTTCTGCAGAGAAGGTGTTTTGTAATGGAAGGGAGAAAACAGGACAGAGTAACACGGCGGATATCGATATAAAAAGAAAAGATTTGCTGTGGGAAAACCCTGTTCAGATTATTCATATTTTCACACATTACTCATTCATGCTGCTAAGTAAAAACTGTATTTTTATGGTATCGTGAACCTGAAGCTACATCCAGCCTAATGAAATGGAAGTGTATGAAGACCTCTCCTCTCTATGTATACAATGATCGGACCATACAATAGTTTTTTCTCCTCCCAGTGTCTGGTGCCATTCAACTTTGTCAGCTTGTCTACCCAGATAGCAAACTTCATTGAAACTACGTTGAATCAACATTCCGCTGTCAACGCTAATTTCATTGAACCAACGTCAGATTCTGATGTTGATTCATCACCATTTTGCACCCTTATTTAATATTTAAATAACGTTGAAATCACAACGCAAAATCAACGCGATATTAATGGTATTTCCACCAATATTACTATTGAAACAACGTTGTAATCATAACCTAACTAAAGATCAACATGACTTCAATGGTATTTCAATGGTATTTCAATCAATATTAAACCACAGAAAACGTTACTTAATAATAGGTAAAAATGTCCTGCTTACAGCCAGGATAATGTTATGAAGGCTATCCTACACATTAGGCTTATGTGATATGTAAATGAAAAAAGACAATGTATACACTGCAAAAAATGCCCCTCTAGAAATAAGCCTAATATTCCCAAATCTAGTCAAATTATCTTGTATTGAGCAAAAAAATCTGCCAATGGGGTAAGAAAAATTAGCTAGGTTAGAATTCTTAAAACTAGCAAAAAAGTCTAGCCACTGAAAAATCTGAATGTGCCTTAAAACTAGACAAAAAGGCTAGAATTCAAGCAAACTGATCTTAATTACAAGCTATGAAATCATATTTATTTGAGACAGAGTAACTTAAAATAAGCATTTTATTCTCTTAATTGAGCTCACAATTAGAATTTATATCTTGAAATAAGATTAATAACTAGCATAAATATTCTTAAAAATAAGCATTTTATTCTCTTAATTGAGCTGACAATTAGAATTTATATCTTGAAATAAGATTAATAACTAGCATACATAATCTTAGAATAAGCATTTCATTCTCTTAATTGAGCTGACTAAGAATTTATACCTTGAATTAAGGTTAATAACTAGCCAAAAAAGTTTAAACATGACACAATATCTTAAAACAGCACAATAAAAACAAGTTAATTAATCTCAAATTAAGGCACCAGAAGCATCGTCTTTAGCATTTATTTCTTTATTAAGAGATGTTTTAATCAACGCTTCAACGCAATTTGAAAGGTTTTTCTTTCTTAACATGCACTGCATCCATTAATCCACTCCCTGAGTCAATGAGTACAGGACCAATATTTTCATAGTCACATAGACCAAATAAATGAAAAATATGCAGGTATTCAAGTAGCAGAACAGTTAAAATAATTTCTTCTTAAAACAAAAAAACGCTTCCATTCCAGCTGCTAGTTAGAATATTTGAAATGACAGCATTAACACGTATCTTTCTCAAAAAAAGAAAAAAAGAAACATTTTCTCAGTGACGCACTTACCCAATGACATCAACAAACACGTGGCTAATATGGGTCTGCCTCTCAAACTTATTTCTTTTTTCTTAGAGATATCAGTCAATTACTCAAGGAAGGACCTCCACTCGGCAATGGCTTTTTTGTAGGAAGCAGTTGAGTCTTGTTCATGCAGGGAGTCCTGCATGAACATATATATATGCAGTTTGCAATACTGAGAGCATGGTGGAAATGAACTTTGGATAAGTGAGGTGCAGGCAATAGTAATACCCCAAGAGGTAGAGCAGGCCTTCATCCAACTTCTTCCTGTCAAAGGTGGCCACTGGTGTGTTTACAATGGCGATCCTGCAGTTCTCCTCACAGACGAGTATAACTGGACAAGACAGGGGTCGCTTGCTCAAGTATGCATCAGGGTCCTCTGAAGCCTAGATGACAAAAGTGGAAGTTTAGGAAATCACAAGTAACACAAACTTGGTGCTGGACTGGGATACTTCCAAAAAAAATGCATACCGCTCAAAACCAACATGAAAACAAAGTTACGTTCCCTCAGGTTTCCTCCCTTGTTTTGTTGTTAAACTGTATGTAAAATGAGCAGGGACGTTAAAGGAGAATTCCGGTCAATTTCAACGCGTCTCTGTTGAAGAAGTGCCTTGCCCAAGGACACAACGTCATTTTGCACGTGCGGGAATCGAACCAGCAACCTTCTGATTAATAGTCCGATTCCCTAACCGCTCAGCCATCTGACTCCCACTTCACATGGGTAGGCACTTGTAATGACATTTCGTAGATGTTAAGAGGCTATATGCACGTTTAAAACTTGCCCTGTTTCAGCGTCCTGGGTGCAAACTTTAGCAGGAGGATAACACGGTGTAGGCAACACCGATTATTTTAGTTTTTTCCCTACTAACAACACTCCAAATTTACAAACAACAGAGCTACGTGTTGAAATCAACAGGAATTCTCCTTTAAATCTGCTACTTCACGTAACATTATTCTAAGGTACCTTCTATGTGCTGGATTAGGTTGGATTAGGTTAGCTAGCAAATAAATCCGGCGACATTATTGTTCATATTTTGGCACAATGTTGAGTGGTGAGTTTAGTTCCAAAGACTCTTTCTGTGAGATAAAGGACACATTATACCCTGGACACTATCCATTATATCCAAAGGTTAATGAGTAATTGTGTTGAATAATCGTGATTTCAATATTGACCAAAATAATCATGACACATTTCTTTTTCCATAATCGAGCAGCCCTAACCTGATGTGCATGAGAAACAACTGAAAATGTAAATGCTTTGTCTCACCGTAAGGACAAATAAATATTTTTACTAATATATTAGTACAAATATTTATTTGTTTAAAAACAAACAAAAAAACATTCACTCCTGCTCTGTTTGGTGTCCAGCTCCACCCATCCTGTCTGGGGCATAGCGAAGCCATTTTTGTGCGGCCTGGGCAAATGCAAATTCTGAAATCCCTGTCCCCATTTGCTGAGTCAGGGCATCTAAAACAGAAAACATACAAACAAAAACAGTTATAACTTTCAGTTGTGAATTTTTTATGCTGATGAATATGTTCTCTGTGTAATCAACTCTGCAGTAACTTTCTGTCTACTAAACTATCAAATCAGTCTGAGGTAATTTGTTGCAGAAGAGACACTACGATAAACTCTGGCAGTTTATCTGGGAATTATAATAGGTAAGTGTTAATATAAGAGCATATAAAAATATACATTTGTAGTCATGTAAGTAACCTAGTAATGTGTAATAGCTATGTTGAACATGGAAAAGTGCTAATTTGTATGAAATTATTACATTTCTACTAATAGATCCCCCTCAATCTTCCACATTGCACCTTGCACTTCTTCATCTAACCCGGGGGTACTCAATAGGTGGACCGTGGTCCGGATCCTGACCCAGACGCAATACCATTCGGACCAAAATCAACATTATAATTTAGTCATGACCCAAGCGAGTTTTCATTGGTGCGTGATTTCACGCCTATATTGTTTTC
This sequence comes from Osmerus mordax, assembly GCF_038355195.1. Lineage (NCBI taxonomy): Eukaryota > Metazoa > Chordata > Actinopteri > Osmeriformes > Osmeridae > Osmerus > Osmerus mordax. The sequence continues at coordinate 9,533,677 of NC_090072.1, read as the reverse complement.
CTACTAGATGTGGTTTCCATAGACATAATAAAGAGTAGATGCCGCATTGGCTGCTGGGCGCGAAAAATGCGGCCGCCATCTTGGACAGGGCAAATTCCAAACTCTTTATTAAGTCTATGGTGGTTTCTATCATAGATATATATAAAGGCTATGTGTTTAATCTGCAATGAGATGGTTGCCCTTGTCAAAAGTGGTAGGTGAGTGGACCTTTTGAGTTTCTAATTGAGTACCCCTGATCTAGACTATCCACAAGACTGAAAACACAGCATTGACATTTGATCAGATTGACTCACCAAACATGCACCTGGAGAGCACTGTCTTTAAATGCTCTTTTCTGTTTTGTCTGGTCCTTCCACTTCTTTCCAGCCCAGTTAAGGACAGATGCCAGCTCATTTGTCAGAGCATAAGAGAGCATGCGCCGAACTCGTACCTCCAGTGTGGTCCCTCCAATTACAGAGAAGCGTGACACCTGGCAATATAAAAAGTAGAACTGTTTTAAGTGATGTAAATGTGTGCACGCGTGTGTATGTGTGTTGACACAATGAGTATGTGGCCTGTTTTGCTAGCCATTTTTAAAGATTATACAGGCTAATAATATGTTGCTCTGTGCAAAACATTAACAGTTTTGGCATGAGATCTATTGAAGTCAGTGGAATATTTTGTGCACCCTAGCATGAGATGGGACTCAGATGTAACACTGATTGCAGTTTAGTGAGACTTGCAGTTAAGTGTGATTGAGTGAGAAAGTTTAAAATAATAAGAATTATGACTTTTTCACCATACATTGTATCCTCTATAGTTACCATTGTTTTCTTGGCCTCCTGGGGCTGGAGTGTTGCCTCTGCATGGTCCAGGTCCTCCATGGTGCGCAGAGGCAAATCTACCAGCAAAGCCTCAGGCAAAACCCCACCATTTCGAGGTTGGCAACATACACTTGAGTGCCGGAAAGCCTTGAATTCCTCTCTCAGGTCCCTCACCTCTCTGGTCAGCTCTGTGACCATGGAGATCAATTTCTGAAAGACAACATCTATTGACAAGAATAAGAAAATTAAGGTATGTTAAATTTGTATTGGTTTGAATTATAAAAAGTGATTCAGTTTGGGTATAAGAATATTACACTTCTGTAAACTAGTTAGATAAAAACATGACAGTTCTGTGAAGCTCTCCCTCTAGGCAAATAATCAAGAATATAGCCTTTATTTATGATTGATCACAATTGTTGACTGAGTCTTATTTTCTGTGGTATAGTATATTACCATTTAATAAGCAACTACTAGGTTGTGTAGTTGAGAGATGATGGAAATCAATTACATAAACATTTTATGTGCAATGCGCTGTAAATGCACACTAGAACATTCCTTTGAAATCCTGTGATAATGTCAAAGCATAACAGTTTTGCACTTGCCTTTCAATAGTTGCCTTGTGGACTCGGTGGTATCTGTGACAAAAGAATAATAAAGCCAAATGACAGGATGTTGGTTTCTGAAATTACAATTACAATGTGCTGAAACTGCCTTTTGTAAACATACCTTCTGGAAACAATCCATGAAAAGGATTGGGCTGAGGGGAGGGGAATCGCACACTTTCAAGATGCTGAGGTTATAGACTTGCGGCATTGTTGTTGTCATTGTTTGGGAAGGACTGGAGCTGTGGATTGAATTGGTAGCTGGTTTGAGCATGAACGGGGGCATGAACAGGTTGGGAGCTGGTTGAGGGATCGGGGGGAGAATGCAGAGTGGTGGAAGCTGTTTGGTATAAAAAAGGGTTTTGAAAAATTAGAGGGTGTTTCAAGTTATTATGATTAACTAGATTATCCACAAAAGCTTATTTTGTTACACACACACACACACACACACACACACACACACACACACACACACACACACACACACACACATCACAAAGTAGCATACCATACCTGGAAACCAAACTTTAGGAGCCTGGGCATATTTGATTCTTTTTGGTTGGTAGGTCATGGTTATCCTCTGAATCCTCCGAAGAATTATTGTAGATTGGATTTGGTCTAAAAGTGAACATACCATAAAGAGAGAATGCATTGTTTATTTTAAGTTACAGTAATGTTCAAAACTTTTGAATTGCTGAGAATTTATTAAACAAAATCCCCTATGTTTATATTAGGAAAACATAAAACTACAGGATGATCTACATTTTTTAATCTGTTGTGACACTACAGTATCTGCACAAACTGTAATGTAGAAAAACTTTGACACACACAAACCAGAAACATAAATTGTGTTATATCTGTGGAATTTTGACATTCCGCATTACCTTGTTTTTCTTTTCAGATTTACTTGGGTTTCTTCCTCCGACTGAATGTCTGTGGTGTCGCAGAGTTCCTGCAAATATCTCTGCATGCTCCTCTGTGCTTCCTCAAAAGTGTCTACAAATACAGACTTTCAGTCAGGTACAGAGACATTTGAGATGAAAAGGTTGTTATAATATAATAAAATGTTGTATTATAAATATATACGTTCAAATGTAAAGTGCGTTACAAATGAAATGTAATACGATTCTTATTTTTATTAGAAACTCACCACGGCTTATGAGGAGCCTGACTTTCTCATAAGTGTGCCATCCCTCAGTAGGCTCATCCCTCCTCCTGATTGCAGCACGGACCTTGGCTGACTGCTTAGGAGTGTATGGTGGCCATAAAACGGTCTCCCCTTTCACCCAGGTATGGGGCACAATTTCCATGCCACCACTACTGAACTGTACAATGCACCACTGCTTCATTTTTTAATAGCTACAATATAAAAACAAATAAGGGTAAACAAATAAGAATAGTATGGCATGAACAAAGCAAAAGCAAATAAGAACCATTTGTAAAAATGTAATGATTATTAATTCTGAAAGAAACATGAACTGATACATTTTAAAGTGTACTATTGACTATGTGTGAAGGGCATGGCGATAAATTCTGTTTTGTCAGGGCAAAGGAAATATTTGGAATGAATATGTTGGAGTTTGGCCACACCAAGACCATTGCTCAAATCCCATACTCTGTAACAGCCAATGCTCGATGATGGTAGGGGATACTGGAAAAAAGACTCCTTGTGTAAAAACTTTTGGAAAATGACTAAAGTGTCAGAATCCACGTTAACAATATTGCGAACAATAACAATGTCATCGAGAATTTGTACACAGTTATCGCCTTTCTGTACAGACAGGGTGCACTTCTCAGCAATAACCTTTGTATACTGCTCTCTATGGCCTATGTGAGGCACCAATGGACCATCGCAATGCAGATGCATGAATTTGTGTGCTTTCTTTACTTGTGATGCCTCTACATCAGGTATTTCTGAAAGCCTTTTTACCACTTGTTGTAAAGGCAAGTGAGGCTTGCGCAGGAGATGTTTAATTTGCCCTAAGGAAATGCTGAGATGTTATCTAAAGGCCCAAAGAGTCGATATTCCTCTGCCAGGTGTGTTAGGTGGTGGACATTGTAAGTAATGTCCTGCCTACCATATATCTGTCCAAAGTGAGAAACAAATGCTACCAGGTACTCCTGGGCACAGTCTATCATTTTGTCTGATGTACCAGGAGAAAAAAAAAGATGCATTGCTACAGAAAACAACATGAAGTTGTCATACAACTCAACAGGAATACTATTCCTGAGTACTACTGGGCCTGCATACAACATGAAATACCGGAGTTCTGTTGCTTTCCATCTGTCAATTTCTGACAGCTCTCTGGGTTTGTGGCTAAACTCTATTGGTGTGTAGGGTCCCAGTCCTTTTAACTTAACTGAAATTTCCCATGACATGACTGGGCAGCCTAGTTGCAAGTGTTTTGCCCCTGATCCACATGTACAGGAGTTTCCTTGTTACTCCAAGACAACATCAGCATCAGTTCGTAGTTTTGCGTCAACCTCAGGAAATGTCATTTTGTTGTTCCATTCACCCACTTGAACACATTTGCCACAACCGGAGTAACCATTATGACCCTTTATGTTTTTAATAAAGGCTTGTGCAGGGGCATCACACTCAAATGAGCAAACTTTTGCCATTATCTGCTGGCCATTGTAAATAAAACCATTCTTCAAAATGTCACTAAGGTCTTCAATGAATGGGCCCAATAACTCAAATACACTTTTTGGCTTGCTCAGTCCACAGTAGATGCCAACAAGGAATGGAGATTTGGTGTAATCAACATTTAAAATAGCAAGAATTGGCCAGAACTGAAGTCTACTACTTCTGAATAGTGGTAGTCCATCTATATTAAACTGCAACTTAATGGTATTCAAGTTAGCCGGGAGGATCAAAGATTTCAGCCGTGACACCAAACCCTTAACCAGACCAAAGTGATGGTATTCCCCGCCTTCCATTTTCATGGTTGGGATTTGACCTTGCGTCCTGAGAACTGTTCGGGCATCTTTAGGCAATTCTGGGTGAAACACACGCGAAATGCTCAGGAGTGCAGTCAGTGCCACTAGGGAGACTGAAAATGTAGAGGCCCAATACCTTAAGCTTGTGATTAAGAAGTCAAAAGTTGGAGCTTCAGCCTCAACATCTGCATCATCATCTAAGTCAATAGCTGATGTAGAGCAGCCAGACCTCTCAACATTGCAGTCATGAGCAGTGTCCAGTGACACATGTGTCTCACTGAATGCTGAACTTGGCTCATGGTCCCCTATAACTGGTAGCTCCTCTACAACTGAGTGACTAGAGTCTGAAGCACCTGACTCCACTACTACACTTGGGCACTAAACATGTTCCAATGCTGAGGCAGTACTGGTGTTGCCTTGCAATTTTTGATTTCTAAAGGTATTTAGTATCTCTGACTCAGTGGCCTCAAGCATTGACCTAAATTTGCACCTCTTTGACCAGCGTGATGCCATTGTGTGGTGTGCTGATTCAGGATATTTAAGTGGTGCCGTGGTGCTCTAAGCAAGTGGTGTACAGATTCAGAAAAATATAATTAAAAGTAACAGAGGGATAGAGCTATTTTAAAGACTTGCTTACTTGATCACTGCTGTTTATTGAAATCTGAAAGAAAGAAAAAAAGATACAGCGCAAGGTTAGCAAACATTCAGGGACAACTAAATTCACATATCAGCAAAAACTAATTTACACATTACTGCCCCCCCAAAATAATGTTCCTGCAAAACAGATAATAGTATGTCAAAAGCCAATATATCACAATAAATCTCGCACGTTTTTTTTGCGGATCCTGCAAAGGCTTCTCTAAAGGTCTAACTGTTATCATGTAGCCTACAACAAACTGTTACATAACTGTTCACATCTTCTAGCTACAAGGTATCCCATTTTGCATGTAATTGCCTGTCACTGCGTGTCACCTCTATGGCGTTAGATTTGGGTCAAAAGTCAAGAACGCGTAAAACAGGCTCACAGGCAAATTATATAATTTCACGCGCGCCAACATTAACTTTACACTCGCGCAATGTACGATGTATCATGTACGATGTACCCAGGGTCGGATCTAGAAAAATATTCATAGGGTGGCAAGAGGGTGGCAGGAGATTTTGAGGGGTGGCATCCCGTGGCAAATGTGTGTGAGATCAAAATGAAAAAACTAAAGGCTGTGCAACATGTATGCATAGTCAGTGAACACTGAAATGAATTTGAGGATTATAGGTCACATGACCAAAAAGCTATTGAAGTTTGAAGATTTATTTTGAATAAAATATTTTTTAATAACCTGAGATGCAAATGAACAAAATAAAGGCTTTGCAGCATGAATGCATACATCTTCAACAGTTTAACATTATTTTGACTCCGTATAGCCCTGCACTTTTGTAATTATTCTTAGTCATTAATAGATAATTGCGTAACACCTCATTCCTCCGGTGTGGTCTGCTGTCCGTGCCGACGATTTCTTCCTTGAGTTGAAGCCTTCTATGGTCAGTTTGCGCCTTCCTTGTGTTCAAATGAAAGCAACTTCGGTGGCGGTGTGGGGAGGGTGGATGGAGTAGTTTTCGTGCTGCATTTACTTGCATTCGGATATTAGAAATTCGCTCTCGCAAATGTCCGATGAGCCACTACTTTTCTTTGTTTTCAAAGGTGCCAACTGGGGTGGCAGCTGGGGTGGCAAGGCTATTTTTAGGGTGGCATTTGCCACCCCGGTAGATCCTCCCCTGGATGTACCACTCTTGTTCGTGTGAAATGGCCTGCATGTTTTACGTGACTTTTGACTAAAATCTGACGTCACATCTCTGGGACTTTGTCTGAATGGAATTACTGTACTATTAATATTCATTAATAAATGTATATCTGTAATCAGGTTATCCATACTAGTTTTTATTATGTTATTATTTGGTATATATGTAGATGTGTGTAGTCTTAAATATGCAGTGGATTAAATCTGTTGGAAGTTGTACCCATTGTTGCCAGGTCCACGGTTTTCCCGCGGAATTGGGCTACTTTTAAAGCGTTGCCGGGTTGAATTTTTTGTCCGCTGGTTCGAGTAGATTTTGCTTGCAAATTAAATGAATATCTTTAAATAGAAATCCATATTTTTATTATTTATTTATACCCAAATCCTACCAAAATGACTCCAGATCAGCACGTACACACATTTTATTGGCCATTGGGCTGGTTTTGTCACACAGACCTGGCAACTCTGGCGCATATCGGTCACGACCGTCTCTTACGTTCATTTGTTAAAGATTTTCCACAGCAACTAAGAAAAGTAGCCTCCTACATTGTGGTGATGGGAAGTTTGGATCATTTTACTGATTCGGTTCTTTGAATCTCGTTCAGTAAAATGAACGAATCTTTTTGCGAGTCATTCGTTCATTTCAACGGGGGGGGGGGGGGGGGGGGGCTATCTGTCCACTGCAAACACGTATCATATTCTCATGTAGGTTAGTGCATGACATGTGCACTAGCAGATATTATTTTGAAAGAAATTGCTGCATTAAAATAATGTATCATGACAGTTTGTATGATTTGGTCATTTATTATCACACTAGCATTTAATTATCACGGCAAACAATTACACTGCACTAAACTGTAAGTGTAAATGTAAAGTGAAAATAACAAAACCAGTCAGTATGATGACTGGAGCGAATATCATTCACGTGTTACTAAAACAACGGCCACACGAAAGGGAATGAGGAAACTGTTTCCTCTACTAAAAAATACATACGGGTCACGTGAAAAAAGGATCCAAAGACTCGTAGAAAGACCGAGTCGGGAAATTAACGAATCGTTCGTTTCCTCTAGCTACCACTACAGAGCCTATGCAGGTCACATGAAAAAATGATCCAAAGACTCGTAGAAAGACCGAGTCGGGAAATGAACGAATCGTTCGTTTCCTCTGGCTACCACTAAAGAGCCTATGCAGGTCACTTGAAAAATGATCCAAAGACTCGTAGAAAGACCGAGTCGGGAAATGAACGAATCGTTCGTTTCCTCTGGCTACCACTAAAGAGCCTATGCAGGTCACTTGAAAAATGATTATGGTGATGTTTAGCAAATGGTTGTCACACATACATGAAATGTTGTTAATATAGTTTATTCCCGTTATTTTAAAACAGATTAGATTTTTCGTAAAAACGTTCATGACATGATGGCAAATATTATATTATGTTAAGCGTGAGCATAGATTGTTGACATGTCTATCTGGAGCAAAGACGAAGATTAATACTTTTACTGATAACCACAATAGGAAATTATATATATTTAAACATTAGTCTTGCCTTCAGAAGCTTTTGTTAAACACACTCATTATTCTTTTTTTGATCGTGTCATCAAGCCAGACTGCTTTTGTGGGACAATGAAGGTCCTCAGTGACTGTTTCACCCCCACTTATATCTGATGGAAACGTCTTGTATATAGTTCTGTTAATATGCCCCTTTCAAAGGCACATGTTAAATAAAGTAGACTATATTTTAGACACACTTCTCAATTTATTACATTATTACCAAGTCTTGTTAGATCACGTTATATCCATTAATAGGCGTTTGGTTTAGTAGGTTGAACATATAAAACACAGGCCACATTTCTACACTGATGTTAAATTGAAGGCAGTGTGAATTTCGTGGCATTTCGTTTGAATATAAAGTTGACAGTAAGCTATGGTAAGTCTGCATTATGGAAGATTTCTGTTACAAAAATAACTATTAAGCTTTCTTTGCCTGGCGAGAACAACGACGGAGCTGTTCATGTTAACAGTTTATTTAATCCGATACAATGTGTTGGAAATCATACTCATATCACAAAGAAAAAAAGCAACATGTGTGATGAGTTCCATCTAGAATAGCCCTATAGCCTATTTAGCCCTATAGCCTATTTCTAAAAACCAAGTGAAAGGAATACTATACAGTGACAGCATACATTTCCGTAAAGTTTGCATCATGTCTCTGATTCTTATTGGACTTGTACCCCATTCTGCCACTGCAATGCCTTAGCTCACACGCTCGCAACCATATAAATCTATGCTTGCGACAGGTTATCGCAAAGTATGACGTGTACAGCTAGTTGCAAGCGTGCACGAGGTCTCAAAGCTAGGGAAAAAAAGAGCCACTGTTTAAAGCTAGACCGGAAGAGTTGGAAGTGGAAAGATGGCGCGGTCCAGTTTCTTGCTCTCGCTTGCCTCACTGAGCACTTTTCATAGAAATGAATGGGGACGCCATCTTGGAAGACAAAAGTTGCTTCCTCTAGTAATATTAACTCTATGGCTGTGTCTACTACCGCGCACTTTACTAAGTACACTGCAATACAGTGCACTGCAATACAGTGCACTTACATCTGTAGTGCACTCCATCGCTGAGTAGTGCTGTCTCAAATGGAACACTTAAGTTAACCATTTGGCGGGAAGTGACGGACATAAATCTGATTGTGACACCCGCGAATCTAAAGCGAATCTGCTCGCGAGTCATTTCGTCCGCCATTATTTTAGAAATTAAATGAAAAGCTGCCGAAAGGGCTCCTCCTCTTCCGCTACGTAGCCAATATGGCGCCCGTTTAGGGCGAGTAGTGTCCATCGTTGTACACTGCATTTTTTTGACCGTTTGCAGTGCGTCATCCGGGTACTTTCAGTGCACTGAATTCTGCTGGTTCTGTCAGTGTAAGTGCCCTAACGGTGCGTTTACACTGCAGCGATGCGAGCGACAACATGTTTTCCATTCATTTTCAATGGAGCCAGGCGAATCGCTTCAGTGGTGCATTGTGGGTAGCGACGCGACGCGATCGAGTTGAGATTCTCAACTTTATGCAAATGAGGAGCGATTTTCGCTAGCGATGGCCAATGGCAGTGTTTTCTTGTTTCTCGTAACGTAGCAACCATGGTAAACATTTCTAGCTTTCAGTTTTTAAGATGGAGGAGAAACTAATCGCCTGTGTGGCTGCATATCCAGTCCTGTACGATACGTCTCTGTATTTGTACAAATACATTAATAAAAAGAATGAGGCCAGGCGCAGGTTTGCCGACGTTGTCGGTGCTCCTGGTGTTTTTTTTGTACTTTGTACTCTCGAACAAAGTTACGTTCCAGGGAGTTCCAGCCGGGCTACTACTATAAGCCCGGCTGGAACTCCCTGGTCGTATCGACAGATTAGCAGAGACTTTGAGTACTATAATAAAACATTTTTACACATGTCAACGTGTATGTCTATTAAACAGTTTTGTATTTTGTATACAAGTTGTATTTTGATCGATGTTGCGAGTACGTAAACCCAAGTCTGCACACTTGGCCATGACAACTACAACAGTGACTTTAGAGAACTACAATTCTACATTAATCTGTTTGATACGCCCCCGCGCGTGGTGAACTGTGGGAAGGCGAGCGATGGCAAGCGATTCGCATCGCTGCAGTGTAAACGCACTGTAAGCACTGAAAGTCAGTGCTCGCAGTGCACAAGTGCGCGGTAGTAGACACAGCCTATGACCCGAAGACCGAGTCGGGAAATGAACGAATCATTTCTGTTTACTTGGACGAGCCTATAACAGACCCGATGCGCGGCCACGAGAAAATGAACGAATCACTCTTTGAGAGGACTCGTTACTCCCGAGTCCTTGTAAGGATTCGTTCAAAATGAATGAATCGTTCACGAACCACACATCACTAGTGGAGACTTGAAATAAAAACGTACAAATAAATCTATTGTGTCTACACAACATTGTTTTCAACAGTGACTAGATATCATTTGAAATTATTATGTTAGTTGTTTTCACTTCTGTTGTCGAAGCAAACAGGATTGCCTTAAGTGGGTAACGTTAGCAGTACAGATTAGCAAACAAACTATCGTGATTCAACTCAGCTTCAGTTAGCTCTAGCTATCTTGCTGAAAAATAGATCTCGACAAACATGCATCTTGAATTGTAGATTTACATGACACAGATTATTTATTTGAATGAACATGAAATAACGTTTTGTCGGTAACAGTTATTAGCAATGCTAACGTATCCTGTATCTAGTGTCATACCCGGTAGTCCCCACTCTGTACATTGCTCAGGGCTCGCTTGCCCGTGGAGGGAGTGTCGGTGATATTGGGAAATAACCTGGCGGGTGCGCGTGTCTGGGGGGAAGCTCCGCCGGCCCCGGTGGTTTGCCCTGACCTTGCTCCATCGGGGGTTCCCGATGACTGTGAACAGAGTTTTCCTGCAGTTTTCTCTGCTTGTGCCGTGACGCGCTCCATGAGCTGCGCCGTTCCCCCTGGTCGGGGTGAGGATGTTTCCCCTGAGGTGCTTGCTTCTAGCTCGGCCTCGGTTCCTTTGTTGGTGGACCTACCCCGGGCCGAGTTGCTCGAGGAGCAGTGGGTAGATCCGGCGCTTACGGGGTTGTTTGGTCTGGTTGTTCCTTTGGCCTCTTTGCTGGATGTGTTACGTCATCTCATTCGGGGAGTCAGGTGGCTGAGCGGTGAGGGAATCGGGCTAGTAATCCGAAGGTTGCCAGTTCGATTCCCGGTCATGCCAACTGACGTTGTGTCCTTGGGCAAGGCACTTCACCCTACTTGCCTCGGGGGAATGTCCCTGTACTTACTGTTGTCAGTCAGGGCCAAGTTCATCCTGTGCGGGCCAAGGTTTTGGCTATCGATGATTTCCCGGCCCCGGCCACTAAGAAGGGGCTTATGCGGTTTTTGGGAATGGTCGGTTATTATCGGGGGTTTTGTAGGAACTTTTCTACCGTGGTTGCGCCATTGACTGGCCTGTTGAAGGCGAGGGCACCGTTTGTTTGGTCTCCTGACTGTCAGAGGGCCTTTGACGATGTCAAGATGCTTCTGACCTCGTCTCCAGTTCTCGCTGCCCCTCGGGTTGGTCTACCTTTATTGTTGCAGGTTGATGCCAGCCAGGTCGGTACCAGGGCGGTTCTCATCCAGGCTGTTGGTGGTGTGGAGAGGCCTGTCAGTTTCTTCTCAAGAAAACTGAATAGCCACCAGCTGAACTACTCTGTGATCGAGAAGGAGGCTCTTGCACTGGTTTGGGCCCTTCAGCATTTTGAGGTCTATGTCGGTTCTGGGGTGACTCCTGTTACTGTCCATACGGATCATAACCCTTTGACCTTTCTGCACTCCATGCTTTGTCCTAATCAACGGATTATGAGGTGGTGTATGTTTTAGCAGGGGTTTAATTTGGACGTGCGCCACATTAAGGGGAGGGACAATGTGGTGGCTGATGCTTTGTCGCGGGCCCATGTCCCCGTCTTGTGGGGGGGCGTGTGACGGCCTCCTGGCCGTTAAGTGGCTACACCTGGACCCGGCGGGCTCTTCTCCTTTAAGAGGACGCAGGGAGAGGGAGGAGACCAGTCCGTTTTTCCGCAGCACACTTTTGTTTTAGTTGTGGCAACCTTTTGATCTTTTGTTAATACACCTTCCAACACTGCTCACTATTATGGGACACTCACCCACACATACACCACTGATTTACTGACTTACATACCTTACTTTTGTTAAGTTAGATTGATATTCTTTAATAAACTACCACAGATTAGTCCTCACGTATGTGTTCCCCCTTCGTCTGTCTCAACCCCGCCGAGCCGGGTTCGTGACACTAGCACCTGCCTTTCTCCAGTTCTTTCAAATAGATAATCTAGACAGGCGTTAGCAATAGACTAGACTGCTATTCGTTTTCTGGCTATGTTTCAGAAGCTTCCCTTCTAATGCCGACTACAGCTAGTCTAGCTCGAGTCATTTGGTACAGACATAAGCAGTACCGCCGCTCCCATAACGGGGGCACCAAAAAATTGCCAACTCAAAAATCATCATAGTACTAAGAATTATAATGCCGATATTATATCAGTATATAAATATTAGGCACCTTTTAGGCATGTATATTACAAAACAGGCAGAACAAGAGATATATTTAATTGCTCAAAAAAAGTTACGATGGTGCCCCCCCCCCAAAAAAACAAACAAATACACACTCAACTTCCCAAGCTCGCCGTGGGTGCCCTTTCCCATCTCAGTGGCCTGACGAACTTTGACAGTAGGGTCAACTTTTCAAAAATGGCCTCAAAAAGACAACAGGAGTCAGGGGAAGAAATAAGAAAGAGAAAGAAACTGCGAAATGATGCCCATGCATCATTTTCAGGTAAGTCCATGTTTAATCATTGTTAAATACGGGAAATATGCTGCTAATTTAATGGTTAGCCTATGCATACACCTCGAACTAGCTGACGTTATTGCTAATGTTAGCACACTCAAATATGTTCGGTGCAAGCTAAATTGAGATTTTACTGTTAAACATTATCTATGCATTTTACAAGTAACTGACGCCAGCTAGCTGTTACTTTACTTTACATTCTATGATGCTTTTATATTCGATTTATCAAATAGTTTTTAAATGAGTAATAAAGGTGGAGAGCTCCTTGGCTGCATGCTTTCAGTTTTAAATGTTTATCATTTGGAAAACCAGGCTAAGAAAGGTAAGGGTGGGGCTGAAGCATTAAGAGACAAAAATACATCACCTTCACTAGACAAGGTTTTACCAATTGAAAAACGGCTGTTTATTTGAAGCTCAAAAACTATTTTGCGCTCAAATAAAGGCCAACATTTTTCGCTCGCGCGTGTTGCGCGCTCGCCTTACGTTGGGAACTCCGTAACTAAGGTCTCCGAATAGGGTATGTAACATTGGTTGGGTTGAAAATGACCCGGGTGCTGTTCTATGCCCCCTGATAGATCCTCTGAAATTTTCCCGGGAAAAAACACTAGCTTTTCTCCTTTTATGGTATGCTCATTAATATTTACATGAGCTGCACGCTGATTGGTTGGTTTTCAACGAATGAAGCTGGGGAGCAAAAACACAACACAGCCAACAGCACTCACTGAAACACCGAAGGTGGAGACTAAGTAAAAACGCGCAAATAAATCTATTGTGTCTACACAACACTGTTTTCAACAGATTGACTAGATATCATTTGAAATGATAACGTTAGTTGTTTCCACTTCTGTTGTCGAAGCAAACTGGATTGACTTAGGTGGGTAGAACGTTACAGCTTATAGCAACCAAACTATATCGTGATTCAACTCAGCTTCAGTTAGCTAGCTCTAGACATCTTGCTGAAAAATAACTTGACAAAGATCTGGGGGGTATTCCAAGTAGCGGGTTTAGTGAAAACTTTTAGTTGTTTAACCCTGAAAAGAGGCATACTCCGAGTTCCACGTTCCAGAAAGAGAGGTAACGAAACCTTTTGGTAAGTTGCCATGGTAACTTACGCTGTGAAACTAACCTGCTCGCTAGCAGGTTTTCATAGAAAAGAGATTACGAGCTAAATATAATTCGCATAGCCTTACGCCAGGAGAGGATTTTAAGACCGCGATTGGATGTACTTTCATTCCCCGATGAATACCTACGCGAACGTTACCGTTTTTCATCACATTCAATAATTTATCTCACCAACATTCTCCATCCATACATTGCTAATGTAACACACCGTGGACGTGCTCTCACAACAGACCAAATGATATGCGTTGCTCTCCATTTCTTTGCCAACGGGAGTTTCCTATACAACATTGGCGATGCAGAACATCTCGGAAAAGCAACAGTCTGCCGAGCCATAAGAAAAGTGGCCCTGGCACTGAAAGGCCTACTGCAGACCTACGTAGTCTTTCCTGGGCACAAACCTGTAAGGACCATCAAAGAGGAATTTCACATGATTTACATTTACATTTAGCAGACGCTCTTATCCAGAGCGATTTACAGTAAGTACAGGGACATTCCCCAGAGGCAAGTAGGGGGAAGTGCCTTGCCCAAGGACACAACGTCAGTTGGCTTGACCGGGAATCGAACTGGCAACCTTCAGATTACTAGCCCGATTCCCTCACCGCTCAGCCACCTGACTCCCCATTTTCAGGTGACTGATGTAGCAGACATTCAGTTTAAGTCAATGAAGAAATTTGAAATCATGTGAAGCTTTTTGCAGGATTTCCCAATGTGATTGGCTGCATTGATGGCACCCACATCCCCATCATAGTCTCCTTCATTAATGGATGGACCTATGTGAATAGGAAGTCATTCCACAGCATTAATGTGCAGGTAGATTTACTGTCTTACAATAATAAAGACTACAGCACAACTTTCAAATATTGCAGCTAATATCTCTTCTCTGCACTGGCAAGATTATATGTGATGCAGCACATTTGATCTCAAATGTGGAGGCCAAATGGCCTGGCTCGATACATGACTCAAGGATATATCGCAAGTCTACCCTGAGCAACAGAGTTGCAAATGGTAAGTTAAGCTTTGAACAAATAACATTCCCTGTCTCCCTCTTCTACCACACTCACAATGTACCCACTATATACTTACAGGAGAGTTTCATGGCCACCTGTTTGGTGACAGAGGGTACCCATGCCAGCCCACTCTGATGACCCCTTACCATGACCCTGAGCCAGGCGGTGGTACAATGTGGCCCACTGCAGGACTAGAGCCCGGGTGGAGATGACCATAGGCATTCTCAAAGCCTGGTTCCAGTGCCTACGTAGACTGAGGGTAAAACCAGAGAGGGCATGTGATATTATTGTGGCATGTGTTGTTCTTCATAATATTGCCACTATTAGAGGAGAGCAACACCCTGCCGTACAAAACGACCCTGAGGACGACCATCCCCTCCAACCTGCAGATGTCCAAAATAGGAGAGAAGTCAGAGACATACTGTGCCGCACACACTTCCACCAACCCTGACACTGAAATAAACACAAATCATTAAAATTTAATTGTGTCTTCTTTATTGCCTACAAATAGAAATGCAACAATTAATATTAATATATTGTTCTGACAATTAACACTCACTCACCTGTGACCATGCACCCACCTGCAGCTGGTGTTCTAGCAATTCAATTTCTATATCCGTCTTCTTTATCTTCCGCCCCAAATACACCATCTCTTGGTCAGTTTTCTCCATTTGTTTTAACAAATGGAGTTTGTACAAGTCCTTAACTGGTAACTGGGAATACATTAGTAAGTAAGTAAGTAAGACTTTATTTATATAGCACATTTCATACAAGAATTGTAGCTCAAGGTGCTTTACATAAAATCAATAAAAACAATAATACAAGTGATAAACAATTCAAACAAAAGTAAAAATCCCAATAAGATCTCTGTTCAAGAGAGAAAACAACTTTAAAAGTAGGAAAACTTTTTTAGATAAAATTTTTTGATAAAATTACTTAAATGCTTCGGTAAAAAGGTAGGTTTTAAGCTGTCTTTTAAAAATGTCTAGAGTGTTTGCTTCCCTAATATTTATGGGTAATTTGTTCCATAGTTTTGGGGCGCAATTGACAAAGGCCGAATCACCAATCTTCTTATGACTGCTTCTGGTGACCTCTGATAGGCCTGCATTTGATGATCGCAGTGTTCTAGCTGGTGTGTAGTTTATAAAGGAGTTAGCAATGTAGCTAGGTCCTTGTCCGTGTAGAGCTTTGTATGTGAGGAAAAGGACCTTAAAGTAAATTCTGAAGGTAACAGGGAGCCAGTGTAAAGTAGCTAGGACAGGACTAATGTGTTCTCTCCTTTTAGTTTTGGTTAATAATCTAGCTGCACAATTTTGAATGAGCTGTAGTCTTTCAGTGGTTTTCTTGGGAAGACCAGTGAAAAGTGCGTTACAGTAGTCCAGCCGGCTGGATATAAAAGCATGAATTAACTTCTCTGCATCATTTTGGTTTATGAATGGTCGTACCTTTGCTATATTCCTCAGGTGAAAGAAAGCTGTTTTGGTCACTTTATTAATGTGAGAGTTGAAATTCAAATCTGAGTCCAGGATTACGCAGAGACTCGTCACCTCTGGTTTAAGACAGGATAAGGATAGAGACTTTATTTGCATTAGAGTTTAGTTAGTAGAGTTAGGGATTTAATGTCATTAGGATGACATTAAATCCCAGTTCTACACACAGAATTCACCTGCAATTTACTGAACATCTCACTGTCTGTAGCTGTGCTTTGGAGGTTGATGGACCCCTCTCCTGGCAAGGCTCATCCATGCTCTGTTCAACAGGATCAGACTGTGCATTTAGTTTTTACATTCATTACTCTCATCACTTCAGTGTACATTTTAAACTGACAATTACACCCAAGACTGTAAATAAAGTACATGGAGAGAGAACTATCATATATGTAGCTACCATATATGTAGGCCTCTCTGCAACCCCGTCTGTGGCAGCAGTCAATGTGTCTTCATCCTCATCATCATCATCCTGTGATGAAAGGTATTGTTTCAGGATAGTCACCACTACTATGCATAATGGAGTATTGAGTGGCCTACTTACAAGTGGTACCGTTGTGCAAAGGCTTGCAGGAGGCTCAACCACTCGGATTACACCATCAGTGACTAGAAGTGGATCAGAGTGGAAAATGAAAACACATTCACACACACTCGCACATACCTACATCTTATGTAGGCACTTGTGTCCTGTGGGGTGATTGGCTCTGATGAGCTTCCTCCAGGGATGCCTTCAGCCACTGGACGGCCAATGTTGTGGCTCAGAGCCAGCTCTTCTGCAGAGGTCAGAGGTGCTGGTGGTGACCCTCCACCCACTTTGCGTGCCTCTGCCTTCTTTCTATTTGCTGAATTGAACTCAGTGTTCATTTATGCAAGATATCAGGCGACAGGACATTGTGTGTTTCCGCCACTACAGGATAAAATAGGCAATGAGGATATTCACTTTGTATGTCAAATATGCAGTGCCGTTTTTATATGTAAAAAATTGGTGGGGCACAAACCATTTCGAAATATAGGATACATACCATTAAAGCTACAAAACTCCCTCTTGCTACTGATGTGTTTATTTAACACATCAACAAACAGCGTGGCTCCACAAAACACTTTTAACGACAGAGCGGCTTGCTTCTACCAGGTGTTGTAGTAGCCTACACAGGCCTACTTGAGAGACCTTCTTGTGTAATTGCTCTCCTTCTCTCTCACACACACACACACGTAAAATTACCACTGTCACATTTGCAAACCTAAATTAGGAATGCAACCAAGCTCAGAACCAATTTGCCTACAGGGCCATACCCGAACAGCAATGAGCTCAACACCACTGACAGCCCCAACAAAGCGGAAATGTTTTGACTAAAGGTTCAATAAACACTAAAATAACAAAAAAACTGAATTTTCTGTCTATTAGTTGATGTATCAGGCTTCACAGGGTTAAGCATCTGGGGGCTTGTTTCAATAACTATATGGGGCCCTACCCACATAAAACATAATAGAGCAGAAAGCGCAAGGATTTCTGTTAGTTTGCATCAATGGTTTATTATTTAATTATGTGCACTTTCATCTTCATGAACAGGCAACTAAACATAGAAATAATCCAACCTTATT
Source organism: Osmerus mordax (assembly GCF_038355195.1). Classification (NCBI taxonomy): domain Eukaryota; kingdom Metazoa; phylum Chordata; class Actinopteri; order Osmeriformes; family Osmeridae; genus Osmerus; species Osmerus mordax. Next base: position 9,515,937 of record NC_090072.1, on the reverse strand, counting down.
TGATTAAAACGATATACATACAGCGTTTTATGTTGGAATAAGCCTCGCCCTTTCGGTAACTTCACTGCTTAGCTAATTGATTAGCGCAGTATATTTTCAGCTGTCTGGGCTGACTCAAACATCCCCTCAACTTAAATTATTTAACAAAAGCAAAGAAGAAAAAGTGTCTGACTGACACTGAACCGAACTTAGACTACTGGTATCATAAATAGCAACGATGGGCTCCGCGTTTCAGCACGGTGGACATGCAGGTCGACCTGCATGTCCACCGACCTGATCGCCGGGCGCAGGGTTAGAGCTAGCTCTACAGATACTGGACCAAAGAAAGAGGTCACTTTTGGTAGACTGAATAAGCTTTTCTTTGGTTGTCCGATATGTTCAGCACCACTGGCATATGTACGTTTCATTTCTTTTCCTACTCAAACTAATATTTTAACCTTCAGATCGCTTAAACCGGTCACGGGGGTGGTAAACGTCGCCATGGTAACCGCGAGTTCGACCAATCAGAGATATCAGTGTTGTTTTACTTAGGATTTTGGGTAGTGTAGTATTTCAACAGAAGATAGCAAAAAAGGATTACTCGCTCTTCTTTTTGCCGACTAATGTTGGCACCAGAAAGAAAGACAGCCAATCAGGTCTAAAATACGAAAGGACGCTGTGGTGGGGCAACCGGCTCTCAGCCCCACTTGGCATCAAATTTGTGTGATCCACATTACATTACATTCTGAGCATGCGTATTAATACTTTTCCTCGTCCAATGTACATTGCATTGTGAGAGAGGGGCTAGCCCCACCAGAGCCCCACCTTCACGATTAGCCTCTGCTAACTCGAATCGGCAGAACGCAGTCTGAAGCAGCAAGGCAGGGACCAATGAACAGGAAATAAAATCCTAACACAAACAAATGAAACGAAACAATTTAGGAAGATGCTATATTCATAGATAATGAATGATTCGAAGTAAACGAAAAAAAAAAGAGAAATAAAAAATAACAATTTTGTTGCAGTTCTTTCTGTTGATAACAGGTGGGGCACCCTAATGACCAGTCGCCACTGCAAATATGATACCAAAGTGATGAAAGCTACAATCATGAACCTATAGGCCAAAAGGCTAAATATGCCTTACCTGTTTGTATTACGTTTTTATATTTCATTTTCAGTTGTTGCCAAGTGCGCTTCACGCCTGTGGGATTGCACCTATATGAACATTGTATTTGATTAAATTACAATTCCAACACTTTTTCACCTATAATATTAACGGACATTAAATGTTCGATTTATGGACTAAATTCAAATTTACGCATTGTCACGCCAGTTGTCTGTCCTTCGCAGCTACAGCCATGTTACTTTTATTCCGAAATATGTGCTCGGACTCGCCATACGCGCGGATAAAAATTTCTAATTCAATTGCGGTGAAATAGGAAGCCTTTTTTGTCGCCTTTTTCCATGGTGAATCCTAGTATCGGAGCTCCATTAGATGTTGGCTTTTAGTAGAACTTGTGCACGCGCTAAACTCAGAGTTGACGTACTCCGAGTCGAATTAACTAATTCATATCAGGTGTTCTGGAACCAAATTAACGGAGTTTCCCATGTTAGAGTAACTCAACTCAATAAGTGCCAAAGGGAAGAACCATAAGAGCATGTAGTTAAACAAGTTACAATTAAACAACATGAACCGCTATAAGTGCAAGTGTAACTGTGGAAAAAGCAAGCAACAATAATAAAAACAATATATCACAGCGAGTAAAATTTTTTAAGTCAGTTACCACTAACCACAAGAGCAACAAGTCTCTAGGCAAGAGTCATTGTGATCCTTGAGGAAACTAACATCGGGTCAAGCGAACCGTTCCTAAGTACCGTTGTACTCCCGGAACAAGTGCGTCTTGAGCCTTTTCTTGAAGGTGGAGAGACAGTCAGTGTCTCTGATGGAGGTGGGGAGTTGATTCCACCACTGGGGGGCCAGACAGGAGAAGAGCTTGTGTTGGGACCGGGCGGTCTTGAGCGGTGGGACCACCAGGCGGTTGTCTGAAGAAGACCGTAGGTGATGGGTGGGGGTGTAAGGCTGCAGGAGAGACTTGATGTAGACGGGTGCAGTCCCGTTCACTGCTCGGAAGGTCAATACCAGGGTCTTGAATCTGATACGGGCCATGATAGGTAGCCAGTGGAGAGAGATGAGGAGCGGGGTAACATGGGAGCGTCTGGGTAGATTGTAGACCAGGCGGGCCGCCGCGTTCTGAATCCTCTGAAGAGGGCGGGTTGCACATGCTGAGAGACCAGCGAGCAGCGAGTTGCAATAGTCCAACTTGGAGAGGACGAGTGCTTGGACTAGCAGCTGGGTGGAGTGCTCAGACAGGTATCTCCTGATCTTCCGGATGTTGTAGAGGGTGAATCTACACGACCAGGAGACCGCAGCAATGTGGGCCGTGAGGGAGAGCTCGTCGTCCATGGTAACCCCAAGGTTCCTGGCAGAGGATGAAGGGGTCACCGTCGCAGATCCCAGGGTGATTGAGAGATCGTGAGAGATGGAGGGTTTAGCTGGGATGATGAGAAGTTCTGTTTTGGCGAGGTTCAGCTGGAGGTGGTGCTCGGTCATCCAGGCGGAGATGTCTGTGAGGCAGGCCTCAATCCTAGCTGAGATCCCCGGATCGGTCGGGGGGAACGACAGGTACAGCTGCGTGTCGTCAGCGTAGCAGTGGTAGGAGAAGCCATGGGAGGAGATGATTGGTCCAAGTGAGGTGGTGTACAGAGAGAAGAGGAGGGGTCCAAGGACGGAGCCCTGTGGGACACCAGTGGAGAGCTGGCGAGGGCCTGACAGTTTGCCTCCCCAGGAAACCTGGTAGGATCTTCCCGACAGGTAGGATGAGATTCAGGGTTAATCTCAGAGTTTGTTAAACCCGCTACCTGGAATACCCCCCTGGACAAACATGCATCGTGAATTGTAGATTTACATAACAACACAGGTTATTTATTTGAATGAAACAGTCAGGAACATGAAACAACGTTAGCCCCATTGCCAATAAACTAGGCTAAATCATCACACATTCTACCTATGCTCTTGCGTTAGCAAGCTAAACTAGTTTAAATGCCTGCAGTCTAGGTTTTTTCGCTAGGGATGGGCGAACGATGCCTTGTGAAGCTTTGGTGGTTTCTTCCGGATTGTGCTGGCCCAAAGAGCCAAACTATCGGCGCATTGAAAATGAACAGCGTCATATAGCAGCCGTTTAAACTGGTTGAATGAGGCGTAGTGGTTGTCCCCGACGGTAGACTACCCTACGTTATTTAATATTTTAATTAAGGCTACATGTGTTCATTTGTATCTGATATTAGTACTCACACATTAAAATGTTGTGATACATCTGTAGGCCGTTAGAATTATGTCATTTTCTCACAGTAAAAGTTAAAGAATATCTTCCGAGATTCCCTGCACTGGGGCGCTGTGGAAGAAATTGGGATTTTCTGTGTGCTTACATTAATCACTAATCAATAGAACTAGTCATTGGATACTAGTTAGTACGTTTATCATGTAAGCTTGCTATTAATAACAGTATATTGTGTCTATGTGTCAGGTTAATAGATGTTCGGGGTCAGGAGAAAGTACTGGCTAAACGGTCCTTGTCATGACTACAAGGAGAGCTCCAACTATGAACTCTCTAGTGTGAGAGTTGTCATGTGTTGGGAGCAGTGAATCTTTTTCTCTGACACTGTTGTAACGTCATTCCTGCCTGACTGTCACAATCTATGTTTACATTCTTGTGCCCTATAAAAGATGGTCCTCCGGCTTTCGGAGCAGAGAGAGACCTGGTTGAGACCTAAGCTTGGTGTTGTGTTGTCATTTATGGTCAGAAGACTGGTTTTCTCTCCCAATCTGCAGATTGATAAATACGTATTAAAATCCAGAACTTAACTAAACTTAGTCACTCCGTTTATGAAGAGACGGACAAAACACTTTCTTCATCAGCGTGAACTCGGTCTATCTAGAGTCTCATTATCAATACGTTGTCGTACAACGCTTTAACCAGCTACACCACCAAAAAAGCCGTTACTTGTATAAATTAAACTGGATTTTTCTTATTCTTAACATTTGTGATATGTAGGCCTATTGTGAACTGGGGGGACTTTATTTTTACTAATTATTATTACTGTTGACAATGTTGACGAATCATCAACATTTGTTTTCTGGGCACTGTATAGACCTACCTAGTCCTATCATGTTACGTTTCATTTCAATAAAATAACACAACACATGTGCACGGATTTATAATAATTACAATACGGATTTGGCTAAATAATAATGACTGATGGAAGAAACTCGAGCGATGCCTGGTGCTGCTTCTCTGGCAATGTGAGATTTGTCTTTAACAAGCGGTGGCTTCGTTCCTTCTATGGCTCTGGTTTAGAAGAACGGCAAAACTTCTAACTAGTTTGTGACGTTTGAAGCATTGAACGTCATCTATCACGTGGTTTTGTAATTTGATACAAGCTCCAAAACACTTTTTCGAAACTGTGCGTATTGGTTTTGCGACACAAGCATCGATGCGTCAGTGCCATACGTCCCATCCCTAGTTTTCGCTATCTAGCTGTTCTTGCATTCTTTGCAAATCGGCGTTAATTAAAAGCAGATGAGCTAGAGTCTAGCTAACATTGACTAGACGGGCATGGCTGATGTTTGTCTATACTGTAGCGTAGAAGATCCCTGTGCAGTTCGACCCTCGACACATTTGCGCGAACCATTTCACCAAGGACGGTTTTGAAAACCTGGGACAATGTAGCTAAAGCAGGATTTGCTATGAAGCTGTTGCTGAAAAGAGATGCTGTTCCGACCTTAGGTTCATCACAGCCGCAAGCTGTAGTATGATGTTGTCGCTAACAGATATTAGCAATGCTAACGTATCCTGCCTGTATCTAGCATCGGTAGAATGTGTGATGATTTAGTTTACTGGCAATGTGGCTAACGTTATTTCAGGAGTCAGATGGCTGAGCGGTTAGGGAATCGGGCTTGTAATCAGAAGGTTGCCAGTTCGATTCACGAGCGTGCCAAATGACATTGTGTCCTTGGGCAGGGCACTTCACCCTACTTGCCTCGGGGGAATGTCCCTGTACTCCATGTAAGTCGCTCTGGATAAGAGCGTCTGCTAAATGACTCAATGTAAATGTTCCTGAAAAATAAATATTTGTCATGTAAATCTACAATTCAAGATGCATGTTTGTCCAGATCTATTTTTCAGCAAGATAGCGAGAGCTAACTGAAGCTGAGTTGAATCACGATAGTTTGTTTGCTAAGTTGTAGTGCTAACGTTACCCACCTAAGTCGATCCTGTTTGCTTCGACAACAGAAGTGGAAACAACTAACGTAATAATTTCAAATGATATCTATTCAATCTGTTGAAAACAGTGTTTTGTAGACACAATAGATTTATTTGTACGTTTTTATTTCAAGTCTCCACCTTCGATGTTTCAGCGAGTGTTGGCCGTGTTGCGTCTTTGCTCCGCAGCTTCACTCGTTGTAGACCAACCAATCAGCGCGCAGCTCATGAGCATATCATAAAAGGAGAAAACCTAGCGTTTTTTACCGGGACAAATTCACTGGAAGTATCAGGGGGCATAGAACAGCACCTGGGCCATTTTCAGCCCAACCAATGGGAGAGCCGTGCCCTCTCCGAGCCCCTCGGAGAGCTCTACGTGCACCTCCTGATTTTCCTGACTGTCTGTCCATCCGTCATTTTACGGATACTCCTTGGCTTTGATTGGTCTGTATTAAGAACCGCTTGCGTCAGGGGCGGGGTTGCCGCGATAAACAGGACGAACAGAATCCTTTGACCGCCATTGCTGTAAGTTTTTACAATTCATATTTCAGCTAAACAGTACATGTAAATCAGCATCTGAATTAAAATGTGACGAGAAATGGGCAGTGTAGTTGCTGAAAATGTGCGTGTTTTATTGATGAAACAGCTAATTTGTAAATTTGCTCCGACTTTTCGATAACCTAGCTAGCATCGCAGTGCAGCGCCACCTACTCTTCTGGCAGTGAAGTGTTTTCAGCACCCGTCCGACTCCGTCCGTCTGTCCGTAACGGAGTCGGAGAAGTATAATTCGGCCTTTAGAAAATAAAAGTTTACAACAATACAAATCCAGTCTTTTCAATGTTCTTTAGCCCACAGGTTTCAAATAAGCATCTTTCTTCTTTATCGCTGTCTTCAATCTCTTGCAACTACGTTCTTCCCGCCACAGGAAGAGCTACAGTTATGCTGATTGGCTGATACAACAGCAGTATCTTAAAGTACCAGGAGACATTTTTTAAACATTTAAATCAGATCAAATCATGTATTTTATAACTAATATGAACTTTATTCAGGTAAGATTTAATACAATTTATTCACTTATTTATGAACTAATCATGTTTCTTTTTAACCTGCATTACATGTATTTTTGTTATATTGGCTGCAGATGAATTTTTTTATATTTCTTTTATAGTAGACAGGCACATTTGAAAAGAACGACTTACGAATTCATATATTTTGCAGATATTAGTTAAAAATAACCCAGGGTGCCCCAACGAGTACTTATGTTAATTTTGAGTGTCATGCCCATAACTGTGGTGTGAGGGGCGCTACCCACAGACTGTTGGAACGCTTTCAACTGCAAGATTGGGGACATTCTTCTCCCCTGGTCTTACGTTTTAGGACTTTACACTGCTGTTGAAGAATGAATTACCTTATCAAGTGATGTCTGGCACCAACCCTGTGTCGCTTGTATAGAGATTAGCCTGACTAAAGGCTCTCTGATTTTATTTAACTGTAAAAAACAATTACCTCATGAGAGGTCTGGTAGGCAGTCATTCTTAGGAGGGGACAGTGCAGGAGCACATATGGTGACAGGGTGAACATGAAGACAGAGAGAGAGAAAGATAGAGTATGTGTGACTCTGTAGAACAGAAGTAAATGTGTGTGTGTATGTGTGAGACAGGGACGATTCTAGGATCAGACCTTTAGGGGTGCTCTTCCCCCAATGAGAATTTGACATGAATACAGTGCCTTGCAAAAGTGCTAAACCCCCTTGCTAATAACAGGCATGCAAACAGGTCAAAGTTGAGAAGGATACGGTGAAACCCCAACTCTCTATGGGGGTCCGGGGGCATGCTCCCCCGGATGAAAATGTATTACATTTTAAAGTTAAATGCATGAATCTGTGCTATTGTAAACAGTGTAATGTTCTTTTAACCATTTTTTTGCATACATCATAAAAAACTATTAAACTAATGGGATTACCTGTGTTGAACTACTTTAAAAAGCAAACGTCAAAAACATCACTTACTGTAAAGCTAACACACATCCAATAGACATAATTTTTTATATTGTATTAAAATTGTTTCTACTAGATGATGTAAGATCGGTCTGTAAACCTCTCCCCACTCTGCCTCTGATTGGCTGTGAGGTTTAGGCATTAGGAGTGACGATTGGTTCCAGAGCCAGTTGTAAAGTTGGGAAGCACGGGTAAAATGCGGCCGCCACATCGCTAATTTCACTGGATAACAGTTACTACATTTATGTTTTATTATGCAAAATATTGAAGGAATGAAAAAACTGAGGATGTCCCTTTCTTCACGAACTACCAGCATGAAATGATAATAAACAATATTAATATATTTTTATTATTATTATATTTAGGGGTGCTGAGAGGAAATTTACACATTGGATATGCAAAATATCTGGCATCTGACATCCACATGCTGTCAAATAACTCACTGTAACACACACAAGCTCTCACACCAGTGGCGATTTTATATCCAATGTTGCAATATTGCATATCCAATGTGTACATGTATAGGTGATCATAAGAGATGAGATTCTTTGTGCATGTTCGAGAGAAAGCTATGTTTCTTCCAGTGCTGAGAGAAGCAGTTTGGCTGAAGTGAGGAGATTGGGGATGCAGTCAGGAGCCGATACTGTGGCTTTGCCCAATCATGCAGCCATGGCAGGGTCACGTCAGGCTTGGTTGGCTCCTGTCTTTGATGGAGCCTGACCTTGAGAGGTGGCTGCTTTTAACTGACTGTCTGTTCATCAGCACCAGCCGTGCCTCTTCCTGAGCCACTGCCTCTGGCGTAACACTCACACACACACACACAGAAACTATGGTAATTAGTGCTTGTGAAATATGAGACCGTGTTTGTGTGTGTATGTGTGTACGTGTTTATGTCTATTGGTAGACACAGGAGAGGCTGGTGGGGACCTCATGGTTCCCAGTGGTGTTGAAGGTCACCAGTCTGAGTGGCTCCTGGAGGACTAAGAAAAGCAGCCCAAGTCTTTAAAATCCACTGAAACACATTAGCCAGTGTCCAGGGAACGGCAGCCATGACGGCTCAAAGACATGTCCACAAAGGACTTCGGTTTCTCCATAACACTTGTCGTTTTTTGGAAACACCCCTTAAAGAACAACAAATATATGTTACCCCTGTGGAAATGTGTTAAATGGCTACAGTTTAACCAGCTCATGTCTGTGTGGTTTAGAGAGGTTTGAGAGATAAATAACGATTACTTTGGTTCTTTTGCTAAAACCTTTACGAGTTACAGTGTCCATAAATTCTCATGGGTCAAATATGAAAGTATATTTACGTTTAGCAGACGCTCTTATCCAGAGCGACTTACAGTAAGTACAGGGACATTCCCCCGAGGCAAGTAGGGTGAAGTGCCTTGCCCAAGGACACAACGTCAGTTGGCATGACCGGGAATCGAACTGGCAACCTTCGGATTACTAGCCCGATTCCCTCACCGCTCAGCCATCTGACTCCCACATATTATTGAAGGTTGTGTGGTTCTGTGATCTTAAGGCCTTTCTGTTACGTTATTCCACATAGTAAGAGCCATGGTGTGATGGTTTTTACAGCTTAAAAAAACCTACCCCTTTCTTGTTCAAATTGCTTACTCATTAAGGCAAGTTCTGAGCAATTTTGTGAGTGCATCAATGTCTGGTAGTCAACAAAAAAAGCAGTGAATACTGAGAAATCTATCATGGCTAGATAACGACACATCAATTTCAACAAAGGAATACCACAAATAACTAGTTTAACTAATGGTTATGAAGACAAGGATGGCAGTTCATTGACTGGTAATAAATTCCTACTTTCATCTCAAGTCTATCATAAAAACAACACAAGGAATAAACAATGCATTCAGATGGATACTGTATTAAACTTATGCTGTAAAATACTGTAAACAAGAAATGGTTCCACTATTGACCACAATACAAATTATCTAATCCCACTACGTTCATCACAACAAGTGTGATGGTATGGATAGAAGAAAAGTGGGAAGTGGTTTCAGTGTTAATGTTTTAAGCTTTTATTTGACTTTGATTGTTGAGAGAACAGCATATTTCCTTTTAATTTCTTCACACACACAGTCTCTCTTCACCTGTAAAGTCATGGTGTATATACGTATATCAAACATCCCTGGGTCTGACAACTACCCACCAGTCCCTCACCTCAATTGACTCGGGGGGAAAAAGTGTTTAGATGAAAAGTTGTTGAAAACAAACAATTGTTTTCTCTGTGATGTTTGTACTGTTGGTCTCTGCATGTAAAAAGTGCCGTTTGCGAGTAAATAAATTCCCATCTCACTAAAGCTCTCAGGTGGTAGTGAATATCTATAGCAATATTTAATATAATATATTCCAAAACAACAACTACTTGTCAATGAATTATGGTTTAAGGATTTTTTTACCACACAAATTCTCCCTGTGCCTTCTACCAGATTAAAGAAAGAAACAGAGAATAAAGAGGGAGAAAGAGAGACATTTAATGTAGCTGCTCTGTCAGGTCATCATTTTTTTACAGCTAATGACTTTTTTCCCTCATGATTTATGCTATCTCTGCTTTAGTAGAGATTAAAAGCATGATAAATACTTGACAACACAAGCATTGAGATACTTTTATTGTAAAACAAACTATTGAGAATAGTAATTCATCTATAGTTAGTGGTATAAGCAGTTTAATTCTAAAGATCTTAGTCAAATTGCTGGTTGTATAGATATTGATAGAAAAAAGCCAAATTTCTTTCCCATCCAGAACAAAAGCTACATTTTCTATTGTGGGTCTTACTCAATCAACATTTTAGCAGACACTACCGATGGGTCGGGAATGAATCATGTTTAAAGGGTACAGTCCTGGATGTCCTCTACATTTTCCCCCTTCCTCTCATCCCTCTCTTCACCCCTGGGTTTGGGCGTGTGTTGGGGTGAAGTACACCCCGGGCCCTGATGATTAAGAGTCTGGAGCCGGTGACCATGAGTGTCAGCCTCCCCTTCTTCGTCTCACCCCTCATCCCCCATATGGCCCTTCATCCAGTACTAGCACTAAGGCCCCAGCGCCTCTCCTCCTTGCCCCAACGGCTGTAGCTCTACTGGGGTGAGGCGCTGCCCGTCATCCCCCCTGATGGATGGTGGACATTAAGGCTGGTGGGGACAGGTGCCGTGGACGATTAAAGGCCTCAGCCACTCGCTCGGAAAGAATTGAAGTGAAAAAAAGGAGAAAGGGAAACTGTTCCCGGCAAATGAGTAAACATAAAGCCGTGGGTGTAGAACACCTGAACAACTGGCATGGAAAATGGTGAGCGAGAAGGGGATTGAAAAGATGGATGGATATAACACAGATGATAAGAGAAGTTTGTGGATTAAAATGTTTAAATACATGTTATATTTATGGATCCCTATACATTATAAGTCTCTGTACAATCTTTGTGTATCAGGGTTGGGGTGTGTGTACACTGTACAAAATAAATGACGGGAACACGTAATCATCACAGTATAACACCTAGTCAATTAAACTTCAGGGATATAAATCAGTCCAGTTAGGAAGCATTAGCGATCACCTGTTTTATTGCAAATAAAAGTGACAACAGGTGCACTGGATAAGTAACATCAAGGCAACCCCCAACTCCCTGACTGATTTTCCTCTAGTTTTGTGATTTGCTAGTGTCCTTGCTACTGGTAGAATGAGGTGGTACCTGCAGCCCATTCATGTTGCACAGGATGTCCAGCTCCTCCAGGATGGCATATTCATACGTGCCCAAGGGCGTAGGTTTGCATAGGGTCCATAGGGACTAGTCACAACCAAAGTTTGGGAAAGACACAACTGTCCCCACCAATATTTTGTTAATTTTCGAAAAAAATATTTTGCACAATATATTTGCAAAACTCATTTGTATTATTATCTATACTATGTTCGTCGCCCAGAAAAGTGAAAAATACATTTCCAAGTTAATCAATGCGCCCTCGAGCCTGCGATACAAGATGATGTCATTTAATTGGCAGTCAGAAACACTTTGTGAAACGTGACTTGCAGAAAGAGAGCTGGCAGTAGTCTGACGCCTGGGACACCAGGCACGTCGCAGCCGATCGCGACGTGCCTGGTGTCCCAGGCGTCAGACTACTGCCAGCTCTCTTTCTGCAAGTCACGTTTCACAAAGTGTTTCTGACTGCCAATTAAATGACATCATCTTGTATCGCAGGCTCGAGGGCGCATTTTCTTTCGGCGCCCATGTTATCAAATGGGGCCGACCACACTGGCAGCGAAGCGCCGCGATTGTATGGAGTTAGATTAGTTTCATAATTCAAACAAACGTAACACGATTCACAAATGTATTTCATGATTCACAAATAAATGTAACGCAATTCACAAATGTATTTTGTGATTCACAAATGTAACGCGATTCACAAATAAATGACCCCATTACATTTGTTTGCAACCTGACGAACACGAGTTACAAATCGGAGAACACGAGTTACAAATCCCTGCATTTGTGTGTGTGTATTTTTGGAACTTTCCTGACGTGCTTAGATTCACAAATGCATTTTTTTCAAAAAGATATTCTCTGCAGCCTATCAGATCGTCTCTTCAAATTTTAGCCAATCACATTAACGTGTCTATGTGGACTTCAACAACCTGCCATTATAACGGACAAAATGTCTCCTTCAGATCACGAGCAATGTCGTCTGGTAGCATGTAGGTGAAATATTGCTTGTTAATCTTATTAAACCGATTATCATACGTGATTGAATATTCTTGAGAATGGCAGGATCCATGTTTAGTAATTTTAAGTGTTTCCTAGGCTAACGTTTAGCAAGCTAGCTGTGATTGGCTAAAATTGGAAGAGACATCTGATAGGCTGCAGAGAATATCTTTTAGAAAAAATGCATTTGTGAATCTAAGCGCGTCAGGAAAGTTCCAAAAATCCACACACACAAATGCAGGGATCGGAGAACTCGTGTTCTCCGATTTGTAACTCTAACTGTTTGTCAGGTTGCAAACAAATGTAATGGGGTCATTTATTTGTGAATCGCGATACATTTGTGAATCGCGTTACATTTATTTGTGAATCATGAAATACATTTGTGAATCGTGTTACGTTTGTTTGTGAATTATGAAACTAATCTAACTCCAAAAGATTGCCTGCGATCGCAGCGATCGTTTCGGCAGCTGGTCTAATTTTTTCGCGAGACGCTTGCGAAATCATCTGCAGGATGATGAAATACACCATATTAGTTGATATATTTGAATTAAAAAACACGTTATTAAGATTTTAATCCATTAATTGTAGACTACGGTGAACATTTGTAAAGTTGTAGACTTTATAATGACACAATGTTGGTAATGAACGGCCTGTACATGTGGTTACCCTGATGAAAACGAATGAAAATAAACGGATTGATCTGTTGAGCTAGCATGCCCGTAGTTATATGTTTGTTTGAGAGAAACGAGTTGTCACGCGTTGCACACAACACACACGCATGCAGACATAGCCTACCGAGAGAGAACCCCCAAGTCGATTTCTAAAATCAGCATCAAATGAATTCTCGAAGTTGAAAAGCACAGGGAGTTGTATGACCCCCAGCAACAATTTTACAAGGACAACGTAGATAAAGATCAATACTGGGATATAGCCAATGCCTTGTTTATGTACCATGTCAGCGTAAAGGAAAGCTCAGAGTAGCAGAAAGGCTTGGTGACAGGCGCGGAGAAATGCGCGTCTGGTGTGAACAGCTTTTGCTCAGTCGTAGACGATCGTGGCGCTGCGCGACGCGTCCAGGCGCTTCGCAGCCAGTGTGTCCCAGGCGTGACATGGTAGCTTAAGCTACTAAATACGCCAGGAAATAATAAAGCCTCATATTAGTATTTCGTTTGGTCTCAGCATTGATATTTTTGACCCTTTTGTGCTTTGTAGATAGGAAAATGTCACCCAAAAAGAAGAGAGATATCAGAAGTTTTTTCACCACCCAGAAAGTAGCTATCAAGAAGGTCGTTGTTAGTTAGCTAGTAGGAAAACTACCCACACAGTGCAAACCTGCTAGCCTTACATCGCCACCCATTCTACAATGGAAACACGTTTTGAAAGTTGTTAGTGTAGTAGAGCATGTAACTTTTTAGGGAGTCAGGTGGCTGAGCGGTTAGGGAAGCGGGCTAGTAATATGAAGGTTGCCAGTTCGATTCCCGTCCGTGCCATATGACATTGTGTCCTTGGGCAAGGCACTTCACCCTACTTGCCTCGGGGGAATGTCCCTGTACTTACTGTAAGTCGCTCTGGATAAGAGCGTCTGCTAAATGTAAATAACTTTTGCTTGTATTAAATCTATCCCTAGCATCTGCAATCTTTCGACCAGTGTTTGCAGCAGCTTTTCTTGTTGAAGCCAGAAGGATAAAGCTAACCTACCAATATAATGGGACCGTGCTAGTTTAGCCTAGTACCAGCAGGCTAGCAACTCAAAAGTGATATTAACTGTTAATGAGTAGGCCTATATGATCCCTTGGATAGTATCCAAGGGATCACTATCTGATCAAATTGACAGTTCTCTCTACAGTCAGAGCTCGCGCCAGAAGGTGGAACGTAAGGGAGATACCCTTTCCAAAAACTTGTAAGGGCCTAATAGTTTGTGAAAGACCCAGAGAAACACAAATATCCGACAAGGCAAAATCCCAATTTTGGAATCCCTGCCGGACACATTTTTTAGGTCTCAAAAAGAGGACATGTCCGGGTAAAAGAGGACGTCTGGTCACCCTACCCAAATGTATGCATCATATAATTCATTAATACGTTATTTCATTGCTCAGAAGTCCAGTACAGATGATGTAGGCCTAGTACAGCTCCATAAAACCTGAACCAATTACCTACATATAAAAAAACAAATGCATTGCATGTACTTGTCATTAGGTCATTTTGTTAATTAAGGCATTATTTTTTAAATGCATTCAGGAAACTAAGAAATCCAGTGCAGATATAGTGCAGGCTGAGGAAGCAGCTGGACCATCAGGGCTTCAGTTGAGGTCTTACTCATGGCATTTCGTTAAGAATTTCCATGCATTAGCAATTAAATTGAAGGACATTGGGGGAATCTGACCTTATGTTAGCACTTTTTGTTGTGAATTATGTGATGTTGAATAAAAAAACAAGGCTGTTCCATAAAACCTGGGGGTGTCCCTACCAAAGCTGAGACCAAACCTACGCCCTTGCCAAAAGTCCAATTGACTTGAAATTTTGTACAGATATTTATACTTGATGTATTTCAAAACGTTACTTGGGACAATTGAATCAAATACAAAATGGCTGAAAGGGGTGTATTTATGTAAATGTCCACATTGCCTCAATATGTTTGTGTCACTAAATCAAATGTAATTTTGAATGATGGTTTTCAAACCTAATAAGATTTAACGTTACAGTCCCCTGAAGTACCCTGCAAGGTTTCACCTTGATATGTGAAAATATGACTGAATTACAGCTGTTTGAGCTTGGACCAAATCTGACAATGCTTGCCATAGGAGAAATGTCTTATGTTATTATGCAGTTACTGAACATAGTTAAGTCCAGGTCTGGGAATGGCTCAATTGGATAAGATGTAGTGCTGGTAATCAAAGGGATGTAGGTTCAAAACCAGTCAGAGGGATAGCTTTTATTTTATTTTTTATATTCTGACAGAAGGGTTTCAAGTCTAGTCAATCCTCTGATTGTAAAACATAGCATTGAGTGTTTATTTGAGCCCATCACAACACTCATACCATCTGTTTAGCGAGACTGTGTAAACCACTGCAAAACAAGCCAGGTTCACCACAGTAGCTAGCTACTTGTAGTCTACGCATGGTAGTGTCAGATTCACAACCAAGTTAGGTCTAATGAAGTATGTTGATTGTTCAGGTGGATCCCATGCCTGTTGTGCAAATTAATTTCGGTAACCTAAACCAGGACACATCGCCACTGATGCTAGGAATGATTTGAAATTCCCTTCCAAACAACCTTTAGAGTAAGCTATTCTTTACAGCAGCAACCCAGTCATCCCGTTGTCCCGTTTTTATAGGAAATGTACATATCTTGATTGTGGCCAACTTTTTCTTCCCCAATCTCAACGAACAGCCGAACACAGCAACAGGATTGACATTGTTTAAAGATCCTGTAAAGTGGACCTGAAAACGAGTTTTAAGTTTGCCACACACAGAATAATGTGTTATTAACTACCCATCCAAATTCGAATGAAAAAATAACACTGACAAGTATGTTAAATTAGGCTTTGAAATCGTGAAAAAATCAGCAGTCTTCTCTGCTTGAGACTGGGGGGGGGGGGGGGGTGTCGCCTGAAGGAGCTGAAGCTCCGCCCCTCGCTGCCTAGTGCCTACCTCCAACCCAGATAATAGATGCTATGTCAAGCCGAACAAAACCACATAGAATTATAATTTATTTGTTCAATGAGTGAAACATACAGATGCATATAAATGAAATGTTCCCCTGAGCTGTAACAGTAAAAATGGACACCAGAGACAGCAGACAGTGAGCTCTCCAACTAGGCTACTTCTAAAACATTAGCTACCATTTCACCAAAATACCATCATTCTACACCGAGTAGCCTAATATCAATTTGGCGGTTTGTACTAACTCATAGCAGACATACCTCTGGAAAAGTTATCTAGTTTAATTATAACAAGCACACAGAACTGAGAGATGAACTGCTGGCAGCGGTGGATTGTCCAGGTGCGACCGGAGGAGGAACGGCCGGGAGGGCGATGCTCGGTACGGCTCCGCGCTGCAAGAGAAGCCGTGTGTCCGCGAACCCCGTCTGTCTCTGGTCCATGTTAAAACTATCCGCTGTGAAATGGTCACTGCATTTAGTCATTTAGCAGACTCTCTTATCCACTGCAGAGGCGGCTGTTGGAGTTTATCCGAAGCTTTCCATCATCGTGGCTCTTAACAAAATCTACCACCTATTTTTCCTTTCATTATCAATAGGGAACTTAAATGGCGTTGCAGCGCAGCTGGAGTTCTTGCATCCAGGGAAGATGCAGTTGCGGTTGGTGGGAGACATCCTGAAGCTAGCTAGCTAGCTGATGTAGGCTACAATAACAGTACAGCAGGAGGAGCCATTCAGTGATCTGACGTAGATAGGGCGAAATGACGTAGATAGGGCATTTCTTGGCTCCTCCCATTAAAACCTGATCTGAAAACGGAAGAGAAACTGTTCTTCGGTTTAACTCCACATTTCAGTGTGACAAAGTTTTAGCGCTTTGCACATGCTTTCAGGAACTCATTTCACACGTATATAATGTACTTAGAAGCAAAACATGGAATTTACTTTACAGGATCTTTAAGAGTTGTTAGACTAAGGTGTTGACAAAAGCACTATACAGTATATTGGCACCACATTAACTACTGTTGAAACTTTTCAAGAATAAACATTCACACTTACAGTCCCACTGCTTCACAATTGTACTTTTTTTATTAGTACTTTTATTGTACCAATGAATAATAGGTGAGAATTGCAACTGTGTGTGTTGCTAAATAAATTTGACACTGGAATAACTGGAAGGAGGGGGGGAGGTCAAGAGCACTTGCCAAAAATACAATATGTTTGTAATGACGCATTAAACGGATATGCAGCTCATGGAGATCTGTCCTCCACACACTGCCTATGTGCTGTGAGATCATAAAAGGTGTCTTTATTTTTCCATTATTTTATTAAAACTATTATGCCTTAAAACTGTAGTGTGCACATTAATTGAACATAATTAGTCTATAATAGACAGGTCTATCTAGTATAATCTAATCCAATATAGTCTATAATGATATATTATATATACAGTATAGTGACCTTCTGCACAAACCTTTACTGTCAGATGAGGGCAGGGGATGAAACCAGTAGCAGGGAGAATGCCATCCAATCATTAGTGCCAGTCCAACCTTAATGATTTGTCGTGTTTATTACAGTCCTGTGACACCCACAGATATCGGATTGATTTAATTTTACTGTCAAACCTTTAGATTTATTGGTAGATATAAGGATGTAAATATATCAGGATATCAGGATATGACAAAATGCTTCTCAACAACATAGATCATTTTTGATCTGCACTTTGGCACACAGCAAATTATTTAAAGAAAAAGCGAATACAGTTGAACTTGTTTACAGTAAATGCATTGTCTGGTTTATTTTGTTACTTTTCAGTATGTCACATTCAGTGTGCCACTTAGTACTGTAGGCTCACTTTGAATAAGGTGCCCATTGACACCAGGCCCTTCTAGTAAGTTAGCAATTTTTTATGAAAAACCATAGAAGGGTGAATTACCAGTTGACATTGGTGTTATGTATGCAACACAGCAGGGTCTTTGTTAGACCCTTTTTACTGAGGCACGTGCCTCAGTATGAATCTGCTGTGCCCCAGTAAAATCTAAAGTCAGAGTTTTAACAATTTACTTTATTAGACAGTGCATTCATTTAGATTGATAATCTCTGAAAAAATAAACGCAGTATCCCAATCAACGCTTGTAGTATCAAAGCAGTTTAACCGAAAACACAAACCGATGCCTGCAGAATTCCATGTTAGCGTGCTCTTCTGAGCTTGCCAAACAGCCACTGCAGCACACACACAGAAGTCCATGTGTCGGACTCAGCACACAAGTCAGAATTGAGGTAGGCTAAGAAAACATTACAAAACTAAAGAAAGTTTCTAAATGATAGGCCTACCGATTAGATTATTTAGACTAAAACGATATTACATGAATCTCAAAAAACAGTATTTGCGCTGAAATGAATGCGGAAAAAATGTGCACGCTTGCATTAACTATTGATGTCCCTGCCAAAGCTGATAATCAAACTTGCGTCCCTGAACTGTTGTATATACTGTTGTACTCATTTAGAGTTCAAAATACAAAAAGTGAAGTCTAGAATGAAACGGTTGTCTTCTCATTTCCCCTGCAAGAGGCAATAGTGATAAGCTATAGCAAAATTCAGTTGAAAAGCTGGATCAAACGAATATATTGGATAATCCGGTGTAAAAATGGTCCTAACCTCCATGACTTAAACGGCTCCTTAAGTTTTTCCCTTCTAGTGATATTTTCAAGCATTTAGCTTACTTTGCATTCATTAAGAACCCCCTTTGAAACAAGCTGAACCCCCTTTGAAACAAGCTATTATAACAACGTTATCACCGGCAGTATTTCAGATGGAATCGCGAATCAAACAGTAAGCCTATCTGCTAACTGAAAATATGCCACCAAAAACGTAAATAAACTTGACATTTATTTAGGGGGAAATGGCTAATTCAAAACAAGTTAGCTGGAAGCGGTCATTGTCAGTAACAATGCCAAATGCAACCATTTGGTAAATTGTAAATCGATTTCCTTCTCATACATTCCCGTACCTTCACAGTACATTTCCCTGTTGAAGCCCAGCGTCCATGGACTTCTTTGAACAGTTTTTTTCAGTGCTTCGAATTGGATAAATGCTGCGATTATGTCCCGCCCAAGGACGCCCAGCGTCTCTGGGGGTGAATGGTATGGCAGGCCTAGCGGGCAAGTATTAAGACGCCCCTGTGTGTCAACCAGGCGTAATTAACGCCGATTTTGCATGCAAAGACGGCATCCATTACGCCGACGTCTTTTTCGCCTTTAATTGAACCGTGTCACGTGACACGTTCAAAGCACGCGTTTATTTTATGGAACGGCGACATATGGAACGCCGACAGGGTCAAATGTACTCGTAATTTAAACGCATATTTTTGATTGGACACCCATTCAGGAAGCACCTGCAGCTGTTTCATAAGCGGCTGCAGCCGTAAATGTGCAGGCGAAAGTTACACATGAATGTACGCGTTAGTTAACGCTTGCAGGCGTTAAATAAACGCCTGTATATTATGGAACGCCGACAGGGTCTAATGTACTCGTAATTTAAACGCGTATTTTGGATTGGACACCCGTTTAGGAAGCGCCTGCAGCTGTTTCATAAGCGGCTGCAGCCGTAAATGTGCAGGCGAAAGTTAAGGCCGCAATATGCTTCTGCGTCTCCGTTTACGGATGGGCGGACGCACGGATACGAACGGATAGACTGCGTTTATGGTTCTCCGTAGGCTGTGGGTGCTGAAAACAATTCACTGCCAGAAGAGTAGGTGGCGCAACGTTTTTTTGTAAATCGTCGGAGTGTTTATTTACCTAGGTTATCGAGAAGTCGTAGCAAATTTACAAATTAGCCGATTCATCAATAAAATACACACATTTTCAGCAACTACACTGCCCATTGACGTTTGATGCTGCTGGGAGATATTTAGTAGTTGGAGAGGAGAAGAGTAATGCGGTTGAGTTTGTTAGTAGGAAGTGATGCTTAAATAAACTGTGTCCAGGGTGATACCAAGGAATTCTGGGGATGTGGCAGGACCTTCTGTCTTTTCAAGAGAAAAGGGATTTCCTAGCTGAGCAAGGATAAAGTGAGGGTGTGGAGGCCTTGGACTAGTGGAGATGAAGGCGGTCCAATGATAAGAAAGTCATAGAAGAGATTAACAAGGTAGGGGAGATTATTTATTTGAGAAGGACCCAGCAGAGAACATCAGAAAGGGAGTCAACAATTAGATGGCTGCTCTAACATCAAAAAGTTATACAATGAAATAATAGGCTCCATTCCAGTAAACCCCAAAAAGGATGGGAAGGACCTTAAACCCAGAGGCGTTGTCTACCTTAGCCAGCCATGCGCCTCGTCTGGCTAGACGGATAAGGGTGATGGTGTGATTAATGGTGGAGTAGGAGAGGGAGAAATCCAGAAAGGGGATGTGGCTATTGAAACTGGAACCCAGGAACAAGAGAGGCAGTCTCTGTAATTGTTGTTGTAGGGACTGAGGGAAAGGCATTGGGCTGTATAGGGTTCATTTGGCAATCGGTGGGTCAAAGCAAAAGATTGTTATGGGTAGAGCAGGTGTTAGGTGGAAGAGGTGGGGCTGTGACTTTACATTCCATGGAGGGGTGAGAGGGAGTGCCGCACAGGGAGCAGGGTATGGCAGAGCAACGCGGTCAGCAAATATCTCGTTATTTACATTTATTCGTTTAGCAGACACTTTTATCCAAAGCGACGTCCAAGAGAGAGCTTTACAAAGTGCATAGGTCACTGATCATAACAACGAGATAGCCACAAAACATTGCGAGTAGCCAAAACATGAAGCACACATTGTGAACAACCAAAGTAAGTGCCAAAGGGAAGAACCATAAGAGCATGTAGTTAAACAAGTTACAATTAAACAACATGAACTGCTATAAGTGCAAGTGTACCTGTGAAAAAAACTAAAACAAAAGACAAGCAACAATAATAAAAAACAATATATCACAGCGAGTACAAACAATTTAAAATCAGTTACCACTAACCACAAGAGCAACAAGTCTCTGAGCAAGAGTCATTGTGATCCTTGAGGAAACTAACATCGGGTCAAGCGAACCATTCCTAAGTACCGTTGTACTCCCGGAACAAGTGCGTCTTGAGCCTTTTCTTGAAGGTGGAGAGACAGTCAGTGTCTCTGATGGAGGTGGGGAGTTGATTCCACCACTGGGGGGCCAGACAGGAGAAGAGCTTGTGTTGGGACCGGGCGGTCTTGAGCGGTGGGACCACCAGGCGGTTGTCTGAAGAAGACCGTAGGTGACGGGTGGGGGTGTAAGGCTGCAGGAGAGACTTGATGTAGACGGGTGCAGTCCCGTTCACTGCTCGGAAGGTCAATACCAGGGTCTTGAATCTGATACGGGCCATGATAGGTAACCAGTGGAGAGAGATGAGGAGCGGGGTAACATGGGAGCGTCTGGGTAGATTGTAGACCAGGCGGGCCGCTGCGTTCTGAATCCTCTGAAGAGGGCGGGTTGCACATGCTGGGAGACCAGTGAGCAGCGAGTTGCAATAGTCCAACTTGGAGAGGACAAGTGCTTGGACTAGCAGCTGGGTGGAGTGCTCTGACAGGTATCTCCTGATCTTCCGGATGTTGTAGAGGGTGAATCTACACGACCAGGAGACCGCAGCAATGTGGGCCGTGAGGGAGAGCTCGTCGTCCATGGTAACCCCAAGGTTCCTGGCAGAGGATGAAGGGGTCACCGTCGCAGATCCCAGGGTGATTGAGAGATCGTGGGAGATGGAGGGTTTAGCCGGGATGATGAGAAGTTCTGTTTTGGCGAGGTTCAGCTGGAGGTGGTGCTCGGTCATCCAGGCGGAGATGTCTGTGAGGCAGGCCTCAATCCTAGCTGAGATCCCCGGATCGGTCGGGGGGAACGACAGGTACAGCTGCGTGTCGTCAGCGTAGCAGTGGTAGGAGAAGCCATGGGAGGTGATGATTGGTCCAAGTGAGGTGGTGTACAGAGAGAAGAGGAGGGGTCCAAGGACGGAGCCCTGTGGGACACCAGTGGAGAGCTGGCGAGGTCCTGACAGTTTGCCTCCCCAGGAAACCTGGTA
Organism: Osmerus mordax; assembly: GCF_038355195.1. Taxonomy (NCBI): domain Eukaryota; kingdom Metazoa; phylum Chordata; class Actinopteri; order Osmeriformes; family Osmeridae; genus Osmerus; species Osmerus mordax. The sequence continues at coordinate 9,494,223 of NC_090072.1, read as the reverse complement.
AGATCTTCCCGACAGGTAGGATGAGATCCACTGGAGTGCAGTGCCAGTGATGCCCATCTCAGAAAGTCTGGCGAGCAGGATCTGGTGGTTAACCGTATCAAACGCTGCAGAAAGGTCCAGCAGAATGATGACGGATGACCTGGAAGCCGCTCTGGCAGACTGGAGGGCAGTGGTGACTGAAAGGAGGGCAGTCTCTGGGGAGTGGCCAGTCTTGAAGCCCGATTGGTTGTGGTCAAGCAGGTTGTTTTGAGAGAGAAAGTTAGACAGTTGGTTAGATACAGCACGTTCAATTGTTTTTGAAAGGAAGGGTAACAGTGATACCGGTCTGTAGTTCTGGAGGACGGCAGGGTTAAGGGAGGGTTTTTTGAGTAGAGGGGTAACTCTAGCCTGTTTGAAGGCAGAGGGGAAGGTGCCAGAGGTAAGAGAGGAGTTTAGGACATGGAGAAGAAAAGTTATGATGGAGGGGGAGATGGTTTGAAAGAGAGGGGAGGGGATAGGATCAAGGGGACAGGAGGTGGGGCGATGAGAGAGAATGAGGTCAGAGATCTCTGCCTCAGACAGGGGAGAAAAAGAGTTTAGACATTTAGTTGGGTCAGTCATGGAGGGTGAGAGGGTAGGAAAGGTGGGTTTAGGGAACCGACGTTTTACAAACGTTGATGGGGATACTGCATTTCTTTTTCCTGGGATTATCAATCTAAATGAATGCACTGACTAATAAAGTACATTGTTAAAACTCAAACTTGAGATTTTAATGGAGCACAGCAGATTTATACTGGGGCATGTGCCGCAGTAAAAAGGGTCCATCAACACCCCTGCGTGAGTGAGATGGGAGCAGGCAGGGATGTCAGGCAAGGCAAGGAGCAAGAACGAGGACCGGTAGGGGTCGGTATCATGGCTTCTAGGTAGTCCAGACTCACCAAAGTGGAAGCCACTGTTAAATCTCTACAGTCTTAAAACACTGTAGGCCTACTCCTGGAACAGGTGGAAGACCTCAAATAGGTCCAGGCATTCTAAATTGAGGAAAGTGAACATACCCAAGGGAAACGAGGACTAGGACCTAACAAACATTGTGTCTGAGTTACTAGTTGGGAAGACAGGTCCCTGTGTTTTCGACAACCCTCCGGAGATAGAGTGGACCCACTACTCCCTTGGTTCCAGAATGTGAGATGTCGGATTATCTTTTTTAATTGCATTCCTCCATTGCCAGGAGAAAGAAAGTCTTAAAATGGGCCAGGCAATGCAAACTGGTTACATTGGCTCTGAGTTGAGAGAGTATACCCAGACATCCGGGCATCGCTGGTCAAAAAGCGAGCTGCGTTCAATGCCGTTAGAAACTAACCTTACTGGAAAAAGAAAATTGGCTGCTGCATGTTACCCATCTCCAGGTGTCATTTCAAAATGGCAACTATTATTTGACATTTCCACAAATAGGCCAGAACTTCTTACCAGTGCGTTGCTCCCACTGGTAGTGGATGCTGAGCATGTCAAAGGGATATCGGGACTAAACACACACTAAAGCCAATGGACATTCATATGTGGACAGTCCTGAAAAAGATGAACAAGAAATAAAGTGATTCCTAACAATTGTTTTAATAACTATATTTTCACTAGCCGTATGCTAAAATTAAACAAATATGTAACCTATTTCCCAAGACTTAAGCGTGGCACAAATGCAATCATGACAGCTACAATTCTCCGTTGCTCACTTTTGTCTGGCAGGAAGCCGAATGAAACTCTTCACTTGTTTTTATGGTTTCATGCAGCATGTAGGGGGTCTTAAACAATGCTTGCAGCAATCTAACTGGCAAAACAAAAGCCAATATTGATAAGTAAAAAAATGAAGACATTTGGCTCACCCTTCAGAGCTTCTGTAATTTCTTACATTGAGTGGATAAAATTGACACTGTTTTATTGTGTGACTCACTCTTGAAATAAGAAGAACAATTCTTGCATCATCTTTAAATAACCAAAGTACATTCTCTTATATTAATGTGGTAGGCTAAAACCTCTTCTTGATCTAGCTGGACAGGAAGAGATGTTTCTACTTCTCTAATGAATTTGATACTGGCTCATAATTTAGGAAAGTCAGTTAACCATGGCAAATACTTACATTAAAGCATTTAGCAGACGCTTTTATCCAAAGCGACTTCCACGAGAGAGCTTTACAAAAGTGCATAGGTCACTGATCATAACAACGAGTGTGTGTACTTGTGTTTGTGTTCCAGCATGCATGTCTGCGAATGTCCAAGTGTATGCATAAATTGCATACAGCCTGAAAAATAATGGCTGTCTCTCTCACCCTCCTTTCTTTCTCTCACTTTCTCTCAGAGATGACACTGTTTGCTGAAGTGTGGCGCTGCTTGTCTCTTGGCACATTGTGTACCCATTAAGAAGGGCCTTCCTCTTCTCAGCTAGCAGCACAGCACAGCAAACTGACATTCGCACAAAGCTAAGTGTTCTCTCTGCTGGGCCCAGCAGAGAAGCTAGATAACTGTCTAGAAGGCTGTGGGTTTTATTTTGATATTAAACCTTATTAAAAGATTAATCTTAACGAAGTCCAACTATGTATACTTAAGGCCAGACAGAAAGCCTATTAGCACAGCAACACTGCTGGTAGGCTACTTAGTCTTTATAATGAGCTGTGTGCTCTGTGCGGGGGTTAAGGGAGGTATACAGTATGGAGGGAGTTAAGGAGGAGGTTTAAAAAATACAATGATTCCAGGGACATTAAATATCACAGCAGCACATTGGAATGTACATTTTTCAACTATTTCCAGTGTCATTGGGAAACAAAACATTATTTGTGCACCCATCCATCCTATCCTCCTCAATCTTTTCCTCAATATAGTTAGCAATAATGTTTCTTAGTCACCATCAAAAGAAGAATCTGAATTGGGTTTCATTCGCCATGTAGGTTTACACAAACACATAATTTACTGTGGCCAGAAGGTGCAAACAATAAACATATATATATAACGTATGGTTTGATGTGATGCAAGATAGGGACTTCCACACTTAATGCAAGCACGCACAGCGCGAAGGGGAAAAATGTTGGCCATTATTTGAGCGCAAAATAGTTTTTTGAGCTTTATGTAAAATAAACATAGCCGTTTTCAATTGGTAAAACCTTGTCTAGTGATGCCATCACTCCAGGCCCTGCTCCCATCCATCCTCCCTGACGCGTATCGTTAAGGTAGGGCCGCCCGGCCCAGCTATCGGTAGCCTATCTGAGAAAACTTTTTGGAAAAGACGGGCTATGGACCCAACCAACTCTATTTGGGAGGGGAAAACTCCCTCACATGGTACAACCCATGCAGAGGCTGCAGTGTCAGAATGCGGAACGTGTGTAGCCTACTTTAAGAGAAGATAGACTAACGTGACAAATGTCAACAACAAAAATATCCTCGACCGGCCCAAAAGTGGCCCACCGGGAACTCTCCCGATTACCCACCCCGGGCCTGGTGGTATACGGAAAGTATTCAGACCCCTTTTAATTTTTCACTCTGTTTCATTGCAGCCATTTGCTAAAATCCAAAAAGTTCATTTTATTTCTCATTAATGTACACTCAGCACCCCGTCTTAACAGAAAAAAACAGAAATGTAGAAATGTTTGCAAATTTATTAAAAAAGAAAAACTTAAATATCACATGGTCATAAGTATTCAGACCCTTTGCTGTGACCCTTTGCTGTGTCCATTTCTTCTGATCTTCCTTGAGATGGTTCTACTCCTTCATTGGAGTCCAGCTGTGTTTAATTAAACTGATTGGACTTGATTAGGAAAGGCACACACCTGTCTATAGAAGACCTTACAGCTCACAGTGCATGTCAGAGCAAATGAGAATCATGAGGTTGAAGGAACTGTCCAAGGAGCTCAGAGACAGAGTTGTGGCAAGGCACAGATCTGGCCAAGGTTACAAAAACTCTTCCTAGACCTGGCCGTCCAGCCAAACTGAGCAATCGTGGGAGAAGAGCCTTGGTGAGAGAGGTAAAGAAGAACCCAAAGATCACTGTGGCTGAGCTCCGGAGATGCAGTAGGGAGATGGGAGAAAGTTCCACAAAGTCAACTATCACTGCAGCCCGACGGAAGCCTCTCCTCAGTGCTAGACATATGAAAGCCCGCGAGTTTGCCAAAAAACACATGAAGGACTCCCAGACTATGAGAAATAAGATTCTCTGGTCTGATGAGACCAAGATTAAACTTTTTGGCGTTAATTCTAAGCGGTATGTGTGGAGAAAACCAGGCACTGCTCATCACCTGCCCAATACAATCCCAACAGTGAAACATGGTGGTGGCCGCATCATGCTATGGGGGTGTTTTTCAGCTGCAGGGACAGGACGACTGGTTGCAATTGAAGGAAAGCTGAATGTGGCCAAGTACAGAGATATCCTGGAAGAAAACCTCTTCCAGAGTGCTCTGGGCCAAAGGTTCACCTTCCAACAAGACAATGACCCTAAGCACACAGCTAACATAACAAAGGAGTGGCTTCGGAACAACTCTGTGACCATTCTTGACTGGCCCAGCCAGAGCCCTAAACCCAATTTAGCATCTCTGGTGAGACCTGAAAATCTCTGTCCACCAACGTTCACCATCCAACCTAACGGAGCTGGAGAGGGGATCTGCAAGGAAGAATGGCAGAGGATCACCAAATCCAGGTGTGAAAAACTTGTTGCATCATTCCCAAGAAGACTCATGGCTGTACTAGCTCAAAAGGGTGCTTCTACTCAACACTGCTTCTACTTTCTTTTTTAATACATTTGCAAAAATGTCTACATTTCAGTTTTTTTCTGTAAAGATGGGGTGCTGACTGTACATTAATGAGAAATAAAATGGAACTTTTTTGATTTTAGCAAATGGCTGCAATGAAAAATGTTAAGGGGTCTGAATACTTTCCGTACCCACTGTATATAAGAATATGAATGGGCAATAGTGCAAATAAGGTGGCTTGTGCATAGTGCAACAGGTGTCGGATGGACTAATAATAGTTAAATGTCATTGGGAGTCCTTGGCCTTGTTGAAAAGGCCAGTAGCGAATGTAAAAAACTGTCCTTGTGTCATGAGGTTTTGGTCCTGATGGACCGCAGCCTTCTGCCAGAGGGGAGTAGCTGGAACAGAGTGTCCAGGGTGGACCACAATCTTCCTCGCTCGCCTCAGGGTTTTCGAGGTGTGCAGGTCCTCGAGGGTGGGCAGATTGCAGCCGATCACCTTCTCAGCAGTGCAGATGATACGCTGCAGTCGGAAGGACGGAAGGACTCAACAGTGTTGACTGGGGAGTCGCACAGGGTGGTGGGGGTGAGAGGAGCTGTATTCTTCCTGAAGTCCACAACCATCTCCACTGTCTTAACCCTTGTGCTGCCTTCGGGTCACATGACCCAAAGGTTCATAACGAACCATCGTTGTGTTTACCCAATTTTACCCAATACAAAAACAAATATTATTTTATTTTAACCTTTGCAATGTGGGGGGTCTGAGACAGCCCAACGGTTAAAGGAAAATGCTTCACTTTGTTTTTGTATGCGGTAAAGTTGTCGCCATACGACGGTGGGTCACAATGACTGATGGGTCCAAATGACCCGAAGATAACACAAGGGTTAAGAGCATTGAGCTATAAGTTGTTCTGGCTGCACCAGGTCACCAGGTTGTCAACTTCCCACCTGTAATCAGACTCGTCCGCAAACTTCAGGAGTTTGACGGACGGATGACTGGAGGTACAGCTGTTGGTGTACAGGGAGAAAAGCAGACGGGAAAGGACGCAGCCCTGAGGAGATCCGGTGCTGATGGACCGGGAGTCAGAGACATGTGTTCCCAGCTAGGTATTGGAAGATTCACCGGTTCGCATCGATGCATCGGCATAAAAGCTCACGACGCGATGGCCCGGATCAAAAAAGTGTGCACCGATACAATGTGGGATGAATCGCAATGCATCGTTTCTAACATTTTTGCATCGGTATAATCCGATGTAGTTATATAGAATCGTGTGTAGGCGAACACCATTTAGTATGTAGAAATGTGACCAATGATTTGTGACCAATAATTTTATATTTAGATAGATTACTCCTCTCGCGCTCTCATCTCCACTGCTGTCAGTGGCCGATTCTCGTCAAGTCTCTCGGCCAAGATCATATTATTTTGCATCTCATTGAATCGCATCGTGTCGAATCGCACTGCATCACAATAGGGGTGAATCGTATCGCATTAGTAGTTGCTTTTATGTATCTTTAATGTATCGGATCGTTGGCAGTGCATCGAGATGTGTATCGCATCGACGCACTGCTTCCTGTCAGACAAGAAGTCTGTGATACACCTGCAGGTGGAGTCGGGCACGTTCAGCTGGGAGAGCTTGTCCTGAAGCAGGGCGGGGATGATGGTGTTGAAGGCAGAGTTGAAGTCCACAAACAGGATCATGGCGTAGGATGCGTAGGATGCTGGGGAGTCCAGGTGCTGTAGGGTGAAGTGATACACTTACCATTATTCTATTTTGTGCCACCTCACCTTCACATATACCATTTGTACCACACTGCCCCAGTGTGTGCATGAAACACACACTAATTTAATCCCGTTGGACAAATTCCTCAATGCCGACAGGCATAAGAGCTCACATTAAACTTCGCTTCGCATCGCTTCCCTATTACGTGTGGTCAGCTCACAATTTACAAAAATTTATTAAACCAATTACATGGAATACTCCACTGCATCTGCCTGCCTGCCTGCCTCTCCCTCCCTCCCTTTCTCTCTTGCAGTCTGTCTTTCTGATGCTCCCTCTCTGTTCTCTGTCTCTGTCAATCTACCTGCATACCCCCACCACTCCTGCTCTCTCCGACAGCCCTCTCTTCTTTTCTCTCTCACCCTCCTTTCTCTTGCTCTACTTCTTAGTAGTGTTTTATCTCTCTACTTTCTGGTGTGTCGGCCAGTCTGTGTAAGCAGCCAGGGAGAGTGTGTTGGCAGCCTGGGTGATGCACTAATACAAGGCCATGATGATTTGTTTAACAAGATTATCGTTACCCGTAACATGCCAGTGCCTCAGCCTATAGAGTCTTAGTCCAAAGCCTGATCCAAAGTGTTCGGGTGTTGGGGGAGACCAACAAACTCAAAAAAAAACACAGACCCGCAATAAACTAAACACCACTCAGAAACACCCACACAGAAACACTTACCAAACCCACACTGGTAGAGATTGACAATTGATAAACACATAATTTTCAAGTCGTCAACCACCCAAGTTTGCTTCCAGTTTAGAACCAGAGATGAATAATTATTTGCAACAAAAGATCTGTATGATATGTGACAAGATTCAAAGGATAAGAGAAGAGGTGGCCCAGGAACAGGGGACTAAGCAAGGTGATCTGGCCAACACATCTTTGATTGCACAAACACAAAATATTTGTATGTTATGTAAATACAGTATGAGGTCAGATTGATAATGGGTTTCACTTTATATAAAATGTACATTTTCTATTGTTTAACAATATCCTGTAGCAATGCCAACAGCATTACAACAGCAATTGATGTACATAGGAATTACTATGAAATCATATAGTTAATGGCATAGAGTATTACAAAAGTGTAAGAAAGCACATCATGGGGAATGGGGTTGAAGGTGTAAGTGGATTATGCAGAGCGGCAGTAGAAGGTTGTGTTACCAAAACCTGATCGGGTAAAACATTAGTAGCTAAACAATTTTTGTGGAACTTTCGAGCTAATGAAAACATATCTTTGATATACAGAAGATGTACATACAGCAACATAAACTAGAGAGGGTAACATTTCTGGGGAAATTGTAGGGTGTGCTTGCTTGCGTCGGTTGCACAGGGGTCCGTTTTTGAATGACATTTTTACAACTGATATTTCTGTATATTTTATATAAAAATGCATACTTATTATTTATAAAGATTACATAGATTTAACAGCATTTTTTTTTGCTGCTCATTTACAATTGAAAATACGAGTGAAGTGTAGAATGAAATAGATGTCTTCTCATTTCCCCAGCAAGAGGCAGCCTCATCGTTGAATCAAAACGAATACATTTGGCAGACCGGTGTAAAAATTAACCTAATCTCTATGACTTAAACGTCCTTTTAAGTGTTTCCCTTCTCGTGATATTTTCAGGCATTTAGCCTACTCATTGCATTCATTCATTAATAAAGAACCCCCTTTGAAGATTATTCTACGACGTTACCGGCAGTAGAAGATGGAATCGCGATTCAAACAGTACCATCTGCTAACTGAAAATATGCCCCCCAAAACGTAAATAAGCTTGACATTTATTTAGTGGAAAATCGCTCATTCATAAAAAGCTCACTGTTAGCGATCATTGTCAGTAACAACACAAAATGAGATATAGCCCTGTGTGAAGCTGCCCCGGTAAATTGTACTACTACAGTACAGTAGGCTACTACAGGGGTTCTCAAACTTTTCATCCCACGACCCCTAAAATAATGGTGCCAGTGACTCGCAACCCCGCATCCACGGAGGTTGTTTACGTATACGTGGGAGTAAAAAATAGGCCCTGGATCTGATCCTGACCGGCCCACCAGAACCTAACCCAAATTTTTGGGCCTTTATTTGAGCGCAAAATATTTTTTTTGCTTGAGTGTAAAATAAACAGATGTTTTTCAATTGGTTACACCTTATCTAGTGAAGGTGATGTATTTTTGTATCTTAATTTTTCAGCCCCACCCTTACGTTTCTTAGCCTGGTTTTCCATCGTTATTCTTCTCCCGGTGCTCCCGATGGCCAGTCCGCTACTGCGGGGCTGTGCCGCGGTGGTGGAATTTCAAGTCATATAATTTTTAATTCTCGTGCTATCAAGAGGTGCTGCAGCACCCTCATCGCTGGTTCCCACGGCCATGGGTATTCCCTCTCCACTGAAATCCAAAACTCAGCCAGTGTCTTGGCTGAGAACGCTGTCTTTAACGTTGTTGCATAGGCTCGTCCAAGTAAACATAAATGATTCGTTCATTTCCCGACTCGGTCTTCGGGTACGAGTATTTGGATCATTTTTCACGTGACCTGCATAGGCTCTGTAGTGGTAGCTAGAGGAAACGCTAGAGGGAACGATTCGTTCATTTCCCGACTCGGTCTTTCTACGAGTCTTTGGATCCTTTTTTCACGTGACCCGTATGTATTTTTTAGTAGAGGAAACAGTTTCCTCTTTCCCTTTCACGTGGCCGCTGTTTTAGTAAGACGTGAATGATATTCGCTCCAGTCATCATACTGACTGGTTTGTTATTTTCACTTTACATTTACACTTACAGTTTAGTGCAGCGTAATTGTTTGCCGTGATAATTAAATGCTAGTGTGATAATAAATGACCAAATCATACAAAATGTCATGATACATTATTTTAATGCAGGAATTTCTTTTAAAATAGTATCTGCTGGTGCACATGTCATGCACTAACCTACACGAGAATATGATACGTGTTTGCAGTGGACGGATAGCCCCCCCCCCCCCCCCCCGTTGAAATGAACGACTGACTCGAAAAAAGATTAGTTCATTTTACTGAACGAGATTCCAAGAACCGAATCAGTAAAATGATCCGAACTTCCCATCACTAGTCGCTTGACAGTTCAACTAATGCGTCCTCCTGCTTGGATGTCAGATGGTTTGCCGTACTTACAGTGAATGGAAAATCAAAAGGCTGATGGCTTTTTTATTTGCATGCATTAATTTAACTTTTTGGCTAAAATATGCTATTTCTAATTGTTTTACAATGTTCCTTGATTTCTGGAAATCATCTTGCGACCCCCCCACTTTGAGAACCACTGGGCTACTAGACTACTGCTGTGTTCGTCTTGGTAGCGATTGCGTTGGTTGAATTGGATTTAACGTTCCGTTGTACGTTTTAGGCAGAAATTAATTATTTTCATGAACAGATTGACAAAGTTTAGGCTGTGGCAATGAAGTTCAGGTTAGTAGTTAGATAGACTTTTGATTTAAGTAAGGGGAGTGCCGAACATGTTCTGTCGCCGTTTGACTTCCTAAACAGCTGTGTAACGTTAGATGTTTTTGTAGCGTAACTGTGTCCAATCCCGACCGTTTTTTAGCTAACATTCTGATAAAATGCCACTTCAAATATTGATAAAAATGATTGTATCACGTGTTCAGCTGATTTACTGACTTCACGTTAAGCTTTAACTTCTTACCTTTCGAGGTAAATATTGTATAAAAAAAAATTGAGTTACCTTAGCCTTTACTAGAGCCGGTAAAATGACGCTGGCGCCGGTAAATTAGCCGTGCGCTACCCTTGTCCAAACCCGACCGCACTTCTAAACACTGGCCGCTGCTGTTTTCCCGGGGATATTAACTTGATCCAGGGTCACCAAACTGACCATCAATGCTGTCAACATATCCGGGGATGTAGTTATGTCCTCCACAATAAGATATCACGCTTCAACATTTCCAAACTATGCGATAAAAACTCAATTTGACTGTATACCACCACCTGCTGGATGTTTTGTTGAACTCTTCTCAAAGTTTGCTAGCCCCATCCCTTCCTCCCCTCGACTAAAGATCACGTCACACATGACGTATTTTCATTGGCTAGACAAAGTAGTGTTAAGCTAGCGTTGAAATACACTCATATGCTAACCGATATAGTAGCAGTACGATGACAACACAGACACACTTGTCAGAGTAAAGATTGTCGCCCAAGCGGTCTTTCGGCCAAAGTAACTTTCCTATATTATTTAGACATGTAAACGTCCATATATGTTCATGAAATTTTACACGTAGATTGTTTGGTATGCCTAAAATAATACTACTTACACTTTGCTGGCGATAGCAAAAGAAAATGCTGGCAAAAAGACCGGAAACTGAGTGTCCAAACCCCGTTCGGGTTTGGACAATAGTAGTTTACAGCGGTCGGGATTGGACACAGTGACGTTAGTGTCTCGCGTAGGCTACAGCGTTGCAGTGAGCTACACTGGTTTGAAACCACAGGTAATGATAATTTCACCCACAAATCGTTTACTTGTAATCTAATGTCATAATAAATCCTAGAACGAAAATATATTTGTGAGGAATGTTTATTTTAACGATTGAAAACAGATGCATCATAGACCACTGTAGTATGTGTTGCCTGGGCAACAGAGGCTAATGTCATAATGCTAATACTTCAGTGAAATAGTAGACTACTGTTTCCGAAAGTAGATGTACTTCCTTAATAATATCAGCTTATATTGTACATTACACATCACAATTGTGTGTCATATCACAAAGTAAAATTAGTAAATAGTTATCACCCTGGCCTCTTTGCTTGTGGCGTTTTTGCAGCTTCCTTGCAGTAAAGCAGTCAGCTTAACTATCTCCCAGAAGTTAACGAGCTGCTAAACTAATGTTCTGCAAGAGTAGTCACGCGAGTTTTCGTGACGTAAGTAGCGTCATTGACTGTGGCTAGCAAGTTAGCCACCGTTAGCTTCACTTTTCGCCACAAAAACGTAATTTCTACTTAAACCGTGCAACGGAACGTAAATCCCAATAGAAGCAACTCAATCACTACCAAGACGAAACTTTTGACACTTATGTTGTCTATGTAGGCCAAATATTGACTGAGTTTTAGGGGGGCAAAAAGAATGATAACTAGAGAGGGTACAATTTCTGGGGAAATTGTAGGGTGTGCTTGCTTGCGTCGGTTGCACAGGGGTCCGTTTTTGAATGAAATTTTTACAACTGATATTTCTGTATATGTTATATAAAAATGCATACTTATTATTTATAAAGATTACATAGATTTAAAAGCATATTTTTTTTGCTGCTCATTTACAACTGAAAATACGAGTGAAGTGTAGAATGAAATAGATGTCTTCTCATTTCCCCTGCAAGAGACCGCCTCATCGTTGAATCAAAACGAATACATTTGGCAGACCGGTGTAAAAATTGACCTAATCTCTATGACTTAAACGTCCTTTTAAGTTTTTCCCTTCTTGTGATATTTTCAAGCATTTAGCCTACTCATATTGCATTCATTCATGAATAAAGAACCCCCTTTGAAGATTATTCTACGACGTTACCGGCAGTAGAAGATTGAATCACGATTCAAACAGTACCATCTGCTAACTGAAAATATGCCCCCCAAAACGTAAATAAGCTTGACATTTATTTAGTGTAAAATCGCTCATTCATAAAAAGCTCACTGTTAGCGACCATTGTCAGTAACAACGCAAAATGCGATATAGCCCTGTGTGGAGAAGCTGCCCCGGTAAATTGTACTACTACGGTACAGTACTAGACTACTGCTGTGTTCGTCTTGGTAGCGATTGCGTTGGTTGAATTGGATTTAACGTTCCGTTGTACGGTTTAGGCTGAAATTAATTATTTTCATGAACAGATTGACAACGTTTAGGCTGTGGCAATGAAGTTCAGGTTAGTAGTTAGATAGACTTTTGATTTAAGTAAGGAGAGTGCCGAACATGTTCTGTCGCTGTTTGACTTCCTAAACAGCTGTGTAGTGTAGATGTTTTTGTAGTGTGTCTCGCGTAAGCTACAGCGTTGCAGTGAGCTACACTGGTTTGAAACCACAGGTAATGGTAATTTCACCAACAAATCGTTTACTAATGTCAGAATAAATCCTACAACGAAAATGTATATGTGAGGAATGTTTATTTTAACGATTGAAAACAGATAACGCTACATCATAGACCACTGTAGTATGTGTTGCCCGGGCAACACAGGCTAATGTCATGATGCTAATACTTCAGTGAAATAGTAGACTACTGTTTCCGAAAGTAGATGTACTTCCTTAATAATATCAGCTAATATTGTACATTACACATCACAATTGTGTGTCATATCACAAAGTAAAATGAGTAAATAGTTATCACCCTGGCCTCTTTTCTTGTGGCGTTTCTGCAGCTGCCTTGCAGTAAAGCTATAGTTAGCCTAGCTATCCCCCAAGTTAACAGATGCGAAACAAATGTTCTGCCAAAGGTAGTCACGCGTGTTTTCGTGACGTTAGTAACGTCAGTGACTGTGGCTAGCAAATTAGCCACCGTTAGCTTCACTTTTTGCCACAAAAACTTAACTTCAGCCTAAACCATGCAACAGAATGTAAATTCCAATAGAAGCAACTCAATCGCTACCAAGACGAAACTTTTGACACCTACTTTGTCTATGTAGGCCAAATATTGACTGAGTTTTAGGGGGGCAAAAAGAATAATAATAATATATATGTGAGAGAACAAAGGTTGTGCCCTTGCCGAAGGCAAAGCACACCCAATAAACATAAATTGTATTAAAATAACATGGACATAAAATAATGCACTTACTTCAACTGTTAACGCCATTGGACACCAGTGGATTCGGTACCGAATCCACTGGTTATCCACAGGGCCGAACCCCAAAAATCAGGATTCGGTGCATCCCTACCATAGACTTATATATTAATAGACACAGCTAGATCTTTCTTCCAAGATTACGTCCCCATTCATTTCTATGAAAAGTGCTCAGTGGCGCAGTGATGCAAGCGAGAGCGCGAAATGGACCGCGCCATCTTTCCAGACCGACTCGTCCGGTCTTGTGCAGAACCTTGTTCCTACCTCCGAAACTCGTGCATGCTTGCAAACAGCTGTACACGTCATACTTTGCGACAACCAGTCACAAGCTTGTCAGCTGGAACTAAGGCATTGCAGAAAACTGTCAGAATGTGGTAGGCCTACAAGTCCGATCAAGAAGCAGATACATGTGAACTTTACGAAAATCAATACTATTAGTACTGTAGTATTATACGTGCAGGGCCTATTCGTTGCTCTTTTTGCTCTGTGTTTTTAGTTTGACTGCTTAAGTTTTGTGTCGGATTAAAGAAACTGTAAACTTGAATATCTGGCTCCATCGTTGTTCTAGCTCGGCAAAGCAAGCTAAATTAAGCCTACATATGTTACTATTATAATGATGATGAGTGTTGCTTACTATTACTAGCTTATTGTTAATGCCATCGTTGTGGTGTTAACTGACAAAGTTCTAAGAATATATTTGTTATAACGACCATAACAATATTGTGGTTATCAGACATGATTTATACATCTTTGTCTTTGCTCCAGAATAACATGTCAACAATCTATAATGACGCCGTAACATGCCACGATATTATAACTAATTATATTAGGCTATAATTGGGTGTGCTTTGCCTTCGGCAAGGGCACAACCTTTGTTCTTTCACATATATATTTATTATTATTTATTTATTTTCCAAACCCCTAAGCCTTCATCAATATTTGGACTACATAGACAACGTCGATGTCAAAAGTTTCGTCTTGGTAGCGATTGAGTTTCTTGTATTTTTATTTACGTTCCGTTGCACGGTTTAAGTAGAAATTATGTTTTTGTGGTGAAAAGTGAAGCTAACGGTGGCTAACTTGCTATCCACAGTCAATGACGCTACTTAACGTCATGAAAACTCGCGTGACTACCTCCAGCAGAACATTAGTTTAGTAGTTTGTTAACTTCTGGGAAATAGCTAGGCTATCTGCTTTACTGCAAGGCAGCTGCAGAAACACCACAAGCAAAGAGGCCAGGGTGATACCTATTTATTCATTTTACTTTGTGATATGAAACACAATCGTGAAGTGTAATGTACAATATAAACTGATATTATTAAGGAACTACATCTACTTTCGGAAACAGTAGTCTACTATTTCACTGAAGTATTAGCATCATGACATTAGCCTCTGTTGCCCGGGCAACACATACTACAGTGGTCTATGATGCATCTGTTTTCAATCGTTAAAATAAACATTCCCCACAAATACATTTTCGTTCTAGGATTTATTATGACATTACATTACAAGTAAACTATCTGTTGGTGAAATTATAATTACCTGTGGTTTCAAACCAGTGTTGCTCACTGCAACGCTGTAGCCTACTGTACGCGAGACACTACAAAAACATCTACACAGCTCTGCCGTGCAAAGGCTAACCGCAGTTACTTCATTTTTGTCAAAATTGAGTTTTAAGTTAAATTGAACTTCTCAATATCTGTTTTATCTTGGTTTAAGAGTTCAATCTTGCTCCGTTTTCGTGAAAAGGGGTATAAAAAATTGCAGTAACTACAAAATCAAACTTAAAACCGAAGCAAACCGCAGTAAATGTACCAGCTCCACCAGCTCTTCCATGGGGACCCCGAGGTGTTCCCAGGCCAGCCGAGAGACATAGTCCCTCCAGCGTGTCCTGGGTCTTCCCCGGGGCCTCTTCCCAGTGGGACGTGCCCAGAACACTTCACCAGGGAGGCGTCCAGGAGGCATCCTTATCAGATGCCCGAGCCACCTCAACTGGCCCCTCTTGACGTGGAGGAGCAGCGGTTCTACTCTGAGCCCCTCCCGGATGACGGAGCTTCTCACTCTATCTCTAAGGGAGAGCCCGGACACCCTGCGGAGAAAACTCATTTCGGCCGCTTGTATTCGCGATCTCGTTCTTTCGGTCACTACCCACAGTTTGTGACCATAGGTGAGGGTAGGAACGTAGATCGACTGGTAAATAGAGAGCTTCGCCTTTCGACTCCGCTCCTTCTTCACCACGACGGACCGATGCAGAGCCCGCATCACTGCGGACGCCGCACCGATCCGCCTGTCGATCTCACGCTCCATCCTTCCCTCATTCGTGGACAAGACCCCGAGATACTTGAACTCCTCCGCTTGGGACAAGATCTCCTCCCCGACCCGGAGATTGCACTCCACCCTTTTCTGGTCGATAACCATGGCCTCAGATTTGGAGGTGCTGATTCCCATCCCAGCCGCTTCGCATTCGGTTGCGAACCGCTCCAGTGAGAGCTGAAGGTCACGGCTCGATGAAGCCAACAGGACCACATCATCTGCAAAAAGCAGCGACCCGATCCTGAGGTCACCAAACCGGACTCAACGCCCTGGCTGCGCCTAGAAATTATGTCCATATAAGTTATGAACAGAATCGGTGACAAAGGGCAGCCCTGGTAGAGTCCAACCCTCACTGGGAATAAGTTCGACTTACTACCGGCAATGCAGACCAAACTCTGGCACCGGTCGTACAGGGACCGAACAGCCCCGATCAGGGAGTCCGGTACCCCGTACTCCCGGAGCACCCCCCACATGAGCCCCCAAGGGACACGGTCGAACGCCTTTTCCAAATCCACAAAACATGTGTAGACTGGTTGGGCGAACTCCCATGCACCCTCCAGAACCCTGCCGAGGGTATAGAGCTGGTCCACAGTTCCACGGCCGGGACGAAAACCACATTGCTCCTCCTCAATCCGAGGTTCGACAATCCAACGGACCCTCCTCTCCAGAACCCCTGAATAGACTTTCCCAGGGAGACTGAGGAGTGTCATCCCCCTAAAATTGGAGCACACCCTCCGGCCCCCCTTTTTAAAGAGGGGAACCACCACCCCGGTCTGCCAGTCCAGAGGCACTGTCCCCGATGCCCTGCCACCGCGGAGCTTTTCAACCACCTCGGCGACCTCAGCCCCAGAGATAGAAGGGCCCCCCCCAATGTCCCCAGACTCTGCCTCCACGTCGGAACGCGTGTTGGTGGGATTAAGGAGGTCTTCAAAGTATTCCTTCCACCGATCCAGGACGTCCCCCGTCAGCAGCGCACCATCCCCACCATATACAGCGTTGACAGTGCACTGCTTCCCCCTCCTTAGTCGCCGAATGGTGGTCCAGAACCTTTTCGAAGCCGTTCGGAAGTCATTCTCCATGGCCTCGCCAAACTCCTCCCACGCCCGGGTTTTTGCCTCCGCGACCACCAAAGCCACATTCCACTTGGCCTGCCGGTACACATCAGCTGCCTCTGGATTCCTACCAGCCAACAAAGTCCGATAGACCTCCTTCTTCAGCTTGACGGCTTCCCTCACCTCCGGCATCCACCACCGGGTCCGAGGGTTACCCCCGCGACATGCCTCAACAATGGAGGCCCGGAACGTGGCCCATTCGGACTCAATGCTCCCGGCCTCCCCCAAGACATGATCGAAGCTCTCCCGGAGGTGGGAGTTGAAGCTCCTTCTGACAGGGTATTCTGCCAGCCGTTCCCAGCAGACCCTCACATTACGTTTGGGCCTGCCAGGCCTGACCGCCGTCTTCCCCCACCATCGTAGCCAACTCACCAGTCAGTTGACAGCTCCGCCCCTCTCCTCACCCGAGTGTCCAAGACATTCGGCCTCAGATCCGACGACACGACTTCAAAGTCTATCATCGAACTGAGACCTTGGGTGTCTTGGTGCCAAGTGCACATATGGACACCCTTATGCTTGAACATGGTGTCTGTTATGGACAAGCCGTGTCTAGCACAGAAGTCCAACAACAAAACACTGCTCGGGTTCAGATCGGGGGGGGGGCGTTCCTCCCAATCACGCCCCTCCAGGTCTCACTGTCATTGCCCACATGAGCATTGAAGTCCCCCAGGAAGACGAGGGCATCTCCGGGAGGAGCGCTTTCCAGCACCCCTCCTAGAGACTCCAAAAAGGGTGGGTACTCTGCGCTGCCGTTTGGTGCGTAAGCACAATCAACAGTGAGGACCCGTCCCCCCACCCGAAGGCGGAGGGAGGCTACCCTCTCGTCCACCGGGGTGAACCCCAATGCCCAGCTCAACGCCTCTCACCGAGGGCAACTCCAGAGTGGAAGAGAGTCCAGCCCCCCTCTCAAGGAGACTGGTTCCGGAGCCGATGCTGTGCGTTGAGGCGAGGCAGACTATATCTAGCCGAACTTCTCTACCTCGCGCACCAGCTCCGGCTCCTTTCCCGCCAGCGAGGTGACGTTCCACGTCCCTAGAGCTAGCTTCTGCAGCCGAGGATCGGACCGCCAAGGCCCCCGCCTTCGGCCGCCGCCCGTCTCACACTGCACCCAACCCCCATGACCCCTCCTGCGGATGGTGAGCCCACTGGAAGGGGGTCCCACGTTGTCTCTTCGAGCTGTGCCCGACCGGGCCCCATGGGAAAAGGCCCGGCCACCAGGCGCTCGCCATCGAGCCCCACCCCTGGCTCCAGGAGGGGCCCGCTTCCGGGCACGGGCAACTGAGAACCATTGTTTGTTTTCTTCATGGTAGGTTTTGAGCCATGCTTTGTCTGGTCCTTCGCCTGGAACCTGTTTGCCTTGGGTGACCCAACCAGGGGCATAAAGCCCCCGACAACATAGCTTCCAGGATCACTAAGACATGCAAACCCCTCCACCGCGGTAAGGTGGTGACTCAGGGAGGGGAACATGAGACTATACACAGGAATTATATTATTTAATCTAATAATGTGTCACTCGGCGAGGGCCCCCGTTCTCGTCTAGTGATGCAAGACCGGTTGCGTTGGAGCAGGGCTGGGACAAAAAATCGGCCCTGGCATTTTTGGGCCAGGCAGATTGGGTCAGGCGAGTGCCAATTAAGGAAATTAACCAATAGGCCACTGTCAGTTCTCTATGGGCCGGCCCGACCAAAAAAACAAAAATACAATAGGCCGCTGTCAGTTCTTTATGTGCCGGCGCGAAAAAAAATGCATATCGGCGATTCGGCCCAAAAGTGCATCGGCCCACCAGGCAAATGCCCGGTTTGCCAGATGGCCAGTCCAGCCCTGCATTGGAGGGGTCCATAAACATATAAATATTATAGTAAATCATAGTAAATTGACAAAGTTAAAATTTTAAAGTGTAAAGTTTAAAGTGTACTAAATGACCTAAAAAGTGGGCCAATTCAGTTTACTTAGTACAAAAATAGTATATAAATATGTACACTGCTAGTATACTTTAGGTACCATGATAAAAGTATACTTTTTATACTTAAGTATACTTAATAAATTAAACTTGAAGTATACTTCTTTTTTGTAAGGGGTGGCCTATCAGCTGACTGAGGACCATGGAAAGGGGGGGGACGGGACGCCTCAGACCAGTGCATGCGGCAGCCTGTGCCACTGTCCATGATGCTGGCGGCACTTCGGCAGCTCAAATTATTTGGTACTAGTAAAATATTGTGAAATCCAAGCTCAGAATATGTTAAAATACATACTACAGTATGGCATCTTGACTGTTAATGGGCTGTGACATTGTGGGGGGGTGTCTGTATTGTATTGTTTTCATGGTCATATTCATATTGACAGTGTGTGTGAAATTGAATCTGTTTCTGAAGAATGAAGGTGCAGAGTTTGTATTGTATGTGAAAGTCAAACTGAATAAATCTATCCACTAGACTTGTGCATTGTCAACCAAGTGGTCACTAGAACCCCTGCAATTTTCAAGAGAATACCATATTGTCATAGCCATACCATATTGAAAAGACCCTCTGGACCTAACCTGAACCTTCTCTGTTAGCAATCCTTTTATATGTTTTTCTTTAGAATGACCTTCTATACAATGACCTTCCTGTCAATATCAAGCTGAGTGAACTGGACTAAGGCAACTATTCAGATAAAGTCACGTTAGAATATTTGTTCGTGTATGTGTGTGCACGTGTGTATGTTTATGCTGTGTGTGGAGGAAAAGAGTGCCGATTGTGTAGTATTGAAGTGGTATTTTGACTGGCAGTTATAGTAGGGGACTCCACATAGCGCTAACCTTGATGGCACACCATCAAAACTCAAGAGATGGTCAGCCATGACCAATCCGCTCTTTAAAGTGTCTTAGTAATGGCAGTGCTGTCCGAGAAGACTAATTCCATGCCTGGCTGTGTACGTAGTACAGATCCCTGAGGCTCTTTGAATCAAGACAAATATAAAAGATGACAGTTGAACTAGTGGAGCATGCATCTGCTGCCTTAAGATTTCCTTCCCCTCTCTGCTAATTGATAGGAACATTTAAAGGCAGGAATAATGTAAATCTCTATGAGGAGAAGATCTAGCCAGGCACTGTACTGTACTATGCCACTCATAAATAAATGCATGGACAGAGCAGTAATATATGACAATGAACCAGATTGGAAGCACCCAATGGGGCCAATATGGGGTCTTTCTTCTAATCCACAAATTTTTAAGTTGCAGAGAGAGAAGTTCTGTCTGGGAGAAACAAAGGTATTTCACAGTGAAGGGCACCTACTCTCCCTCTGGCAGAGAAAGTGACATGGACATATGGAGGGAAGGAAGGGCTTTAAAAGGAGGAGAGAAAGGCTTTTGGAGGGGATTATGGTGATTTAAGATATTTCCCATTCCCCACTACAACTCCTCCCTCTGGTTTTCCCAGTCATGATGAAACGTAATAAAGACACTCCATCCTGCCTTTTATTCAAGCTTTACGTTTTCCACACTACCTACTATCAGTAGTGTGTGCATGAGTGTGGTGTGTGAACACGCAGGTGTTTGTGTACATAATGTGTGCATATATTGGTGTGTGTTTTAGAGAAATTGTGTGTGTGTCTCTGTGTGTGTGTGTGTGCAGGTGTGTGTAGTGTGTGTACACTCAGCCTTACTCCCATTTGCTCCCTCCATCTTGCCTACTCTTCATCTTCATGGCCATACGCAATCGACTGAGACGGCAGGCTTCAGCAGGTGCAACAAGAGGAGGGACTGTAAATTAACAAAATCCCATCACTGTAGAGATAAAGGACAGAATAAATTGTCAGATGTGAAAAAAACAAGAACAACCTGAGTCTGTCCTGACTTTTTTATTTCCCATCCTCTCTATCGTTCTCTTCAGTTTCCTCTTGTGCTTCATAATTTTTCCTCTTTCACTACCTCACTCTCTTAATCCCTTCTATTTGGTTAATGTGTTGCTTCTTCTGCCTCATGGTGCCAATGTGTTGTCTTTGTCTTTATCAGTTCATGGAAGGGAGGCTTTCTCCTGCCTGTCCACTCCCTTGGTGCAGAAATACTAGAATTAACACACCACTGGAGAGTGTCACACTGGTAACTAAAGCACAGATAGGACTAAATCATATGTGCTTGTCTATTGTCGATTGAAAAGAAGTCTCCTCAAGAATAGTAAAACAAGAAAACTTGCAAAGATGTTTTGCTTGTCCTAACAAGTTCAAATTTAGAGTCATTTTTAGAAGTTTTGGGGTTAGAATTTGTGTTAGGGTTAGAAGTTAAGCATAGTTTTAGGGTTAGGAGCCATTGTCAGGTTTAGGGTTAAGGTTAGGTTTTAGGGTTAAGGTCAGGGTAAGGGTTAAGTTTAGGGTTAGGAGTTAGGTCAAATGTCATTTTGTGGGGAGTAGACCAATACATCGATTGCACACCGAAACATAGATATTCAGATAAACAAACATACTGTGGCAACATACTTTAGCAAGGCCTGCTGAAGTGTGTGAAGTAGAGACCATTACATGGAATACCACATGTGTTCCTCATCGTGTGTGTGTGTGTGGGGGGGGGGGTTAGTTTCGGAGAGACCAAAAACAGTAAGAGGTGTAAGAAGTGTAGAAGCAAGAGAATTAAAAGAAAATGTATAGGGTTACAGAAATAGAAAATGAATAGAAGGAAAGTGAGTGATAAAGAACAAAGGTAGCAAACTGATGGTGAAACTGAGAAAGGTGGGGGAAGAGGGAAAGAAAAGGATAATGCCCCTTTTTAAGGAATCATTTTTTATTATGACAGAGTTTACGTGTATGTGTGCATATGTTTTAATACTTAGCCCCGGACTTGAAAATGTATATTTAATATATCAGTGTTTGTTTGCAAATCCCACGTCAAAGAACAGTTGTTATTGTTGAAAGCCTCCAGTGTTTCCACCATCTTAACGAAAAGCAGAAATCAATGGGAAAGTGAGTTGTGAGATATATATGTTCTCACAGCTGAAAAGACCTACTGTCCACACGTCATCTGACTTATTTGACTATCTTCAGGGGAAAGTTCTCGCAGTTGAAATCTGGCTTACAATGGGCTACAGGAGCTGTTTAGTTCCTTTTTTTGTTTGTTTTTTGTTTTTGTCATTTAGCAGACACTCTTATCCAGAGCGACTTACAGTAAGTACAGGGAGATTCCCCCCGAGGCAAGTAGGGTTAAGTGCCTTGACCAAGGACACAATGTCATTTGGCACGGCCGGGAATCAAACTGGCAACCTTCAGATTACTAGCCTGATTCCCTAACCGCTCAGCCATCTGACTCCCTTAAAGGCTTTTGGAACTTGCTGTAGAAACACGGTTTCATATGGTCAAATGATTTATGAATTACAATTCTACTGATATGCATACATGCAAAACCCTCTGTATGTTTTCCTAAGAAAGGCTTGGATCTACACCACACTGTGGTCTCTGAGGTTTTAAAGTATGTAGGTTTTTGAACCTACCAAAAAGTGTTACTAAAAACTTGCATGCCTGCCAAAAATATCACATGCTTGCCCCAGCAGCAGGATGAAACCAGGTTATTTGTGCATGGGAAGGGAATCAAATAGGGATGAATACAACCCCATCTGGAACACACATACAAAGATGCACACAGAAACATACACACATGCCCAAACACACACACCCCAAGCACTTCAGATGCCCCCGAACAGCAACATGAATCAATTTGACTGTCTCTTCATGTTTGAGTGGCCACATCGCAACGGCACAAAACCCATCAGCTACACGACAGCCAGAGAGGCAACACCGCATGTCACATGATATGGATGCACCATCACGTGCCTATCCTCAGCCAGTGCAGCTGCCAAGGTCTCCTGGTACAAGCGGCAGACAGACACTACTTCCTATACATCATATAGGAGCATTACTGCACAGTCCATCATCAACCAGTGCAGAAATAATCTGTACATAAATGCATGTCACAATTGTGCATAAGCCAACTGTCACAGAGCTACCGCGAAAGGAGTTGCAGTGGATGATGCCATGGAAAGCATTGTAGCTGGCTTCACAGATGACTGCAGCGGAATAAAGACAGACACCCCTGTACAGTCTATGAGATATCTTATGGACAATAGTGTGAACGGAGGAATTAACTATTCCCATTCTTTGTTCAGTAGATACAGTAAAAGGGCTATAAGGCTACGGATGCGTCCACAGTAGCCCGGGTAAATACAAATACGTGTATTCGAAATGAAAACGATCTCCGTCCACACTAACACGGGTACATGACAATCATTGTCATGGTTACGCCACTTTTGAATTAAATTATTAAATGAAATCATACTCGACCGTAACCACATATCTTAAAAAATGCATTGATTTGTCATGGCTCTCCTCCGAGTTTTGACTACTCTCTGACTGTGTGAGTTGGCTCGGCCCTCCCTCATGCAGGATTGACAGGAACAGAATGTGAGGATGATCGTGTGCGCCTTTAAGCCTACAAGTATTTTTTTGTTGTTCTTTGAATTAGTCAATTATTTTAAATACAATTAAAATTCCTTATTTCATAATCATTTAGTTTTTATAGGCTGTATTAATCTATTATAAATAGAGTCGGCTCTTCAGATATGCGAGCCAGCTCCCGACGTTCACCTTCAAGAGCCGGCTCTTAGAGCCGGATCGTTCGCGAACGACCCATCACTAGTTTGAACCGTCTTCTCTGCCTTGTCCCCCTATTGTTCAGCCACACCAAGTACAGCGCTCGCCTTCTGCGTAGGAGTAACGCGTATACTACTTGTACTTGAAGTACACTAACTAAACTTGTAAATAAATTATAGAAACCGAGCAGCATTCCTTTCACTTTCCATGTTCATCTTGACGTTATAGCCTTTCGAACGCAAGCTACCCCCAGTGCCATAGCAACTAGGGGGAGTCAGGTGGCTGAGCGGTTAAAGAATCGGGCTAGTAATCAGAAGGTCGCTGGTTCGATTCCCGGCCGTGCAAAATGACGTTGTGTCCTTGGGCAAGGCACTTCACCCTACTTGCCTCGGGGGAATGTCCCTGTACTTACTGTAAGTCGCTCGGGATAAGAGCGTCTGCTAAATGACTAAATGTAAATGTAACTAGGGTTGCCACCTTCAATACAGAAAAATAAGGGACGCCTGCCGTAGCGGGGGCATGATGACCACAGGTCCAATGACGCAAATGGCCCAAAAATATGAGACAAACCCCGTTCCGTATTGATTCAAAACGGGACGCGCTATTTTAATCTAAAATACGGGACGATTCCGTATTTTAAGGGACGGGTGGCAACCCTAAATGGCAACTGAACATCATTTACATTTAGTCATTTAGCAGACGCTCTTATCCAGAGCGACTTACAGTAAGTACAGGGACATTCCCCCCGAGGCAAATAGGGTGAAGTGCCTTGCCCAAGGACACAACGTCAGTTGGCATTACCGGGAATCGAACTGGCAACCTTCGGATTGCTAGCCCGATTCCCTCACCGCTCAGCCCCCTGACTCCACATATCCAGTGTGCGAATTGTTTTCAGCACCCACAGCCTACGGAGAACCATAAACGAAGTCTATCCGTCCGTTTCCGTCCGTATCCGTCCGCCTGCCCATCCGTAAACGGAGTTGGAGTAGCATATTTCGGCCTTTAGTGTGGACGGGAGGTGCAAACGCAGACATATGCGTTTCTAAATTTAACCGGGCTAGTGTGGATGGGGCCTAAGTTTGTCCTTGGGAAAATAGATGATTACGTAAGCAGTGGAATGTAAAGCTACTTTATGAACACTAATCAGTTTCATAATCTGCTTTAACCCTGTAAGACCCCTTGTTGTAATATTACAACGTCACCTTTAGTTGTCCAAAAAACACATTTTCCCCAATTTTTTTGGGGAAAGACCCCATTTTCATAGCCATTGGGTCTTATTGTATTACCTTGCAATGCCATTGGATACTAAATGTATATATAGATCTGGCTATAAGGCCATGAATTCATTCCACCAACCAACTTTCCTGGAAGCGAATCTCCTTGTTTCATTGGACTGGATATATCAACATTAAAGTAAGTAAATTCCATGCAAAAAAAGTGATTTTTTGAATATGTAGTTCATGTAAATACTAAGCTATTGTGGAATTCATGCATCACATTTGATTTTCAGCTTGTTTTGTCTTTGTTGTAATTTTACAACGTTGGGTCAAAATGTTAGCTAAAATAGCAATTGCACCTTGCACTCTACATGGAGACATTACACTTCTCGAATGTTCAGATACAGGATAAATACTTACAGAAATATAATGTATTTGATGATTCATGTAACGGATAGCAGGTTGAACTTTATGATCCTTGAGGCACACAACCAACACGGTGATAAGATGTAAATTCTGGAGAAGGCAGGCCGGAAGGAGTCACGACAATTATAAAAAGGGTTGACTCGGTTTTATTAGCTTGACGTCAAATCATGCCACCAATCCACAACAGAGTGGATAGCATGAGTGAAGACTCTCTCTTACAAGAGTGCTTAAATACAGTATCTGGACATGTTCAAACATAGAATGCACAGAATCGCTTCCTTAACGGGTCTTCAGTGGTCAGTACACTGATACACTAGAACGTTCAGCAGGTGAAGTGGTCGTTAATCACATAAGCCTTATTGGGTGTGCTCAAGCCTTCGGCGAGAGCACAACCTTTGTTCTCTCACATATATATTATTATTATTATTAGTTAGTTTTTTTAGTTTTTGCCCCCCTAAAACTCAATCAATATTTGGCCTACATAGACAACGTAGGTGTCAAAAGTTTCGTCTTGGTAGCGATTGAGTTGCTTCTATTGGAATTTACGTTCCGTTGCATGGTTTAGGCTTAAGTTAAGTTTTTGTGGCGAAAAGTGAAGCTAACGGTGGCTAATTTGCTAGCCACAGTCACTGACGTTACTAACGTCACTGTGTCACTAACGTCACGAAAACACGTGTGACTACCTTGCAGAACATTCGTTTCGCATCTGTTAACTTGGGGGATAGCTAGGCTAACTATAGCTTTACTGCAAGGCAGCTGCAGAAACGCCACAAGAAAAGAGGCCAAGGTGATAACTATTTACTCATTTTACTTTGTGATATGACACACAATTGTGATGTGTAATGTACAATATAAGCTGATATTATTAAGGAAGTACATCTACTTTCGGAAACAGTAGTCTACTATTTCACTGAAGTATTAGCATCATGACATTAGCATCATGACATCAAGACCACTGTAGTATGTGTTGCCCGGGCAACACATACTACAGTGGTCTATGATGTAGCGTTATCTGTTTTCAATCGTTAAAATAAACATTCCTCACATATACATTTTCGTTGTAGGATTTATTCTGACATTAGAAAACGATTTGTTGGTGAAATTACCATTACCTGTGGTTTCAAACCAGTGTAGCTCACTGCAACGCTGTAGCTTACGCGAGACACACTACAAAAACATCTACACTACACAGCTGTTTAGGAAGTCAAACAGCGACAGAACATGTTCGGCACTCTCCTTACTTAAATCAAAAGTCTATCTAACTACTAACCTGAACTTCATTGCCACAGCCTAAACGTTGTCAATCTGTTCATGAAAATAATTAATTTCAGCCTAAACCGTACAACGGAACGTTAAATCCAATTCAACCAACGCAATCGCTACCAAGACGAACACAGCAGTAGTCTAGTACTGTACCGTAGTAGTACAATTTACCGGGGCAGCTTCTCCACACAGGGCTATATCGCATTTTGCGTTGTTACTGACAATGGTCGCTAACAGTGAGCTTTTTATGAATGAGCGATTTTACACTAAATAAATGTCAAGCTTATTTACGTTTTGGGGGGCATATTTTCAGTTAGCAGATGGTACTGTTTGAATCGTGATTCAATCTTCTACTGCCGGTAACGTCGTAGAATAATCTTCAAAGGGGGTTCTTTATTCATGAATGAATGCAATATGAGTAGGCTAAATGCTTGAAAATATCACGAGAAGGGAAAAACTTAAAAGGACGTTTAAGTCATAGAGATTAGGTCAATTTTTACACCGGTCTGCCAAATGTATTCGTTTTGATTCAACGATGAGGCTGTCTCTTGCAGGGGAAATGAGAAGACATCTATTTCATTCTACACTTCACTCGTATTTTCAGTTGTAAATGAGCAGCAAAAAAAATATGCTTTTAAATCTATGTAATCTTTATAAATAATAAGTATGCATTTTTATATAACATATACAGAAATATCAGTTGTAAAAATGTCATTCAAAAACGGACCCCTGTGAAACCGACGCAAGCAAGCACACCCTACAATTTCCCCAGAAATTGTACCCTCTCTAGTTTGTACATGATTTTCCTCACTGTCTCCCCACTGTCTGGACTGCATGCTATATTCTGCTCAGAGGGGGCCTCGCTGTATGACCTCTTGACCTTACAGAGACACACGCTGTACATGTACCCAGAAACTCTGCCTTACACACGGTGAGGTAATTTATAAAAATATAAATGTATTGATATACAGCTCTAAAAACAGAATACTCCGTTGTAAGCGCTTCACAATTTTACATCTGGTGCCAACAGCTAGGGTGGGCCAACCCCCAGGGGACTATTGTGAAAATGGGCCTATGCCTTACAAGTAAAAGCACCGCAACAGATATCAAATCCACAGCAAATCCACAACAAACCCACAGCACGCAATACGTAACCGTGCACTATGCATATATACAACAAACCGGCAATAGGCTCATAACCCAAAACCTCCCATGGGAATAGCATAAATACACAGATTGGCATAAATAAGAATTAGCCACCTAAGACCACACTTGAACAGAGGAATATTAAAGTGGAACACTTCTATAAGAGGATTTATCAATAGTTATGCCGGCAGTCCATACACCACTCACGACGCGGACAATGACCCAAAGTTCCAGTGTACCGTAGTCGCAACCGTCCTGCTGTTCCACCGAGAGTCCTTTCCCCGCAGTGGCTCGTACGCGCTTCCCCCAGAACTGCGGAAGAAGACAATATAATCAGGACGCACACTGGTAGCGAAAGTAAATCACCATTTCACGGCAATGTGAGATAGGCAAGAGTATTTCCTTTTTGTAGGAATAGAGGGCGTCGTATCTCTACGGTTTCCTTGGCGTTGTCTCATTGAGAGCGATGTACTAGTTGGGTGTGCTCAAGCCTTCGGCGAGAGCACAACCTTTGTTCTCTCACATATATATTATTATTATTATTTTTATTTCTTTTTGCCCCCCTAAAACTCAGTAAATACTTGGCCTACATAGACAACGTAGGTGTCAAAAGTTTCGTCTTGGTAGCGATTGAGTTGC
Organism: Osmerus mordax; assembly: GCF_038355195.1. Taxonomy (NCBI): domain Eukaryota; kingdom Metazoa; phylum Chordata; class Actinopteri; order Osmeriformes; family Osmeridae; genus Osmerus; species Osmerus mordax. The sequence goes on along the minus strand of NC_090072.1, from coordinate 9,466,224 downwards.
TTCTATTGGAATTTACGTTCTGTTGCATGGTTTAAGCGTAAGTTAAGTTTTTGTGGCGAAAAGTGAAGCTAACGGTGGCTAATTTGCTAGCCACAGTCACTGACGTTACTAACGTCACTGCGTCACTAACGTCACGAAAACACGCGTGACTACCTTTGCCAGAACATTCGTTTCGCATCTGTTAACTTGGGGGATAGCTAGGCTAACTATAGCTTTACTGCAAGGCAGCTGCAGAAACGCCACAAGCAAAGAGGCCAGGGTGATAAATATTTACTCATTTTACTTTGTGATATGACACACAATTGTGATGTGTAATGTACAATATAAGCTGATATTATTAAGGAAGTACATCTACTTTCGGAAACAGTAGTCTACTATTTCACTGACATATTAGCATCATGACATTAGCCTGTGTTGCCCGGGCAACACATACTACAGTGGTCTATGATGTATCTGTTTTCAATCGTTAAAATAAACATTCCTCACATATACATTTTCGTTGTAGGATTTATTCTGACATTAGTAAACGATTTGTTGGTGAAATTAGAATTACCTGTGGTTTCAAACCAGTGTAGCTCACTGCAACGCTGTAGCCTACTGTACCCGAGACACTAGTGTGAGTAGCTAACAACAACTCCTCAGCTGTTTAAGTCAAACGGCAACAGAACATGTTCGGCACTCCCCTTACTCAAAAGTCTTTCAGTAGGGAAACTATCTGACTACTAACCTGAACTTCATTGCCACAGCCTAAACTTTGTCAATCTGTTCATGAAAATAATTAATTTCAGCCTAAACCGTACAACGGAACGTTTAATCGAATTCAACCAACGCAATCGCTACCAAGACCAACACAGCAGTAGTCTAGTACTGTACTGTAGTAGTAGAATTTACCGGGGCAGCTTCTCCACACAGGGCTATATCGCATTTTGAGTTGTTACTGACAATGATCGCTACCAGTGAGCTTTTTATGAATGAGCTATTTTCCACTAAATAAATGTCAAGCTTATTTACGTTTTTGGGGGCATATTTTCAGTTAGCAGATGGTACTGTTTGAATCGCGATTCTATCTTCTGCCGGTAAAGTCGTAGAATAATCTTAAAAGGGGGTTCTTTATTAATGAATGAATGCAATATGAGTAGTCTAAATGCCTGAAAATATCACGAGAAGGGACAACTTAAAAGGACGTTAAAGTCATAGAGATTAGATCCATTTGTACACCGGTCTGCCAAATGTATTCGTTTTGATTCAGCCTGTCAGCTGCCTCTTGCAGGGGAAATGAGAAGACATCATATTTCATTCTACACTTCACTCATATTTTGAGTTGTAAATGAGCAGCAAAAAAAAGATGCTTTTAAATCTATGTAATCTTTATAAATAATAAGTAGGCCCGATGCATTTTTATATAAAATATACAGACCCCTGTGCAACCGACGCAAGCAAGCACACCCTACAATTTCCCCAGAAATTGTATCCTCTCTAGTTGTTCTTGTTCGATCGCAACATTACTAAATCAGCCCTGACTTCTGTAATCAGATTCAGAGCTAATAGTGTCTTACTGAGTGTACTTCGTGACTGCCATCTGACTGTAAGTAACCAGAGTTTGTTTCATTCATTTGTGTTTTGCTAATTATTTGCCTCTTTGACAGAGGGTAAGGGAATAGCAGCTAAATTGGTCAATAGGTAGCTAGCTAGAGATCGAGTTTCAGGGTACTTGCCGCCGAGTGAGACCCTGGCTTTGTTTACATAATTAGGGCCATTGTAGAATTTGGTTAAATCAGCCCTGACTTCTGTAATCAGATTCAGAGCTAATAGTGTCTTACTGAGTGTACTTCGTGACTGCCATCTGACTGTAAGTAACCAGAGTTTGTTTCATTAATTTGTGTTTTGCTAATTATTTGCCTCTTTGACAGAGGGTAAGGGTATAGCAGCTAAATTGGTCAATAGGTAGCTAGCTAGAGATCGAGTTTCAGGGTACTTGCCGCCGAGTGAGACCCTGGCTTTGTTTACATAATTAGGGCCATTGTAGAATTTGGTTAAATCAGCCCTGACTTCTGTAATCAGATTCAGAGCTAATAGTGTCTTACTGAGTGTACTTCGTGACTGCCATCTGACTGTAAGTAACCAGAGTTTGTTTCATTCATTTGTGTTTTGCTAATTATTTGCCTCTTTGACAGAGGGTAAGGGAATAGCAGCTAAATTGGTCAATAGGTAGCTAGCTAGAGATCGAGTTTCAGGGTACTTGCCCGAGTGAGACCCTGGCTTTGTTTACATAATTAGGGCCATTGTCAGCTGCGCCTTTAGCATATTTAGGCGAGTAGCACTGCAGAGGCAGCCTCGGTGCACGAAGACTCGGTCGAACAAAGACAGGGAGTCTACCTGCGGGAGTCCACCGAGGATGGCCGACGTGGTGGATCACCTCTTCTTCTGATAAGTATCACCCTATTTGTATTCTAATCCACCTACAACATATTCATAGCTAGCATGTGTTTCTTCAGCATTCCCGTTCATTACACTACCCGTAGACGTAGATATATCACAAAGTATATACGGTCAACTTCTAACCTTCGCTACCTATCCAGATCTTCTCCACCTGCCCTCTCTCTTTCTATAGGGCTCTGGAACTGCCAGTCCGCTGTGAACAAGGCAGACTTCATCCCAGCGTTTGCATCTCATGCTTCTCTTCATGCCCTTGCGCTGACAGAGACATGGATCCACCCTGAGAACACTGCAACTCCAGCTGCTCTCTCCGTCAACCACTCCTTCACTCACTCACCCCGCTCAACCGGGCGGGGTGGTGGGACAGGGTTGCTTCTTTCCCCACATATTAAATACACATCCACACCACTCCCTGTTACTGCCAAATCATTTGAACACCATTATGCGATGCTAACTGATCCTATCAAAGCATGCTTAATTGTTCTTTATCGCCCACCAGGCCCGCTAGCCGACTTTGTGGAGGAGCTGGACATGCTCCTCAGCGTCCTCCCGGATGATGGAACCCCCCTGATAGTCCTTGGGGACTTCAACATCCACCTCCAAGGAACTCAGGCCGTCGACTTCTTGTCTCTCCTGACCTCCTTCGACCTGACGCTGCTGAGCACACCGGCGACCCACAAGGCAGGCAAACAGCTAGACCTCATCCTGACACGTAACTGTATCACTGACTTAACCTCTGTAACCCCACTGCATATTTCTGATCACTACTTTATCCAATTCTCTATCTCTCTCCCTCCAACTCCTTCTACCTCCCCTCCCCTTGTAACTTTCCGGCGCAACCTCCGCTCCCTATCCCCCTCCCATTTCTCCTCTATTGTAACATCCTCCCTCCCCCCCATTGACGAGTTCTCGTCCCACCCCACTAACACTGCCACCGACACCTTGTTAACCACTTTAACTGCATCACTTGACTCTCTCTGTCCCCTGTCAACCAGGCCTGCACGATCTTCTCCCTCCTGCCCGTGGCTTACGGATGTTATTCGTGAAGAACGGTCCACCCTTCGGGCAGCCGAGAGGAGATGGCGCAAGTCCAAAGGCGGTCTGGACCTTGATAAGTATCACTCCCTCCTCAAATCCTTCTCTTCTCACATAACTGGTGCTAATACCCTCTACTTTCTGAACAAAATTAACTCTGCTTCAAACCCCCACAAACTTTTCTCTACCTTCTCCACCCTTCTTAACCCACCTCCCCCACCCCCTCCCTCCACCCTGACAGCAGACGACTTCTCCTCCTTCTTTGAGAAAAAAGTCGCCGACATTAGCAGTCGGTTCCCTAAACCCACCTTTCCTACCCTCTCACCCTCCATGACTGACCCAACTAAATGTCTAAACTCTTTTTCTCCCCTGTCTGAGGCAGAGATCTCTGACCTCATTCTCTCTCTTTTTCGTGAGCCGGCTCGTATGGCTCAGCTCACCAAAAAGAGCCGGCTCTTTTGGCTCCCGAACGGCTCTTTAAAAAATACATGTTTTAACTATGATGGGTGTGAAAACAATTTGAATTAAATTATTAAATGAAATCATACTCGACCGTAACCACATATCTTAAAAAATGCATTGATTTGTCATGGCTCTCCTCCGAGTTTTGACTACTCTCTGACTGTGTGTGAGTTGGCTCGGCCCTCCCTCATGCAGGATTGACAGGAACAGAATGTGAGGATGATCGTGTGCGCCTTTAAGCCTACAAGTATTTTTTTGTTGTTCTTTGAATTAGTCAATAATTTTAAATACAATTAAAATTCATTATTTCATAATCATTTAGTTTTTATAGGCTGTATTAATCTATTAAAAATAGAGTCGGCTCTTCAGATATGCGAGCCAGCTCCCGACGTTCACCTTCAAGAGCCGGCTCTTAGAGCCGGATCGTTTGTGAACGACCCATCACTACCACTGATTGTCCAACTAATGATGATGATGGTAAGGACATCGAGCAAACCAACACAAGCCAACCAAACCACAACATATGCGCTGTCAAGTGATATGACAACAGGGCAGTCACACTTGTGTCAAATACATGGGCGGTGTGGATTTGCTGGACTCATTTGGAGCCAAATACAAGTTCCTCATGAAATTGCGCCGCTGATAGTTACATCTTCTGGCATACTATTATCATTGCTGTGATCAACGCCTGTCTCCTCTACAAACGGGACTGCAAGGCTCTCAATATTCCCAAGAAAAAGATGTTGATCAGGAGACTGTTTCAGGCGCAACTAGCTTCCTCTCTCATCCTGACAAACACAGCTGTCAACACACCAAGGAGAGGGTGGCCATCTTCAGCCAGTGGGAGCCCTTTGACATCGATAACTGTGACACCTCAGAGACCTGTGACTGCTCAGAAGAGACCATCCTCAGGTAATGGGGGTCCACCAAATGGGGTCCCAGCCAAGTATGTGAACCACCAACGGATGTGCGCAGGGACATGGTCGCTCATTTCCGGAGAAGACAACTAGAGGACGCTGCAGACACTGCATAAAAGGATATTCTAATACGCTCTGAAGAAAGTGCAATCTCCGTCTCTGCTTTTCAGAGGAAAGGAACTGCTTTTGGGACTACCATTGCACGTGAACAATGGACCCCAGGGTCTTTGAAGTTTTCATTCTGTTTTTATAATATTTATAGTATATTATTTTCATTAATTCTGATTCATCAAAATATGACTGTTGGGTGATTATTATTAATGAAATGTACTGTTATAGTGCTATGTAAGCAATCCACACTCCAAATTAACCATTAGTTGTTTTGTGTATTTGTTCTGACAGTTTGAGAGCAAATGCTGAAATTCTGCTCCCAACTAGGCCCAACGTTGCATTATTACAATGTTTCCCTAAAAACGTACAATTCATTCTTCATCAGAAGACTCTTACAACATCATCTGACCAAAAAAAAAGATACTTTATATAACATTTTTTAGACATTATTTTTATGTTTGGGTCTTAAAGGGTTAAACTGAAATCATGTAATATATATTTTTTATTGATTGACACGACATACACCATCAGATGAGATAGCATTTTTTGGTATAACAGTAATGCTTCAGATACACCTTTACTGCAGTTAATTTCACAGTTAAAGTTCAGCTTGCAATAATTGTTAATAATATGTGAACTGTGAAAGTATGACATAATTGGGTTTATTTTGTATAACATGTGGGGATGAATTACAAATGTGCCATTCAGACATGACTGATCATTTGTAGCAGCCATTTTAAATGTTAATGCATCAACATGATCTGTCTAGGCCTTGGTCGAGAATTAGATGGGATGTCAAAGGGATGTTTTTTTGTGCATGTGTGTGTAACAGACGTGGTCTTGAAAGCTCCGTCAGAGGTATACAGGCCACTGTCCGCTCCGACCAGGACTTCCCAAGCGCCAGCACTACCAACTACGCCAACGAAAGCTAGCAATTCGTTGATGCGAGTGCCCTGTTTCATACTTGAGGAGTGAGTTTCACCACACACCGGCTACATTTCCCCCTCATACTCACTCCGGCCGGTTAGCTGATGCTAACCTAGCGATCCGGGTCACGGCACCAGTGTAACAGACGTGGTCTTGCAAGCTCCGTCAGAGGTATACGGGCCACTGTCCGCTCCGACCAGGAGTCGAACCTACCACCTCTGACTTCCCAAGCGCCACCACTACCAACTATGCCAATGAAAAGTTGGCAATTAGTTGATGCGGGTGGCCTGTTACATACTTGAGGAGTGAGTTTCACCACACACCGGCTACATGTGTGTAAATCTCAGTGGCAGGATGATTCCAAGATGGCGCCGATGATGGCTGCCTCGGTCGTTAGGTGCGCTCTTTTTTGTCTTGTTTTGTCTGTTAATTCAGTGTTCTGCCAAGATTTCCGGGGTTCTCTAACTAGAGAAGTACTTCTAAACATCAGGACTACAACTCCTGTGGATTTATTTCCCACTTTTCTGCTTCCAGCGGCGGAATTAGTGGGAATTATAGTCAAAGCCGCCCTCGGCTTTGTCCTAGCAGCGAAGCGCCGTAGGAGAGGCAAACGAGCCGGTGCTCTGGTGCGACTCCGTCGGCGTGGGGCACGCACAGCGTTACCGGGGATATTTCTCTCCAACGTGCGTTCACTGAGCAACAAACTGGATGAACTTCAGCTACTGGTGTGGTAAAACAGAGACTTTCATTCATCTTCCGTTTTGTGCTTTACGGAGACATGGCTGAGTGAACTGATCCCAGACTCTGCGCTACAGCTAGCAGGTTTCAAACTGCTGAGAGCGGATCGTAACCCTGTGCTCTCTGGCAAAACGAAAGGCGGTGGTATTTGTTTTTACATTAACAGTGGCTGGTGTGAAGATGTGACAGTGATTCTGCAGCACTGTTCTCCTGATCTGGAATCATTTTTTATTAACTGTAGATCTTTTTACTCGCCACGAGAGTTTGCATCATTCATTCTGGTTGGCGTCTACATGCCTCCGCAGGCTAGCGTCAACGAGGCTCAACGTGTCCTCGCCAGCCAGATACTGAGTGTGGAGCATGAAAATCCGGATTCCTTGGTTATTGTGCTAGGCGACTTTAACAAAGGCAATCTCACTCAAGAACTCCCAAAATATAGACAATTCATCAAATGCCCTACCAGAGAAGGAAACACCTTGGATCACTGCTACTCTACAATCAGCAAAGCATACCATGCGGTCCCCCAAGCAGCACTGGGTCACTCTGACCACGCCATGGTCCACCTGATTCCTGCATACAGGCAGAAGCTAAAGCGCTGTAAGCCTGCTGTGAGGACATCAAAACAGTGGACCAGTGAAGCTATGGAGGATCTGCGGGCGTGCTTGGACTGCACTGACTGGAACATGTTCACGACTGCTACCAATAGTCTGGATGAGCTCACAGAGGCGGTGACATCATACATCAGCTTCTGTGAGGACTGCTGTATACTAACACGCACCAGGGTAAGCTACAACAACGACAAACCCTGGTTTACAGCTAAACTCAGAAGGTTGAGGTCAGAGAAAGAGGCCGCGTTTAGGAGTGGGGACAAAGACAGTTTCAAGGAGTCGAAGAACAGGTTTAGCAAGGCGGTGAGGGAGGCTAAACGACTGTACTCAGAGAGGCTAAAACACCAATTCTCTGCAAACGACTCTGCTTCTGTCTGGAGAGGGCTCAGGCAAATTACCAACTACAAGCCCAGAGCCCCCACTCCACTAACGACTCCCGCCTGGCCAACGACCTGAATGAGTTCTACTGCAGATTTGAAAGACAATTGGACAGTCCTGAACTACCCCTTCCAACCCAGGAGGCCTCCCACCTCCCCCCCCTCTACAGTGACGACTCTCTCCATTCAGGAGGGTGAAGTTAACAGACTTTTCAAGAGGCAGAATCCCCACAAAGCAGCTGGGCCGGACTCTGTCTCTCCAGCCACCCTCAAGCACTGCGCTGACCAGCTGTCTCCGGTGTTTACCTACATCTTTAACACCTCCCTTGAGACATGCCATGTGCCAGCCTGTCTCAAGTCCTCCACCATCATCCCTGTGCCCAAAAAGCCAAGGCCAACAGGACATAATGACTACAGACCTGTCGCCCTGACCTCTGTGGTAATGAAGTCTTTCGAGCGCCTGGTGCTGGCACACCTTAAATCCATCACTGACCCTCTACTGGACCCCCTGCAGTTTGCCTACAGAGCCAACAGGTCTGTGGACGATGCAGTTAACATGGCCCTCCACTTCACCCTACAGCACCTGGACTCCCCAGCATCCTATGCCAGGATCCTGTTTGTGGACTTCAGCTCTGCCTTCAATACCATCATCCCCGCCCTGCTTCAGGACAAGCTCTCCCAGCTGAACGTGCCTGATTCCACCTGCAGGTGGATCACAGACTTCCTGTCTGACAGGAAGCAGTGCGTTAAGCTGGGAACACAAGTCTCTGACTCCCGGTCCATCAGCACCGGATCACTTCAGGGCTGCGTCCTTTCTCCTCTGCTCTTCTCCCTGTACACCAACAGTTGCACCTCCAGTCATCCGTCCGTCAAACCCCTGAAGTTTGCAGACAACACCACCCTTATTGGGCTCATCTCTGGTGGAGACGAGTCTGATTATAGGTGGGAAGCGGCCAACCTGGTGACCTGGTGCAGCCAGAACAACTTAGAGCTCAATGCTCTTAAGACAGTGGAGATGGTTGTGGACTTCAGGAGGAACACAGCCCCACTCACCCCCATCACCCTGTGTGACTCCCCAGTCAACACTGTGGAGTCCTTCCGCTTCCTGGGCACTATCCTCTCCCAGGACCTCAAGTGGGAACTGAACATCAGCTCCCTCATCAAGAAAGCACAACAGAGGATGTACTTCCTTCGGCAGCTGAAGAAGTTCAACCTGCCAAAGACAATGATGGTGCACTTCTACTCAGCCATCATTGAGTCCATCCTCACCTCCTCCATCACCGTCTGGTACGCTGCTGCCACTACCAAGGACAAGAGCAGACTGCAGCGTATCATCCGTACTGCTGAGAAGGTGATTGGCTGCTATCTGCCTACCCTCGAGGACCTGCACACCTCGAGGACCCTGAGGCGAGCGAGGAAGATTGTGGCCGACTCCTCCCACCCTGGACACTCCCTGTTTCAGTCACTCCCCTCCGGCAAAAGGCTGCGGTCTATTAGGACCAATACCTCACGCCACAAAAACAGTTTCTTCCCTTCCGCTGTTGGCCTCTTCAACAAGGCCAAGGGACCACACTGACTCAATGACTTCTTGCTTAAAACACTCTGCTTTTTGCACTGCATTACAACATGGTATCTTGTACATTTGTATTTTTTGTAATTTTTGTATTTTTATATTGTAATTTACGGCAACTTATATTTTATTTTATATTTAATTCTATTCTAATCCCACTTAGTACTGCTAGTTTATGTACCCTTAGTATAGTTAGTCCACATATTTAAATTTTAGGTATATGTTTATTGTATGCACCTTCCTGCCAAAGCAAATTCCTTGTCTGTGCAAACTTTCATGGCGAATAAATCCCTTTCTGATTCTGATTCTTGATTTGCCAAAAGATTAGTTATACCAAGACTTAAAGCCTGCAGCAATTTCTTTCTTTTTAGACAAATTTAAGAATGAAAAATCCTTATAAAAAGCTACCCACTCTTTTTGACCATGTGACAGAGATATCCTGTATGTCATGCATGGAACTTGAATGTCATAATCACATGTCATGTGGGCAGAGAAGCATTTCTGATCTTGCATGAAAGATCTTCTGTATAATTTATTCAAACTGATTGTTCAAATGCCACAGGAGGACAGTTGGTCTCTTAAAAGCACACATATCAGAAGTACTCACAAACACAACCATTTGAGAGATAAAAATGCAACTAAAGAAATGACATTAAAAGACAGGCTCCACTGAGGTTAATCACCATTACTTCTAGGAAGTGGGTCCGGCCGTGCGTCCAGGATATTTCATGATAAGTGGGAGAGGCAGAGATGTATTTCAGAGAAGACAGGAGGAGAACATGGGAAATGCATTACCCTACTCTCTTTCTCTCTCTTTTCTGTGTCTCAGTCCCTCCCTTGCCCTTACAAGGGGATCTGTTCTATCATATCTGTTGAGAGTTCTCATCCAGCGCCCCACCCAGACAACTGAGAAGGAGGAGAGAAAGGAGGCCCAAGCCCCAGGTGAAATCATTCTAGATGAAATGTCTCATGTGTGACCTTTGGAATACAAAAGGGAGTTCAGTGGAAGAGGTCAGCTAGTGATAGCACAGTGTTAAAAAGGACCTGTTACTCATTACTTTTAACAATAATAATGACTTTCCTAATGGCTAGTTGCTAGAAGTAAGTTGTTAAGATTATGGTTTGAGAGACTGGATTGTTTACAAAAGGCATGGAATATGACTGAAAAAAACACTGACCCTTGCAGAACTACTCACAGCATAGTGCATGAAAGTGTTAGCATCTGCTGTAAATCAGACAAAATGAAACAATGGGTATTAGACAATACAATACAATGAAGGAAGAGAGACAGAAGGATGTTCAAAGGACATTGTTGAAATGGAGGACTACCTACAGCAGAAAGGCAACACAAAGAAGGGCTTCTTAGATTTGTCTGTGTGCATGTGGATATTCTGACATCTGCATGCCTTGATGTGATTAGGGAACATTCCCAACAACCAAGGTTACATGTCCTTCCTCTCTGTTCATGTAGAAGGAGGTGCAGATACAGAGGATGTCAGCTGGGGGTGGAGGGGATGAGAAGGGGAGTGGTAATGAGCACCGCCTACCTGTGAGTAGGTGTAGTGTGTACGTGGCGAACAACCTTAAAGGTGACGTTGAGGGTGTGTGAGCATGTGAGTGAAATACTGTAATTAGATTGGCAGCTCTCGGCATGAAGGCTGCGTTGGTTTTAACTTGTGTGTGTGCATCAGAGAAAATCCCCAATCTCCCCCTCCCCTTTGCGTTCACTCCCTCACTCTACCATGCTGATCCTAATTGGTGGAGAAAGGCAGGGAGGAGAGACAAGGAGGAGAGAAAACCAGTATGTTCTTTCTTCTTCCTGAGTGGTTGAATATGAGTGTTTGTGGATGTTGAGCAGTGCTGGATACATTTGGCTGGGGTTAAATAGCAGTCAGAAGCACCCTTACATTAGCACCGTAGGGGCTCTCCCAGAAAACAAGGTTACCACCGGGCCAGCTACCAGGTGAATAGGAAATGGAACATGTCTAGTGTTCTAAGAAGGACTCTAAAAAGGCTTACATTAAGAAATCACAGATATGACCTCACTAGATTGGTATACACCAGTATAGAGAGGACCACATGCTTTCACCATTCCAAAAAGTTTTAAGATTGCCCAAAAGAGAGGGTGGAGGAAGGATGCTTTTTAGGGCATTTTCAGGGTCATTAGAAGGGAGAATAGATTACGGGAACAGTGTTTCCATTGGATAACATGGCCTAAGGCAAACTGTAGTTGAGAGTCAGTAAAGGTAGATAACAAAGCCCTCCTGGGTGCCCTGGTTACTATATTGGAGGGCTGAGTATCGTGTAGGCTGCGTGCTGGTGTGTGTTCTCCTTGTACTTTCTGCATGTCTTCAGCGAGGCTGGCAACAGGGGCCATGGTGATGCAGATTGACGGGGAGAAGATGGAGCGGCAAACCCCCAAACCCCCTGGCTCATTCCTCCATGTCAGCTACTGCCAATCACAACCAAATGAACTCCAGTCTCAGTCCCCCCTCCCCCCTACGACCCTCTTCCCCAGCCCAGAACCTGCCCACCTGCCCAGCCTCAGCCTGTTCAAGGTGCTTCCTTCACTGCTTGATCTCAATCGAGCCTTCCACACTCCACCCACAATCCTGACACTGAAGACTCCTCTTTGCCCAAGCTCCATCTTCCTGTCAGACCAAGACCAACACCACCTTGGGAATCATTGACTTTTGGATCATGTTCAGAGTTGGTTGGCATGAACTGCCCATTCCCAAGGCTCTACACTTAGATAACACTGTTGACTGTTTTAACAAGGTCCTCTATCTCAGCACTGCTGAAAACACTTGAAACACTGGAGGCCTGCCAGAAACAATAAATAACGGTCTATTTCCAAGATGCTTGAACTCTTGAATGCACATTACATGTTTATGGTGGCGAGTAAATCAAAGCTTTGATGTCCCTCTTCTTTGAGCTTGTCAGATGTTGTTTTAAGAGGAAGACTAGGCTAAACTTGAGAGCGTGTAGAGACTAAAGTTGAGGGTGTGTGATAATGATGCTTATAGCATCCATTCATTACTAGTTACGAACCTAAAATCACAAGAACCTCATCAATCCTTTCCACAAATGTTTCTAGACAAGCTAAATTAACAACTGCAACCTATAACTAAGACTAAACATGGCTTTCCACAGCAAATATGTGAAACAACCAGAGATTATCAATAAATTGTCTAATTGAGCCTAAAAGCCGAATTATACTACTCCGTTTTCACGGAGACGGACACAGGGAACGCCCTCTCCCATGTGGAACGCCCTCTCCGAGCCCCTCGGAGAGCTGTACGTGCACATCCTGATTTTCCTGAATATCCGTCCGCTAGTCCGTAATTTTACGGATACCCCTTGGCTGTGATTGGTCCGTATTAAGAACCGCTTGCGTCAGGGGCGGGGGCAGGGTTGCCGTGACCAACAAGACAAACAGAATCCTTTGACCGCCATTGCTGTAAGTTTTTACAATTCATATTTCAGCTAAACAGTACATGTAAATCAGCATCTGAATTAAAATGTGAAGAGAAATGGGCAGTGCAGTTGCTGAAAATCTGCTTATTTTGTTGATGAAACGGCTAATTTGTAAATTTGACCCGACTTTTCGATAACCTAGCTAGCATCGCAGTGCAGCGCCACCTACTCTTCTGGCGGTGAATTGTTTTCAGCACCCACAGCCTTTGGAGTACTATAAATTCAACTAATCCTTCCAACTCCGTCCGTCTGTCTGTCCGTAACGGAGTCGGAGTAGTATAAATCAGCCTTTAGCTCGAGGAAGGACCTCTTTAAGTGCTCAGTCAAGCACAGAGATACAACTGGATCAGTATGTGGCTTAAGTTGCTCCACTGCCTAGCCAGGGTTTTATGGAGGGTGTGAAAGACAGCCACCACCTTCAGTCCAGGTTGACACCAAGGCCTGCCTACCTGATTAGCTCATCAAACCTACTAGAGTCCACCACCATTTCCCCAGCACACAATTACAAAGGAGATATTACTCACACAGATTTTTATCAACATGGTTGACCACATCTTGAATACAACAAAGCACCTTAGCCTCTTCAAAAAGTAAGAGTTGGCTTTGAACATTCTTGTATGTGGCCTCAATGTTTCCAGTCCATTTCAGTATGTTATCCAGGTGCCCTCCCACTTGTTTGACTGGACCACCTCAAAACCTGCTTCATGGATGCAGAAAGGAGTCTGCAGATGGATGTGTTTGTGCTATATCTCACGTCAGGCAGGTCAAGGGTGAACAGGTAGGGCAACAGGACAGTGCCCTGTGAGCCCCTACATAGCTGACCACTGGCAATGACACAGTCCCAAAGCCCCACTCTCAAAACATACTGTGGTCTTCTAGTCAGGTTGTCAGTAATCCAGGTCATCAAGGGAGGTTCCACCTGCTTCTTCTTTAGCTTGTCATCTTTGTTAGCTTCCTTAGCTTTAGTAAAGTAGCTATACTGTATATCTACATTATGACATTTCACTATCCTAGCCCACCCCAGGACACTTTTAAATACCATATTGAGCTAGAAAGACTGAATATTGTAAACAATGAAACACATTTTAAATATGTTTAATGGTGGTCTGCACCTGTAATATTTACACTTTTCCACTGCATGAGACCGGCTCAACTCAATCCAAATGTGCTTGCCTTGTTTGGTTTTCCATTAGGAAAATCTGTTACCTAGTACCTGATTCAATTTTAATACCACCTTCGTTGAGGTTCCAAGCGAGCTGCAGCAACAAAATGTCACCCAATACAATAGGCCTATGTCTGTATGTGTGACACATGTCAAGGTGATGGAGACATAACACAAGTTTGTCTTCTGTCTGTGTTAGTGTTAGCCAGGTTGTAATCCTAACATGGCATAGACATAAAGTGCCTGCCCGTCTGATTGGCCTGAAACTAATCCCCTCCGCCTCGTCGTCCTGTCCAACACCACCTCTGTGTTTTTCCCAAACTCAGTATTTGTACTTACTCAAGCATTGTGGCTGACAACATAATTAGCTTTGGCTGCCGCAGACAGACAAATCGAAACTGCAATTGGAACACACCCATTCTTGACTACGCCGTCAATGGTTTGCAGTGTTTTGAGTAAATTCGTATTTTATTTTTTGTGATAATTGTTTACTTCGTCCATAAGACAACTTAAAGACACCTAATAACGAGAGAAAAGAAATGGAGTGAGAGAGGGATAGAGAGAATGGACAAAACTGAAAGCAGATAAATTAGGACACATTTTCTCATTTTTGTTTCCTCTGTCTAAGGCCTCATAATGCTATTGAGGAGACTGTTTAACAATTATAGTTAGCCTAAGCAATATCCCGTGAGAGGGAGTGCTGTTCTACTGAATATCAGCCCGGCTGTGATTTGGTTGTTGGCACAAAGCCGCAGGCAGGGTGAATATCATCGTGCTGATATTCTGAAAACATCACAAGCACGAGTGTCTGATGATAAGATCACAAATACAAATACATATTTTTTCAATCTAATAAACTCGTCCAGGAAACGTTCCTCTCCATGGCATACCAGTACAAGTCAATAGAATATTGTTAATAATGTCCAGTGAGAGACTACCACTTTGCCCTCTACCTAAGTTCCTGGAAATGACTTAAGTACGCCTCATTAGGTTTAAATCTAACACAATAACAATTAGGGCATTTGCTAGATGAAGGGAGTAGATATAGGATCATTTAATAAGGAGATCAGAGTACATCCACCATCTGGTTCTAAATGGTGAGTAATTTATACAAAGAAGGAAGGGAAGTTAAAATGGTCCAGTGATGATACAAGAAAAAGACCAGAGCAAAAAAAAGGAAAAAGGCTGAGAGAGAGACAAGGGAGAGATAAATAGTGTGTGTGCGCATGTGTGTGCTGTACCCTTGACTTCAGTATGGCTCATTAATCCTGGTTAACCTCTGGACCTATACTTTTGTAATAACTGAAATATACTTTGCAGGGCAAAGTTCACATATACTTAATTTATTTAACAAGTTCAGAGTTACTTTGATAGGCAGCTGTGTTCTTTATTAATTTAAGTACAACATCGGATTAGAAGAAATACATTGTATTTCCAATTTAAAAGGCAAAGTCTATCCACCAAATCATGAATTGATTAAAAGTTAGAATAAAACACAAGGCCAAAGGCAATAGAGAAACACACAGAAGTGATGTAAAATCGGAAAAAAGGAGAAAGAAGCAGCAGTCAGTAGTGACTTGTGTCCTCCCTTACTAAGTGTACAGCACTGAGAGGGTGTGTGTGTGTCAGAGGCTCAATGTGGAGTGCTAATGGACCGTTGATTGCCTGGCGGTAAGCAGGCATCATGGGTAATTGCAGCACGGTGTAACAGCTCTGCAATGGAGCCACAATTCGTATTCGATCACCAAGGCTCTGATTGGGCAAGCTACCACGTGATAGGGGCTGACAGAGGACTCACTCGACAATTGGCAGTGCGCTATTATCAAATCTGCAAACAGCGGTGACAGACAACAATGAAAGCTTAAAAACTATTTTTGTGTCTTTTTTCTGCAAATTTATGGCTAGTAATTTCTTAGTTGAATGCTCCTGACATGGCATACTGCTGACATGGTTTCCAGACCAACTAATTAGGGATTTTGGAGACGATTTCACGCTAGTCCCCATTTTGCTGGAGAACCAGAGTATTAATTTTGAGGAGAGCTTGTAGTCAAAGGATAGAGATAATCAAAGACAACTGATGGAGGAGTACCCTCCATCTCTTCTTCTCCTCTTCCCTTCATTGTTGATGTCTCCTTTCTGTGAACCATATGTGTGTTGCCAGGCGACTGGGTTGCCTGGGAGCAAGGCTTTGATGAACAGTCACAGTGTAATGGGAGGAGCCCTTCCAAGACACCAACCACATGACAGAGACTCACATACACAAGCTCACAGAGAACCACACACACCCCCAATCACATAATTCATCACTCACACAAATACTTATAGATATACTATATACAACAGCACACTCCTGTATCCCAAAACATTCAACCGCAACTAAATTGTCTGCTGTGGGGCCTCACTGATCAATGGTAGTGAAAGGCAATTTAACAAGCTATGGCACAGTAAAGCAAACATTTACCATCCACTGGCATGGAGAGCCAACATTTGTCATTTAGATACCCTTCTTGAAATACAGTACCATTTCTAAACTACACATGCCTTGCAACCAAATTGCATTATTCAAATGCATAGTGTTTACACCTTGGTTTAATGCTTAAATGATCTAATTCTGTCAGACGGTGCTGCATGGAGGGAGAGAGAAATGTGTGTCACTATCTCTATCTCTCTGTGTGAAGGCTCTGTCTCGCTGTCATAGTACTGCACAAGCCCCTTTCACTACACACACTTACTCCAAATGTGTATACACAGACTACACTTTTAATGGCTGTTAAATAAAACAACATGACAATGCCATACTGTGATGTTACAGTAACCGTGAAAATAACCTTGATAATTTTTTTAAGTCAACCATTTATCATTCCAAATGAACCAATATTACACTAGATTAGAGTAAGTGAGTGGTGTATGGGAGAATGTGAGTGCGTGCTTGCGTGAGTGAGTAGAGGGGCACAGTGGTGTGAAAGTTCTCAGCTTGATCTCTTACAGGTATGCTCAGTGACTTGCAGATGAGAGTTTGGTAAATTTACTGTAAACTCGGCACACAAGCAGATGCATAACAAACAGTGCACAACACTAACCAGCGATGTGTGAAAGTTGCTAATTGAAATAACATTTATTTAAACATCCTGACAGTATGTGTGTTAGTGAACTTGTGCATTTGTTCGAGTTTGTGGGAGTACAAGTGGGAATTGGGAGTATGTGCGTGTGTTTAAGTGATTGTGTATGTTTTGTGTATCTGTATGTGTGTGTGTGCGTGTGTGACGACACCTGATACATGTTCTTGTCTGGATGTAGGAGTGTGAAGTGCCTCAAACCACATATCCACCACCCCAAATGAAATGAACAAAAAATAAAGCTAGTGGAGGAATATTGCAAATACCATTTGGCTTCCTTAGCTAGAGGCACAGAAAAAAAAGATAGAAAAGGAGTGAGAGATAAAGCATCCAGAGAGAGAGGCAGAAATCATACTATTGCTCAGAGATACTACCTCTGAGCCTATTCTTAAACTGCAATTATTTTAAGCAGCTGCACCTAAGGGAAGGTCTAGTATTCAGAACGACAGGCACGCACAAATAGTCAGCCTTTTTTGTCCACACATTTAAAATAATTTATTTTCTGTTCTTATGGGGGGGGGGGGGGGGGGGGGGTGTCTTTGTCGGTGTCTTTGTATTACAGATGAGCCGGCCCCGCAGTTGTGGCCGGCTCGTTCGTTATTGGAAACACCTGAGTCCGCTACTATAAAAGCACCGCCCACGGTGCTTTTAAGAAAGTTATCATTCATCCATTTGTTTATTGCCAACAGGCAGTTGGTAATGGAATTGATGGCCGTTGCATCGTTGGGTTCAGTGGATATATATAGTTGTGTGTCATCCGCATAGCTATGGAAATCTATGTTATGTTCTCTGATTATGTCGCCGAGTGGTAACATATAAAGAGAAAAAAGTAATGGACCTAAGCAGCTTCATTGAGCAACCCCGTAGCAGTTCAATCAGGAGAGACCTGGGATGAGTGAAATATGTTTATTACAGACTAATAAATGTACTATGGTGTTTGGAGCTTGAACCCCACAGGGAATTATATAGATCAATGGGCGCCTGCCCGAAGAAGAATCCCCCACGGAGTCCAGACACTGGTGGCGGTAGCCGACGACCAATCGAGCCGAAAACTGAGACAGGAACCGGGCGGCGACGGGGTGGTGGAGGGTCGCGCACTTGATAGCATGGACAAAGGGAGAGAATCATATTTAAAGGCACGGATCATGTGACACCATTAATTGATAGCGGGAGCGCTAATCGACCTGAACCCCAGTGACCGACCGACCAGGGAACGGGGGGAAGGTAGGGCGTTCTTAGCGGGGGGAGTGAGTAGTGTACACTACGATTAAGCCCGAGTGCAGAGATCGGTCTTGCCTGACTGAACTTGCGCAAGCTTCATTTCTCATGTTTCTTGGACCTATGGTCACCTAAACTAACATAAAACTTCCTTCCTGTGATATATGATTTCATCCAGTTCAATACACTATCCGTGAACCCAATAAGCTTTTCTAGTCTATTGATTAGGATGTCGTGATCAATTGTATCAAATGCTGCACTGAGATCTAACAGGATAAGGATAGAGACTTTATTTGCATCAGAGTTTAGTCTGAGGTCGCTAATTATTTTGGTGAGAGCAGTTTCAGTACTGTGATATTTCCTGAAACCTGACTGCGAGACTTCCAGTATGTTATTTTCTTCAAGAAAATAATTTAATTGGACTAAAACTATCTTTTCCAGTACTTTACTAATAAATGGAAGGTTTGATATTGGTCTGTAATTTGCAAGTAGACTGTTATCCAATTTGGGTTTCTTTAATAGGGGCTTTACAACAGCTGTTTTGAAGGCATCTGGGAAGACACCAGTTCTAAGGGATGTGTTTATAATCTCTAGCACCGGACCTGAGACACTATCAAACACTCGCTTAAAGAATGTTGTGGGTATAGGATCAATATCTGAGGTTGTGGAGTTAGATTCGTTGACAATTTTGGAAAGTTCACTAAGTGTGATACGGGTAAATGTGCTCATGGTTATGTTGCAGAATCTACTGATGTCAGTTTCGACCCCACTATTAATAATACTAGCTCTGATCAAAGTTATTTTGTTCTTGAAGAACAAAGCAAGCTCTTCACATTTAACTTCTGAGGATGGAGGTGGAGCAGGGACAGTGTTTAGCAGCTGGTCAATGGTGGAAAAAAGAACTCTGGAATTTCTGGCATTTTCTGTAATAATGTTGGAGAAATATTCTCTCCTTGCTAGACGGATGGTTTTGTTATAGGTGGTTAGTGTATCTTTGTAGATATTGTAGTGGATAGTGATCTTTGTTTTCCTCCATTTTCTCTCTGCTGCACGGCATTTTCTTTTCGTTTCACTAACATTTTGATTTCTCAGCCATGGGGAGGTTCTGCTTGTGTACTTCTTTTTGGTTTTCAGTGGCGCAACAGAGTCTAACACAGATAATAGTGCATCATTGAGGTTCTCTACCATTTCATTCAGAGAGCAATCATGATTACTCGGCTCAGAGCAAATTGTTCAGAAAATGTCATCACAGCTGTATCGTCTAAATATCTTCTATGGATTAAGAATTCTTTTTGGGGTTTTTTTAAGGATAATTTCCACATTAAAAAGTATATAATGATGGTCTGAGAGGGGTATATCAGTTATTAAAATATTATTGATATTTAGTCCAGTTGTTATCACTAGATATAGTGTGTTTCCATGCCGGTGTGTTGGGTCTGTTATGTGTTGAGTTAGATTGAAACTGTCGAGGAGATTTAAGAGCTCAATAGTTCTTGGTTCTGCTTTTTTATTTACTTGGATATTTAAGTCTCCGTTTAAAACTACTTTGTCATATCTAGTGACACATAGTGATAATAGTTCAGAGAATTATTGTATGAATATTGGCGAGTGCTTGGGTGGCCGATATATAATAACAAAAAGTATTGATTCGGTTTTGAGATCTATAGCAAGATATTCATATGATGTGAATTCACCTAGCTCAGTGATTTTGAACAACAGTTTAGGAGCAGAAAATAGCTGCGACTCCGCCACCTTTTTTTGATTTCCTAGAAACTTGGTGAAAGCTGTAATCGGGCGGAGACGCTTCTATCAAAGTTGCTGTTGCCGTGTCATTGTTTAGCCAGGTTTCTGTTAGACAGATGCAGTCTAAGTTGTTTTCTTTGTCCAGATCATTAACTAGAAATGTTTGGTTATTTAGTGATTAAACATTTAGAAGGGCCAGTTTCATCTGTGGGGTATTAACAGATAAAACAGGGGTAGATACATCTTTTGGAAGAATATGGATAGTTCTGTGACTTCTAACACTAGTTTCAGGTTTGTAACCATGCATTTTACCATGCCATTTTCTGTTTGTGATGATGACCGGTATGTCCAATGAAATACCATGGTGGCTGTCCTAGCTTTTCTTTGGGAAAGTCTATGTCACTGAGCTGTTCCATCACAAGGGAATTTATCCGGGGGGTGCAGATCTGTGCAGGGCCCATGTCCTTGCAGGAGGCTGTTTGAATGTTCTGTTCCATGGGAGGTTGTTTGGGATGCGTCAGTCAGCTTAGACACAACAGGGATAGGGAGAGAAACTTGATTTGTGGTCAGGACCACGTGACTGATGTTTGCTGTTAGTAGTCGAGATCCTCAATGGTTTGGGTGGAGTCTGTCAGCTTGAAAACGGTCTGCACAGTTCCAGAACACATTGAAATGATCGATAAATCTCAGTTTGTGTGTCAGACAGACAGATGCCAACCATGTGTTGAAAGATAGTAGTCGACTGAAGGCTTCTTTTCCTCTGCAAAGCATGCAATCGGACCACTGATGAATACATCTTGATATCTGTTGTGTAGCTAAATCAATCAATTGCAGATATCAGAACAGACCTACCTGCAGGGGCGTGTCCAGGGAGTGGCCAGGGGTGGCACCGGCCACCACGTAACATCATGACTTTATGTATCTTATTCTGATACATACAACACTGGCCAAAGCCTAGGAAAAGCTAGTGTACAAACTTGAAAAGGAAGCCAATGCCCAACAAGTTCTTTTTTTGTTGTTGCAGACTACAAGTCAGTAATGCATATTTGCATTTTATTTGACATCAGACTGTTTTCTATGTTGGCTATTAAAAGCGGAATTATGACATTTCAAAATCATTATAATTTAATTAGATTTCAACTGTCATTGTTGCCATTTGTGGATGGGATTATGCATGTCTGCAGAAATGTTTTACAGCGCACGGTACCATGACTACAATAACTAGAGGGGGAACAAGAGGGAACTAGAGAGGGTACAATTTCTGGGGAAATTGTGGGGTGTGCTTGCGTTGGTTGCAGATGGGTCAGTTTTTTTACTTACATTTTACAACTAATATTTCTGTATATTTTATATAAAAATGCATACTTATTATGAAGATTGCATAGATTTAAAAGCATACATTTGTTGCTGCTCATTTACAATTCAAAATACTAAGAGTGAAGTGTAGAATGAAACGGTGGTCTTCTCATTTCCCCTGCAAGAGGGATGGGTGATCGGCTATATAACAGCCTTATAGTTGAAAAGTTGCATCAAAACGAAGAAATTGGGCAATCCAGTGTCAAAATGGTCCTAAGCTCTATGACTTAAACGTCCCTGAAGTTATTCCCTTTAGTGATATTTTCAAGCATTTTTAGCCTTCTCATATTGCATTCCTTCATTAATAAAGAACCCCCTTTGAAACAAGCTTATTCTAACAATGTTGTCACCGGCAGTATCTCAGATGGAATAGCAATTCAAACTAGAGAGGATACAATTTCTGGGGAAATTGTAGGGTGTGCTTGCTTGCGTCGGTTGCACAGGGGTCCGTTTTTTAATGACATTTTTACAACTGATATTTCTGTATATTTTATATAAAAATGCATAGGGCCTACTTATTATTTATAAAGATGACATAGATTTAAAAGCATCTTTTTTTTGCTGCTCATTTAGCCTACAACTCAAAATACGAGTGAAGTGTAGAATGAAATATGATATCTTCTCATTTCCCCTGCAAGAGGCAGCCTCATAGCTGAATCAAAACGAATACATTTGGCAGAAAATATGCCCCCAAAAACGTAAATAAGCTTGACATTTATTTAGTGGAAAATCGCTCATTCATAAAAAGCTCACTGGTAGCGATCATTGTCAGTAACAACGCAAAATGCGATATAGCCCTGTGTGGAGAAGCTGCCCCGGTAAATTGTACTACTACAGTACAGTACTAGACTTCTGCTGTGTTCGTCTTGGCGATTGCGTTGGTTGAATTGGATTTAACGTTCCGTTGTACGGTTTAGGCTGAAATTAATTATTATCATGAACAGATTGACAAAGTTTAGGCTGTGGCAATGAAGTTCAGGTTAGTAGTCAGATAGTTTCACCTATTGAAAGACTTTTGATTTAAGTAAGGGGAGTGCCGAACATGTTCTGTCGCCGTTTGACTTCCTAAACAGCTGTGTAGATGTTTTTGTAGTGTGTCTCGCGTAGGCTACAGCGTTGCAGTGAGCAACACTGGTTTGAAACCACAGGTAATGATAATTTCACCAACAAATCGTTTACTTGTAATGTAATGTCATAATAAATCCTACAACGAAAATGTATTTGTGAGGAATGTTCATTCCTACCATTTGCAAACTGAAAATATCCCCACAGAAACTTAAATAAGCTTGACATTTATTTATGGGAAAATGGCTCATTCAAAATAAGTTTACTTGAAGCGATCATTGTCAATATCAACCCAAATTGCGACCATGTGGTCGCAGTCTAGAGCCCTGCGTGGAGAAGCTGACTTCTGCTGTGTGGGAATCGCAGGAGCTAACCAGTCGAAGGGTGTACAAAAGTACAGTGTGTTGATATCACATCCTGGAAACATACCTAGATACATGTTTGGCACCAACATTGTGTATGTAGTTTACGGAGTTTTAGGGAAATAGGTAGGCTAAGTAGAACTAAGCCTACTACCCAGCTAACATATGACTGACGGGCCAGCAGCGGCCCACCAGCCGCTGTCTGGTGTTTTGCTCTTCGTTTCACCAGCGGCAGCCTACTCTTGCCAAAGGGGAAGCACACACAATTAGTCACTCCATTAAAAGACGGACAAAAACCTTTCTTCATCAAGAGGATGGAGTTCCTGTGGAAGCTGAAGAAGTTCAACCTGCCAAGGATGATGGTGCACTTCTACATAGCCATCATCATCCTTACCATAAACCTGATACAGAAACCTCCTACAGTAACAATTAACAATAAACAATTTAATACATTTAACTTAAAAGTAGATTGTTTGATAAATTAAATATCCTGAATATATATATATATTAGTGGTGGGCATAGATTAATTTTTTTAATCTAGATTATTCTCACTGTAATCTTGGCGTTAATCTAGATTAAAATGGCTCATTTGAATTCCGTCGAAGGCATTCAGAATGTGTGCTACCCAAATAATGACTAAAAGTAAGTCTTTGAGAACGGGTTTATAGGTGGCGCATTAGACCAGGGGCTCATCTCCTGTTTCCAAAATGCATCACAAACTGCTTGAGAAAGCTGTTCTACTATGATAATTGGTGATGAAAATAAATTATGTTCAATAAGATGTACTTGCAGTGCCGCTGCTAGCCATTTTGGTGCCCTAAGCATAATTCCTTTATGATGCCCCCCCCCCTAAAAAAACCTGATTTGTTTTTGCCAGTTTAACTTTTTATTACCAAACATATAACTCAATACCAATAGCCTAACACAACAGCAGCATCACAATGTAACACCTATTCAGAGGTGGTGGTTCTCTGCTGTGTCTCTGTCCCTAAACAGCTGGTTGAGGGTGGTTGATCAGGGCTTGGCAGGGACGGACTGGGAGTAAAAATAGGCCCTGGACTTTGATCCAGACCGGCCCACCAGAACCGGCCCCCGTATACGCCACCACAGCTGCCCTGCCAATGCATCCACATTCTGTGTTTGATGTGATGCTAGTTACGGAGTTCCCAACGTAATGCGAGCGGTGTTGCGCGCGGGCCTTCATTTGAGCGCAAAATAGTTTTTGAGCTTCATGTAAAATAAACAGTAGTGATGTGTCGTTCGTGAACGATTCGTTCATTTTGAACGAATACTTACAAGGACTCGGGAGTAACGAGTCCTCTCAAAGAGTGATTCGTTCATTTTCTCGTGGCCGTGCATCGGGACTGTTGCATAGGCTCGTCCAAGTAAACATAAATGATTAGTTCATTTCCCGACTCGGTCTTCAGGTACGAGTATTTGGATCATTTTTCACGTGACCTGTATAGGCTCTGTAGTGGTAGCTAGAGGAAACTCTAGAGGCAACGATTCGTTCATTTCCCGACTCGGTCTTTCTACGAGTCTTTGGATAATTTTTCACGTGACCTGCATAGGCTCTGTAGTGGTAGCTAGAGGAAACGAACGATTCGTTCATTTCCCGACTCGGTCTTTCTACGAGTCTTTGGATAATTTTTCACGTGACCTGCATAGGCTCTGTAGTGGTAGCTAGAGGAAACGAACGATTCGTTAATTTCCCGACTCGGTCTTTCTACGAGTCTTTGGATCATTTTTCACGTGACCTGCATAGGTTCTGTAGGCCTACTGGAGGAAACAAACGATTCGTTCATTTCCCGAATCGGTCTTTGGATCCTTCTTTCACGTGACCCGCATTGTATTTTTTTGTAGAAGAAACAGTTTCCTCATTCCCTTTCGCGTGGCCGCTGTTTTAGTAAGACGTGAATGATATTCGCTCCAGTCATCATACTGACTGGTTTTGTTATTTTCACTTTACATTTACACTCACAGTTTAGTGCAGTGTAATTGTTTGCCGTGATAATTAAATGCTAGTGTGATAATAAATGAACAAATCATACAAACTGTCATGATACATTATTTTAATGCAGGAATTTATTTTAAAAGCTCTCCACCTTTATTACTCATTTAAAAACTATTTGATAAATTGAATATAAAAGCATCATAGAATGTAAAGTAAAGTATCAGCTAGCTGGCGTCAGTTACTTGTAAAATGCATAGATAATGTTTAACAGTAAAATCTCAATTTAGCTTGTACCTAACATATTTGAGTGTGCTAACATTAGCAATAACGTCAGCTAGTTCGAGGTGTATGCATAAGCTAACCATTAAATTAGCAGCACATTTCCCGTATTTAACAATGATTAAACATGGACTTACCTGAAAGTGATGCACGGGCATCATTTCGCAGTTTCTCTTTCTTATTTCTGCCCCTGACTCCTGTTGTCTTTTTGAGGCCACTTTCGAAAAGTTGACCCTACTGTCAAAGTTCGTCAGGCCACTGAGATAGGAAAGGGCACCCACGGCGAGCTGTGTGTACGTAGTTACCATGGTAACTTTTTCTGAGCAATTAAATATATCTCTTGTTCTGCCTGTTTTGTGATATACATGCCTAAAAGGTGCCTAATATTTATATACTGATATAATATCGGCATTATAATTATTAGTACTATGATGATTTTTGAGTTGGCCATTTTTTGGTGCCCCCTCAGGACTTGGTGCCCTACGCACAGTGCGTAGTGCGCGTTATGGGAGCGGCGGTACAAGTACTTGTGTTTATTACCTGTTTATTAGATTAGTTAGCTTGGCAGATAGAGCTGTGCTGACGGGCTTGCCTCGGTTGCACTAAAACAGTAGTTTGACGACGACTCTTCCCCTGCGCTACATCAGTGCTTGGCCCGGCATCTTCCGCATTAGCTAAGGGATGCTTTGCGTTTAGGTGGTATTTGAGACTGGAAGAACTCCTACAGTAAACTAATTCTGCATAGCACAAGGTGCAAACAACCTTAGTCTTGTTGAGGTTTCTATTGGGAAGCTTCTTAAAAATACATTTTCCCTGAAGCAAACCAGGCAGCTTCATATCTGCATCCATGTTAGCACGTCACGTTTGATGTGATCATTTCATACACAAGGCATACACACTGAAAAAAAGAAAACTTGTAGGATATACTTGATAAAATCCTCGTAACAATTTGCACTAGCACTTTTCAAGTAAATTGTACTGCTGTTATATCAAGTAGAACTCATTTGCCAGAACCTAGTAAAACGTACTTACCACTAAACTTCACATTCGTAGGGATACAGTAAATCTTAGTTAATTGGGTGTGCTTTGCCTTCGGCAAGGACACAACCTTTGTTCTCTCACATATATATATATATTATTATTATTTTTGCCCCTTAAAACTCAGTCAATATTTGTCATACATAGACAACCTAGGTGTCAAAAGTTTCGTCTTGGTATCGATTGAGTTGCTTCTATTGGGATTTACGTTCCGTTGCACGGTTTAAGTAGAAATTACGTTTTTGTGTCGAAAAGTGAAGCTGACGGTGGCTAACTTGCTAGCCACAGTCAATGACGCTACTTACGTCACTAACATCACGAAAACTCGCGTGACTACCTCTAGCAGAACATTAGTTTAGCAGCTCGTTAACTTCTGGGAGATAGCTAAGCTAACTGCTTTACTGCAAGGCAGCTGCAGAAACGCCACAAGCAAAGAAGCCAGGGTGATAACTATTTACTAATTTTACTTTGTGATATGACACACAATTGTGATGTGTAATGTACAATATAAGATGATATTATTAAGGAAGTATATCTACTCTCGGAAACAGTAGTCTACTATTTCACTGAAGTATTAGCATCATGACATTAGCCTCTGTTGCCCGGGAAACACATGCTACAGTGGTCTATGATGCATCTGTTTTCAATCGTTAAAATAAACATTCCTCACAAATACGTTTTCGTTGTAGGATTTATTATGACATTAGATTACAAGTAAACGATTTGTGGGTGAAATTATCATTACCTGTGGTTTCAAACCAGTGTAGCTCACTGCAACGCTGTAGCCTACGCGAGACACTACTAAAACATCTACACAGCTGTTTAGGAAGTCAAACGGTGACAGAACATGTTCGGCACTCCCCTTACCCATTTTCTCCCCTTGGCTATAGTTATCATCAATAGTTATCATCAAGTCTATCTAACTACTAACCTGAACTTCATTGCCACAGCCTAAACTTTGTCAATCTGTTCATGAAAATAATTAATTTCAGCCTAAACCGTACAACGGAACGTTAAATCCAATTCAACCAACGCAATCGCTACCAAAACGAACACAGCAGCAGTCTAGTACTGTCCCGTAGTAGTACAATTTACCGGGGCAGCTTATCCACACAGGGCTATATCGCATTTTGCGTTGTTACTGACAATGATCGCTGCCAGTGAACTTTTTATGAATGAGCAATTTTCCACTAAATAAATGTCAAGATTATTTACGTTTTGGGGGGGCATATTTTCAGTTAGCAGATGGTACTGTTCGAATCGCAATTCCATCTTCTACTGCCGGTAACGTCGTAGAATAATCTTCAAAGGGGGTTCTTTGAATGAATGCAATGAGTAGGCTAAATGCCTGAAAATATCACGAGAAGGGAAAAACTTAAAAGGACGTTTAAGTCATAGAGATTAGGTCAATTTTTACACTGGTCTGCCAAATTTATTCGTTTTGATTCAACGATGAGGCTGCCTCTTGCAGGGGATATGAGAAGACATCTATTTCATTCTACACTTCACTCGTATTTTCAATTGTAAATGAGCAGCAAAAATCAGTTTTGCTGCTCATTTACAATTAGTATCAGTTGTAAAAATGTCATTCAAAAACGGACCCCTGTGCAACCGACGCAAGCAAGCACACCCTACAATTTCCCCAGAAATTGTACCCTCTCTAGTTATATTTATTGTATGAGTTAGGAAATCTGCTGTACCCAACATATTAAGTAAATCTTATGACAGTAATATTTACTCTTATGAAATAATTAAGTGGATATTATTATATTTTCATCTGTAAATAAGTCAGTAATAAAGTTATATTATTGACAATATGGACATTTTCATCAAATTATCTTTTGATAAATGTTAACAAATTAATGTTATCATTTCCTCTATGCATTCAATATACTTGCATCACAAATCACACAACAGAAAATACAATTAATCAGTTTATTTTGTCCAAATTTCTTTTTTATAAATGTGATCAAATCACTGCTCTATCAATTCACAAGGTACAAGCCAAAACTCTTAAATCAGAAGTCTGTGAGACACTCGGGTATCTAGCAAGACCATTTTAACAACTGTAAGGCTTACATGACTAAAGAAAATGCATGTCTTTGGGTTGGGAATGCAAGTAATAAATTCTCCCAACAGGCTTTGTGAATGCATCCAAACAGTAAGGAGTGGTTCAACAGATTGTTACCTCATCAAAAAGCCAACACATGTCCTGATGAACTCTAAAGCTGCATGTGTTTATAAAAAATAAAGTGTCTCATGACAGTGCATGGTAAAAGAAAAAAAGAAACGCAGATTTTTTTTTAATCATGTCCGTGTGTAACTGACATATTGAATTTCAAACTGTTAATTCTTAACTTTGTGGTAGAGTATAATATGTTAACTAAACTGTCATAATCTCTAACAAGATTGACAGCACCTGCCATGGTGGTAGCATTTAAGACAGCAACTTACATTTGAAAGCTTGTATTTTTGGGGACAGCTTAATCCCATACAGTTCCTGGAAAAGTTTTTGAAACACTTCAAAAGTGTAGCGCAGTGTTGGGGGGTATGCCAGGTTGAGGGAATAAATCAGCCCCATGACCAGCGCGCAAGCTTTAGCAGCATCCTGGCAACATCTCCTTGCCTTCAAGAAGGATGGACACATCCACTGGATCCTCTCCATCAGCACCATGAACAACCAGGATCTTCAGGATGTGTTGAGTGGCATCAATGCGGCTGTCCTCCTGCATACAATTCACAAGAAAAATTAAGACAATTCTGTTAAGAGTATTTTACATTGAGCAGAGCGGAATATTTTGATCCCTAAATTGGCTTTCATCTTTTACTTTAGGGTTACCTTGCACTTTAAATGACAACACATTCCAATTTCAAACCATGTCATAAAATATATATTTAAAAAATCAGGCTTTACTTGGCAATCTTCAAAAAGTTCCTCTCTTTCTCGGCAAGGTACAGTATAAGGCTGCGGATAACAGCTTCACGTTTCATCTCAATGCTTTGGTGCTGTGAATAGATTAATGTTGTGTTAGTCTGAATCACAGGATGTAGGTTTTTGGAGTTAGAACACAAGCAGAGATTTAAGCTCACAGAGTAATGTGTGGATAGAGCATTTAGGGGCATTAAATCTATAGTGTGAGGATTTGTGCTATGCGTACACATTCGGCAAAGTGCGTGTGTGTGTGAGAGTCTCCCCTGCAAAAAAAGTGAACAAGCACACCTGACTCAGTTTGTCCAGGAACGGCCTCAGCTTCAGAATCAGAATCAGAAAGGGATTTATTCGCCATGAAAGTTTGCACAGACAAGGAATTTGCTTTGGCAGGAAGGTGCATACAATAAACATATACCTAAAATTTTTATATGTGGACTAACTATACTAAGGGTACATAAACTAGCAGTACTAAGTGGGATAAATATAAGTTGCCGTAAATTACAATATAAAAATACAAAAATACAAATATTACAAAAAATACAAATGTACAAGATACCATGTTGTGGTGCAGTGCAAAAGCAGAGTGTTTTAAGCAATAAGTCATTTGAGTCAGTGTGGTCCCTTGGCCTTGTTGAAGAGGCCAACAGCGGAAGGGAAGAAACTGTTTTTGTGGCGTGAGGTATTGGTCCTGATAGACCGCAGCCTTCTGCCGGAGGGGAGTGACTGAAACAGGGAGTGTCCAGGGTGGGAGGAGTCGGCCACAATCTTCCTCGCTCGCCTCAGGGTCCTCGAGGTGTGCAGGTCCTCGAGGGTAGGCAGATTGCAGCCAATCACCTTCTCAGCAGTACGGATGATACGCTGCAGTCTGCTCTTGTCCTTGGCAGTGGCAGCAGCGTACCAGACGGTGATGGAGGAGGTGAGGATGGACTCAATGATGGCTGAGTAGAAGTGCACCATCATTGTCTTTGGCAGGTTGAACTTCTTCAGCTGCCGAAGGAAGTACATCCTCTGTTGTGCTTTCTTGATGAGGGAGCTGATGTTCAGTTCCCACTTGAGGTCCTGGGAGAGGATAGTGCCCAGGAAGCGGAAGGACTCCACAGTGTTGACTGGGGAGTCACACAGGGTGATGGGGGTGAGTGGGGCTGTGTTCCTCCTGAAGTCCACAACCATCTCCACTGTCTTAAGAGCATTGAGCTCTAAGTTGTTCTGGCTGCACCAGGTCACCAGGTTGGCCGCTTCCCACCTATAATCAGACTCGTCTCCACCAGAGATGAGCCCAATAAGGGTGGTGTCGTCCGCAAACTTCAGGAGTTTGACGGACGGATGACTGGAGGTGCAACTGTTGGTGTACAGGGAGAAGAGCAGAGGAGAAAGGACGCAGCCCTGAGGTGATCCGGTGCTGATGGACCGGGAGTCAGAGACTTGTGTTCCCAGCTTAACGCACTGCTTCCTGTCAGACAGGAAGTCTGTGATCCACCTGCAGGTGGAATCAGGCACGTTCAGCTGGGAGAGCTTGTCCTGAAGCAGGGCGGGGATGATGGTGTTGAAGGCAGAGCTGAAGTCCACAAACAGGATCCTGGCATAGGATGCTGGGGAGTCCAGGTGCTGTAGGGTGAAGTGGAGGGCCATGTTAACTGCATCGTCCACAGACCTGTTGGCTCTGTAGGCAAACTGCAGGGGGTCCAGTAGAGGGTCAGTGATGGATTTAAGGTGTGCCAGCACCAGGCGCTCAAAAGACTTCATTACCACAGAGGTCAGGGCGACGGGTCTGTAGTCATTATGTCCTGTTGGCCTTGGCTTTTTGGGCACAGGGATGATGGTGGAGGACTTGAGACAGGCTGGCACATGGCATGTCTCAAGGGAGGTGTTAAAGATGTGGGTAAACACCGGAGACAGCTGGTCAGCGCAGTGCTTGAGGGTGGCTGGAGAGACAGAGTCCGGCCCAGCTGCTTTGCGGGGGTTCTGCCTCTTGAAAAGTCTGTTAACTTCACCCTCCTGAATGGAGAGAGTCGTCACTGTAGAGGGGGGGAGGTGGGAGGCCTCCTGGGTGGGAAGGGGTAGTTCAAGACTGTCCAATTGTCTTTCAAATCTGCAGTAGAACTCATTCAGGTCGTTGGCCAGGCGGGAGTCGTTAGTGGAGTGGGGGGCTCTGGGCTTGTAGTTGGTAATTTGCCTGAGCCCTCTCCAGACAGAAGCAGAGTCGTTTGCAGAGAATTGGTGTTTTAGCCTCTCTGAGTACAGTCGTTTAGCCTCCCTCACCGCCTTGCTAAACCTGTTCTTTGACTCCTTGAAACTGTCTTGGTCCCCACAACACCTCCCTTGGCCTTCATCAGTGAAATAAGTTTTGGTGTGTAGTGATCCAGTTTGTGCAGGAATCTCTGCTCCAGGGAAATTGTAGTAATTCTCCTTCATTCCTCTTTGATCTGAATGGACAAAAGATTCACAAGTACAACATCAGGAATCAGGCCAAACAGTCTCATGCAAGAGGACGAGGAAATTCAGTAAAAGGTGTTTTAAACCCTGTACATATTAATGGTGGATTAACAAGATAGCACTTTAAGAGGAACACTAATTTGGCTTCCAATCTTAACATTGAGAAGTGTTTCAAGTTTAATTTTAAAAGGGGTAAATAAAGGGGTTTATATGTTCACCTACCTCTGCTTCACAAAACAAAGCAGGCCATCTCTCTTGGAAGTCATCGGCAGCTGGACTACCACTCACAACCTCAAGCCTTCGATAGGAGAATGTTTTGGCCATTTTTTCTGCAATCACCTTAGTGTTGTTCTTCCTCTTTACCTCATTAAGAAGCTGCAGTCTCTCCATCTCCAGAGTGTTGCTAGTTTCTCCACTTGGATGTGGAGGAAGGTAGTTTACCTCTGCTCTCTTTGGTCTCACAGTTTTTGGCTGGATTTTTCTCCCCAGGAGATTTCCTTTTCAATGAGTTGATGTCAAGTTCAGGACAATGTACTTCACGCCTTCGCAGTTTAGAACGGAAATTTGCCATCTTGTATTTAAGAGGCTGCTGCCACCCGTACATGCCTGAAAATTAGGTTCCAGGCTCCCTTAGGCATGGATGCTTTGCCAACAGGGCTTCTACAACTGCCTGTATTTGACGTCCAGTGGGATAGGCAGTGTACTGGAATATAGCTTCAGCAAGTTTCTCAAGTACGTCAGAGTTCATGCTTGGATTTTGAAGGAGTGAGCCATCACTTTCATAAGCCTTATTTCCTGCTTGAAGGGGGATTTCAACATTATATGAAAAAGTGGGTATCACAAAAGTAGTTGGCCACGGTTCTGATCTGTAGTCTGGGGACAGTGGTAAAATCATGGTATTGGATGAACTAACTGGGGAACTGTCATCCTGGAAAGAAAGTGGCACTGGAGAAGAAGAAGCAGCAGGCTCATTGATGGGACTCAATGTGAGAATAATAGAAGGATCTGTTTTCACTAGTTTTATAGTGTCTTTGTCCTTGATCACATCTGTAGATGTTAACGTAAAGAATTGGTTATCAAAATCTTTGTCCATATGCATTACTGCAAAATTCCCTTCAAGATCAAAATTATGCTTCGCAGCTGCCAAAGGTTTGTCTATGGTACTAGGAATTCCATCTAGTAGGATTAATTTGTGAATTTCAGTCTCTTCAATAATGACACGTAGTTGACTGGGGCTAGACATCACAGCCTTGGGAAAGCAGAACTGCAAGAGGAAAAAAAGACATGGTTAGAGCATATGATCTAAGTATTCATGAAAAATGTTGTTTATAGTGAAACTTTACCTAGTTTGACAAGCAGATGTAGTGTTTCAAAGAAACCATTTGACAGCCTTCGATTGTATATGTAGCTAGTGGGTACATGTCAGTGAGTTGTGATTGATGAATTACTTTCACAACGCTTGTGGACTCCACCTTGAAACATCTAAAATGCTCAGTGTACCATGTACTTTGCATTTTCACTACAAACACGACGCTGTTACGAACTATCATGATTTGTAGTATTTCAGCAAAGTCTGGTAACCCACCAGTGTTTCCATAGACATCATGCCAATACTGTAACTGATGCCCTGAGATTCTACATTGTTTGTCAAATGAACAACTGTCTCTTCAGGAAATTTCTGTGATAGAAATTCTTGTATGTTCTCATTTACAATCTCTAATGGAACCCTTGACATCTTTGATACAGAGACAGCAGGTTTATTGACATTTGAACCATGGAGATGGTATGCGATCATGGACTGGTGTTTTTTCGCCATAGACTTTAAAATGTTACGGAAACAGCTAGTCTGTCTCACTATCTTCTTAAAGAAGCGGTGTTTCGCTTCGAACCTCATCGTCCATAAGGACACTAATGGGCCGAATGCTTTAATGAGCTGCGGGTAATGCTCTACAAAATGGTGTTTTGGAATCAATTTTGTTTGTGGAAAAACACTGCTAAATCTATGTCGATGCTCAGCAATAAGGCTATCTAGGTGACCAATGCTTTCCTCTGTGTGGGTAGGTGACATAACCAACTCAACATCTTTGAGTGTCATCAACAACTGCCATGTCTGTTCCTCTTCCTGTACTTTAGAGCCGATCATAAGTGGAAGCAACCTCAGTAAGCACCAATTTTCATGTGCGTTACCACCAATGGTGTTACGAGAGGAAAAGGTTGGTGGTATACGTATCGGACAATGTGTCCTGTCTTTCCACTTATATGGGAACTTCTTGATGATACTATTGAGCTCTTCAAGAGAGAAATATTTTTTTGGGATCAAGATATCTAAACACAATGCCAATTCTACAGGTACAATACCCTCAAGTAAATCATGCAATACATCCGGTGGGTTGTCACATGAAAATGCTTTAACCTTTGAGAAATTGCACAATGCCTTTTAACTCCATGGCTATGGGTGTTACTACGCTACCCTAGAATAATAAGGTTCTATCTGACATTTTTGTCAAAATTGAGTTATTTACATAGTCTTACTCTGGTATAACTTGTGAACATTATTTAAGGTGTTTTTTTTTAAATAAAATTAATTTTGGGTGTTTTATTCAGAAAACTAAAAGGTTCTATCTACAAAGTTACGCTCAGACTTGGAGTTATAAGGTTCTATCTGTGGCCCAATCATCTTTTGGAATATTTACAGAAGGACCAATCAAATACTGTCGTCAGGCGCTCGCTCTCTGAAGTCTCTTTATGGCGCCAGGTTGTCTTTTTCACCCCAGTAATAGAAGATGGAAAAATGTCAAGCAAAACCAAAGCCAGATTTACGCGCAATTTAAAGGTTAATGATTTCATCGATGAACTAACAAAGAGGTGAGTTTTCTTCTTAAAATCGCTTTGATGTCAGTTCTTGTTGAGGAAATTTCCATTCCTGTGCAGTATTAGCTGAGGAGATAATCACTACCAAATAGGCTATCGATAATACCAGGCTATTGATAGTGTGCTAATGTTAATTTAGTAGCATACATGTAATTTAGCCATCATTTTGAGGCAAGCCCTAACATACAGTGGGATTTATTTAAGTAATATATTTCTTTCTCGTGCTTTTAGATTATGCCGAAGGCAACTTAGATAGCTAACGCTAGCTAAACTGCATCTCGTACTGGTTGTCCTTACTTGTGCAATGACGATAAAGTTGAATGTAATGTAATCTAAAACTGATAATGGAGGAATACATGGGCCTAAAGGGATTTTAAGTTTATCCTTGATTCTCATCTATTTTCTATTGTGCTATATGATTCTGGGTGAGACTGTGGATGAGGAGTTGGGGGCAACAGAGGAATCGGGCATGGCAGGAGAGGAGCTGGGGGACACAGAACCAAAGAAAAAGACAAGAAAAAACCCATCAAATTCATCTAAATGGAAAGCAAATATCCGCAAGAGGCTACATCAAGGCGGCAAAGAATACACTAATGCAAGCAATACAAAAGTTCCAGCCAAAAAAGTAAGATCACAGAAAAATTGTGCCCTCTCTTGTAAATTTAAATGTACACAGAAGGTTACCCCTACTGAAAGGGAAGAATGTTTCTTGGACTACTACAAATTGACACAAAACAGGAAACATGATTACATTTTAGGTATATGTTTATTGTATGCACCTTCCTGCCAAAGCAAATTCCTTGTCTGTGCAAACTTTCATGGCGAATAAATCCCTTTCTGATTCTTCTGATTCTGATTCATTGCAATGACAACAGAATGTGCAATGAAAGAAAGGCAAACATGCTGCGAATCACAAAGAAAACGCACACTCATTTAAATACTACCTGAATATGGAGGGTGAGAGGATTAGAGTGTAAGTCATTTTACCTGGGCACACTGGCAATTAGTCAGAAGCCAGTTTACAACACACATTTAAAGAAAAACCAAACGACTGGCATGCCAAAACCTGATTCTAGAGGCAAACATACAAAACGTGTGATAGATCTTCAACTAAAAGAGCAGGTTCGGGATCACATCAGGTCTTTCCCTGTTGTTGAATTCCATTACTGCAGGGCTAGGACAGAGAGGCAGTATCTGGAATCCACGCTCAATGTGTCTCGAATGTATGATCTGTACAAACGTAAATGTCTTGAAGAGTGCAATACACCTGTAAAGGAGTCTTTCTATAGATTCATTTTCAACTCTGAGTTCAACCTCAGTTTTCACGTTCCTAAAAAGGATAGGTGTGATCAGTGTGAATCTTATCTGACAGCTCTCGAACAGAATCTTCTTAGCGAAGTTGCTGATAGCAAACAGAGGAAACACATTACTGACAAAACTGCAATGCGCCAAGAGCGACAGGCAGACAGGGATGCTGAAAACACATTAGTAGTGTGTTTTGACCTTCAGAATGTTATAACTTGTCCACGTGCAGAGATCAGTTCATTTTTCTACAAACGAAAACTGAACGTGTACAATCTTACAGCTCATAGCTCTCTCTCAAAGAAAGGCTGTTGTGCGATATGGACAGAGGGAATGTCAGGCAGAGGGGCTAACGACATTGCTAGTGCACTTGTTAAAATCTTCGACAAAATTATTCTTGACCATCCATATGCCACGAACATAATTACATGGAGTGACAGCTGTGTGCCCCAAAACAGAAACTCCATAATAGCGTTTGCTATGGCAGAATTCTTGACAAGGAATTCTAAGATTCACCAGCTTACAATGAAGTACTCTACCCCAGGTCATTCTGCTGTACAAGAGGTAGATAACATGCACAGTCAAATTGAGAAGGCAATGGCATTATCTGAATTCTACTCTCCCGTGTCATTATTGCGTGTGTTACTCAAAGTAAACAGGAACAACCCATACAGAGTTATACAGATGAGAGAGTCAGATTTCTATGACTTTCACTCATGTTCCAAACTGTTCAAGTACAAACAGGTGCCATTTTCTGCAGTGTGTCAGCTCGTATTTGATCAGTGCCCATATACACTTCACTGCAAAATGTTCTGTCGTGGTAATCGTAATAAGACCAGGTAGAGTCAGAGTTGGATTCATTGTCTCTTTACTTCACTCGCTTGCATACAACACAGTATACATACATTTCCCCTGATGCAATGCGGGGTTTGTACTACGGATGTCAGCGAGGAACATAATACATAACACAAAACATCACATGCAAAGGCATTAGAGGTAGCAGTAGACCTTAGAGGACCAAGTAAAACCAGGAAACCAAACTTGGCGCCTACATGCACCCTACCCAAGCCAAGGATGCTCCCAAAACAGAGCCACGTCCCAGAGGTCAAGATAAATGATCTAGAGTCAATGTTTAGATTCATGCCACTTGCAGATAAAGAGTATTACCATACAATAATGAAGAAATTAGCAACATGTATGTATGGATGTATAGATGTATGTATGGATGGATGTATGTATGTATAGATGTACGGATGTATGTATGTATGTATAGATGTATGGATGTCATGGGTTGGAAATTAATTGATATGTTGAAGAAATAATTGTTCAATAGGCCTTAATGTTGCCAACATGAGCTGTGTGTTGATTATAAAGTGAATAGTATGTGATGTAAGTATGTGATGTATGTGTATAGTAAGAGATACTATGTATATTTTTATTGCATTAAATTATTTTCATTGCAAGGAGCAGCATCTCAAATAAGTTCGATTTTAAGTAAACAGTCTTGAGTTTGAAATACCTTGTTCATAAGCAAAACATTTCTGATCAGTTTTATCTGAATGAGTGTCAGTATTGCCATGTGTGATTTATGATGAATTTTACATTTAAATTGTTTGAAAATGATTTGATAAACTAAAAAAATAAAGACTGATTTTAAATATTCTTTCAACTCGTTTTGGTTTTCTACAGAAAATACTTTGATAAACTGAAGGACCTGACCTTCATCAGACCATGTATTTTATAAATCATTCATTTACATTTAACATTATTAAATTACTGTTATCTTGAATAAGAAAGATGAAAGGAAAGATGACGCACTGGAAAACTAGAGAGGGTACAATTTCTGGGGAAATTGTAGGGTGTGCTTGCTTGCGTCGGTTGCACAGGGGTCCGTTTTTGAATGACATTTTTACAACTGATTTATGTATATTTTATATGAAAATGCATACTTATTATTTATAAATATTAAATAGATTTAACGGCATTTTTTTTTGCTGCTCATTTACAACTGAAAATACGAGTGAAGTGTAGAATGAAATAGATGTCTTCTCATTTCCCCTGCAAGAGGCAGCCTCATCGTTGAATCAAAACGAATAAATTTGGCAGACCGGTGTAAAAATGGACCTAATCTCTATGACTTAAACGTCATTTTAAGTTTTTCCCTTCTCGTGATATTTTCAGGCATGTAGCCTACTCATTGCATTCATTCATTAATAAAGAACCCCCTTTGAAGATTATTCTACGACGTTACCCGGCAGTAGAAGATGGAATCGCGATTCAGACAGTCCCATCTGCTAACTGAAAATATGCCCCCCAAAACGTAAATAAGCTTGACATTTATTTCGAGGAAAATCGCTCATTCATAAAAAGCTCACTGGTAGCGATCATTGTCAGTAACAACGCAAAATGCGATATAGCCCTGTGTGGAGAAGCTGCCCCGGTAAATTGTACTACTATGGTACAGTACTAGTAGACTACTGCTGTGTTCGTCTTGGTAGCGATTGCGTTGGTTGAATTGGATTTAACGTTCCGTTGTACGGTTTAGGCTGAAATTAATTATTTTCATGAACAGATTGGCAACGTTTAGGCTGTGGCAATGAAGTTCAGGTTAGTAGTTAGATAGACTTTTGATTAAGTAAGGGGAGTGCCGAACATGTTCTGTCGCCGTTTGACTTCCTACAGCTGTGTAGATGTTTTTGTAGTGTCTCGCGTAGGCTACAGCATTGCAGTGAGCAACACTGGTTTGAAACCACAGGTAATGATAATTTCACCCACAAATCGTTTACTTGTAATGTAATGTCATAATAAATCCTACAACGAAAATGTATTTGTGAGGAATGTTTATTTTAAAGATTGAAAACAGATGCATCATAGACCACTGTAGTATGTGTTGCCCGGGCAACAGAGGCTAATGTCATGATGCTAATGCTTCAGTGAAATAGTAGACTACCGTTTCCAAAAGTAGATGTGGGCCTACTTCCTTAATAATATCAGCTAATATTGTACATTACATTTCATAATTGTGTTTCACATCACAAAGTAAAATGAGTAAATAGTTATCACCCTGGCCTCTTTGCTTGTGGCGTTCCTGCAGCTGCCTTGCAGTAAAGCTATAGTTAGCCTAGCTATCCATCAAGTTAACAGATGTGAAACGAATGTTCTGCTACAGGTAGTCACGCGTGTTTTCGTGACGTTAGTGACGTTAGTAACGTCAGTGACTGTGGCTAGCAAATTAGCCACCGTTAGCTTCACTTTTCACCACAAAAACGCAATTTCTACTTAAACCATGCAACGGAACGTAAATAAAAATACAACCAACGCAATCGCTACCAAGACGAACCTTTTGACACCGCCGTTGTGTATGTAGTCCAAATATTGACTGATCCTTAGGGGGGCGAAAAGAAATAATAATAAATAAATAAATATATATGTGAGAGAACAAAGGTTTGCTCTCGCCGAAGGCTTGAGCACACCCAAATAGTGTTATAGCAGTAAGTGCATGAATGCATGAAGATTTAACATATTAACCAATAAAAATACACTTTTTATTATATAAATTGAACATCCCAACAGTATGTATAAGTAAATTGTTAAACTTATTTGATAATCATTGTTCCTTTTTCAGTTTTTTAAGATAGAACCTTATAATTCCAAGGCGGCTGTTAGTTTTTAGAACTATAAGGTTCTATCTACAATTGACCTGTTTCAAAAACCCTCATTTACAATTCATGTAGAATTTTGGTATCTCAGATGTAAAATACATGTAAGGTGTATGTAACTCTGGTGCTATAAAGAAATGTGCTCCATTTGTCAGTTTTGCTATTTGTAATGCTAAAACTTTAAAACTCAATATCTCAAAACTGACCTGAACGCAGATAGAACCTTATTATTCTGAGGTAATGACTAGCCAATGCTGCTTCAACGTCCAACTGGTGTTGCTGTTTTGTTATACCAAGGAATGCTCCTGTCCTGACTTCAAGTTCCTGAAACTGGGACCGCTGTCCGACACAAAATCTGCAATTGTGTGACCCACTGAAACTTTCAACAAACCCCCCGACTGAGTGGGCACCAAGGTTATCGGCAATCACAGAAAATACAGTGCCCTTTATGATTTTTCCCAAACAGGGTACAAAAAGACCATCCTCTTCTAAGATTTTCAAATCACTTAATAATGGCTCTAGCACTTGAGGATAGCCAAATTTCTTTACGTTGTCTGCCTTACACAAAACAGCTAAGTAAATGGAAGATAATGTTGACCTTAATACAGATGGAATATCAGCCAACACCCAGTAGACACCTGTTACCTTGTGCTTCTTACGAGAAGTTCGTAATGGATTACATATTTCAAAATCATCACAGTAGAGTAGAATTGAAAGTCTTAACTCCTCTCCAGATAGAAAGCTGTTTTCTTTGAAGTGGGAACCATCATGAAAACTTGTATACTGACATGAAGAACCACAATGTC
Organism: Osmerus mordax; assembly: GCF_038355195.1. Taxonomy (NCBI): domain Eukaryota; kingdom Metazoa; phylum Chordata; class Actinopteri; order Osmeriformes; family Osmeridae; genus Osmerus; species Osmerus mordax. Next base: position 9,426,269 of record NC_090072.1, on the reverse strand, counting down.
TTGCACTCTTTAACACCTTCTCCTGAATGTCAACATTTTTCAGAACTTGTGACAAGGATTGCGAAATTGGTACATATTGAAAAGTCCTTCCCTCTTTTGCATCTAGTATATACTCTAACGGTTCAACAATAGAGAAACGTTCCTTCAAGTACTTGTTTCTCTGGTATGCTGTGCCAAGAGGACCTTTTTCACTAAAGGCTGCACTTACAGGATTTAACTGGCAAATGCTATTCACCAATTCTTCAACACCGCAGTTATGGTTTTCAAGTGTACGATGGACAATGTTTTTGATAATGGGTGAGGATGCTGAACAAGTAATAAATTGAAGCTCCTCTACAATGTCATCTATACATCTACTAGGCACATTGAAGATGCATTCTAATTTAAGCAACAAGGAACCAAGCTTATCAACAATGACTTTAACTAAATCGTCATCCTCTCTGACAAGCGTTTCATTAGAAGTAACTTCACTCTCTTCTACCAACACACTACTATCCTCTGTAGCCTGACTTGAATATGTCGAAAGTACAGTATGTTTAAGATCTTCAAGGCAGTGAGGATTGTGCTTTCTACCTTTAAGTGAAGCAAAAGTTGAATATATATTAGTACTGTAGTCACAATCTTTAAAGACACAATGAAGAGTTTCGTCCTTTTTCAGATGAGCTCCGAGATGTTCAAAATATTGCCTCTGTGTGAAAACTAGATAAATGGCATACAAGACATGAAAATGAAACTATCTGCTCAAACTGTTCAGTTTGTGTATGATCTCTAGACAAATGTGTGCGAAGTGCACCCCATCCTTTAAATGAACAAGGACAATCTGAGTACAAGCAGGGTAGTGACCGGCCCTGACCGGTGTGTAGGTGTTTCAATCTATAATGCTTTAAAAGCTCTAAACGTTTTGATGTCCTAAATTTGCAATTTTTGCATGACCATCTCATAGTATGTAAGAGGCCTACTGTTTCTCACTGATGACATCCATCTAATGGACCTCCTCCCTGGACCCGTCCTAACCGTAAGGTCACCCTGTAAAAGAACACACAATTTGTGATATTAAAACAATCACTCCTCTGACCTAGCCCTTCACAACTCACTGATTACTGTTGATAGAAACATGTTAAATTACTGGCAGTCTCCTTATCAAGTGCTCTTAAAAACTAGCCAATGTACGAAAAAAGAGAGAATAGCAGAAAATAAGGAAAATATTAATCCACCAGTTATTTTTACATTATAATTTTTTGGGATAAATGTTTAACTCCTCTGTTGTACACCCAAAAATTAATGGGCTAGTTGTCAGGCATTTTGGGCTGGTTTTGAGCACTCTTTGTACTCAAAACCAGCACAAATTGTGCTTGGGCTGGAAATGTTTGCTGGAACTGGCAATCCTGCTGCTGACTGGTAGCACAATAAACTGGCAATCATGCTGCTGACACGTGCTACCACGTGTAGAAAGGTTTAGATGAACTAGCTATAGACAAGTTTTTGAGCCGTTTTCGCTCTACTTCCTAAACTCCTCCCTTCGATGCAATCCACTTCCGTTCTGGCGGGCTGGGTTTGTTTTGCTAGCTAGCTCCATTGTGCCGACAAAGCACTGATATCGCAGTGACAAAGAGGATATACAATTTACAACATGAAGAAAAGTGGTTCGGGAACGACGTGTGCGGTAGTTGGTTGCAAACACTCGAGAAAGCACCTGAACAAGTGGTTAGATAGAGTGCTACGACCACCAGTTTTAAAACCTAGAATCGCCTCTAGCCTGTTAATTATACTACAGTAGTATGCTTATTGTTTGTAGGCTATTCACATTTTGTTGGTGTTCCTTTGTCCTATTTTTGCAGTGGATTTAATAATTATACATTGATATGTGGATATAATAATTCAAACCTTTAAAGTGCCAATACACACATCTGTAAAAGCCCGGCATGAGGTGTGTAGCCAACCGGTGCTTGTTTAAAGCAGTCATAACCGGGTTCATAGGAAGAATAGATAGATAAGTAGGCACTTCAGGCAGTGACAAGCCACTTAAATAAGGATAACAGTGTACTGCCTGTCTTGTCCTTCTGAAGTTGTTCAATTGAATAGGCTGAACATCAACATGTAACATCAATAGCCTAGAAATTCCAAACGAATTAGCTTTCAATGTTAGTATGCCTAGGCTACTTGGACCGTGTCCTGGCAATAAATAAAGAACATTATGCTACATGTTTTGTCAGGATAACTGGCAAGACCATTCAATGTTCATGATGTTCCTGTGTGTTTATTCTTTGACTGGGTACAACAACACGATCAGTCAACCGACTACAAATGTTTTTAATGTCGGGCTACGAATTTATAGAACAACTTCTGTCTGATACGTGTGGCATCCTTTAGCCAAATAATTAGCCTACATTTTGCTGAGAGAGCTAGACAACAAATGTTCTAATGAATCACCAACTAGTCATCTAGCTAGTCATCTTCTGACATTGCCTTTGCTCCATGTTAAAAGCTCCAAAATGATGGACTGGCAAAAGCTTTATAACTATAAATCTACTCTAAAATGTACTTAAAAGTATGGCGACGATGTTGGCAACTTATCCAGTACTAAATGTCAAACGACAAGTATGTCAAAGTAGTAGAACCGTGATCCCAAGCTAGCATCGACATCGCTGTGTTTACACCGGCAGACGCTTTGCAAACCACTTCTGGCAGAAATGAAGTCCATTTGTGTAGAGTTATGGCGGCCCCCTGGGATTTGGCGCATAAACTTGTCTATATTCCAGTATATACACTGGTTTGGCCAGCATGTTGTAAATTCATTCAAGTTACATTTACATAACTCACCCACTAAAGTAGGCATCTTGAAATACTAAATTAGAGATACATCATTGGCTAAATTAAAGTTAATCTGACAAGATTATTTTTTCAAGAACGTTGATAGCGATGGTTTCCCATGTGCAACTAACGTTAACTAGCTAGTTAGAGCTAGCTACAATTCATTTTTTCTGCTTGTGAATAATCTCCCTCTCAACACTTTTGTGCACGTTTTTATAGAAGTGAAATATACAGCGGAGCTTTCCTGCACAGTTACGTGTGGAAGCGATAGTCTTTTACTAATTTGACAATGTTAGCTAGCTATCTAGTTAGAGCTAACAATTACAGCTAGCACAGAGAAATCACGTATGTCTAGCCTAATTTTGCTGTGAATAGTAACAAGCAAACAAGAAGCTAACTAACAAAATGACCCATATATTATTACACATTTTAAAAAGAAAGGTAAAACTCACCAGAGATTACACATGGATGCGGTTCAACCCAACCAGAGCACGTCTACATTCTCTGACCCAACCGTCTCTGACCGAAGAAAAATCGCGCGTATCTTCTCAAGTCCAAGGGCGCAAGCGCAGATGAAAGGGCTAGTTTTTGATTAAAATGTACTTAGTATTTTTGGGTGTATGTACAGTGACTCTAAAACATTTAAATGGTATTAATAAATATATGATAAAACATACTCTTCCCACACAGTTAGTTTATTACATGAATTAAATGCGTATATATTAAAATACTTACTTAAAACATTCTAGTTCACACTGAAACGTAATATCATAATGTACAATTTATGACAGTTGAGTTAATATATTTTACTCTACCATAAAGTTCATTTTATCAGTGCACACAGGTTCTAAGACTCGTTCTCGCCCCCTACAGTGCAATTTCGGCTAGGTATACATCCGCGCTAAAATATCAAGGTGAAATTCATCATAGCTTGCGTAGTATATACCCAGGTCCCAACCGAACTTTGAGAATAGATTAACGGCGATATTTTTTTTACTGCCCGATAAGAGTCTCACGTTAACGCAGCACGTTAACGCCGATAACGGCCCACCACTAATATATATACTGTACTGCAGGGAAGAACTAGGAGCTGGGCTAGTTCTGCTTGGTGTACTTGGTGTACATGGTGTACATGCTGTATTTCCTCCTGGATTCCAAACTAAATTGACTTTGCCATTTCAATTTGGCTTCTCTGTTCTTAGTAATTATGTGCTTCTTCTTGCGCTTATGTGCTGGAGCTGGCCTGAGGGCTACCAAACCTGGAGAGGAGATACATAGGCTATCAAGAGGGAGGGAGAGAGAGGGGGGGGGGGAAAGGGAGGTCAGAGAGAGATTAAACAAAAAGTCAGAAGTGGTCAAGTCAAAATGTACACAGTATATCATAGTAATTTTTTGTGTGATTTTTATAATGTGACCTTTATTCTCACAGGTCTGCTTTCTTAATGTGGGAGTGTGCATAGAAGTGCTCAGCATTTATATTTCTGCGGCCTTGTTGTGTAGATAGCCTTTGCAATTTTGCACTACACAGCGCTGTCGCGCAAAATTGTGGTTTGTTCGCTTGCAGTGCAGGAAACGATTGGACTGAATTGAATTGGACTGGATTGAACTAGTGAAATTGTATGAAGAGGAGGAGATGGACCATGAGTTAGAATACCTTATTTTGCTTAAGTTAATTAGAAACAGAGACAGAAGACGCAAAAGGAGATGGTCAAAGAGTGCAACATGAACGAAGAGATGCGATACAAATTTTGCCGGAAATCCCTACTCTGTGTAACCCTTCCCTCCGCCATCCAACCAATCATCGTTTGCGGTTGACATAGTAGCTACGCGCTTTTAGACTTTTGAGCTGTTGCACGTAGCCTATGCAGCCTGGCTGTGTGGTCCTGTGAGTTTTTATGCGGAGTCCACAGACCCTATACAGGCGCATTTGACCTTGAAGTTGTAAATCAGGCTTAACAGAAGCCCCGAAGAGATTGAAGAGAAATACAAGTTTTGGTTTAAATGTGCATTTGGCCATTTTCCCCCCTGCCTTTTAAGGCTGCCTGCTTTTCAAGGCTTTCATTTATGGCCAAATGCGCATTTAAACAAAATTTGGTAAATGGTCTGTATTTATATACCGGTCCATTTAAAAGTTTTGGTTTAAATGAGCATTTGGCCATTTCCCTCCCTGCCTTTCAAGGCTGCAATTCGTTTTTCAATCATCAGATTTTCCAAGGGTTCCCGAAGTCTGTCATTCAGACAAAGGTTATATTGCCTAAATAAGATGTATATGTCTACCAAAAGATGTACATATTATATCAAAAATGTCAACAATTATGTGCAACATGATGACAAATGTTAAGTGAATCACATTGAATTCTATGAAGTGTATAAGCTTCACATGAGCGTTTGTGTGCTGACTGGTAAGTGCAATTCTTATGTCATGACATGGCGGGAACAATAATTTTTATCGTAAAAAGCTAGTATGTTTTGATTTGGTTTTTTTGGGGGGCAATTTAGGCTACTTTGTTGCCGAGCAGATGCCACGTTGTTAAGGTCAATGGCTACATCTCCAAGGCAACCGCTTGTTGCTAGGTCTGTAAAAACGTTTATTTACCTCTGCGAACTTTCAGGAGGTATATAAACTGTATTATTAACTTCTGAGAACGTCTTCTGGACCAATAGGAACAGCGTATTGGTCCAATTATTACACTAGTATATAAGAAACATAATTAATTGCATATTCACACGAGTGAAAATTATCATATTATATGACTTTGATAGTTTGAAACTATTTTGCTAATGGTAGGCTAAACCATTTATCAATAGCTCATAATAAGGTAGGCCTAATAAAAGGAGATGATGGCATGGGCGGGGGCTTTTATGATAATTGGATTCACAATAGTGTAACCGATCGTTCTTGAAGGCTTACGTGGGAATTCCCACAGAAGCAGAGGGTGGCGACAGAAGCAGAGGGTGCGAGATGGTATCAAATGCTGCGGTTAGGTCGAGGACGATGAGAATGGTAAGGAGTCCGGAGTCAGCAGAACAGAGGTCGTTGGTGATTTTGACCAGGGCTGTTTCAGTAATATGTTTTGGACGGAAGCCGGATTGGAAGGGTTCATGGAGGATGTTTGTGTCAAGGTGGGACTGTAATTGTGCGGCAACCACATGTTTTGGAGATGAAGGGGAGGTTGGAGATGGGCCGGTAATGGTTAAGGACAGCTGGGTCAGCACCGGGTTTTTTCAGGATGGGTGTGATGGCAGCCAGTTTGAGAGTGGGGGGTACAGTACCAGTGGTGAGGGAGGAGTTAATTATGTTGGTGATCATGGGGGAAATGGACGGCAGACAGGCTTTGACAAGGGAGGTGGGAAGAGGATTGAGCTGACAGGTGGTGGTTTTGGCTTTATGGATGAGTTCCGATACTGGGGTGAAGTCGGAGAGGGAGCTGATGAGAGGTTGGCCAGTGGTGATCATCCAGGGTGGATCGTTTATGGAGGTGCAAGATGAGGCCAGTTGTTGGTGAATGGTGTTGATTTTAGAGCTGAAGAAGTCCAGGAAGGCAGTGTACTGATCAGTGGAGATGTCTGGAGGGAGGGTTTTAGGAGGCTGAAGTAAGTGGCTGACTGTTGAGAAGAGGACTCTGCTGTTGCCTGTACCAGTGTTGATTAGGTTGGAGTAGTATGAAGATTTAGCAGTGGTGACGGCTTTCTTGTAGTGATGAAGGTGGTCCAAGTACATTTGGCTGTGTACAGTGAGTCCAGTCCTTTTGTAGAGTCGCTCCAGTCAACAACCAGTGGCTTTGAGCTGGCGGAGCTCCGGTGTGAACCAGGGAGCAGTGTGAGTAAATGAGACTGAGCGACTTTTCAGGGGGGCCAGGGTGATGATGGAAGAGGAGACGCAGATATAGTCGTGGAGTCAGTTGGCTGAGCGGTGAGGGAATCAGGCTAGTAATCCGAAGGTTGCCAGTTCGATTCCCGGTCATGCCAACTGACGTTGTGTCCTTGGGCAAGGCACTTCACCCTACTTGCCTCGGGGGAATGTCCCTGTACTTACTGTAAGTCGCTCTGGATAAGAGCGTCTGCTAAATGACTAAATGTAAATGTAGTTATTGTAGTGAGTCACCAGGTCAGCCGGGGAGGATGCTGGGGGAGGGCTGGGGTAAGAGCTGATAAGGCTGGAGAGATCTGTGGTGTCGATTTGTTTGATGTTTCTGAAGGAGATGGTCTGCTTTGTGTAGTTGGGTGTGTGAATGTCAAAAAGTACAGCTTTGTGGTCGGAAATGGGGAAATCGGTGACATCAATGTTAGTGGGAGTGATGTCAACAGATTAAGTTTAGTATGTGACCTTTGTTATGGGTTGGGAGGTTGACATGTTGTATGATACCAAGACAGTCCAGGAGTGATGTGAAGTCTTTAGCAAAGATACTGGATGGGTTGTCAATGTGGATGTTGAAATCGCCGAGGAGGATAACAGTGGGGGACATTGCACATACAGATGTTAGTAGTGATGAGAATTCATTGAGGAAAACAGCAGAGGGTTTTGGTGTTCTGTAGATTGTTACAATGATAGCGGGTTTGGGGCCTGTGAGTTTTACAGCTAAACAGTCAAAAGAGGAGTGATGGGGGACTGTGACAGCAGTGACTTTGATGTTATCACGGTGAAGGAGAGCGAGACCACCCCCCCTCCTAGTAGCACGGGATTTACTAATAAAAGAAAAACCCGGTGGGAAAGCCTCATTAAGCTGGGAGAAGTCATTTGGCTGTTGCCAAGTCTCAGTGAGGCATAGAATGTCTAGCTTATGGTCAACAATAAAGTCACCGATCAACAGAGCTTTGTTACTGAGGGATCTGATATTTAACAGACAAAGTTTCAGACAGGTGAGTGGTGTGTAGGTGGTTGCTTTAAGCAGGGGGGAAAGTACACTGTGATTGACAGGACGGGCAGTGTGGGGGGGGGGGGGGGGGGGGCGGGGCCCTGTGGACCAGAAGGAGCGGATGTTTGTAGATATAGATAAAAGATGTTGCCACTGGAGTCCTCTTCCATTCCTCCATGACAACATCACAGAGCTGGTGGATGTTTGAGAACTTCAGATTCAGAATTTGGCTTGCGCTCCTCCACCTTCCGTTTGAGGATGCCCCACAGATGCTCAATAGGGTTTAGGTCTGGAGACGTGCTTGGCCAGTCCATCACCTTTACCCTCAGCTTCTTTAGCAAGGCAGTGGTCGTCTTGGAGGTGTGTTAGGCCTTTTTTGCCTTGCCTGCCTCAGCCTAAATAGGGTTTAGGTCTGCCAGACCTAAACCCTATTGAGCATCTGTGGGGGATGTGTGGCTGTGTGTTGTTATTTTGAGGGGACAGCAAATTTACACTGTTATACAAGCTGTACATTCACTACTTTACATTGTACAAAAGTGATTTTTCAGTGTTGTCACGGGAAAAGATATACCGTATTTTACGGAAAATAAGCCGTGGCTTATATTTAGAACAAAAAAGTGGCTTCTTCTCAAGATCTACAGACCGTGCAGCTGGGCTTATTACTTGAAAGATGAATGATTTGTAATGAAAGTGAAAGTGCAAATTGTATTCCAGTGCGGATTTACAAACTCAAAGTCCTCATTCTGGGGGGGGTGCGGTTTATACACCATGCGGCTTATTTTCCGTAAAATACTGTAATAAAATATTTACAAAAATGTGAGGGGTGTTTTGTGAGATACTGTAAGTACAATTGAGCTCTGTAATTACATTGGTCTAATAGCTGTAGAACTACCTTTCCTGCATCAAATAAAAATTGGCGTAGGCCTATGTCTAGTCGAATTCACCTTTTTCTTCAACTGGGCCACAGTTAGTAGGTTATCCTTCTGAAGTAGGACTACCAAATCTTTGTAGACCGACCGCTGGACTGTGAAAAGGAAACGATTTGCTTAAGTCAAAAACACTTGCACCACCATTAGGCTGTTTCATATCCTTCTCACAAAAACTTGCTAGCAACTGCCTGTCAGGAATGTAATTTGATGACTCATATCAACTGACATCGGAAGTGTTATTGAAACACAATATTTAATTCAAGATGAAACTACTTAACCTACTTGAGTCACCGAACACGATGACGAATTTCTTCCGAAGAAGATGACTCGCCTGCCCGTGGTTTACGAACATTGTGTCATTCTTCATATCAAAACAAAGACTAGTTTAATAACATTATTGAAGTAAAAGTAAACTGATGTCATTAGGCCTTGCACTTGGTCCAACGTTAGAGGCAAACTAGATGTGATAAGTGTTTTGACTGTGAAAATCCCAAGTAGGCCTTTACTTACCATAGTGTTAGCCTATTCCGACTAATTTGTACTGGTTTGCAAAGTGTACATTTTTCTGTCGTGAGTCGTGACCCGACGGAGTTTAAATGTTCTCTTTCTTTTTTAACAAAATAATTCAGTAGCTTATTACATGTATTCCCCTATTCACTTGTTTATAGTCATCACAGGTCCTTATTACTTTTTTAAATAAAAATTATTTTTGTATTGCTACCCCTCTAATGCACACATGGGTCTAAAATGACCCGCATTCATTTCATGATATTTCTTGTATGGCTGAGTGTTTCTCTGCCAAATCCTGCCAATCAATTTATGTCATAATTAATTATTCCAAGCATTCATCAAATATCTTGTTTTTGATATCCATAAATACTTATTTTTCTTTTCTTACTTTATAATCAACCATTGTTTTTGTGTTACTAGCCTATCTTCAGTTTACAGACAGGTAAAAAATATAAGAGTTCCTTATTGTTAAATCCAATAGAAAAGTCTATTTTGATTAGGTCATCCATTTCTGCAGATAGCAAAGACATGTTGAATTGACGTTGAGTTTAGGTTATATTGATCGTTTTCCGTCGGATAACCTAAAGTTCTATCTATTCAACGTTGCGTTTGATAGTTTTTTCAACATCGTTCAAACTTGTTGTATGTTAAATCTAACTTCGAACTTTAACATAGCTCTTAACTTATGTAAAATAGGGCATTGGCAGCATCTACACATGGATGCATTTAAAAGTGCGCGATGCAAGCTTCTTTTAAACTTGGTTAGTTTTTCTACATTGGGGTTATGGCCTAATACGACGCCTAAAAATAAACCTGCCAACTAGACAGGCAACTTCATCTATAACCTTCTTCTATTGTAAATTGATGTAATATGGTAATTCCTTAAACCATTTGCATTACAGTGAGGAAGATAGGTTGGCTACAGTGCCGAGATAGGGAGTCAGTTGGCTGAGCGGTGAGGGAGTCGGGTTAGTAATCCGAAGGTTGCCAGTTCGATTCCCGGTCAACTGACGTTGTGTCCTTGGGCAAGGCACTTCACCCTACTTGCCTCGGGGGAATGTCCCTGTACTTACTGTAAGTCGCTCTGGATAAGAGCGTCTGCTAAATGTAAAATGTAATGTAACGTGATGACGTCGTTCTGGTCATGGGACCACACATGTCGAGTGCATTTCATTTTAACAGTTTTTAACCTGTTGCAAGTGACAGTTTTGAAATATAGGAACCTACTACATGGATTTCAATCATGCACAATATTAAGTGTTGCATCCCAGCAGGTATAAATGTAGGCAATGTCATGTAATTAATTTGCAACGCAGCCTTATGTCATAGTAGTAATTCATTTTCTCATCTACAGAAACAATTTAGGCTAATAGCTAAAATACTAAAATGAACTTGGAATATAATTTAGTCTTCAATTCTTTACTATAAAAAAGTACAAAAGCAATCAATTGGTGATGTTTAACATTATTAAGCAAACATTATTTGTATAGCAGACCAAAGCTGTATAAATCATACACAATACAAATTTGAGATCCAATAATTTAAGAGTTAAATGTGGTAAAAGAGTTTCATTTCCAAACACCAATAATCACAGGATATCACAGTTCTTCAATAGTGCACCTAACTGTAAATTCTTTGAAAATAATACATAAAAAAATGGCCTGTTAAAGCAATTGCAGAATAATAATAATAACAACAACAACTGTATTGATACAACACATTTTCATACAGAGATTGCAGCTCAAAAACCTTCACGAGTTCAGTAATCACACCATAGATTGAATAGATGGCTTTTATTGAAGCAGGGCTGGTAGCAGAGCCAAGCCCGATGGTGGAGGAGGCTGGTAGCAGAGCCGAGCCTGGAGCGGTTGGTGGAGGCCGGTAGTAGAGCCAGGCATGGACTCGGGGTGTGGCAGAGAGTCCTAATGGGTCACGGCCGAGAAGCAGCTTGAGCAGATCCCCTGGGAAGCCCGGATAGATGACAGGGAGAAGCAGAGAAGAAAGGGAAGGGTGGGTGACAACAACATGCAAGCACAAGCTCCCGAACTTAAGTTAATATAGAGATATTGATTTGCTAAATACGACTATAAAACTAGTGTTAGCCTAATAAAATGTATCTCTTATGTCTTCGGTTTCAAATTCCTGGCTGTCCACATCTCTGAGGAGCTCTCCTGGTCCATCAACACCTCATCTTCCTGAGGAGAGCCTGCGGAGGGCTCGGGGCATCACAAGGCCCAACCAGACTGTTTGTCCCCCACCTCTGCTCCTTTGACCAACAGGCACTGAAACTGCACCACCAAACATACAACTACAAAACTACACCCAGACTACATATATCTAGTCACTTTATATTTACATGTAAATTATATTAATACTCTTCACTACATATAATTATGTATTAACTTATAATGGAGTTAGGCATGAAAGTGTTAGGAATTCTTGAGGTCAAAAGTAACTTTGAGAGAATACATGTGAACAATAGGCTACTAGTCACATCAAGAATCCATGAGTGGAAAACAAATACGTGTGCATGTTTGTAACATTCCCTGTGCTACTTATGAACACACAGTACTGGATATATAACACATATGGCATTAAAGTACAGGCCTACAATGTAGATTGCCCAATATAAAATACATTGCAGTGCAATCATGTAAATAAAATCATCTTAACAGCAATGGGTATATCAGAATCAGTTACAAATTAGGTTATATTTCTTGTATGTCATCAACATACTGTAACATACTGTTACAAATTTGACTGGTTCATCCTACTCTGTCATTCACACTTCTCTGATAACATTGGTTATGGTTACCATACATTAAATCACTTGTTTTATTGTCTCCATTCATATTGGTTACAGAGCTAACTAATTTAACACACCAAAACATGGCTGTCTAAACACCAACATAGCCAAAGACTGAGCGCACGGGCCGTCTCGTGGATGGTTTAGCAACATCAAATGCTAACGTTATTCTTCGCAGTTGGTGGTGGTTTTCAGCGAGACAAGACAGCAAGAGATAAAGAGATTTTTAGAATATTAGTTTGATAGTTGTATTTAGTCGTTTAATATTTTATACAGTGTAGTAGTTTTTAAAAGTTCTTGTTTAGTGTTCCGACATAGGTTTTTGGTATTTTTTGGCAAAGCTTATAGCTAATAGTGTATAGCTTACAGTAGTGTTTTGTATATTTAGCTCTAGTGTAATCAATTGTTTAATAGTAGTAGTGTAATAGTAGTGTTTTTTATTTAAGTCTACAACACAGTTGATTAGTTAGACTAGGTTTTAGCATCAGTTACAGTAGCTAGGCTGACCATCAACACCAATCACAAAGCAACTTATTGGCAGGTGAGAGTAGCCTACACTGCCAGGTGTATGCAGTGTTATTAACGTTAAGTATTGTGGGTTTGAGTGGGTTAATATGGGTTTGAGTTTTAAACTACTGAAGCCCGGGTATAATCTGAGGCTATGGTAGTGATATAATATTAATATTATACCTAAAGTGTATAGATGGTACTTAAATAATTTGTGATAAAGTAATAGGATACGTTTTGGCAATGATATTCCTACCAATCTAACATGCTAATTGGGTGAAATGGTCAGCAGTTGGTGGTAATGGTTGGTGGTAATTCATCACTCACGAATAGTAAGTAACTAAGTAAGACTTTATTTATATAGCACATTTCATACAAGAATTGTAGCTCAAGGTGCTTTACATAAAATCAATAAAAACAATAATACAAGTGATAAATAATTCAAACTAAAATAAAAATCCCAATAAGATCTCTGTTCAAGAGAGAAAACAACTTTAAAAAGTAGGAAAACCCTTTTGAGATAAAATTACTTAAATGCTTCGGTAAAAAGGTAGGTTTTAAGCTGTCTTTTAAAAATGTCTAGAGTGTTTGCTTCCCTAATATTTATGGGTAATTTGTTCCATAGTTTTGGGGCGTAATTGACAAAGGCCGAATCACCAATCTTCTTATGACTGCTTCTGGTGACCTCTGATAGGCCTGCATTTGATGATCGCAGTGTTCTAGCTGGTGTGTAGTTTATAAAGGAGTTAGCAATGTAGCTAGGTCCTTGTCCGTGTAGAGCTTTGTATGTGAGGAAAAGGACCTTAAAGTCAATTCTGAAGGTACCAGGGAGCCAGTGTAAAGTAGCTAGGACAGGACTAATGTGTTCTCTCCTTTTAGTTTTGGTTAATAATCTAGCTGCAGAATTTTGAATGAGCTGTAGTCTTTCAGTGGTTTTCTTGGGAAGACCAGTGAAAAGTGCGTTACAGTAGTCCAGCCGGCTGGATATAAAAGCATGAATTAACTTCTCTGCATCATTTTGGTTTATGAATGGTCGTACCTTTGCTATATTCCTCAGGTGAAAGAAAGCTGTTTTGGTCACTTTATTAATGTGAGAGTTGAAATTCAAATCTGAGTCCAGGATTACACCGAGACTCGAGACTCACCTCTGGTTTAAGACAGGGGGTTAAGCCTCCAAGATTCTTAATAAGCACCTCTCTTTTGGATTTGGGGCCACATAGTAGGACTTCGGTTTTGTCTTCATTTAATTTAAGAAAGTTATCATTCATCCATTTGTTTATTGCCAACAGGCAGTTGGTAATGGAATTGATGGCCGTTGCATCGTTGGGTTCAGTGGATATATATAGTTGTGTGTCATCCGCATAGCTATGGAAATCTATGTTACGTTCTCTGATTATGTGACGTTATGATTATAGTGACTCCCTATTGGTGGAGACGGGGGGATCGGAAAGAGAGACTAGAGAGAGAGCCCGCGAAACAGCAGAAGAGTTAAGACGATACGGACTGTGTGGAGGTAACGATTAAGAAAAGAGTGCAATTGAAAAAGAAGACTATGACAGCAGTAGTTATAAGGTTGGGCCATTGTTAGTTTTAGTGTACCTAAGGTTTTTGTTGTTTTCACTCAGCCAACGAAAGGGCACAGTAATGTTCTATTTTGGAGCTAGCTAGCTTGCTCAGCTTTGTGAACTGATAGCTAGTGCTAGCTACTCTAGATGCACACTCGTGTTATTACGGTGTACCGCGGTCAGTGTACAAGGGAACCTGCTGCTCAAATAGCACCCGAGTAACCCGGGCACTCGTGGTTCCTTTGAGGCGGCCTACATGGGAGCCAAGCCGCTGAATAGCGCTGATAGCTACCGGAAACGTTGGCAGTTCCATTTCAGCTACGTGGGACGACCAGTTTGCCAGGAGCAATTGCCGGTTAGCTACGTGGGGTTGCTAACGGACAGACTAAAGTCAATATCAACTGTGCACACGGCACAAACGTGGTGGTCGTGAGTAGCCTGTGTTGGGCGCGAGGAACACAGTTAACAGGCCTGCAACGGGGTGGAACTGATAATTGTATTTGTTGTTTTCCATGCCGGCTTTTGTATATTCTTTTATACCTGTATGCATACATGTCTTTGTTTGTAAGAGGTGAACACATGGCCTAACGTGTGTTATACTAGCCCTCAATATAATTCAAATAGCCTAAATCTTATTTGTGGTATTGAATTATTATTTCAAATACATGACTATTTTGGTAAAATACATTCTTAGTAAATAATTGGAAATGTGTTATGGACTCACTTCAATATTAGACATTATTCAGGTGGCACAAAGGAACTCAGGTAAAAGCCCAGTCTTCAGAATCAGAATCAGAATGGGTTTTTATTCGCCATGAAAGTTTGCACAGACAAGGAATTTACTTCGGTAGGAGAGCCTACCTAGGCAGCCAATTTCGGCGCCACTAGAAAGTTACAGCATAACATGAGGAGAGAGGAGGAGAGAAAAAGGCAACACCCAGACAATGCTCCTAGAGGAGTACAGTGTGGGAACAGACAAAAACCTCAGCACATAAGCACAACAACATTTACAAAAACACGATACTTGCAACGAGTGGGGGGGGGGGGGGGGGGGGGGGGGTAGACAAGCAGCATCTGGACCTGCAGCCATGTAGGCGCTGGACACAGAACCGCCAGCCACCCTGGGGAAACAAGCAGGCGAAGGCGTTGGATGGGGGTGGGGTGGTGGTGAGATCTGTAGTAGGTGAAAGTTAATGTGTGAGTAAGTCTGGGTTGGCGCCCTCGACCTAGGCCACAATCAGTCCGATTCTCCCTATGCAGATTGTGTTGGCCAGGAGACATCCTTGGTCATGACCCGGGAAGAGACCAAACCACAGATGTCGGTGGGGGGGGGAAGGGAGGAGCAAGATAGTCTCGCTTCAGCGCTCTCCAGGGGAGTTGTTTTCCAGCAACGACCTTGGCCAGGCCTTGTGCTGGTTACGGGGCCAAAAGAGGATAAGATTGGGGTAGTTGTTTTGACGAGTAGCCGCAACTCAATTTTCGCGTCCACCCTTCAGGAAGGTCTCCAAGTCCTCCATCTTCCTCTGCAGAGCCGCAAACTTATCCCTGTTGTAATCAATGCTGCGTTGTAAGTTCACAGACTGAGCTCCAGCAACTCTGCCCACCGCTTCAATCATATCGGGCAGCCTAACGGGGCTTTTGACGGCTGCAGCCGTTTCCTTGATTTTACGATATACAAAGCCAGCGCCTATTCCAAACAGCAGAAAGCCTGTAATCATGGTTCCGAATATGAAGATGTCTTCAACGTCCTCCACGGAAAGCGCCGCTAGACACACGACACGCCAATTCTCCCACGCGTCCATCGTGTAGCCAGCTGCGAACATCCCGTCCGGACAGTTGGGTTCCCCCGCACCCGAGCTTCTCTTCGAGAAGATGGTGTCAATAGCATTGAGAGACCAGCTAATTAATTCCATGCTTCTAGTTTCGGAGAGTGATGATGAGAGAGTATCTTGAGACAAACAAGACACAGACACAGCCAAACAGGGAAGGTCAGGGAGGGGAGGATAGAAAAATGCGACCGCCTTCGTCAAGAGCAAGAGTAGAGCAGGGAATTGACTTTAGGGCTACACTACTGTAAAGTTAGCAATCAAATTTTTCCTATTATAACCATTTGGTAAAGTCAGGTTCGCTATGCAAATGCGACAGTTGAATAACCTCTGAGCTAACGGCTAAAATCAAACGCACTATGCGGGCGAATGAACTAGCTAGAGCTAGCGCGCTGGGAGTCAATGTTAACGTAGGCTACACATAGCCTTACGATACTGACTGTAACCTTTCAAATACACGACATGATGATAACTGAAACTAATATTCATGTGCCAATACAACTATTAATCTAAAGCATAGCCTTCTGTATGAGATTAACACTTACCACTTCAGTGTTTTCATCACGATCACGAATGACTGCCCTTGCTGAAGTTCATTCCTCAACTGGTCTGGTATCGACAAAAGTGGCTGGAACTTGTTTAAAGAGTTCCGTAAACAATTGTCGCGATACTTAACTTAACTTGTAGTTAACCCCTTCAGTCCCATGATAAGCGTTTTTACCCACGAAAACAGAACATTTACATTAATGCTGTAGAGCAAGACTAGGCTATATATAAATACAAATATAAATGTTGTCAAAGCGTTGTTTATTAATATGTAGATACACCAATTTAAAACATTACGCAATATATGATATCCTTGTCTTTGTAACTAACTCATTTTGTCTCCACATTTTCCCGATGGACTTTGAAGACTCAGTTGCAAGCTCTTCTTGCTGCCTTGTCTCCTTTTTTTTTTTTTTAACAACGTAGAGTTTACTTATGGTTTCTCTCCAACTAATTTATGGATGGAATAAACAGGAAAGACAAGAGGTAGCAGTTGTGCACAGCAGGAAGTTTGCGTGGAGGTAGATAATAGAACTGCATTAGAACTCGTGTTGAGGTAGGTCCACATTCCATTCCTAGCATATCCGCTGCGGACTTACAGGTCGTCGGCCCTGGCAACCTGACCGCCTGGATAGTTGGCACGTGGCTGGTGAGGATCATCATGGCCATCCATTCGTGTGATGTTGTCGAGGTTAGACGGGTGATTTGCAGCCAAGTTTATCATGTGTACGGCTGAGTTTAACTCATCTTCAGTGAGCTCCGTCTCATAGTTGACCAACTGGTGGGTCTCCATGTAAGAGTCTATCATTCGGTTGATACTCTCCTTATAGACTTTGTCCTCCACAAATCCCTTGTACCCTTCCAGAGATTTATCCCCAGAAGCCACCAGGACTTTTCCACACACTGACGCCAGTCGTTTGAACAGTGTAGATCGTACCTCAGACAGGTCACGTCTAAAACCAAAGTACGGGTTGCCATCAACTAGTGCCATGGCCTTCCCGGCAGCAGTCCATTCTTCTGGATACATCCTCTGGATGAGAGGCCAAGGGAATTCCTTGTGCTGATGAAGAGCCTGTGCGATTACATCCAATGAGGTCAGCCCTGATCCTGCTGCCTGAGATAGAAGCACTCGGAGTCGAATTGCACCAGTAGGCACCATCCCCAGCCATCTTCTCATTATCCCGGGCATATTTCCGTCATGCACGAGATGTCCGAAATTGGCCCAAGTCAGTCCAATGTCATTGACGTTCAGCACTTCGTTGGCATAAGGCACGATTGGTTGCAAATCACTGACTAGACGTGACAGTTTTGAGTGTGTGATGGATCCGCGTAAGGCAAGAGAGGTCACAGTGAGAAGCACAGAACCCATTGCCCGTCCTTGAGTTCTCTCATCAGCAAACTCGGTGATACGCCACATGTAGTCCAACATCTCTGCCAGTGTGGTGTTGTTGATCCACCCGAACTTGTCAGGAGACCGATCCAGCCGTTTCAGCCAATGACCATCGACCAAATCGCCAGGGTTTGCATTCCGAGCTGCAACCATCATGTCCTGGAGCCAGGAGATATCCCTCATGCCCACATAGTTGGTAAGACATGCAAGAGTTGTGGCTCTAGCATGTGCCTCATCTAACATTTGATCCACAGGCAGCTCTGGGGCCATAGTCTCCTGGATGAGCTGTTGACATTGCATACTCGGACGAGGAACTCGCAGAGCACAGATGATGTTGGCAGTGAGGAGACCTCTGACATCCAGATTGTGATTGCGCATTGTATCCTCAGAAAAGGGCAGTACGTTTAGACGACGCAGGGCTGACAGCATCACTCCGCCACCTGCTGCAACCAGACCTCCAAAGACAGTACTATTATCAGCAGGTGCGCGAACCACTACGTTGTCAGCGTTAGGAGTCATGTCCATGCCTTGAATACCAGCCCATGGAGATGCACTAACGGGTCTAAGAGAGGTGGCCTCAGACATCGACTTCCTCAGATTGATCATGCGGGCCTTGATAGTCACCAGACGAGCCAAAACTGGTCCCAGGAGTTGACCCTTCGGCAGTACCGGTCTTACTGAACCAAGCCATGTTGTCAAGATAGGAATGTAAAGAAGTTTTTAAACAATGCAGTTGGATTATCTCCCCTGCCTTGTCTTCTTAATATGTAATTCTTCCCTTACCTTGGCCTTAACATGATCGCCTCCTATTGGGCAAGTGAGTGACTCTTGTGAGAGTGACTCTTGTGGAGACATCGGTCTTAATCGTAAATTGCAACACTGCTTCAACCTTCTCTGTGCCTCTTGTTGCAGTAACTGCTCTTCTTATTATTATAAGAATGTACCTTCCTAACCTGCCAAAAGGTGCAAGGACATTACTTGGTACACAGTCCAAAATAGCTGTGGAAAGACCAGGAGGTGGTGAATACTACCCCTTTGAATTAGCAAAAGGTATTTTATCCAAATTGTGTAGCATCCTTCACCTACCCAATTATCTTCAAGTACTTAAACTGCAGGTTTTCCTCTTTTCAAAAGTTTCAAGATTCCGTTTTGGCCTTGTTACGTACGCCACCCCGGAGGGTGGGGACCGACAGCCCGCTACTCAGCGACAATCAGTGGACAGTGAAAAGGGCATGGAGTTGTGGGTGCAAGCAAGGACACAGAGGCGAGGTGTACAGTGGATCAAAGGGTTTTATTTACCCGGTCAATGCTGGACGGAACCAAATCAAAGAACAGAAAAGAAGACGCTCCTGCCGCCTACCCGCCCTAAGCTGGCACACGATCAAGGCGCCCTGTCCAAAACACAGAGGGTGGTCCGCCCAGACCTCGCCTAACGCGTCTAACAGTATTTGTCCTACGGGAGTAAAAAGAGAAATAGTTAAGAGACACAAAACAGGACTGACAAATGTCCAACCCACCAAATCAGAGACAGAGCGCGAACTGAACATTGACTGCTTTTATATCGTCCCAAACCAGCCTCAGCTGGTAGCGCGCTGATGAGTGGGTGGGGCTTGACGAGCACCAGATCGGAGATACTGGCTGGAATCGAGGCGTCCTCTCCGACCCGAATGGTTCCTGCTTGGTGACTTAAGTGTGATACAAAACAGCAACAAGCAGAACAAACAGTAACAGTAACCTTGGGGACGTAACAGCCTATTCTATGCATGATTGATTGTGACTATACACAAAGACACCCTTCATTGTTGGTCTTTTTTGTGGATCTGGAAAACCAAACAGTGTTTGGGAGAATCTGAAAGCCTTGGTGGATGACCTCCCTTCATTGTTGGTCTTTTTTGTGGATCTGGAAAACCAAACAGTGTTTGGGAGAATCTGAAAGCCTTGGTGGATGACCTCCCAATTATTAAAGAATGGTGTGACCTATAGAGGTACACCTTTGAGAGTCATTGTGTCCTCCTTTATTTGTGATGCTCCCGCACGTGCATTTGTCAAACAGGTAAAATGTCACAATGGCTACTCAGGCTGTGACAAATGCCATCAAGTTGGTGAGTGGCGAAAAAAAAGACTTATCCAGAGAACACTGTTAGGCTTAGATCTGATGAGGAGTTTGTTGTGATGACAGATGAGGGTCATCATTTAAACCCTAGTCCTGTCACAGAGAGCCCTTTAGAGCCCTGCATGGGCAAGTTCCTCCCTACATCTTGGATTTGAAACAGCTTCTTACCCCCACTCGTAATCTAAGGTCATTAGGGCAGAAGCTACTCGTGGTTCCCTGTACTCATTTTAAAACTAGAGGGGATCGATCATTCCGAGCAGTGGCTCCTAGGCTGTGGAATGTCTTGTCTCCCTTTCTACGGTGAGCGACTTCTGTCCAAGCTTTTAAAAAGCAATTGAAGACTTTGCTATTCAGAATCAGAATTCAGTTTATTCGCCATGTATGTTATACAAACACGGAATTTACTGTGGCAGGGAGGTGCAAATCACTAAACATATACAGATCTTAAATTAAGTAAATCTACAAAAGTTTAACTATGTCTAAGAACTAAACAATCTAAGAATACAACAATTTAAATATAAAATATATATAAAAATAAGAATAGAATGAGCAGCATGAATGGTCAACATAGTGCAATCAGATACTGAGATAAAGTGGCTTATGCATACTGAATTGCCATTAGATGGACTTATAATAGTTAAATAAGTGAATGAATGTCAATGGGAGTCCTTGGCCTTGAGGCCAGTAGCAGATGGAAAGAAACTGTTCTTATGGCGTGAGGTTTTGGTCCTGATGGACCGCAGCCTTCTGCCAGAGGGGAGTAGCTGGAACAGGGAGTGACCAGGGTGGGAGGGGTCGGCCACAATCTTCCTCGCACGCTTCAGGGTCCTCAAGGTGTGCAGGTCCTTGAGGGTAGGCAGATTGCAGCCAATCACGTTCTCACCAGTGCGGATGATACGCTGCAGTCTGCTCTCGTCCTTGGCAGTGGCAGCAGCGTACCAGATGGAGATGGAGGAGGTGAGGATGGACTCAATGATGGCTGTGTAGAAGATGGACTCAATGATGGCTGATGGCTGTGTAGAAGTGCACCATCATTGTCTTTGGCAGGTTGAATTTCTTTAGCTGCCGTAGGAAGTACATCCATATTAAGAACCGCTTGCGTCAGGGGCGGGGTTGCCGTGACCAACAAGACAAACAGAATCCTTTGACCGCCATTGCTGTAAGTTTTTACAATTCATATTTCAGCTAAACAGTACATGTAAATCAGCATCTGAATTAAAATGTGATATGAAATTGGCAGTGTAGTTGCTGAAAATGTGCTTATTTTATTGATGAAACAGCAAATTTGTAAATTTGCTTCGACTTTTCAATAACCTAGGTAAATAAACACTCAACGACGACGACTTCCACACAAAGCCGGTTTGTCTAAGGTCGTCTTTGACAAAAAAACGTCGCGCCACCTACTCTTCTGGCGGTGAATTGTTTTCAGCACCCACAGCCTACGGAGAACCATAAACGAAAAAGTTTATGGTTACGGAGTAGCATATTTCGACCTTTAAGGCCGATTTATACTACTCCGTTTTCACGGACACAGGGAAAATTTGCTCAGACTTTTTCGATAAACTAACTAGCATCGCAGTGCAGCGCCACCTACTCTTCTGGCGGTGAATTGTTTTCAGCACCCACAGCCTTCGGAGTACTATAAATTCAACCAATCCGTCCGACTCCGTCCGTCTGTCTATCCGTAACGGAGTCGGAGTACTATAATTCGGCCTTTAGGGTGAAGGAGCCAGTCACCAGAGGAGCTGGGCTGAGCGCTACCAAAACATACCACCACAGACCTGTACTCAGATGATAATTTGTGCAATCGATTAAAATGCCTGTATCATATTACTATGAAAAAAATCCTAATGTGAATTACAGTCAATATATATATAACAAATACAAAATAAATATGCTGTGACATTTCTGTCCTAGTAACGTAACATTTCTTTTACCCCAATATAATTTTATGAAAATACATTTTTGTTACGTTTTCTGGGTGTCTGGAGGCTATACATCTTTCAACAACCACTTATGAAATGTGTCAACAAGTGATATATTTCAATGCATATGTCCACTATAAAATGATAGTCAATATTTGGCTTTGGTCTGCTTTGGTCACAGAAAAAATGCAACCTTTTTTTCCAACCTGGGAAACACTTCAAAATGTTAAGTTCTATACTAAGTGCAAAAAACATTCATACTCTCCCCTTTGTAAATGATATTACACTGTCCGTAATTTACAAATATTTCCCCCTTCGTAGCAAGTGCCATTTATTGCATATAACTACTTCCTTACATGTCAGTCTGAGGACATAAAACTGTTGAGACTACACTGTAAAAAAAGAAAAAACTCACTTTTTCTGTAAATTATACCTATTTTTTTCTGTATTTCTGAATTACAGTAAATACAGGTAGAAAGACAATGGCAAACTGTAAATTTCGATTTTCACATAAATATTACAGCCAAATGTTGTTACTTAAAAATACACAAACATTTTTTTTAACAAATATTAATAACATTTTCACCAAAATGTTCTGTTAAAACACATAATTTCATAATAATAACATTTTCACCAAAATGTTCTGTGAAAACACATAATTTCAAAACTAGTTATTTTAACAGTTATTTTGAGATATTTACTTTCATCCCACGGACAAATAACTTCTTAATAACAATTTTTGGTTTAGACATACGAACCTTAAATTGTGAACTGAGCCCGGGTAGTTGATGTCATGCAATCCCAGCATGCACCAGTAAATATGAAAGACAAAAGCCTGCAAAAGCCTTTTTGGGGCTATGTCGTTGTTTATGATCATTGACCAATGCACTTTTAGTAAAGCTCTCTCTTGGAAGTCGCTTTGGATAAAAGCGTCTGCTAAATGAATAAATGTTAAGAGTAGGACGAAGGAAAGTTGACTAGATAGTTGTGTAGAGGCAACGCTCCTGTTACCCAGAATGCCCCACTGCAAGCGGGGCATGTGTTGTGCACATGACTTGTTTTGAATGAACATGTTAAATTGTGATATCTTGTTTTGGCTTTATTGAATATTTTAATTTATTGAGAATGCTGTATTTATCACTGAAGTAAAAAAAACGTGTCATAACATGGGTTTATAATGTGAACATACACAATGTACATATGTTTGTACAATTACAAATCGTTTTTTCCCCCCGCAAATCTATGGAGTTAGATTAGTTTCATAATTCACAAACAAACGTAACACGATTCACAAATGTATTTCATGATTCACAAATAAATGTAACGCGATTCACAAATGTAACGGGATTCACAAATAAATGACCCCATTACATTTGTTTGCAACCTGACAAACACAAGTTACAAATCGGAGAACACAAGTTACAAATCGGAGAACACGAGTTACAAATCCCTGCATTTGTGTGTGTGGATTTTTGGAACTTTCCTGACGCGCTTAGATTCACAAATGCATTTTTTCTAAAAGATATTCTCTGCAGCCTATCAGATGTCTCTTCCAATTTTAGCCAATCACAGCTAGCTTGCTAAACGTTAGCCCAGGAAACACTTAAAATTACTAAACATGGATCCTGCCATTCTCAAGAATATTCAATCACGTATGATAATCGGTTTAATAAGATTAACAAGCAATATTTCACCTACATGCTACCAGACAACATTACTCGTGATCTGAAGGAGACATTTTGTCTGTTATGGTCCACAAAGACACGTTAACCCTCGTGCTGCCTTCGGGTCACATGACCCAACCATCGTTGTGTTTACCCAATTTTACCCAATACAAAAACAAATTAAAATAATTTTCTTTTAACCTTTGCAATGTGGGGGGTCTGAGACAGCCTAGCTGTTAAAAGAAAATGCTTCACTTTGTCTTTGTATGCGGTAAATCTGTCTCAATACGATGGTGGGTCACAATGACTGATGGGTCAGAATGACCCGAAGATAACACAAGGTGATTGGCTAAAATTTTAAGAGACGATCTGATAGGCTGCAGAGAATATCTTTTTGAAAAAAATGCATTTGTGAATCTAAGCGTGTCAGGAAAGTTCCAAAAATACACACACACAAATGCAGGGATTTTTAACTCGTGTTCTCCGATTTGTAACTCGTGTTCTCCGATTTGTAACTCGTGTTCGTAAGGTTGCAAACAAATGTAATGGGGTCATTTATTTGTGAATCTGGTTTATTCAGGATAATAGTACACATTTAAAATGAGAAATGCTGTTTTTTTACAGAGAAGTTCAATTAATAAAAGTCATATACCGGCAAAGAACAGCCTGTAATGTAATATTACTGATTTATCTTGTAAATTTGGTACAGGAAAATGTGTTATTTTACGGTTAATTCATGTTGATATATATATATATTTTTTTACTGTAATGTAATGGGTTTAATCTGGCGTCCCAGCTGCCAGATTGTTGCTGTTTTTTTACTAGTTTTTTTTTACAGTGTATGTTGCCTCTCTGTCTTATTCTCTACCCCATTCTCTTTCCCTCCTTTTTTTCCCTCCTGCTCTTTTGCAAAGCTCTACAGCCACCACCAGCAGTGAGCTGTGCGAATGACATTAGTTTCTTAACCCCGTCAGCTAGTTGCGAGGGTGTTGGGGGCTCCCATCCACAGGGGCTTGAGACCTTGAAGCTGTCTGCTAGCCACCTGTCTGTCACCAGTTCCCTGAACCGTCTTGTCCTGTCACCTCATTGCCACACTGTCCCACCAGGTAATTGGCCCCTTGCTCCAGGAACTTTGTCATTTAAAGTGCCCACAGACCCTCTCCCAGAAAGCTTGCAGAGGCAGTGGAGCCCATGCATACTGTATATCACTAGTTCCCCTTAATTTTCCTCTCCTCCTCAGTGTTAAGACAAGGACCTAGGGATTTATCTAATGTGATATAGCTAAATATGGAGCCAAGAAATGCTTGTAATAATCACAGGCGTAGAAAAGAACATGTATGGGGAAAAATGCATAAGTAGGAGTTACTGAACCCATCCCCCTAGATGCCCCTCCCCAAGGCCACCATCTCTTCCCCCACCCATTTTCTCTTCAACTCATTTTCATTATTGGACTTGATTGAGAAAAGAGATGTAAGTCGTTTCGTGGCATTGGGGGGAGGTTCAGTCACGCTGTTGCTATTCCTCTGGAGAATTGCCCACTCTTTGTTGACTTCGTGTTCAACAGACTGATTGTGGAATTAAATCTATGTAGGGCTCTGGCTGGAAATAATAGGACTAGGCTGGGGAGAATGAGCTGCTTCTGGTTTCACATCATTGCAGAGTGAAATGTACTGTCATCAGAAAAATATAAAAAATTATTGGTTGCCCATGGATGTCTGCTAGGTATATCCGCAAATGGCCTTGGCATATAAAGTGGTTACAATTTTCTTTGTTATGATAAAAGGTGGTCAGTGGCAGTGTCCCTGACAGCCATTCTATCAAATATCACATTTAGAAAATGTTAGTGTAGTCACATCTGCAGTGTTGTGCAAGCTGCTTGGAATATGTAGGGAGCTAAGTTTCTCGTACCAGTTACTCTACATTAAGTGAAGCTTCACAGGGCAATGTAGCAATATAACCTTCAGCAACATGTCAAAAGTACTTCCATTCATCTACTATTTAAAAAAATATCTATATACATATTAGATTTATACTTAATTCCAAGTCAATCCTATGTCAGTGATCAATAAAACTGTCAAACAGATAGGCAGGCAATATTGTTTTTTTCAATTTTTTATTGCGGTTTGTACGGTTTGCCACGGCAACTCTCTCGGGATTAATTCCCCTCCATTTTCACCCTCTGCCATCTTTCCATCAAGTAACGTAATATCATGTGTGTTTATTCCCCTGCAGCAAAGTCACAGGCATCAGCCCAAGGATTGGTACGTGATGTCATCGTCATCCAGATGTGCTTTTGTCAGCTACACATATCGGTCCATGTATGGCGGTGGCGTCACTTACTTATCTTTGTAATAGCAGAACTTTGTATTTCAAACTTGAGCTTCAGAAATGCTTGGGAAAAGTTTGCTTGTGTGGATGCTACCACACTACTTGATCAATAAAAGCGCTTTGCTACTGAAAAACTATTTGATTCAGAAAACAGCGACCATACCACCACGCTACAGAGAAATGCAGTTAAACGAGTAGCGGCACTACTGCCCAACACCGCACATCTGTAAACAGCACAACCAATCACAGCGGCAAGGCTTATTCTGCTTCTAATACTGTAGCTACTCCCTCTTTTTACTGATTCATTTTGCATTGCTCTTCCTCAGGATCCAATCCCATAGTGTTTACAGTCATAATGTTCAATGTTTGCTCATCTACTTACCCATAATCCTTCAGCACACACTCCCTATCCTCCTTGGCCGCTAAATTAAGGCTTCTTCGTCATTGAGGGATTAGCTCTAACTTCTCAGAGATGATACAGCACAAAGAATATCACTGAACTGTGCCAGCCTGTCACATCAGCCACAATGTCTCTTGGGGCAGTGTGTGTGTTTGTGTGCACATGAGCATATGTGTGTGTGTGTGCGGTCTATGTGTGGGAGGGTGTTTTCTTGTGCTTCTTCCGAGTATTCCCTTTGGGGGATGTTGCTTGACATTTTTAAGACTAGAGGAGAGAAACGTTTGAGTTGAGAGAATTATTTTATGTATATCTGATTTTCAGAATATTTATTATAGCTAATATTTATCTGATTTAATCAGTTAGAGCATAAAAAAGGAGAAACATTATTTACATTTGTTTAGTTGAATATTTAAGGTAAGTATCGAATAAAGAAAAATGCCCCCATAATATTTTGAGCTACACATACAGTAAGATAAGTGTTCAAAATGTGATGCAGATGTGAAAAGGTAGAATGTCACAGGGATTATTTAAGTCTTAAGTAGTGTTACCCTCTACATCTACAGTGTTCCATATTTGTTGGTCGGTTCATTTGTGAAGGATGTCAAATGTAAAGCTGCTTCCTCTTGGAAGTGTCCCTTTATCTGTAAATCCACACAGATACTGCGCTGAGCTCCTCTCTGGCTTATCTCAGTCCGAATGGTAATTAACGGCAAGTTCTGTAATTACTCATGAATATCCTGGGTAACAAAGACACAAAAGACAACCCTCATCAACCCCATGTCTCTTTCTTCAGACCTTAAAGTTAGAAAGTCTCCCACAAACCATGGGAAGGAGACAGGGTGAGGAGAGGACCTGAGAGAGGAATGAACGGAGTTGTGGGGGATAGGGGTGATGTCAGGTGACACCAAGACAAAACTTAGAGAAGGACCTGCAATGTTCTAAACCAATGTTTTAATTGGTTTGCCTCTCAAGGCAGGAGCCCCAAATCCAGTAAATGATAAAGTTTTGCATGAACACGGATAGTTTCAGTCTAGCGTAGCAAGATACAACTAGCTTGAAAGTCAGCATCTGTAAAGTTAGTCCTGTTGAGATTTTTGATTGTGATGAAATTCTGAACATAGAAGTTGCAGATAAAATCAGACTGTAGAGGTTCTTACAAAATGTTCCATCTACATCATGACTACATGACAAAAACAGAGCAGTCAGTGAAAGCTTTAAATAACAGAAGATGCTGCTAAGAGGCAGATGTGTATGTGTACTGCATGTATGAATGTGCACAGATACATTCAGTGATTCAAGTGTGTGTTTGAGGGCCTATTTGAAATGAGTAATGGATTATGTCTGTGTCAAAGCCTGTCTTCAAATCTTATTTGCCATGCATGCCACTGAAATGTTTAGTTTCTATGTGAATGTGTGTTTTATTGAAACGATGAATATGTGAAATAATTTGTGTACCACTGTGTGAAGTGTGTCTTTATTTATGATTGTGTATAACAGAGCTATACTGTTTGGCTTATTTTTATATATGTCATTTAGTTTAGTGGGTGTACTATGGCAGTGTGTGTGCATGTGTTTACTGATAATGACAGCGAGGGACCCCCACTGCAGTGTGGCAGACATTGTCTGGCGGTGGCTCCCACTTTGACTCCGTGGGCGAGATGCTCTCGGACAGCAAGGCTAACACTAGTTGACATCATGTGCTGCATCAGGAAAAGCACATCCACCAGATGAGAGACAGAGGAAGAATGCTCTAGAACTCCCTCAGACTTGCGATACACACAAGAACATCCATTCCAATACATAGGGACACAGACACTCACCAAAAGGAAACACAATGGTCTTTTTGGTCCAACACATTAACTTACAACATTGTAACCTTGTAATTGGGAGGTTAGTATGTGTGTGTGTGTGTGTGTGTGTATGTATGCGTGTGTGTGAGAGTACATATAACAACT
This sequence comes from Osmerus mordax, assembly GCF_038355195.1. NCBI lineage: Eukaryota > Metazoa > Chordata > Actinopteri > Osmeriformes > Osmeridae > Osmerus > Osmerus mordax. Next base: position 9,398,138 of record NC_090072.1, on the reverse strand, counting down.
GTGCTCAACTATAGTGTAGGCTTATAGTGTATGTTTTTAGTTGGTGCACGATTGGACACTCCCTGAATTGCTGAATATGCAGCAACCAGAAAACAACTCACCATATGGATCCAATAGGTATACTAGATTCTCTAATAGCTTATGTTATCTGCTGTAGTGGTGGAGTTACATTAACATGTAACATATAAAGGTTCCTATGCTGGTTAGAGTGAGTTTTTCCCCTTGAAGGGGCCAGTAATGTAACGTAGGACAATAAACACCAGGGGCCTCATGTAAGTAAGTAAGTAAGACTTTATTTATATAGCACATTTCATACAGGAATTGTAGCTCAAGGTGCTTTACATAAAATCAATAAAAACAATAATACAAGTGATAAATAATTCAAACAATAATAAAAATCCCAATAAGATCTCTGTTCAAGAGAGAAAACAACTTTAAAAAGTAGGAAAACCCTTTTGAGATAAAATTACTTAAATGCTTCGGTAAAAAGGTAGGTTTTAAGCTGTCTTTTAAAAATGTCTAGAGTGTTAGCTTCCCTAATATTTGTGGGTAATTTGTTCCATAGTTTTGGGGCGTAATTGACAAAGGCCGAATCACCAATCTTCTTATGACTGCTTCTGGTGACCTCTAATAGGCCTGCATTTGATAATCGCAGTGTTCTAGCTGGTGTGTAGTTTATAAAGGAGTTAGCAATGTAGCTAGGTCCTTGTCCGTGTAGAGCTTTGTATGTGAGGAAAAGGACCTTAAAGTCAATTCTGAAGGTAACAGGGAGCCAGTGTAAAGTAGCTAGGACAGGACTAATGTGTTCTCTCCTTTTAGTTTTGGTTAATAATCTAGCTGCAGAATTTTGAATGAGCTGTAGTCTTTCAGTGGTTTTCTTGGGAAGACCAGTGAAAAGTGCGTTACAGTAGTCCAGCCGGCTGGATATAAAAGCATGAATTAACTTCTCTGCATCATTTTGGTTTATGAATGGTCGTACCTTTGCTATATTCCTCAGGTGAAAGAAAGCTGTTTTGGTCACTTTATTAATGTGAGAGTTGAAATTCAAATCTGAGTCCAGGATTACGCCGAGACTCGTCACCTCTGGTTTAAGACAGGGGGTTAAGCCTCCAAGATTGTTAATAAGCATCTCTCTTTTGGATTTGGGGCCACATAGTAGGACTTCGGTTTTGTCTTCATTAAATTTAAGAAAGTTATCATTCATCCATTTGTTTATTGCCAACAGGCAGTTTGTAATGGAATTGATGGCCGTTGCATCGTTGGGTTCAGTGGATATATATAGTTGTGTGTCATCCGCATAGCTATGGAAATCTATGTTATGTTCTCTGATTATGTCGCCGAGTGGTGACATATAAAGAGAAAAAAGTAATGGACCTAAGCAGCTTCCTTGAGCAACCCCATAGCAGTTCTCATGTTTCTTGGACCTATGGTCACCTAAACTAACATAAAACTTCCTTCCTGTGATATATGATTTCAGCCAGTTCAATACACTATCCGTGAACCCAATAAGCTTTTCCAGTCTATTGATTAGGATGTCGTGATCAATTGTATCAAATGCTGCACTGAGATCTAACAGGATAAGGATAGAGAATTTATTTGCATCAGAGTTTAGTCTGAGGTCGCTAATTATTTTGGTGAGAGCAGTTTCAGTACTGTGATATTTCCTGAAACCTGACTGCGAGACTTCCAGGATGTTATTTTCTTCAAGAAAAGAATTTAATTGGACTAAAACTATCTTTTCCAGTACTTTACTAATAAATGGGAGGTTTGATATTGGTCTGTAATTTGCAAGTAGACTGTTATCTAATTTGGGTTTCTTTAATAGGGGCTTTACAACAGCTGTTTTGAAGGCATCTGGGAAGACGCCAGTTCTAAGGGATGTGTTTATAATCTCTAGCACCGGACCTGAGACACTATCAAACACTCGCTTAAAGAATGTTGTGGGTATAGGATCAATATCTGAGGTTGTGGAGTTAGATTCGCTGACAATTTTGAAAGTTCACTAAGTGTGATACAGGTAAATGTGCTCATGGTTATGTTGCAGGATCTACTGATGTCAGTTTCGACCCCACTATTAATAATACTCGCTCTAATCAAAGTTATTTTGTTCTTGAAGAACAAAGCAAGCTCTTCACATTTAACTGCTGAGGATGGAGGTGGGGCAGGGACAGTGTTTAGCAGCTGGTCAATGGTGGAGAAAAGAACTCTGGAATTTCTGGCATTTTCTGTAATAATGTTGGAGAAATATTCTCTCCTTGCTAGACGGATGGTTTTGTTAAAGGTGGTTAGTGTATCTTTGTAAATATTGTAGTGGATAGTGATCTTTGTTTTCCTCCATTTTCTCTCTGCTGCACGGCATTTTCTTTTCGTTTCACTAAAATTTTTATTTCTCAGCCATGGGGAGGTTCTGCTTGTGCACTTCTTTTTGGTTTTCAGTGGTGCAACAGAGTCTAACACAGATAAAAGTGCATCATTGAGGTTCTCTACCATTTCATTCATAGAGCAATCATGGTAAGTCGGCTCATATAGAGCAAATTGTTCAGAAAATGTCGTCATAGCTGTATCGTCTAAATATCTTCTATGGACTAAGAATTCTTTTTTGGTTTTTGTTAGGATAATTTCCACATTAAAAAGTATATAATGATGGTCTGAGAGGGGTAGATCAGTTATTGAAATATTATTGATATTTAGTCCAGTTGTTATCACTAGATCTAGTGTGTTTCCGTGCCGGTGTGTTGGGTCTGTTATGTGTTGAGTTAGATTGAAACTGTCAAGGAGATTTAAGAGCTCAATAGTTCTTGGGTCTGCTTTTTTATTTACTTGGATATTTAAGTCTCCGTTTAAAACTACTTTGTCATATCTAGTGACACATAGTGATAATAGTTCAGAGAATTCTTGTATGAATATTGGCGAGTGCTTGGGTGGCCGATATATAATAACAAAAAGTATTGATTCGGTTTTGAGCTCTATAGCAAGATATTCATATGATGTGAATTCACCTAGCTCAGTGATTTTGAACAACAGTTTAGAGGAGAAAATAGCTGCGACTCCTCCACCTTTTTTTGATGTCCTTGAAACTTGGTGAAAGCTGTAATCAGGCGGACACGCTTCTATCAAAGTTGCTGTTGCCGTGTCATTGTTTAGCCAGGTTTCTGTTAGACAGATGCAGTCTAAGTTGTTTTCTTTGACCAGATCATTAACTAGGAATGTTTTGTTATTTAGTGATCTAACATTTAGAAGGGCCAGTTTCATCTGTGGGGTATTAACAGATAAAACATGGGTAGATAAATCTGTTGGAAGAATATGGCTAGTTCTGTGACTTCTAACACTAGTTTCAGGTTTGTAACCATGCATTTTACCATGCCATTTTCTGTTTGTGATGATGACCGGTATGTCCAATGAAATAGCATGGTGGCTGTCCTAGCGTAGCTTTTCTTTGGGAAAGTCTCTATCACTGAGCTGTTCCATCACAAGGGAATTTATCCGGGGGGTGCAGATCTGTGCAGGGCCCATGTCCTTGCAGGAGGCTGTTTGAATGTTCTGTTCTGTTCCATGGGAGGTTGTTTGGGATGCGTCAGTCAGCTTAGACACAACAGGGATAGGGAGAGAAGCTTGATTTGTGGTCAGGAGCACGTGATTGATGTTTGCTGTTAGTAGTCGAGATCCTCTACGGTTTGTATGTATGTATAAAGGATTGCGCAGCTTTCATACCAGAAGATGGCGTACGGCCAAAACTCGAAAAGTACCTACGCACAAAAATATTCACATGTATAAAACCGGTCTTACGCCAGGTCCTGCGCACCTTTCCTTTATAAATCACAATCAACGTGAGATTGACCGCACGTGAACGAGCCACTGAACCTGCCTTGCCTCCTCCCATAAATGAATATGCAGATGGCCTATAAATGCGATCCTGAGGTCATTTCTTTGTCTGAATTATCTTCGAATAAACGCCGCCCTTGAATAAACGCTGCACCAAAAATGAACGTTATTTATTCGAAATACGGTGACTGTGAGATCGAGGTTCTGACAACAGAAGTGGAGGCGAGAAAATGTGTCCTGTTTGTCGGCCTGTCATCAGGTATTAGCGACAAAAGAAAGTCGGCGGTGTAGAAAACTATCACTATTTGCGCCCTTTCTTGTTTTTAACCTGTAGCACTTTGCGATTAAGCTAAATGTAAAGTGCATTACAAATAAAATCATTATTATTATTATAGGGCCATAAATGATGTGGGTTCAGAGAACCGGACCATGGCAGAAATTAAGAAGAAATGGTCCGATGTAAAACTTTAAATGAAGAAACGAGTGGTGGCACATCGTGACAGCATGACAGCTATAGGGTGATGAAGAAAGTGTTTGTCCGTCTCTTCATAAACGGAGTGACTAAATTCAGTTGAGTTCTGGATTTTAATACGTATTTATCAATCTGCAGATTGGGAGAGAAAACCAGTCTTCTGACCATAAATGACAACACAACACCAAGCTTAGGTCTCAACCAGGTCTCTCCCTGCTCCGAAAGCCGGAGGACCATCTTTTATAGGGCACAAGAATGTAAACATAGATTGTGACAGTCAGGCAGGAATGACGTTACAACAGTCTCAGAGAAAAAGATTCACTGCTCCCAACACATAACAACTCTCACACTAGAGAGTTCATAGTTGGAGCTCTCCTTGTAGTCATGACAAGGACCGTTTAGCCAGTACTTTCTCCTGACCCCGAACATCTATTAACCTGACACATAGACACAATATACTGTTATTAATAGCAAGCTTACATGATAAACGTACTAACTAGTATCCAATGACTAGTTCTAATGATTAGTGATTAATGTAAGCACACAGGAAATCCCAATTTCTTCCACAAGGGTTAGCGTGACATGCATTTCCTGAGTGATTTTGTCGTTCGTTTGACAGTGGTGGAGGATTAAACAGAAGGCTATATGCATTTCCCGTTTAGGGTTTTGGCATTTTGATGTGATCATCCACATTAATGATCAAACTTTTATTTTTATGTTTTTTGAATAGTCAATGTCATAAACGTAGTAGTGGAAACTTTATTTTGTAATGTTAGGTGAGTTTCGGCACTTTTCAGTTAGAATTTGCCACGTTACAGAACCAGACAAGACTTTGCGGACGGTCCGCACATTCTCACGTCTGCTCAAAACTTTCCGTGACGGCCCGCACATTCTCACGTCAAGTAAATCTTTATACATTTTACTTTATACAATCTTTAGGCATTCCACAAGTGTTTTACCTTTAATGGTATCTGAATGGTATCATCCGTGAGATGCATGTGCAATGGGATTTTTTATATATAGCAAATGTCTTTTGATGCATGCTAGACCTGTCAAAAACATGGTTTCAAAGAAAAACTATTTTTTGTGGTGTGGTTTCATATCTTTCCAAGTGGGTTTTCCACAGCATGAGGTGACCCCCACAGAGAAGAAAATGCAGAGGCCTGAGCGACTGGAATTGTTGCAGTGTGCAGAAGAGGTAAAGCAAGGTCTTGCAGTTACTGCTGTCCAATGGGAACAGCAGACCTGGTGGACTTCTGTGAACAACATATTTGCTTTGATAGGGCAAATCTTTATCCTCCTCCATCTTTTACATTTAGTCATTTAGCAGACGCTCTTATCCAGAGCGACTTACAGTAAGTACAGGACATTTCCCCGAGGCAAGTAGGGTGAAGTGCCTTGCCCAAGGACACAACGTCAGTTGGCATGACCGGGAATCGAACTGGCAACCTTCGGATTACCTGTCCGACTCCCTCACCGCTTCGGATTACCAGTCCGACTCCCTCACCGCTCAGCCACCTGACTCCCACCATCATCATCTAAAAATATATTTCAAACTGGATGGAGGACACATAATACATTGTATGCGCAAAACATTACACTCCGGTTTTGTAGGTGTACATATGTACAGAAGCAAATGCTACACGTACACATTGTTCACATACTCCACTGTGTTCTTTATGTGAACATTGATGTTTAAAAGCTATGTCCACTAGGAGGAAGGTCAGCAACAAATCATTTTGTGACTAAATACCTTGACAACTATAGATTTTGTACAACAGCAATAACCATGGCGACATAGGAGGTATTGCTAATAGGACTGCAACAAACGATTATTTTGATAATTGACTAATCTAACAATTATTAGAACGATTAATCGACTTTTCAAATCACCATTTAATTAACTGTATTAACAAGTAACAGATTGACTGATGCAGCATTCTGCCTAATATATCCTTTTGTATGTCATATGAATATGGAACAATATAAAGGTGTGTGATAAGATGTTTTATTTTGGGATAAACTATAAAAAAAAATATTCACAAAATTTCTTCTGCCATACATTCTAGTGTTACGCCTGGGACACACTGGCTGCGAAGCGCCTGGACAAACCGCGCAGTGCCACGATCGGCTATGACTGAGCAAAAGCTGATATATTGTTTTTGTTAATGTTGCTTGTTTTTTCTACAGGTACACTTGCACTTATAGCGGTTCATGTTGTTTAATTGGGTGTGCTCAAGCCTTCGGCGAGAGCACAACCTTTGTTCTCTCACATATATATTTATTTATTATTTATTTTCGCCCCCCTAAGGATCAGTCAATATTTGGACTACATACACAACGGCGGTGTCAAAAGGTTCGTCTTGGTAGCGATTGCGTTGGTTGTATTTTTATTTACATTCCGTTGCATGGTTTAAGTAGAAATTGCGTTTTTGTGGTGAAAAGTGAAGCTAACGGTGGCTAATTTGCTAGCCACAGTCACTGACGTTACTAACGTCACGAAAACACGCGTGACTACCTGTAGCAGAACATTTGTTTCACATCTGTTAACTTGGGGGATAGCTAGGCTAACTATAGCTTTACTGCAAGGCAGCTGCAGGAACGCCACAAGCAAAGAGGCCAGGGTGATAACTATTTACTCATTTTACTTTGTGATGTGAAACACAATTATGAAGTGTAATGTACAATATTAGCTGATATTATTAAGGAAGTAGGCCCACATCTACTTTTGGAAACGGTAGTCTACTATTTCACTGAAGCATTAGCATCATGACATTAGCCTCTGTTGCCCGGGCAACACATACTACAGTGGTCTATGATGCATCTGTTTTCAATCTTTAAAATAAACATTCCTCACAAATACATTTTCGTTGTAGGATTTATTATGACATTACATTACAAGTAAACGATTTGTGGGTGAAATTATCATTACCTGTGGTTTCAAACCAGTGTTGCTCACTGCAACGCTGTACAGTAGCCTACGCGAGACACTACAAAAACATCTACACAGCTGTAGGAAGTCAAACGGCGACAGAACATGTTCGGCACTCCTCTTATTTAAATCAAAAGTCTATCTAACTACTAACCTGAACTTCATTGCCACAGCCTAAACGTTGTCAATCTGTTCATGAAAATAATTAATTTCAGCCTAAACCGTAAAACGGAACGTTTTTTTTATGAATGAGCGATTTTCCACTAAATAAATGTCAAGCTTATTTACGTTTTGGGGGCATATTTTCAGTTAGCAGATGGGACTGTCTGAATCGCGATTCCATCTTCTACTGCCGGGTAACGTCGTAGAATAATCTTCAAAGGGGGTTCTTTATTAATGAATGAATGCAATGAGTAGGCTACATGCCTGAAAATATCACGAGAAGGGAAAAACTTAAAATGACGTTTAAGTCATAGAGATTAGGTCCATTTTTACACCGATCTGCCAAATGTATTTGGCAGACCGACGCAAGCAACCGACGCAAGCAAGCAACCGACGCAAGCAAGCACACCCTACAATTTCCCCAGAAATTGTACCCTCTCTAATTGTAACTTGTTTAACTACATGCTCTTATGGTTCTTCCCTTTGGCATTTCCTTTGGTTGTTCACAATGTGTGCTTCATGTTTTGGCTACTCGCAATGTTTTTGTGGCTCTCTTGTTGTTATTATCAGTGACCTATGCACTTTGTAAAGCTCTCTCTTGGAAGTCGCTTTGGTTAAAAGCGTCTGCTAAATGAATAAATGTAATGTAAAACTGTTCACACCAGACGCGCATTTCTCCGCGCCGGTCACCAAGCCTTTCTGCTACTCTGAGCTTTCCTTTACGCTGACATGGTACATAAACATGGCATTGGCTATAACCCAGCATTGATCCTTGGCCCCGTTCGTCGTAAGGGTTGAAGCTAAGTTAATCAATTGTCCCTTTAGCCCGCTAACATTAGCGAGATGAGTGAGAACAGCAAATATCTGTTCGTCAACGGCTGATCCGCATCCAAATCATGTGGTTAATTTCAATCAGGCTAAACTTATCAGGGAAATTGCACGTGCACGTCCTACTTCAAAAGGCAGGAAAGGTCGATCCCCAAAACCGTGATTTTCTAACGGTATTATGGCGGAAATGACAAACGTTAAAGAGAGAGCGGTGACATTCTCGCCATCGGAGCAAACGATAATAATGAGTCTCTACGAAGACTATAAAGAAATAATAATGGCTAAGTCAAACACCGCCACTGCTGCCAGAGCAAGACAGGCAGCTTGGCAAAAAATTGCCGATAAGCTAAATGCGTAAGTTTTGGGAAAATGTATAGGCTCATCTTAAGTGCCTCATTAACCCAATCAGATCACATTTCTTTAAATGTGCCTGCTGGCAGTAGGCTTAATGGAAATTAATCATCGAATGAGATCTTGCTAGCGAAAATAATGATCTCAACTCTTACAGAATAAGTAGGCCTAGATAAAACCAAGGCCAAAGAGTATCTAATTGATACGAATTCATAGACACTTATGATGATGTATGTACTGAAAGCGCTTATTTATCATGTACTATATATGTGCATATGCATGTATGTGTAGATGACCATATAGAAGTATGAGTTTGAATATGCATGTGCAAATCTGTGTATGGGCGGATCACAGTATGTATGTAGGCTATGTATTATTCAATCAATTGAAGCAGTGAAAAGAAACTGTGTTAGATTCTCTCCGTATCATGAGTCCACTTTAATCATTTCCAACAATAATGATATGGTATGGTGTACTAATAACACTGTCATATAATTATGAGTGCTTTCAACCCCCATGTAGTTGCAACCCAGCCACTAAAAGGACTTGGGAGCAAGTCAAAGTGAAGCACAAGAACATCATTCAGGCTGGTGAGTCAATACAATATGTGCCATGGTAATGTATTGAACAACTTGTCAATGTCATATCCTTCATATTTTAGCAAACAAGAAAAAGGCGGATATGATGAAGACGGGGGGAGGACCCCGAGGTCCTGAGCTAACCCCTGCTGAGGAGCTGGCCCTGGCCAACAACAGGGGTAGGCCAATTATGCAGGGCATAGCTGGGGGCAGCTCCTCTGGAGAGGTGGTGGCAGGAGAGAATCCGTATGTCCAAGGTAGGTGCACTTCATTCTATGAGTTTCCTTCATAATTAGTCATTTGGTTAACCATCGTCACATTTTGCAGTGGCCGGAGGTTCGATCACACTCCTGCAGCCACCTCCCAATGTGTTGGTCAGGGGAGAGGAGCCCACTGATGTAAGTTGATATTGCTGCATCATTGTGTAATGATTCGAAACATGTTCATAGTGTGTGTCTTTTCAAACCGAAGGCACTTTCCCACAGTTCCTAATAATTCCTAATTCACTAACAGGAGGTTGGTCTAGACGATGAGGACACACTTTCCGCCTTCTCCAGCGATTTGGTAAATGCAAGTTGTGTTAACTAATACTCCTATCCCACTCACTCCTGGCACTCACTACATCAATGCATTCCTTTAGGCAAATCCTGTTGGACCACGGCCTGCTCCGCCGGAGCCTGGCCCTTCTCGCTCTTTGGGAACTGGGGATGGGGAGGTGAGTTCTCATTAAATACCCTCACATTGTGAGGTCTGAGTTTAGTTGGCCTCTGACCACCACACTGAACAAAGTTATGAATGGTTTGTCTTTTTTCCAGACTGACACTGAAGATGTGCGCACGCTATACAAGCGCTACTTGCGTGCGAAGATTCACAACCTCCACTTAAGCTCAATTAAGCTGGATTTGGAGGTTAAATTGCTTAAACGGCAGCTGAATGTAAGTCTAACCCTGTAAAGCAAAGCTTTGGCTAAAGTATTTGTGAGCTTTGCCATGAATTGTAACTAAACTGAAAATCTTATTTCTTGTGCACCTTCATTTACAGGATAACCAATAAAGGGGGAAAAAATAAAGGCTTTATTGTACAACATGGATCTCTTACATTATTCTTCAGCATGTTCCTCTATTCAGAATCAGAAAGAATAAGGATGCAAACTGCAGTGCATTGTGTGCGGGGGTCCCAGAGTCAGTGTGGTGCAGTGGGCTTGTTTGTGAGCCCCTTGTTACATTTAGTCAGCAATGATCCTGCTTGCTCTCTTGCTGGTCCTGGAGTGGAACAGGTCAGGGTGGGACCAAATGATCTGCTGCAGTCTGCCTTGGTCCTTGGCAGTGAAGGTGCAAACCAGACTGAGTTGGGATGGACTCGATGATGGCTGAGGATGGACTATTAATGGGTAACTTAAAAGCAAAGAGGGTGGCTAACCAAATAAATGAAACATGCAACATAAAGAACATGAAATGAGTCCAACATTACCCAAAGTCATCTGGACAGCTATCTGAAATGATGCTGGGCAATTATGTCCCTTGCAGCCGGTCCAGACCGCTCATCGAGATGGATCGGTTCCACATCGTCCTCAGGATGGGCCACGATCACTGGGACCCTCTCCCTCCTGAGAGTGGCCACATTGTGGAGCACGGCACATGCCACCGTGATCGCACAGGCCCTGTCCGGTTCCACCCTCAGCCCCCGCAGACAATTAAATCTGCCCTTTAGTAGGCCAAAGGTCATCTCTATCCGTGCCCTCGTTCTAGCGAGAGCACCGTTGAACCGCACTTCAGGGCCTGGGGCTGGCTCGGGATAGGGGGTCATGAACCAGGGCCTGCAGGCGTAACCCCTGTCTCCAATTAGGAGCCCATCATAGTTACCTAGTATATGATATGAACAATGTTGGATCACCTCTACATAAAATAATCAATTTCTGAATGACATGAGATTTGCTATACCTTGCTCAAAGCTGTGGCATAGTGTGGAGTCTCGGAATATCCGGGAGTCGTGGACAGACCCCGGCCACTTGACCTCAACATTTGTGATCAGGCAAGTGGAGTCACAGATCATCTAAGATGAATTGCAGTCAAGTCATGGGTATTGTACAGTACATGGGTAGCCTACAGCAGGCAATTGCAAGGTCCATGTCTATTGTCAAAGACAAATGATTGTTTTTAGAGTAATGTAATTTGAGGAAAATTATGTAATAAGTACCTGCACATTAAGGCTGTGAAAGCCCTTCCTATTCACAAAATCGGCCTCGTTTGGCCCAGAGGGCTTTTTCAGGCGGATATGGGTGCAGTCCACTGCGCCAATGACATTAGGAAACTCTGCATAATGATAAGCTCCATAATGAATAGTGATAAGAATGCATTTTCATGAAATGGTCAAATATTTATTTACTCAATTACCTGCAATTGCATAAAATCCCTCTTTGATGTCATTGACTGGGACATGGCCTGGGAATATGATGAATTTATTCATCAGCTGGTTGAGCGCCAAGTACACTTTTCTTACAGCAACGCATGCTGCGGCTTTGCCAATGTTTTCTGCATCGCCTACACTGTATAAAAATGTACCTGACGCAAAAAACCTCAAGGCTATGCAGAGAGTCTGAAGCACAGTTAAAGCTCTGCTGCGGCGTGTGAGATTTGCAATGTACGGCCCGAGAAGGTCTTGCAAATAAATGAGTCCTTGTCGGCTGAATCGATATCGCTCAAACAGAAACTCATCCGTGTGACACAAAGGATCTTGGCGATCGCGAATAACTCTATCGGTATGGAAAGCTAATCGAACTAGAATAGCTCCTTCGTCAACTGGGTCTCTCAAAAAGGGAGCTGCCATGTTTTCTTTTGGGGGTGTGGCAAGCTTATCCAGCTACACTTATGTTAGCCTGCTCTGGAGCAGGTTAGTGCTAATTGATATGTTACCATGGTGATTTATCCAAAGTTGCTTCCACGAACCAAAAAGAGGGGTGTTTTTTTATCTTAGCCTGAAACTTAGCTCGCTAAACCGCTTAGCGAGCTACGACGAATACCCCCCTGATCTACGTTGTCCTTGTAAAATTGTTGCTGGGGGTCATACAACAACTCCCTGTGCTTTTCAACTTCGAGAATAATTTAAATCGACTTGGGGGTTCTCTCTCGGTAGGCTATGTCTGCACGCGTGTGTGTTGTGTGCTACAACACACGTGTGCAAAACAACTACGGGCATGCTAGCTCAACAGATCAATCCGTTTATTTTCATTCGTTTTCATCAGGGTAACCACATGTAAAGGCCGTTCGTTACCAACATTGTGTAATTATAAAGTCTACAACTTTACAAATGTTCACCGTAGTCTACAATTAATGGATTAAATCTTTTTTTTAATTCAAATATATCAACTAATATGGTGTATTTCATCATCCTGAAGCTGATTTTGAAAGCGTCTCGCGAAAAAATTCGACCAGCTGCCGAAACGATCGCTGCAGATCGCAGGCAATCGCGGCGCTTCGCAGCCAGTGTGGTCGGTCCCATTTGATAACATGGGCGGCGAAAGAAAAAAGGAGGCGCTTCCAGGCGCGTCGCAGCAGATCTCAGCCGATCGCAGGCAATGTGTCCCAGGCGTTACGCTGTCTGCGGACATGTTGCTACGGTGTTAGTAGGCTTATGGGTGAAATAAGAGAGGACACATATTAGGGATGGGAAGATTCACTGATTCGCATCGGTGCATCGGCATAAAAGCTCACGATGCGATGGCCCGGATAAAAAAAGTGCACCGGATACAATGTGGGATGAAATCGCGATGCATCGTTTCTAACATCTTTGCATCGGTATAATCTGATGTATTTATATAGATATATGTGCATGCGAACACTTTTGTCATTTTTTTAAAATTTGACCAATGATTTGTGACCAATAATTTTATATTTAGATCGTCTCTTAAGCGCGCTCTGGTCTCCACTGCTGTCAGTGGCCGATTCTCGTTAAGTCTGTCTGCCAAGTTTCGCGCGAGTTGGAGGCGTGTTCGGGAGTGTTACCATGGCGGATGAAGACTTACACATCCCTACAACTTGTAATAAATCCCAGGTTTGGCAACACTTTGGATTTCCGAAGAAAGATGTTAAATTCGATAAGACCCATGCAATCTGCAAAATATATATATATAAAAATAAAAGACTAATTTAGCTACTCACCTGAAGAGGCAACATGGTAAGACGTCTGCCTCCTCCTCGGATTCATCTATGGCTACAGTGGATAGCTCCACCAGTAGACCTAGCAAGCAGACTGAGCAAAGTATTGCCACTTTTTTCATGCCCCGATGGCTACCAACTCAGCTCGTTCTAAAGCAATAACCGAAGCCATTGCCTTCTTTATTTGTAAAGATATCCAGCCTTACAGTGTTGTAGAAAATGAGGGCTTCCAATACCTCCTCAACATACTGGAGCCGAGGTACCACATTCCAAATAAAAAACTATTCACAGAGAAACAAATCCCTCTTCTGTACGAGAAAGTAAAACAAGAAGTAGCTGAGTCATTGAGCAATGCCCAAAGAGTTGCATTAACAGTTGATGGTTGGACGTCTTGCAACACTGACTCGTATGTCACGGTCACGGCACACTACATTGATGACGAGTGGGTTTTGCAAAACCACGTTCTACAAACCAGAGTGTTCAACGAGGCTCACACAGGGATTAATCTAGCAGTTTTACTGAAGGACATTTGTCACGAGTGGAAGATCAAAGACAAGAACCCAGCGTTGGTCACGGATAACGCAAAAAACATGATACTGGCTGGAGTTCATGCAAAGATTAACCCCCATGTGCGATGCATCGCGCACACACTCAATCTGGCCTCGCAAAAATCCCTGCAGGTGGACAGGGTGTCAGAACTTCTGGTGAAAGTGACGAAGATGACAACTTTTTTTCACAGAAGCCCACAAGCAACTGAGGTTCTACGTGAAATGCAGGTCTAGTTACACATGCCAAATCACAAGCTCGTCCCCGATGTTCCCACAACATGGAACAGTTCCCTTGACATGTTGGAGCGTTTTTGGGAGCAGCAGCCTGCTGTGTCTGTCAAGGAAGATAAAGAGGGGAAAAGGATTAGCCAGCCTGACAGAGGAAGACATGACACTGATCCCAGAGGTCATCAAATTGATGTCCCCACTGAAAGTGGCAACCACACTCCTCAGTGAGGAAAAAACCCCCACCATCTCAATGATTTCCCCAATCCAGACCAAAGTGCAGAAGCATTTCCAGCCAGATGAGAGCGATCTACTGATAATTTCTCTGATGAAGGAGCGATTCAGACAGGACTTTGATGGTCGCTACACATATCACCAAGACCTCCTCTACGATGCCACAGCACTTGATCGACATTTCAAAGACCTGGCTTTCTTGGAAGACCACAGCACCAAGGACATGATATTCATGAAGATAACAGCAGAGGTGGTGATGATGGAGGGAGAGGTAAGAATATACTCCATATACCGTAGCTAAACTCTCTATTTGTTACTTGAATTTGCCTGTGTCTTACTTAAATTGGAAAAGGAAAACTAGCAGCTAGTCTCCATTATACTGGTTTTTGTCAGGCAAGTGACAGTGGCACACTGAATGAGGGCCAGGCAGATGAAACAGAAGTTGACAGGAGCCCCCACAGAGAGGAAGAGAGAGGTTTGTTGTGATAGGAACTGAGCCAAAAGTTTTAAAACAAGGTTTGTTTAAAGATGCATGTATTATGTATAGTTGTATAGTATTATTTAAATACATATATATAGTAAGATAGTTATATATAGTAAGGTAAGTAGATAGATTTTAAGTCATAATGTCAACATCATATTTTTTAACACAATTGATAATCCACTCTGCTCTTCTGTTCCATTCCAGATGATGTCCCCCCCAAGAAGACAGCCTTGGACCAGATGTTTGGGGATTTCCTCACTGCGAGAGCACCAATGAAGACCACAAGGGAGAAAGTTAGGGCAGAAATCTTAAAGTACAGAGAGAGGGATTCTTTAGCTCTGAGTGGTGATATGTTGCAGTGGTGGAAAAAACAAGTGGATATTCTACTGCTTTCAGCCTTAGCAAAGAGCTACCTGTCCATCCCAGCAACAAGTGTATCCTCTGAAAGAGTGTTCAGCACAGCTGGTGACATAATTACAGCACAGCACAGTTTGCTTCACCCTGATCATGTGGATCAACTCATATTCCTAAAGAAAAACCTTAAAATAGGACAAATTAGTTAAATTTTGTGTGTGAGGCAGTTGATCAGTTGATGTTCAGGATGAAGCAAACTGCGTTGTGACTGCCAGGTGTAGTAAAAAAAAAAAGTTATATTCAGAGAATACTTACATACACACATTATACACATACATGTTATCTTTTGTCAGAGACTTTGTTAATGATTTGTTGTCTGACAAATAAATACATTATTATGTACCATATTAAATTGCATAGAATTATATTATGTTGCATCGCATCTCGTTGAATCGCATTGTGTCGAATCGCACTGCATCGCAATAGGGGTGAATCGTATCGCATTAGTAGTTGCTTTTATGTATCTTTAATGTATCGGATCGTTGGCAGTGCATCAAGATGTGTATCGCATCGTCCTCAGTGATGGAGATGCACATCCCTAACACATAGCTGGCCCGTTTTATAGTTTTTATCAATTGGTGTTTTAAATGCTTCAAAATGCACGTTGTGCTCCCATGAAAGGCAAGTTCCACCTTGCATGTTTGACACGCAACAGCACAACAACACAACACTTTTTTTAAACTTTCCCAAACTCTTGTGTGGACAATAAACACGGACACGGTCTCTTAGCAAAACTTGTATTGTTCTGCCACTTCTCTCTCAGACATAGCATTCGAACTCAACTTACCGTGCGTTCACACTGCAGCGTTTTTTTAACGCTCTGCACCGCTTGCCTTCCCACAGTACACCACTCTTCTCACAATATCAATCAATATCGATCAAAATACCACCTTTACACAATATTTGTGTAAAAATACAGAATTTTTACTAGTGCAAGATTACAGTAGAATACATGTTACGCCACCGGTCACTCAACCAGTCGTTTGTAGGCTGGGCTAGCAAGCTAGCAGTTACACAGAACAGTCACGTAATGTGACCAGACTGAATTTAAAAGTATAAAAACACACTAGAGACACTGACAACGTCGGAAACCCTGCACCATGCATTATTAGTTTAATGTAATCTTTAAATTCAGGCTTGTCACATTACCTAACTTTGTTCTGAACAGAATTGGGTGTGCAGACACATACGATAAGTTTCTCCTCCATCTTGAAATTGTAAAACCTAGAAATGTTTACCATGACCAACAGTTGCTACGTTACAAGAAACAAGAAACCAATCCGATTGGCCAACACTAGTGTTTTCACGCTCCTCATTTACATAAAGTTGAGAAAATCCAACTTGCAGCGCTCCGCTCGCCTTCCCACAATGCCCTATGCGAGCGTCAACGCCTGGTTTCATTGAAAATTAATTGGAAGCCGACACCCCGCTCCGCTGCAGTGTGAATGCACCGTTACTTTCTTCAACTGACAATAACCCCAGCACCACGCCTACGACAACTCCTAAAGGACAAAACACCCCCTTTCCCATAGAACATAGAAAGGTCCATCACATATGTCCCACCGTCAACATGGAACGTCCCCGTTCCAATAGAACAGTCAGACAAACCTATCACAAAACCTGGGAACATAGGCAACAACTTGCATATTTTGAAACAACCAAACCAGATGCCCATGGCCACCCCAATGCATACAGATGACAACCCATGCACTGACAACATGCACACCCAAATATACCAGATATCACTGACACATAAAACAAGGAGTTGGAGGCCCCCCAGAAAGAGGCCCCACTACGCAAGCACTCAGCTAGCACCAGAGCATTACGGGCATGACAAAACCATCAGGCAGTACTACACTTGAAAAGAAAATCACATATATACATTCTAACAAACAGAGGTTGACTCCACAGAGTTAGAACCCACAGAGGCAGACTCTAAAATAGAACCCACAGAGGTTGACTCTACAGAGTTAGAACCCACAAAGGCAGACTCTACAATAGAACCCACAGAGGTTGACTCTACAGAGTTACAACCCACAAAGGCAGACTCTACAAAAAGAAAAACTCATACTCCCCCAAATATACCAGATAGCACTGATACATGTATCAAAGAGTAGGTGGCCAACAGAAAGAAAAACTCACATAGTCCCCAAATACACCAGATAGCACTGATACATCAAACAAGGAGTACATGAGAATAAATAAAGGTTCTAGTGGTTGCAGGTGAGGCAGAAGTCTCAGGTGAGGAGGCATGGACGGGGGAGGCGCCCCCACACGCCGTGTACTTCTGTGGGGCTTCTTCCAGCTTCCCAGTGATTTTCCGGAAGAATCCGATCTGCAGCTGGAGGTGGCGCTGAATCAGGGCCTTGCAGTTGCGCATGCAGGTCTGGTGGAAGTGCTGGATCTCAGCCAGCACGGCGAAGGTGATGATGTTGCATCGCTCGCTGACGCCCTCCGCTTGGGGTCGTCCATCTTGCCCTCCTCCACGTGCTTCTGGCTCTCCATCGTTTGGCACATGAGGGGAATCTTCTCCAAGCCCCCTCTTGTCTGTGACCTATCTTGGTGTTTCTTTGTGTAGATTTGTATTCATTTGATTTTCTTCTTTTCTTACCCGTCTCTCGCCTGCCAGACTTCCAATAGAAGCCAGTCCCATCTTCGGCGAACGTATCCACAAGCTAATCTATCACTGCTACTGGCCACGCTACCTACTTAGCTCACAATAAAGTTATAATACTCGAACTATCCGTTCATTCTGGACAATCCCACCACTGTCACCAATGTAGCCAAGCTTTTTGTAGGTTCATTCGAGATAACTTTATATGGTTGTGTGGACAATAAACACAGACACGGTCTCTTTGCACAATTTGTATTGTTCTGCCACTTCTCTCTCAGACCCGTCCTGTGTACGAGCCTGGTCAATAAACCTACAGATATTGCTCTCTTAACGTGATTGGCACGGTGGAGAGCTTGGTTCTACACAGTTTTCTGGGGGAGGTGCACAGTGCGTGACCGCCGCAGGCCAGGCTGCCCTGCCATGATTGCAAAACTGACCACGGGACGTCCTAAGGGCCTCTCTCCTGATGACACGTGTGCCCTCTGCACTGGCCGCTTAATGGCCAGCTACACCTCTGGCTCGCCCTCTCGGCGATGAAGGAAGGAGAGGCCACTGGGCTTTTTGGCGAGACCTCAGAGCGTTTCACCCAGCTGGAGGACTGGCGGTCACATGCCACTGCAGCAGCCGCGTTCTGAAATAGCTAAGTTGCAACAAATCAAGACCTTTGATTTGACACATAAGGAACACAATCTCATTGGTGAATCACTTCACCCGGCTGGGGTTTGTTGTCAGCTGAAAAGAGCGCCCTGTGGCCTCCCGACAGTTCTCCGACTTGGGGCTTCAACTGGATACTGTCAAGATGAGAGCCAGGCTCACGGCACCACAGAGAGAGGCCCTGGCTTCAGCTCTCCGCCCCTTCAGAACCTCCAGCACAGTGTCTGTGCTGTCGGTGATGTACCTTTTGGGACTGATGTCAGCGGCCCATGCCTCTTGGCTTGCAATGGTGGTTCCCTCGCCTGCGCCTGGACCCAGGCATCGTTGCAGGCTGATAATCCCACGTTCAGTCAAACTCAACCTGGCCCATTGGATTCACAAATGGTTATTTGTGGAGTATTATTGTTGTCAGACCCTGACAACAGGGTCACGGTGGGGTATGTCAACCGGCAACGTGGGGCCTGCTCCCCATCCCTCCACTGTCTGGCGATGGAGATTTGGATGTTGGGATTCACTGTTAAGGTGTATGCGCCGGCCATCTCTGCATGTCACAAGGGTTTTTTGCTAGATTGACACTGTTAAGCCACAATTTTGTTGTTTTTTGGCTGCTACTTGCTAACGCGACCGTCCGCGCAGCTTCACAAGAGATACGTAGCTTTTCTATATTTCACGGAGGTTGCATCCAAGCCATAGGTAAAATACAAAATAAAAGTCAAGTGTTTCCCCTACCATTATATTATTATTATTATTTTTTATATAGCGCCCGATCACAAAATAAGTCATTTAAGGTTAACTTTCCTATAAAATAGGTCTATAGCTTGCTCCCCCCCCCAAAAGCTGTAAACCTAGGGGAAACACTGAAGTCTGAAAATCAGGGGCCTGTTCCATTAAGCACGTTTTTTTAACCAAATAAACAGGAAAGTAACTGACATGCTTGGCTTAAATTTGCTTTTTGGAACATGCCCCTAGTCACTTCAAAGTAAAAACACATTGCATGTGCATTCAAACACTGTGTGCATGAAATAACACTGTGTGCAGACTCCCTATCGTAATTCCCTTCACTACATATGTGAAAGGAGGCCAGAAGTCGAAGGATTTTACATTATGGACGACGAGAGATTCATCCTAGAAGTTGAGCAACACTAGTTGTATGAAAAATCCACTAATAGCCCACACAAATTGGTATCTCTCGAACTCGCCAATACAGCTGCCTCGCAGATTTTCTTCTGAAATTGTGTGAGGAGAACTGACCTAGTCGCGTCATAGCAGTAACGCGTGTGGTGTGAATTGAGGTTGCTTCGATCTCGCGTCACGGCCGTAAAGCGCTGCAGCCGTGTCCAGTGTGAATAAGGGGTAAATTAATAGTTGTGGATTTTACATAGTGTCAAAGTCAAGAACGACAATCCTTTACAACATGAAAACACCGCTTCTTGGTATTTAAAGAACAGTTCATAATGGGCCTGAATTTGTTGGAGCAAAAGTGGTAAAATATGGGGCTGCAGTCAGGGCCAGAAAGAAATGTGTGTGAGGGAAGTCCTAATACTCATCCATGTGGAAGATGTATTTGTTGCCTGATTATCTGTATGAACCCATAGCCACTTCCAGAAGATTGAAGGTTTGAAAGACCCAAAGATAAGTGGTTAGGGGCCAGGGCTGATAGATGCGTGCTGAAGAAGAGTTCATAAAGAATAGATAGAAAGAAACAGACCAGAAGAGATTGAGGGCGTCATGTACGTACATTTGCAAACATAGCGTTATTAGCGCCATGGCCAACCCGCAGATTGTGCATGGTGTGATACTTAAGTTTACGTCGTATTTACGAAACCTGCAGTTCATCGGGTAATTAGCGCCTTTCTTCGCCCACTATACCGTAAATTGCGAGCATTTAAACGTGCAATTGAATGGGTCTCCTTCTCTCTTTCCATCATGGATCAGCCACCAAAGTCAAAACAGCGAAAACAAAGATTTAGTGATAACGAAATTGATGTGCTTTTTCATGAAGTAACAGCGAATTTACATATTATACAAGGCCGGAATTCCACACCGACACAAAACAATGCAATATGGACCGAAGTTAAAAATTCCAGTAACCGTAAAATTGCATGGCTGCTTAATCTGTAACGCGTAATGATTTTGTGTTCACTCAACTGAAAAAGTCTGATCCTTGTGGCAAAAATCCTTTCAGATCGTCTTGCTCGGATTACTGCTGTCATTTCACCAGGAATTTCACCGCGTGCATCCATGTTTACATCTGCTTTTAAGAGGCGCAGAATTTTCCCCGCAAAATAGAGGGGCACTTTCACGGGCGGTTTTTGTACATACTGCGGAATACATAATTAGGCGCACTTTACGCATCCCCTCCCATCTCTTTATGAGAAACTCCCACTTTCCCCTTGACCCTCCCGTGAATGCATATGAATGACACGGAAAGCGAAATTTTCCATTTTCAGTTCCCGCGACAGGCAGTCTGCGCTTTTACCTCAGTGCGGCATGTTTGTACATACCTCTCGCCATGCTTTAACGCGCAAATTGCGAAACAAAAACGCCTGAAGTGGGTGCCAAACCGTTGATGAGGCCCCAAGTGTTTTTGGGGAGACATTGGGAAAGGCACTGAAGTGGTTAAAGACATGCATAAAAATGATCGCATTTTTAGGTTAGGACTGAACCTTTTCCTCAATACTGTTTAAATATTAAGCAGACAATTAACAGGTGACAGAGTGAAGCCCTGTAGGTGGCTCTGGCTGTATTGACTGATTGATGACAAAGTATCAGTGCAGCAGTTTGCAGTCCGATTGGTAGCAGGAGTGAATGTGTGTGCAAGTGTGTCTGGATACTGAGATGTGTTCAACTGCTTAGTTTGCAGCAAGATCTCCCCTTCATCCCAGACTCTGTTGATAGATAAAAACAAGGAGCACAGCATAGCAGAAATGTATTTTTAACTGTTTATGTAAAGCAACATTTGTTTCTTTTACCACACACAAAAGGTTGATTCCTTGCTTGACAATGACTTATTTGAGAGAACTGAACAATTGAATTTGATGCAATCCCAATTTCCATGAAACCTGCACATTTGCCGAGCTGTCATTAGTGACTAGAAATAAGATTGGCCATACATGTTTTTCCTGTTTCTACTCCTGCATACAAATTGCTTGTTGTTATTATCGCACAACACTCTTGAAATTGCCTAAACACGTAATTTGACAAACAACCACCTCAACAGAAAACACAGACCAGATTGTGCAAAAGACAAGGGGTGGGGTCATCTCCTGGAAGCATAAAAGCCTAATTATCTTCAAATTTATCGCCTCAAAAAAGAGAACAATTCACCAACACCTCAAACCACATGAGTACAAAACCCTCAGTGGTGTACCGTCTGCCACATAGGGAATGTTCAAGGTGTTTTTGCTTGGCCTTTGTTTTACTTGTCTCACAGTGCTGCAAGTTATGTACTATAGTATTGCCATGCCACTATAACATCTTGTGAATATTGTATTGGAAAGTCAACTTCATTAATCTTCAGAGCCTTTGAGTGAGTTCACCGCTCAATAGATTTAATAGGAGACAGTATAGGCCTAGGAGTCTTGTCTGCCAGGCTTAGACTGTGAAAGTATAAGATCATTATGGAAATGTTCCAAGGGAGGGTGATGTGTAATAACTGCTCAAAATGAATCAAGGTAGGGGAAGGGGGGTGTTTGAAAATTTACAGGTGTTTTCCCCTCTAGACACTACTAAGTTTTAACCACTGTTTAGCTTATGGAACATATAAAGCAATATTACTTCTGCAGGGAGATTTTGATTACACAGTTGGAAAAGTATTGGGCTCTGACTTTGGATTAAATTTAGTTGGCTGCTCCTACCTCTGATTCGGAATTAGTTAGTTACCATATGTGATTGTGAAACAGGGTGTAGTTTACGCAATGTGCATTTATGTAATATTGTGACATTCAGCTAACTGAAAACCTAGAGGGTGGCACACAGCAATCTCAAAACAGAACTACACACAATAATGGACAGGACTTGTGAGCGGAAGCCAGAATAATACTAACTTTGGGGGCCAAATTCAAGAACAGTCTTGTCTGTTGGTGCAAATCCCAAATGGCTTTACTTACTAAAATAAACAGAGCAATGGCATAAAGAGCAAAAGCACGAGAAATATGACGGAATGGTAAAAAAGACAGCCACATCTGCAAGAATCATAAATTCAAGTACGGGTTTCAGAAGCTGCACATAAAGCAACCACTCCACTGAAGGACACCATTTTTTTCTTGCAGAGACCCCACTTACATCGTCAGTCATGGATGAAATGCAAAAAGGACTGTCAGACGGGTGTGTGTGTGATCCGCTGGTGTGTCCACCACTCATCATCCAAGCCCTTATCGTAAACTTTCTGAGGGACAAGGTAGATGACATACAATATGCTCAAGAGCAAGGTGTCCAGTAAGTAGAAATGTCCACTCCAGTGGCTCAGAGTAACTTTGTTTGTCAACTTAAATAATTATACTGTACAGTAGTTTAAAGGCTGGATAGGTAAGTTTGCAAATAAACCAATTTTAGCTTGAGTTTGAAAAGATTCAAACCAAAATATCCCACTCCAAAACACATGAACCTGACTACTGCCAGGAGGTGGTAGACAGACAGAGACAGACAAGTAGCCCGCCCCAATAATTTCATTCGGTCCGAACACAGTCCAATCAATAGCGCCTGTCCGATCCTCGTGTTTATTTGTCCAGCAACGCCCACAGATATTGGATTGATTTTATTTTATTGTTACACCTTTAGATTCATTGGTTGCTATCAGGATGTTTTATTTCAGCAGATATGAAAAAAGTGCTTCTCAACAACATTACCACTTACCCTGCCTTTAAGAGCTGGCAAACAACAACCAAACTAAGAACTTGGTACTGGATGCTGCAAATAGGAAAACTGTAACGCCCCGCCTCCACAGAGTGTTAAACTCATGTTTGTTTTGTTCCTGTGTTTTGTTACTTGTACTTTGGTAATTAGTGCTTAATGTTGTCACGTGTCTTGTTTGGTTTTGGTACTTAAGTCCCAGTTTTGTGTTCAGTCCTTGTCGTTTGTTGTCAGTGTGTGACTATCCCCGCAGTGTTTTTGTTTTGATAGTAACGTTTTCTTGCTTTTGGGTCCACTTCCTACACTCCCTGTGACAGAAACATTATTTGAGTTTTCCATATGGAGATGAGAATGGGATTCTGAATCAGACATTTAGGGATTATTAAAAAAGCGGGGTCACTTCCTTTGGCAAGCTTTTTATATGTGCATAAGAAAAAGAGATGGAGAAAAGAAAAATCTCAAAGGACTTCTGTCTCAAGGACATTTCTTGATGGTGCATGTATTTAAGACATTAACATTTCAAAGTGCTTTGTGACATTCTTCTTTTCAATCTTTTTGCGCTGTAGTGCAGAATTCCATACTGCTTAATGGGTGTAATTAATTTAATTTATCTCTCTCACTCAAAATGTTTACTGACAGCTTAACCTAAACTCCAAAGCACTGGTGATTTCAGGCATAAATTACTTGAGTACACCTGAGTGCAGAGCCACAAGTCTCATGTGCAATCTTGAGTAGTGCTCCTGTTTGTCATACCAATGGTGGTTTTGGGTTCCACCAGAAAAAGAATAGCACTATACCATGGAACCAGACTTCTGACCATAGCTTTTTCTTTGTCTTTCACATCAGAAATCAATGTATGTGGTGACACAACCTGATTTCTTTGAGCTATCTTAAATAAAGTAGGGGCCTGAAGTAGCTATTTTTGTTTGCATTATTTGTTCTGCCTTGGTGTCGATGCTGCCTCAATAACACATTAGATTCCACCAAGGTCATATGAAGTATCTTGAATTGACAACCCAAAGAAAGCCTTCTTCTGTGACAACACCAGGCCAAGGATCCTGTGAGACACACCAACTCAGAAAGGGAGAGCGAGAGAAAAGGAGGGAGAGAGGGAGAAACAACAGGGAATTTTCCACAGCCAAACAGCTTGTGATTGATTTTCTACACAGATCTCTAAAAGGGTGTTTTTCCCTATCTGTAACAGTAATGAATTTCATTATAAGGATCTGGAACACACTTATAGGCCAAAACAGAGATCGAGAGGCGGGGAGAGTGATGTCAGTCAGAGCCTGTCACTCAAGGCTGACACCACATCTACTCTGTGATTGGAAGCTGAAATAATGGCCTGTGGCCAACCACTGCTAAAACGGGATGCTCTAACCTATTACATAACTCAACTGTAGCCATATAGATTTATATACATAAACACTTTATTATTTAATAGTATGCCTTTATGTCTTACCTATATTGTACATATAATTAGACCTAATTACAATTTAGACCTAATTATTTTCACTAATTTCCTCTTGGAGCATGTTTTCCAGGCTCCCTATAACCACGGGAACAAAAGGATGTTTTGGGAGTGTGTCTCGCTCATTTGCTGTGGCAGTGAGTCAGGTTCCAGATTGGATGAGTCAGTCACCTCTCTGGTGCTCAACGCTGTCTTGTGGATATGTTCCCCCTTGGCCTCGCATACCCCTCCAACACACACAAACAAACACATTTCTGTACACATACATTCCCACATACACAGTCTGCGCTGTATCTCTGCTGCTTATTGTGTGCTCAAGCTCATCTACACTCTACAACTACATGTCATTCTACAATGCACCAGGTAAAAAAGTATGGAATGCTCACTGAGGGTGCAGCGAGTAAGTGTGGCCAGTTGGTGCCTGAAGGAAATGTCACTGCCATTCTTCCAACATGTGTGACACTTCTTCACTCACCCTCTATTTACATTCAAAGTTGCTTAGGGAATGGAGACCCAGACCCTGTCATTTGACACTTTTTAATATTCATAAGGAGTTGGGTCAGATCCTTGAGGTTCTGAGTAGAGGAGCCGGCCAGTTTCAAAAGTTTTTGTTCTTAATGTCTTGTCTCTCAAATGTTATTCAATCTCACTCTGTTAATGTAATCTTTTGACTGCTTCGAGTTGATAAAGTTCTGCGTGTGATATAGACACATTTTCTGTTGATGGAAATTAATGGGAAGAATTTGTGTATAAACTGCACGCAAAACAGATATTTGGCCAGTGGCGATTTGAGATTTTTTTTAATTATTATTAATTTGTATTATCTTAAATACGTTTTAGTCCTCTAACGTGTTAACACAATGTTTATTTTTTTGTTGACACATGATTATCATTTCATTTGATGCTGTTAGTTCATGAAGAAAGGGACTTTCTTAGTTTTTTCATTCATTCAATATTTTGCATAATATTGCGATAACCTTTAGTATAACATCAGTTTAATAGCTTGTTAACTCCTGGGAGAGAAATAGCTACCTAAAACTGCTGCAGAAACGTCACAGGCTAAGGCCAGGATGATAACATGTAGCTAGCTATGTTTCCAGGCTGTGATATATGTACTGGTTAGCTCCTGCAAAACCACACAGCCAGGCGCGGATTTATTCACAGGTTTACGTAGGCTGCAGCTTATGGCCCCGGGTTAGCAGGGGCTCCGGATTGGCCGGACAGTTTTTTATTATTGGGTGTGCTTTGCCTTCGGCAAGGGCACAACCTTTGTTCTCTCACATATATATTATTGGGTGTGCTCAAGCCTTCGGCGAGAGCACAACCTTTGTTCTCTCCCTAAAACTCAGTCAATATTTGGCCTACATAGACAACGTAGGTGTCAAAAGTTTCGTCTTGGTAGCGATTGAGTTGCTTCTATTGGAATTTACGTTCCGTTGCATGGTTTAAGCTTAAGTTAAGTTTTTGTGGCGAAAAGTGAAGCTAACGGTGGCTAATTTGCTAGCCACAGTCACTGACGTTACTAACGTCACTGCGTCACTAACGTCACGAAAACACGCGTGACTACCTTTGCCAGAACATTCGTTTAGCATCTGTTAACTTGGGGGATAGCTAGGCTAACTATAGCTTTACTGCAAGGCAGCTGCAGAAACGCCACAAGAAAAGAGGCCAGGGTAATAACTATTTACTCATTTTACTTTGTGATATGACACACAATTGTGATGTGTAATGTACAATATAAGCTGATATTATTAAGGAAGTACATCTACTTTCGGAAACAGTAGTCTACTATTTCACTGAAGTATTAGCATCATGACATTAGCCTGTGTTGCCCGGGCAACACATACTACAGTGGTCTATGATGTATCTGTTTTCAATCGTTAAAATAAACATTCCTCACATATACATTTTCGTTGTATGATTTATTCTGACATTAGTAAACGATTTGTTGGTGAAATTACCATTACCTGTGGTTTCAAACCAGTGTAGCTCACTGCAACGCTGTAGCCTACCCGAGACACTAGTGTGAGTAGCTAACAAAAACTCCTCAGCTGTTTAAGTCAAACGGCGACAGAACATGTTCGGCACTCCCCTTACTCAAAAGTCTTTCAATGGGGAAACTATCTGACTACTAACCTGAACTTCATTGCCACAGCCTAAACTTTGTCAATCTGTTCATGAAAATAATTAATTTCAGCCTAAACCGTACAACGGAACGTTAAATCCAATTCAACCAACGCAATCGCTACCGAGACGAATACAGCAGTAGTCTAGTACTGTACCGTAGTAGTAGAATTTACCGGGGCAGCTTCTCCACACAGGGCTATATCGCATTTTGCATTGTTACTGACCATGATCGCTACCAGTGAGCTTTTTATGAATGAGCGATTTTCCACTAAATAAATGTGAAGCTTATTTACGTTTTTGGGGGCATATTTTCAGTTAGCAGATGGTACTGTTTGAATCGCGATTCTATCTTCTGCCGGTAACGTCGTAGAATAATCTTCAAAGGGGGTTCTTTATTAATGAATTAATGCAATATGAGTAGGCTAAATGCCTGAAAATATCACGAGAAGGGAAAACTTAAAAGGACGTTTAAGTCATAGAGATTAGGTCCATTTTTACACCGGTCTGCCAAATGTATTCGTTTTGATTCAGCTATGAGGCTGCCTCTTGCAGGGGAAATGAGAAGACATATTTCATTCTACACTTCACTCGTATTTTGAGTTGTAAATGAGCAGAAAAAAAAGATGCTTTTAAATCTATGTAATATTTATGCATAATAAGTAGGCCCTATGCATTTTTATATAAAATATACAGGAATATCAGTTGTAAAAATGGCATTAAAATCCCTGTACAACGTACGCAAGCAAGCACACCCTACAATTTCCCCAGAAATTGTACCCTCTCTAGTTTTAATTGTACTTCAACGCGGACAAAATAAAGACACTAATTGGCCCATAAGAAACTTTTTATTTACATTTACATTTATTCATTTAGCAGATGCTTTTATCCAAAGCGACTTCCAAGAGAGAGCTTTACAAAGTGCATAGGTCACTGATCATAACAACAAGATAGCCAAAAAACATCGCGAGTAGCCAAAACATGAAGCACACATTGTGAACAACCAAAGTAAGTGCCAAAGGGAAGAACCATAAGAGCATGTAGTTAAACAAGTCACAACCAAACAACATGAACAGCTATAAGTGCAAGTGTACCTGTGGAAAAAAGCAAGCAACAGTAATAAAACAATAGCGAGAACCAAAAATGTAAATCAGTTACCACTAACCACAAGAGCAACAAGTCTCTAAGCAAGAGTCATTGTGATCCTTGAGGAAACTAACATCGGGTCAAGCGAACCGTTCCTAAGTACCGTTGTACTCCCGGAACAAGTGCGTCTTGAGCCTTTTCTTGAAGGTGGAGAGACAGTCAGTGTCTCTGATGGAGGTGGGGAGTTGATTCCACCACTGGGGGGCCAGACAGGAGAAGAGCTTGTGTTGGGACCGGGCGGTCTTGAGCGGTGGGACCACCAGGCGGTTGTCTGAAGAAGACCGTAGGTGGCGGGTGGGGGTGTAAGGCTGCAGGAGAGACTTGATGTAGACGGGTGCAGTCCCGTTCACTGCTCGGAAGGTCAATACCAGGGTCTTGAATCTGATACGGGCCATGATAGGTAGCCAGTGGAGAGAGATGAGGAGCGGGGTAACATGGGAGCGTCTGGGTAGATTGTAGACCAGGCGGGCCGCCGCGTTCTGAATCCTCTGAAGAGGGCGGGTTGCACATGCTGGGAGACCAGCGAGCAGAGAGTTGCAATAGTCCAACTTTTTAAAGCAGGTAATTGAGTATATGTGACTTGGGTCACATCTACCAAGTGGACCTCTACCTTCTCATCACTAAATCTAGTGATGAGAAGTTTGGATTATTTTACTGACTCGGTTCTTTGAAATAATGCCCCAGGTCACCAGGTTGTCAGCTTCCCACCTGTAATCAGACTCATCCCCGTCAGAGATGAGCCCAATGAGGGTGTTGTCGTCCGCAAACTTCAACAGTTTGCACGTCACATGAAAAATGATCAAAAGACTCGTACCCGAAGACCCAGTCAAAATGAACAAATCATTTCTGTTTCCTCTAGCTACCAGTACTGAGCCTATGCAGGTCACGTGAAAAATTATCCAAAGACTGGTACCCAACAGGAGGAACGAATCTTTCACTTCCCGACCATGTCTTCGGATCAATGTTTCGTTCCTCTGCCAACCGAGTCTTCGGATCAATGATTTGTTCATCTGCCGAGTCTTCGGATGAAGAGGATCATGGATCATGATGAAGAAAGGGACTTCACCCCCCCCCCCCCCCCCCCCCCCCCGGTGAAATGAACGAATGACTCGAAAAAAGATTAGTTCATTTTACTGAACGAGATTCAAACAACCGGACCAGTAAAATTATCCGAACTTCCCATCACTATTGCACACTGCCTGGTCACTCGCGTGCGGTGTTTCTTGAGTTTTTTTATCAGGCACTGGTCACTCGCGATGTGTTTATTGAGTGAATTTTGACTATGGCAGTCAGTGTAATAGTGTGTGATATTCCCTGCCATAAAGTCAACATTTCTGTGTATCGCCAATCTGTTATTGAATGAATATGGTAACTATATTGTGATATTTACGATTACAGGTAAGGTATATGATACGTTACGATATATATAAATGTATCGACCCCCCGACCTGTGGTTTTTACCTATTTTGGGGGGGCCGGAGCCTTAATCGGGGGGTCAGACCCCCCAAACCCCCCCGTAATTCGCACACCGATTCCAGTGCCAAAAAGCATTTGGTCAGTTCTGAGTGCAGGTCCACGGTGAGTAACATTAGCGATGTAAGCCTAAGGGCTGAGAATGTTGCTAAAATAAATTACAGATTGTGACGGGAAACGGTAACGTTAACCTAGGTATTCATCAGGGAATTAAAGCACATCGAATCGCAGTCTTAAAATCCTCTCCCGGCGTATAACTAAGCAAATTAAATTTTGTTCAAGATCGGTCGGCTGAACCAGGAAAGGATATCCCATGTCTGCCACTATCAGGCTTAGAAAGTGGGAGTGGATATATATGGTAGGGGGCATATTTTCGGGATATTGAACCATTAATGCTTCAAACCATCCAATAGGTTAAAGATAATGTTTGGAAGGAGTTAAATTCAGTCAAGTAAAATAGAAAGCCACATGAATCAGAACCAACGATAAGGTTAATGTGGTAAAATTAATAAAGGAGAGCTGCCACAATTTGACAAAATATTTCTTACTGATTATATGTTACTGATTCAATAATCTACATGCCTCCGCAGGCTAGCGTTAACGAGGCTCAACGTGTGCTCGCCAGCCAGATACTGAGTGTGGAGCATGAAAATCCGGATTCCTTGGTTATTGTGCTAGGCGACTTTAACAAAGGCAATCTCACTCAAGAACTCCCAAAATATAGACAATTCATCAAATGCCCTACCAGAGAAGGAAACACCCTGGATCACTGCTACTCTACAATCAGCAAAGCATACCATGCGGTCCCCCGAGCAGCACTGGGTCACTCTGACCACGCCATGGTCCACCTGATTCCTGCATACAGGCAGAAGCTAAAGCGCTGTAAGCCTGCTGTGAGGACATCAAAACAGTGGACCAGTGAAGCTATGGAGGATCTGCGGGCGTGCTTGGACTGCACTGACTGGGACATGTTCACGACTGCTACCAATAGTCTGGATGAGCTCACAGAGGCTGTGACATCATACATCAGCTTCTGTGAGGACTGCTGTATACCAACACGCACCAGGGTAAGCTACAACAACGACAAACCCTGGTTTACAGCTAAACTCAGAAGGTTGAGGTCAGAGAAAGAGGCCGCGTTTAGGAGTGGGGACAAAGACAGTTTCAAGGAGTCGAAGAACAGGTTTAGCAAGGCTGTGAGGGAGGCTAAACGACTGTACTCAGAGAGGCTAAAACACCAATTCTCTGCAAACGACTCTGCTTCTGTCTGGAGAGGGCTCAGGCAAATTACCAACTACAAGCCCAGAGCCCCCCACTCCACTAACGACTCCCGCCTGGCCAACGACCTGAATGAGTTCTACTGCAGATTTGAAAGACAATTGGACAGTCTTGAACTACCCCTTCCCACCCAGGAGGCCTCCCACCTCCCCCCTCTACAGTGACGACTCTCTCCATTCAGGAGGGTGAAGTTAACATACTTTTCAAGAGGCAGAACCCCCGCAAAGCAGCTGGGCCGGACTCTGTCTCTCCAGCCACCCTCAAGCACTGCGCTGACCAGCTGTCTCCGGTGTTTACCCACATCTTTAACACCTCCCTTGAGACATGCCATGTGCCAGCCTGTCTCAAGTCCTCCACCATCATCCCTGTGCCCAAAAAGCCAAGGCCAACAGGACATAATGACTACAGACCCGTCGCCCTGACCTCTGTGGTAATGAAGTCTTTTGAGCGCCTGGTGCTGGCACACCTTAAATCCATCACTGACCCTCTACTGGACCCCCTGCAGTTTGCCTACAGAGCCAACAGGTCTGTGG
Organism: Osmerus mordax; assembly: GCF_038355195.1. Classification (NCBI taxonomy): domain Eukaryota; kingdom Metazoa; phylum Chordata; class Actinopteri; order Osmeriformes; family Osmeridae; genus Osmerus; species Osmerus mordax. The sequence goes on along the minus strand of NC_090072.1, from coordinate 9,366,790 downwards.
ACGATGCAGTTAACATGGCCCTCCACTTCACCCTACAGCACCTGGACTCCCCAGCATCCTATGCCAGGATCCTGTTTGTGGACTTCAGCTCTGCCTTCAACACCATCATCCCCGCCCTGCTTCAGGACAAGCTCTCCCAGCTGAACGTGCCTGATTCCACCTGCAGGTGGATCACAGACTTCCTGTCTGACAGGAAGCAGTGCGTTAAGCTGGGAACACAAGTCTCTGACTCCCGGTCCATCAGCACCGGATCACCTCAGGGCTGCGTCCTTTCTCCTCTGCTCTTCTCCCTGTACACCAACAGTTGCACCTCCAGTCATCCGTCCGTCAAACTCCTGAAGTTTGCGGACGACACCACCCTTATTGGGCTCATCTCTGGTGGAGACGAGTCTGATTATAGGTGGGAAGCGGCCAACCTGGTGACCTGGTGCAGCCAGAACAACTTAGAGCTCAATGCTCTTAAGACAGTGGAGATGGTTGTGGACTTCAGGAGGAACACAGCCCCACTCACCCCCATCACCCTGTGTGACTCCCCAGTCAACACTGTGGAGTCCTTCCGCTTCCTGGGCACTATCCTCTCCCAGGACCTCAAGTGGGAACTGAACATCAGCTCCCTCATCAAGAAAGCACAACAGAGGATGTACTTCCTTCGGCAGCTGAAGAAGTTCAACCTGCCAAAGACAATGATGGTGCACTTCTACTCAGCCATCATTGAGTCCATCCTCACCTCCTCCATCACCGTCTGGTACGCTGCTGCCACTGCCAAGGACAAGAGCAGACTGCAGCGTATCATCCGTACTGCTGAGAAGGTGATTGGCTGCAATCTGCCTACCCTCGAGGACCTGCACACCTCGAGGACCCTGAGGCGAGCGAGGAAGATTGTGGCCGACTCCTCCCACCCTGGACACTCCCTGTTTCAGCCACTCCCCTCCGGCAGAAGGCTGCGGTCTATCAGGACCAATACCTCACGCCACAAAAACAGTTTCTTCCCTTCTGCTGTTGGCCTCTTCAACAAGGCCAAGGGACCACACTGACTCAAATGACTTATTGCTTAAAACACTCTGCTTTTGCACTGCACCACAACATGGTATCTTGTACATTTGTATTTTTTGTAATTTTTGTATTTTTATATTGTAATTTACGGCAACTTATATTTATTCCACTTAGTACTGCTAGTTTATGTACCCTTAGTATAGTTAGTCCACATATTTAAATTTTAGGTATATGTTTATTGTATGCACCTTCCTGCCAAAGCAAATTCCTTGTCTGTGCAAACTTTCATGGCGAATAAATCCCTTTCTGATTCTTATTCTGATTAGCCTAGATTATTGTTTACTTTTCATATCATACACTCTTATCTTATTGCAGTTATTTAAGTTTTTCGTATTAGCCATTATACTTTTATTGGAACTGGAAATGGCTTGATCTCTTCCATAACCTAACGAGCACAACTGTCATTTCTACCATGCTTTCATACACACTCCTAAGCATATTTTTGAGATGATCAAATTATGTCAAACCAAATTTAAAAATGTGGTCTAACCGTAAACCTCTTCTGACTGTTTGCAAAACTTCACAATTGTTACAGCCAGTGATCCTTCCTGATTCATGGATATCAAGTGCACCTAGGGCTGGGAGATATGCCCAAAATATTTATCAATGTTTTTTTTATACTGATCGATGGAGATAATGATCAACGATTATAATTATAAGGCTGTTTTTTACCTTTTAAAATTCCTGTTAAATTAGCCTGAAAACACCTAAACAGCATACCCAAAGTAAATTGAAAGCTGTTCTTGAACCATTTGGAGTACATGCATGACTGTGGTCTCTTTTGAAAGGTGACATTCTGAAGTTATTTCCCCTGTTGTCAGGACCCCTGTCAGTCCTACTGGTGTTGAGTAATAGAAGCTTGAACACAAGGAAAGTGAACATTTCTATTTCCGCCTATATTTTGTTTTGAAAACAGATGCCTGAAGAGGCCTAGAGGTGGTAGGTATTAGCTGGAAGACAGAATTGTACCACAGTTTGAAGCCTTACCCAATTCAAATCAAAAGTCAAACATAATACTACAATATATTCATATTTGACACATTTTTATGAGTACATCCAGGCGTTTTCTAAAAGGGCCTTTTGGAGTCTCCAAAATGACCCTTTGTAACCAAGGTCAAATACTGAGGATAAAAAGGTATTATTTTTCATAATTGTTATCTCCGTTGGGCGACAACACCGGCACTGACCTCAGGTATGTAGGGACTACTGTATGCACAATATATTCGTATTGTAACAAACACAACATGGCAGAATGGTTCTGTAACAAGGTCATTTGCTAACCTAAGGATGGGGCTTCAGTAAACAACCGGTAGCCTTCACAAGTTATCAAAAGAGTAGTCCATTTATTTCACACATCAATAAAACGTACAGCAGGTATTCTAGGTCTGGTGCCACTGATACACAGGATGCCTATATTACCAAGCTAACAACATCATGGTGAAATAGGCACTGCAATTACACACAAAACATCAACACGATGCAATAAGTGCACACACGCACACAAAACGGCAACATGATGCAATAAGTTAGCACACGCACTCACAAAAACGGCAGTGCGGTTCACGGCAATTAATCACTCTGGTCTATGCATAACTGGACATACAGTACATGCAAACTATCTGATCAGGGCTCTGGCCGTACACCTGCAATTGCAAGCGACAATAATACATAGGCTAGAGTCAGGTGGCTGAGCGGTGAGGGAGTCGGGCTAGTAATCCGAAGGTCGCCAGTTCGATTCCCAGTTCGATTCCCAGTTCGATTCCCAGTTCGATTCCCGGTCATGCCAACTGACGTTGTGTCCTTGGGCAAGGCACTTCACCCTACTTGTACTTACTGTAAGTCGCTCTGGATAAGAGTGTCTGCTAAATGACTAAATGTAAATGACTAAATGTAAATAGGCTACAACAATGAATCAATAAAAACAGGGTAATAGTGGCATCACCAAAAGGCTATGCGAGCTGGGGAGGCGGCACATTAACGCTAAGTGAAGCGCACAAAGTCCAACACAGAAAAACATTAAAGGAGATCAGTAAATGGCTTGCAACTTGCTTTCCGGTCTGCAAAAGTTAAAGCATTACAATTGCTTTACAAATGCTTTAACCAATCTCTTAAAAAAACAACACCAAAAACAACCCCAAACGTCCCCCAAGAACACCTCAACACTCCCATTTCAAAATGTTGCTTCCAGCATTCCCTAACTTTCTCCAAACACCCTCTGGGGGGCAGTATCCCCCATTGAGAAACACTGGTTTAGAAGAAGAAGACTTAATAAATCATGCAAGATTAACACATGCACGCATGCAGGGTGCGGTTATACCAACACACATGCTTGAGAGTCTATACAATAAAACTATGTCTCTGCATTATCCCATCCCGTTGTTCTTCCACCAAGGGCAGCCAGGAGCAGTGATCAGCCTTATCAACCGGCAGGCAAGACAGGCGGGGGCTAAGTCCCAGTGCTCACTTTGTGCCTTGGTTAGAGACATGGGTTTGAAAGCAATCTGTTCTGCATGCTTATATTACGTATTTTTTTGCGGAGGAAACCCTTGTGAGCACAGGGAGAACACGCAAACTTAACACAGAAAGGCCAAGGAGATACTCACTTGATCATCAACCTGCCCCAAGCAGGAATCGAACCAGCAATCTCCTTACTGTGAGGCAGTAACACTTCAAGCAACCGTAAAAACCTTTTTAGAAAAACTGAAGATGCAATACTTAAAAACGCATTGATGGAAACAGCAATAGTTGCCAGTCAAAATATAACGTCATGTACAGTGTCTACAAAGCCAATAATTTTCCACTGTTACCCTATACTTTCTCTCTATTCATTTCAGGAGTGTTGGCACTTAGAGCCCTGATTTTAATTATGTAAAACACTGCCTGTGCCGAAAGTTGATAATTGCTTTGGCAAAGCTTAAAATACATTGGTTGTTTTACGGTCAAAAAAGAGAAGAAACTCCCACACTAGTTACACATTATCAGTGGGAGTGCTGAAAAGAATGAGAAGTAGTCTAACCTATGTGTATGTCTGTCTGTGTTATGTGGGAGAGAATATGAGAGGCTTTTATCTGTGTTCATCTGTCTTTGCACCTGGGAAATGCCGACAGGCAACAGGCTGGGGAGGGAGGGGTCCTTATCAGGACCTGAGCAGGCAAGGGATGTTTTTCTTAATTTATTTCCACCAGATGGGGAGATCAAGAGTGGCATTTCTATCAGGTAGTGTTGTTATGTGTGTGTGTGTCTGTGTGTGTTCTACTCCAAATGCAAATGATGGGGTGTACAGCGTTTGTTTTCAATGTATTTCATTGCAACAATATTTGATTTCTAATTAACACATTAACAGAGGATACTGACATTTAGTTAGCCAACCTACACCTGGCAGGGACAGCGTATTGTTTTATAAGAGAGGAGAGTAGGTTCACATTCTCTTTCCCCTTCACACCTTCCTCTCCTGCTTTCTGATGGCCTCACTCTCTCTGAATGCCTCCATCTGTCTCATTTTATTTCTCCCTGACATTCTTTCTTCCTTTCTCTTTTACTTCTAATTCTTCTTGTACCATCTTGCCCCATCCATATTTACCATTTGAATAGGCGCTATCTCCTCATAATTTTCTATAGTACAGTGCCTGTGATATATTTCAGACTGTGGCTGGTTGCTAGTTCAAGATAGATAGAATCTTGGCCATTTCCCTATTTCCAAATCAAATCACATTCAGCTGAATAACCTTGTTAATTAATGACTACAACAGTTAGCAGGCTATACATTTACATTTAGTCAGACGCTCTTATCCAGAGCGACTTACAGTAAGTACAGGGACATTCCCCCCAAGGCAAGTAGGGTGAAGTGCCTTGCCCAAGGACACAACGTCATTTTGACACGGCCAGGAATCGAACTGGCAACCTTCAGATTACGAGCCCGATTCCCTAACCGCTCAGCCACCTGACTCCCCTGCTATACAACCTGTTGTCATGTGGGTAACTAGCTAGGTAACGCTGCTGAAAGCCAGACTATGTGGCTAACAATATGTAGTGATGATGGATATAAAGTTAACCCATACCTCTCAATGGCATCCTCATACGACAGGAAACCTACTGTATTCTCTTAGCAGACTGTAAGCTTTCATATGATTAAAATGATCATTAATATCATAACATTAAATCTGAAAGTAGCTGAAGTTTTACTAATTGAATGTTTGTAACCCTTAAATCAACCACCAAAGAAAATCAAATTTAAAGATTGTGAACTTTTTCACACTTCCCACAGGCAGGTAATGGGGTTGCCCATTTTCTTCTGCTTCTAACACATCAACTTTGAGGACAACATTTTCACTTTCATGCCTGGTATATCCCATGATAACAAGGATAATACCCGTTATAATGGATGTGGGTTAGATTCTTTTGACTTTTTATATGTAATGTATCAAATTATTATATTGTTATTTTAGATATAAATATTTCACTAACACTATACCTAAATAATATATATTTGTTTGATCAGAGAATCCGATTGCATCTGATTATTGGTGCGGGAAAAAATAGATTAACATTTCCTACAACGGCGTATTAGGATAAGATTCAGTCTTCTAGCGATTCACATCGATTCACAAATGTTTTTTTGTTAATGTTAATTCTTTTTTTTTTTTTTATATATATATATATATATATATATTTTTTTTTTGATCGATGTTTAATCGATTTGTGACCCCAAGAATCGAATCGTGAGGTACCAAACAATTGCCACCCCTACTGATTATCATATGGTTGCATCTTCACCACTCCCACTTAGCTCAGCAAACCTTTATTAACTTTGTATATTTGAACATGCATGTGTTGACTTCAAAAGCAAGCAATGCTTTTTCCTGTCTCAAGCCTTTTAAGAGGACCTCCAATCAATCATTTATATTTCTGAAATTCTAAGGAATGCATTTACTTTGTGTGGTGGAGAGTAAGAAGGAAGAGGTTTTGGTGGAAGCTAGACAGAAAAATAGAAATGCAGACAGATGAAGATTGGCAAAGAAAGAGAAAAATTATGAGAGCGAGGGAAAAGAATCTTACATTACTCCATTCTTCCTTCTGCACATTGAGAAATCTCTCGTTTCTTAATGAGTGTGATGAGAAGCTCACCTCTTCAGACCTGATGAGGTTGGGGAGGGCATAAGCATGCTGTATCTCTGGTCTGTCTCTATAAAATTGCTAGCAGTCATAGGCAATGGCGTACCTACTGTACGGTATCCAGAAATAGGTCATGTCTTGCAGACAGAGAGCATAGTAATGTAATGCAACCACAAGGTCTGATTTCGTTTTTTCAATGTTTAGTACACAGAACATAGTAGTAGTAGAAAAGTAGAAGAAAAAAGTACTAAATTGCAATTGTTAATTTCATACAGCTATGATGGATAATAATTGGAGTTTGCTGAATTTAAAGTACCACCCTACAGCAAATATACATTCTTTGGATCGACACCTTGATACTGAGAAGCAGCAAGATCACATGACTTGATGGCACAGAAGCACAGAGGGGGTGCAGTAAGATCACAGACCTGCACTGCATCTCCGAGGGCTACACATAGAGAGGGCAGAAAGCAGGGGTCTTCAGATGACAGGCCTGAGTTTGATCATCTCTCTGCTCAGCCCAACAGGAGTGCATGATACAGTAGGAGGTGTAGGAAAAGAAGTGGAAATGTGTGTATGCATGTGTATGTGTTAGATTGTAGAAAACGTTATACCTTCAATAAAATGGCATTGAAATACCACTAAATAAACGAGTAATTGTCTTTACTCATGTTTGTTTTGCCAACTGTAGGCCGGTCCAGATATGCATGTAGAACATAATCAGGGCTCAGTTGAAGGGGCAGGGGCAGTTAACCCATGGCCAGACTTTTCTCTTCTTGATTACTGCATGGCTTTGTTTGTAAATTAACAGTAGGATCCCAAATATCTCCAACTTGAAGAAAGGTCTACCCTATAGGTATTTATTGTCACCATGACAGATTATAAACACACACATGCACCCACATATTAAATGGCCCATGCACACACAGACACACACATTAACCAGCAACGCCAGTCCACCTCTCATATACCAGGAAGATAAAAAAAAGCTATGTTTTGGACGCAGTCGGATTTGTCCTAAAACCCATTGACAAACAAGATAATAACTTATGATAATTGACAATAAATAGAATGTTTGTTCGACAAAGGGAAGTATGAGCCCTACTTAAATGATACAAATCAATCCTCAAACTGTTTGAGATTTTCAGACTGTCTGGACAGTCAATCACATCACTCTCCTTCTCTAAATGGCACCCATATTCGAGACAGATTCTCACACAGCTCAGAAACCAGAGGCAAGCTTTTGTCAAACTGAACAAGATCGTTTGTAATTTGACTCCTTCTGTCTTCTCCACTTCACCCCTTCAGATTATTCCCCCTGTACATCACAAGGAGCCTTGATTAAAGGTTTTTACAACAAGGTACATTCCGTCAGCGGCGTCGAGCTATCAAAATCCAAAGCGAAAGCTTGCGCTTTGTCTTGCAACAAAAAGAGAAAACACTTCAAAAGCCTGACAAAACTTTGTCAAAAGGAAATATTTTATTCATGCCGTCAAGACGAGAGGCATAATGCTTGCTGCACTATTGATCCTGAACCTTGAACCTGGTGCTCTTCCTGAACTGGTCAGGCTTTGAAGAGAGGGAAAACCCATGATCAGGGATCCCTTCCATACCAGTTGATGAGCTGATGTCTGAAACAGGAAGGACCTCAAGAACCACTTATCCTGACATGTTATGCTACTTAAAACCCCAGTCCCATCTCTGAACTCACCATGAACACTGACAATAGACACAGTAAAATCCCATTCACCTTTGCCAATCAGACTACAGAGCACTAGTGTAGCAAAGCTGTGGGTAATAAGAAATATTGAATTTAGTATAAATATAAGTATAGATTTAACTGGGCACCACCTTGATATTAAGTTCTGAAAATCAAGGAAAACATTTAATATGGAAGAATCATTCTTCTAAAGGAATTAATTATTTTTTAAGAGTAGGGAAGATTGTAGCAATAGTGAACACGCACACAAAATATATTAACAGAGAATTCATCAAAAGTTAAGAAAATACGACCAAGATGAACAAGTTAGATTATGAATGTGTTCTTAGAGGTGGTTTGGTTTCAATGAACAAAATGAAATGGTCTAATTTATGGTCTAATCTGCTGTGTTCATTGATCTTGCCAAAGCCTTTGACACTGTTGACCACACCATCCTTGTCAGTAGGTTGAGCAATATTGGAGTCACAAATCACTCACTGGCATGGTTTTCTCACTATCTTTCCCACCGGGTGCAGCGCGTACGGTTTGATAACTCTCTCTCACACCCTCTCCCAGTCATCAAGGGTGTCCCTCAAGGTTCCATACTGGGTCCAACACTGTTCTCCATTTACATCAACAACATACCCTTAGCTGCCGGTAACTCACTCATTCACCTCTACGCTGATGACACAATCCTCTATGCCTCTGGTCCTTCCCCTGCCACTGTTCAATCCACACTCCAGGATAGCTTCCTCTAGGTACAAAACGCATTCTCTCAATTAAAACTGTCACTAAATACATCCAAGACTAAGGCCATGTGGTTCCATCGGAAGGGTGCTCCCTCCCCTCCACCATTACACATCACCAACTGTGAGGGAGCTATCCTGGAGCATGTTTCCACCTACAAATACTTGGGCATCTGGTTAGACTCTACACTATCCTTCTCTCTCCACATCTCTAAGCTACAGTCCAAAATCAAGGCCAAGTTGGGGTTCCTCTACAGAAATCGTCTCTCCTTCACCTCTTCCGCTAAACTCACCCTCATCAAAATGACCATTCTCCCCACACTTGATATCGGTGACACAATATCCAGATCTGCATGTAAGGGCACGCTCTCCAAACTCGACACCCTTTATCACTCTGCTATCCGCCTCGCCACTAATGCCCCTTTCCACATGCACCACTGTACTCTTTACTCCCTGGTAAACTGGCCCTCACTTTACACCCGTCGTAATATTCATTGGCTTACCCTCATTTACACGACCCTTCTGCACCGGACACCCCCCTACCTAATTAGCAGAAGTATTCTGTTGGGGGTTGGTTAACACACAGCTCTATTCACCACCTTCTCCTCACCCTCTCCTCCCCCTGACCTTCCCTGCTTGCTTCCCTGCTTGGCTTCTATCGTATTGTCTAGTTATTCACGGAGAAATGCTATGAAGTTTCAATCATTTGGATAGTTTTTGATGATATTATTCAAAAACAAATACTTCGGATAGGGGCAAAGTGGATCGACTACAACCACAAAAAGGAACAACCTGAGAGGACTGAAGCCCAAGGAGAACAGAAGTATTTTGGGCTGCTCTCCCAGACTGACCACAGGCAAGCAAGCTAAAGCTTGTTCCCTGTAGAACTATGGCTTGCAACGACTACAAACAACTTACTCAGAGGATAGTCGAAGTGGAGCTAAGAGTCAGAACCCTCTTAGATATCAAAGAGACCGAAGACTTTATAGATTCCATGCTACCTAGCCCGGAGGCTAAGCTACCGGCCAATGAGCCACCCTTGGAACCAGCTTTCTCTCTACCGGCCGGTGGACCGGATGAGTCATGGCCTGCTCTCGGCGTTAAACCAAAGAGGCCTAGCGCCGCTTCTACCTTCATCGGAGATGGGACTGTCACCAAGGATAAACAGCAAAAAAAGCGAGGCAGAAACTTTTCCCGCATCACCTCCCCTCCTGTCACACTCAGAAACAGATTCGAACCACTGGGAACTCTCTCTCCCTCGTGTGTGGAATCCAAGGCGAAGAGGCACAGGAGTGCTAGCCACGCAGCTAACAAACATGAAGGGCCCAGATCGCCGACACACCATGATGGTAACTACTACACACATGCAAATCCAACACATCATCGTCTGCTGCAACCGCGAGTCCCCTATTTCACTCCAAGCCCCTCTCGGACCACTCGGGGCGCTGTTCGACCCCCTATCAAGCCTAATCAGACAACAATACCACAGGATTATCAAGATCCAAGGTATGCTAAGACTACCCACAGCCCATCAACACTTAGAGGAGCTAACGCTGATAGCACTATAGAATCTACTGCTAGCACTGACACAGTGGGTAACCTTGGTCTAGCACAAGGTCCTATCATTGCTAACCCAAATAAGAACTGGCTCCGCAGGTACTGATAAGGGAAACGTTAGAAAATGCAAACACAACACCACATATGGCCACTATCTTGATTGGAGAGGCCATGACAGCACATGTTAAACTGGCAAAGACAGAAAATATTTGTCTTAGCAACACATCTGTCGAGGAACTGTCGTCAGAGGTACAAACAATCCTCAACAATAAACCAAACAACCCTAAGATTATCATCCACACTGGCTCGTTTGATATCCTACACAAGAAAACTGGCACTGAGATACTTAAAAAACATTTCACCCAGCTACTGAACACACTCAACAGATATCAACATGTATTCATCAGTGGACCGATTGCATGCTTTCGCAGAGGAAAAGAAGCCTTCAGTCGACTACTATCTTTCAACACATGGTTGGCATCTGTCTGTCTGACACACAAACTGAGATTTATCGATAATTTCAATGTGTTTTGGAACTGTGCAGACCGTTTTCAAGCTGACGGACTGCACCCAAACCGTAGAGGATCTCGACTACTAACAGCAAACATCAGTCACGTGCTCCTGACCACAAATCAAGTTTCTCTCCCTATCCCTGTTGTGTCCATTCTGACTGACACATCCCAAACAACCTCCCATGGAACAGAACAGAACATTTAAACAGCCTCCTGCAAGGACATGGGCCCTGCCCCCCGGATGAATTCCCTTGTGATGGAACAGCTCAGTGACATAGACTTTCCCAAAGAAAAGCTACGCTAGGACAGCCACCATGCTATTTCATTAGACATACCGATCATCATCACAAACAGAAAATGGCATGGTAAAATGCATGGTTACAAACCTGAAACTAGTGTTAGAAGTCACAGAACTATCCATACTCTTCCAACAGATTTATCTACCCCTGTTTTATCTGTTAATACCCCACAGATGAAACTGGCCCTTCTAAATGTTAGATCACTAAATAACAAAACATTTCTAGTTAATGATCTGGTCAAAGAAAACAACTTAGACTGCATCTGTCTAACAGAAACCTGGCTAAACAATGACACGGCAACAGCAACTTTGATTGAAGCGTGTCCGCCCGATTACAGCTTTCACCAAGTTTCTAGGAAATCAAAAAAAGGTGGCGGAGTCGCAGCTATTTTCTCCTCTAAACTGTTGTTCAAAATCACTGAGCTAGGTGAATTCACATCATATGAATATCTTGCTATAGATCTCAAAACCGAATCAATACTTTTTGTTATTATATATCGGCCACCCAAGCACTCGCCAATATTCATACAAGAATTCTCTGAACTATTATCACTATGTGTCACTAGATATGACAAAGTTGTTTTAAACGGAGACTTAAATATCCAAGTAAATAAAAAAGCAGACCCAAGAACTATTGAGCTCTTAAATCTCCTCGACAGTTTCAATCTAACTCAACACATAATAGACCCAACACACCGGCACGGAAACACACTAGATCTAGTGATAACAACTGGACTAAATATCAATAATATATATAATATACTTTTTAATGTGGAAATTATCCTAACAAAAACAAAAAAGAATTCTTAGTCCATAGAAGATATTTAGACGATACAGCTATGATGACATTTTCTGAACAATTTGCTCCATATGAGCCGACTAATCATGATTGCTCTCTGAATGAAATGGTAGAGAACCTCAATGATGCACTATTATCTGTGTTAGACTCTGTTGCACCACTGAAAACCAAAAAGAAGTGCACAAGCAGAACCTCCCCATGGCTGAGAAATAAAATTTTTAGTGAAACGAAAAGAAAATGCCGTGCAGCAGAGAGAAAATGGAGGAAAACAAAGATCACTATCCACTACAATATCTACAAAGATACACTAACCACCTATAACAAAACCATCCGTCTAGCAAGGAGAGAATATTTCTCCAACATTATTACAGAAAATGCCAGAAATTCCAGAGTTCTTTTCTCCACCATTGACCAGCTGCTAAACACTGTCCCTGCCCCACCTCCATCCTCAGCAGTTAAATGTGAAGAGCTTGCTTTGTTCTTCAAGAACAAAATAACTTTGATCAGAGCTAGTATTATTAATAGTGGGATTGAAACTGACATCAGTAGATTCTGCAACATAACCATGAACACATTTACCTGTATCACACTTAGTGAACTTTCCAAAATTGTCAGCGAATCTAACTCCACAACCTCAGATATTGATCCTATACCCACAACATTCTTTAAGCGAGTGTTTGATAGTGTCTCAGGTCCGGTGCTAGATATTATAAACACATCCCTTAGAACTGGCGTCTTCCCAGATGCCTTCAAAACAGCTGTTGTAAAGCCCCTATTAAAGAAACCCAAATTGGATAACAGTCTACTTGCAAATTACAGACCAATATCAAACCTTCCATTTATTAGTAAAGTACTGGAAAATATAGTTTTAGTCCAATTAAATTCTTTTCTTGAAGAAAATAACATCCTGGAAGTCTCGCAGGAGTCTCTCTCTATCCTTATCCTGTTAGATCTCAGTGCAGCATTTGATACCATTGATCACGACATCCTAATCTATAGACTGGAAAAGCTTATTGGGTTCACGTATAGTGTATTGAACTGGATTAAATCATATATCAGAGGAAGGAAGTTTTATGTTAGTTTAGGAGACCATAGGTCCAAGAAACATGAGAACTTCTACGGGGTTGTTAAGGAAGCTGCTTAGGTCCATAACTTTTTTCTCTTTATATGTTACCACTCGGCGACATAATCAGAGAACATAACATAGATTTCCATAGCTATGCGGATGACACACAACTATATATATCCACTGAACCCAACGATGCAACGGCCATCAATTCCATTACCAACTGCCTGTTGGCAATAAACAAATGGATAAATGATAACTTTCTTAAATGAAATGAAGACAAAACCGAAGTCCTACTATGTGGCCCCAAATCCAAAAGAGAGATGCTTACTAAGAATCTAGGAGGCTTAACCCCCTGTCTTAAACCAGAGGCGACGAGTCTCGGTGTAATCCTGGACTCAGATTTGAATTTCAACTCTCACTTTAATAAGGTGACCAAAACAGCTTTCTTTCACCTGAGGAATATAGCAAAGGTACGACCATTCATAAACCAAAATGATGCAGAGAAGTTAATTGATGCTTTTATATCCAGCTGGCTGGACTATTGTAACGCACTTTTCACTGATCTTCCCAAGAAAACCAATGAAAGACTACAGCTCATTCAAAATTCTGCAGCTAGATTATTAACCAAAACTAAAAGAAGAGAACACATTAGTCCTGTCCTAGCTACTTTACATTGGCTCCCCGTTACCTTCAGAATTGACTTTAAGGTCCTTTTCCTCACATATAAAGCTCTACACGGACAAGGACCTAGCTACATTGCTAACTCCCTTATAAACTACACACCAGCTAGAACACTGCGATCATCAAATGCAGGCCTATTAGAGGTCACCAAAAGCAGTCATAAGAAGATTGTTGATTCGGCCTTTGTCAATTACGCCCCAAAACTATGGAACAAATTACCCATAAATATTAGGGAAGCAAACACCCTAGACATTTTTAAAAGACAGTTTAAAACCTACCTTTTTACCGAAGCATTTAAGTAATTTTTATCTCAGAAGGGTTTTACTACTTTTATTAGTTATATTATTGTTTTTATAGATTTGCTATCCCCTCCCTGAGTCACCACCTTACCGCGGTGGAGGGGTTTGCGTGTCCTAGTGATCCTGGAAGCTATGTTGTCGGGGTCTTTATGCCCCTGGTAGGGTCACCCAAGGCAAACAGGTTCCAGGCGAAGGACCAGACAAAGCGTGGCTCAAAAACCTACCATGAAGAAAACGAACAATGGGGGTCCGGGGGTGGGGCTCGATGGCGAGCGCTTGGTGGCCGGGCCTTTTCCCATGGGGCCCGGCCGGGCACAGCCCGAAGAGACAACGTGGGACCCCCTTCCAGTGAGCTTACCATTCGCAGGAGGGGTCATGGGGGTCGGGTGCAGTGTGAGACGGGCGGCGGCCGAAGGCGGGGGCGTTGGAAGTCCGATCCTTGGCTGCAGAAGCTAGCTCTAGGGACGTGGAACGTCACCTCGCTGGCAGGAAAGGAGCCGGAGCAGGTGCGCGACGTAGAGAGGTTCCGGCTAGATATAGTCGGCCCCGCCTCGACGCACAGCATCGGCTCCGGAACCAGTCTCCTTGAGAGGGGCTGGACTCTCTTCCACTCTGGAGTTGCCCTCGGTGAGAGGCGTCGAGCTGGGGTGGGAATACATGTTTCCCCTCGGCTCGGCGCCTGTACATTGGGGTTCACCCCGGTGGACGAGAGGGTAGCCTCCCTCTGCCTTCGGGTGGGGGGACGGGTCCTCACTGTTGTTTGTGCTTACGCACCAAACGGCAGCGCAGAGTACCCACCCTTTTTGGAGTCTCTGGGGGGGGTGCTGGAAAGCGCTCCTCCCGGAGATGCCCTCGTCCTCCTGGGGGACTTCAATGCTCATGTGGGCAATGACAGTGAGACCTGGAGGGGCGTGATTGGGAGGAACGGCCCCCCCGATCTGAACCCGAGCGGTGTTTTGTTGTTGGACTTCTCTGCTAAACACGGCTTGTCCATAACGAACACCATGTTCAAGCATAAGGGTGTCCATATGTGCACTTGGCACCAGGACACCCGAGGTCTCAGTTCGATGATAGACTTTGTAGTCGTGTCGTCGCATCTGAGGCCGAATGTCTTGGACACTCTTGGTGAGGAGAGGGGCGGAGCTGTCAACTGATCACCACCTGGTGGTGAGGGGAAGACGCCGGTCAGGCCTGGCAGGCCCAAACGTAATGTGAGGGTCTGCTGGGAACGGCTGGCAGAATCCCCTGTCAGAAGGAGCTTCAACTCCCACCTACGGGAGAGCTTCGATCATGTCTCGGGGGGGGCCGGGGACATTGAGTCCGAATGGGCCATGTTCCGGGCCTCCATTGTTGAGGCGGCTGACCGGAGCTGCGGACGCAAGGCGGTCGGTGCATGTCGCGGCGGTAACCCTCGGACCCGGTGGTGGACGCCGGAGGTGAGGGATGCCGTCAAGCTGAAGAAGGAGGCCTATCGGACTTTATTGGCAGGTAGGACTCCAGAGGCAGCTGATGTGTACCGGCAGGCCAAGCGGAATGCGGCTTTGGCGGTCGCGGAGGCAATAACCCGGGCGTGGGAGGAGTTCGGCGAGGCCATGGAGAATGACTTCTGAACGGCTTCGAAAAGGTTCTGGACCACCATCTGGCGACTCAAGAGGGGGAAGCAGTGCACTGTCAACGCTGTATATGGTGGGGATGGTGCGCTGCTGACCTCGATGGGGGACATCCTGGATCGGTGGAAGGAATACTTTGAAGACCTCCTTAATTCCACCAACACGCTTTCCGACGTGGAGGCAGAGTCTGGGGACATCGGGGGGGGCCCTTCTATCTCTGGGGCAGAGGTCGCCGAGGTGGTTGAAAAGCTCCGCGGTGACAGGGCCCCTGGGGTGGATGAGGTCCGCCCGGAGTTCCTTAAGGCTCTGGATGTTGTAGGGCTGTCTTGGTTGCCACGACTCTGCAACATCGCGTGGACATCGGGGACAGTGCCTCTGGACTGGCAGACCGGGGTGGTAGTTCCCCTCTTTAAAAAGGGGGACCGGAGGGTGTGCTCCAACTTTAGGGGGTTCACACTCCTCTGCCTCCCTGGGAAAGTCTATTCAGGGGTTCTGGAGAGGAGGGTCCGTCGGATTGTCGAACCTCGGATTCAGGAGGAGCAATGAAAGAACGAGATCGCGAATACAAGCGTCCGAAAAGAGTTTTCTCCACAGGGTGTCCGGGCTCTCCCTTAGAGATAGGGTGAGAAGTTCGGTCATCCGGGAGGGGCTCAGAGTAGAACCGCTGCTCCTTCGCGTCGAGAGGGGCCAGTTGAGGTGGCTCGGGCATCTGATAAGGATGCCTCTTGGACGCCTCCCTGGTGAGGTGTTCTGGGCACGTCCCACTGGGAAGAGGCCCCGGGGAAGACCCAGGACACGCTGGAGGGACTATGCCTCTCGGCTGGCCTGGGAACGCCTCGGGGTCCCCCAGGAAGAGCTGGTGGAAGTGGCCGGGGAGAGGGAAGTCTGGGCCTCCCTGCTTAGGTTGCTGCCCCCGTGACCCGACCCCCGGAAAAGCGGTAGATGATGGATGGATAGATTTGGTATTTTTATTATTACTTTTATCACTTGTATTATATTTTTTTTTGTGATTTTATGTAAAGCACCTTGAGCTACAATTCTTGTATGAAATGTGCTATATTAATAAAGTCTTACTTACTTACTTACTTCCTGTATCACCTGCTGCATCCTCTTCCTGTCACGCACAACACCCGGTCCTCCCTCCATATCCAGTTAAAAATTCCCAAACTTAAATCCACCCTCGGTATTGCATCATTTCAGTCCGCTGCCGCCTCTGACTGGAATGCTCTGCAAAAACACCTCAAACTGGACAAATTCATTCCCATTCCTGCCTTTAAAGGTGACATGACATGCTGTTTTTGGATGCTTTTATATAGGCCTTAGTGGTCCCCTAATACTGTATCAGAAGTCTCTTTCCCGAAATTCAGCCTTGGTGCAGAATTACAGCCACTACTAGCAGTCCCACAAGGAGCTTTCCTCAGAACGCGCTGTTTTGGTGTCTGTAGCTTTAAATGCTAATGAGGGGCGGCACCATGCGCTAATGTTTACAATGGATGTATCGCAATGGCTGTAGCCCCATTGCTGTAAGATGCCTTGAATTTGCCCATTCTCATCTGATAACCCTGGTTTGCAGAGGTACACACTCAGTCATTTCAATGAGGGGAAAGGCGGATATCGCGCGCGCCATAACACCAACTGCAGAACGGTTATCCAAATAACAAAGAAGTGTACAACACTCACGTTACAGCATGTGTATTCACACACATACTTGATGCTATCTACCTTTCCATTAGCGACAGTAACTCAGCTGTTAGCTGCAGAGCTAATGTTACAGCCACATTCTAAGGGTAGCAAGCTAGGTAACCATATACAGTAAAGCTACAAAATGATATAGCGTTAGTTAACTTACTTGTCCGAGGTTAGTAGCTGGACGAAGGAGAGTTAGTACTGATCCAGAATTTAATTTCAGCAAGGCCAGTTTTGTATTAGCTCAAATTGAAGAAACAGTCGTGGCTGAAGTGTAGACATGGCAGACGTGGCAGACATACAAAACAAATGCGCCTACAACAGAAGTTGTGTAGGCGCATTTCCAGAGAAAATAAAATTAAGACACTGGGTCTTCAGAGGCTCGGATGAAGGAACTTTAAAACGATTTTTTTTTTCCTTTGTACATCCAAACTGAGCAAATGTAATGCTTCGTTCGTTTGCAAGCCATGATGTCTCTCGAGGATAAAAACACTTGCACGGTCGTAGCTCAGTTTCTTATGGGCGGGCCAGATTCTCTGGGCGGGCAAAGCAGAGAGAGGGGAGGTAACCTTCCTCCTTGTGACGTCACAAAGAGGAGATTTTCAAACAGAGCAATTGAGCCTTCATTTTCTCAAAGGCGGAGAAGAACACCCAGGGCTTGGTTTACACCTATCGAAAATTCTAGCCACTGGGGGACCAAAGGCAGGCTAGGGGAACTCATATTAATGTTAAATAACCTCCTAAAGTGAAGTTTTCATGTCATGTCACCTTTAAAGAAACCATTTCACGCATCCTCACTGAACCCTGTAAATGCTTTCTTACCTTTTAACCCCAGTATCTTGTTGTCTACTCATCCCCATGGTTTGTCTTTTGTCTGTTGCCAACTGCCTAGTTTTGTCCTCCTGTTGTACTGATGTTGCCTGCTTTGTTTTCTCCTGCCTGTATCCTTTGTTCATACCTGCCAGTGTCAGTCTGTGTCCTGATTGTGGTTGTTGTAAATAATGTGTCTTGCTTTGTGCTTTTAACACTTTTTATCCCCCCCGACTCCCTATGTTATTAATGCCCTGCTTTGTTTAACCTGCTTGTTTTTGTTGTTGCTTTGTGTTTTTTATGTATGTCTGTACTGCTGTGGTTGTGTGCCGTTGTACTTTTTAACCTGATTTTTTTCCCTTAGCCCCCTTTCCCTCAAAAAGCTTGTGCTTTTTTCAGGCCATCATTGTAAATAATATTTTTTTCTTAATGATCTTGCCTGGGTAAATAAAGGTTAAATAAATAAAAAAAATATATTTTTTAAAGAAAGACAGAAAATGGGCTTGGGTCAAGATAACCGTGTTGAGTCTAGTAATGGAAACTAATAATCTTCAGATTATGTGCAGTCTTCCTTTATAAATCATAAGAGAGTATTAGACTTTAGTTACGTTTGATCAGGGTTGATCAATGTGAGGTTCAGGCTTTTCGAGGGCTTATTTGAATAAGGTCTTTACAAAGGATGAATATCAAAAGGATTGTGAGACTGAGTCTGCGAGATTCCAGTCAGAGATCGCAATGAGAATTGCATTTTGGAAGTCACTGGTAAACATTCCTGATGGCCCATGCATTTGTCTATCCTTTCTGTTGTTTGGGGAAACTCAGGTTAGCAGCGTATCTTGATGAGATCCTTCATAATCCAAATCCAGTGTTTACCGCTCCATCGTTGTGGCATAGATGGTATGCCACAACAATGTTGTATACTCGATTGTTGTACTTGAATCTCTGGTTAGCAGTGTGTCTTGGCGAGGTATTCTGGAATGCCAATCCTGACGGTGCAGCATAGATGGACTCAAAGATGGATTGTCACCTTAGAGTTTTTATAGAGTTTTATAGAGAAGGAAAGGTCCTGTGTCTAAGGTCAGAAGGTGATTGTTCAAAGGGTGATGTTTGGTTGTCCCATCTACCCCTCTTTCATTCACATCTACTCTAGGTGTCAGGGGGAGTGGAAAGAATCACATGCAGAGGGTGTCAAAAATAAAAGAGTTCTTTAATCAGGTCTCCAAGAGAACAAAAACAAGGAATACAAACAGGGATAAAATTATTGAAAGTTAAAAAATAAGTGCAAACAAAGTGAAATCTCTGGGATATTCCAAATAATATTCCAGACTCAAGGAGTCTGACACCAACCCGGCTGTCACTGGAGTTCTGCAAAACAATCTGACAAAGAGAAGAGGAACAATGTATTAAAAATTATCTGGCGCCGTCCCTGCCCAGGGTTGATTGTAACTGGTGTTGGAAAACACATGTAGTAGGGCAGAATAGAGGGACTGGGCAAAGGGTGCTGGTGTGGAAAGTCCCCAAAAACTGTGCAGAATGGGCAGAAAATATTAGATGACATTGTATTGAGGCCCAATTGGAGAAGAAGCCATAGAATATTTACAATTGTAGTAGGCCATTAGATCTGTTTTAAAAGTTCAGGGGTGTAATTTGTTGGATATGAAGCCCCCACCCTCCACTCCAGAGACAGTTGGTGACAGAGAGGTGCAGACATTAAGTTAAACATAGTCATGGTGAAGAGTAGAGTAAAAAAAATACAGATCACCCCTTTCTGAATAAAGTTCGACTGATCTGATTTGTTGATTTCTGTTGCTATGAAAACCAGTTTAGCCAAGCTAACTAACATTGTTTTTAGCTAGCTTGCATTACCATTGAATAGCTAACAAAACATTAGTAAAAATAGCTTGCTAATCGAGCAGAACTTGTTAATGCAGGAGACTCAGAGACCTTTGCGCGTCACTAGCATCTCGTCATATCACGCAGTCGGAGCACAGCTAAATAATCAGCTGTCAGCGCTCTTGAGTACCCAGCATGCAGTGCGGCATGTCAAAAAACGCAAAGACTTGTGGAAAATAGTTTGGTTACAACGGCCATGCGAGGGATTTCAGTTGTTGTCTTCGTTCAGTTAGATGTTTGTAATGTTATTATTTGTTAGTTAATATAATCTTGTTGGTCACCCTGAGTGTGCATGTCGTGTAGTTTAATGGTAAAAGAGAGTCGGCCATTTTCAATCGAGAGACTACACTCGCAAGGAGCTTGATGTGGGCTACACCCGGGCTGTACCCTAGCCAGTTGCCTACGAGGCTATTCTTGAGATCTACTCAAGATGAAAGTGAATATCCGTGGTTATCAAGCCATCATTGAGAAAGTTAGAAAACTATGTTGTGGTTGATATGTATTCAGAATGGGATTTATTCGCCATGAAAGTTTGCACAGACAAACTTTAAATATGTGGACTATCTATACTAAGGTTACATAAACTAGCAGTACTAAGTGGGATTAGAATAGAATTAAATAAACAATAAAATAAAATATAAGTTGCCGTAAATTACAATATAAAAATACAAAAATACAAATATTACAAAAAATACAAATGTACAAGATACCATTATTGTAATGCAGTGCAAAAAGCAGTGTGTTTTAAGCAAGAAGTCATTAGAGTCAGTGTGGTCCCTTGGCCTTGTTGAAGAGGCCAACAGCGGAAGGGAAGAAACTGTTTTTGTGGCGTGAGGTATTGGTCCTGATGGACCGCAGCCTTCTGCCGGAGGGGAGTGACTGAAACAGGGAGTGTCCAGGGGGGGGAGGAGTCGGCCATAATCTTCCTCACTCGCCCTCAGGGTCCTCGAGGTGTGCAGGTCCTCGAGGGTAGGCAGATTGCAGCCAATCACCTTCTCAGCAGTGATTGTGGTCATTGATTGTGGGAGGTAATTTTTGGACTACATCTAAACCTCATGTGGCTGCTGCAGCATTTCTGCTTTGGCATGACCTACACTGGGAGAGAGGGAAACATCATGGATGGGGATAGAGTGCGGGCAGATGTGTCTTTATATAGGGTGAAATGGAATGAGAAATGCAATACAAAATGTCTGAAAGGGGTGTATTTATGTAAGTGTCCACATTGCCTCAATATCTTTGTGTCAATAAATCAAATATAATTTTGACTGATGGTTTTTCAAACCTTATTGGCTTCAAGGTGACATCATTCTGATGTACCATGCGTACTTTTATGCAATTTTACCTTGATATGTCAACCGTTTCTTAACCTTTGTCCCAAAGCTGACCAAAGCTCATACTCTGCCCTTTCTACTCATACAATCAACAGTTGGTGTGTAGCAGATAGGATAGAGAGACTGACTTGTGACCTTATGCTCATGAGTTCAAATCCCCATTCAGCCTATTGTTGTTGGCCAAACATGAAGTAGTTTTGCTCTCTTGTTGTCCAACTCTCCATCTTCAACAGTGTACATGTTTATAATATTTTGCAATTTTGCGGAGGAACCCGCATCACTGCTTGCAGATATATTTGGGTGTGCTCAAGCCTTCGGCGAGAGCACAACCTTTGTTCTCTCACATATATATTATTATTTTTTTATTTTTTTATTTTTGCCCCCCTAAAACTCAGTAAATATTTGGCCTACATAGACAACGTAGGTGTCAAAAGTTTTGTCTCGGTAGCGATTGAGTTGCTTCTGTTGGAATTTACGTTCTGTTGCATGGTTTAGGCTTAAGTTAAGTTTTTGTGGCGAAAAGTGAAGCTAACGGTGGCTAATTTGCTAGCCACAGTCACTGACGTTACTAACGTCACTGCGTCACGAAAACACGCGTGACTACCTTTGGCAGAACATTCGTTTCGCATCTGTTAACTTGGGGGATAGCTAGGCTAACTATAGCTTTACTGCAAGTCAGCTGCAGAAACGCCACAAGAAAAGAGGCCAGGGTGATAACTATTTACTCATTTTACTTTGTGATATGACACACAATTGTGATGTGTAATGTACAATATAAGCTGATATTATTAAGGAAGCACATCTACTTTCGGAAACAGTAGTCTCCTATTTCACTGAAGTATTAGCATCATGACATTAGCCTGTGTTGCCCGGGCAACACATACTACAGTGGTCTATAATGTAGCGTTATCTGTTTTCAATCGTTAAAATAAACATTCCTCACATATACATTTTCGTTGTAGTATTTATTCTGACATTAGTAAACGATTTGTTGGTGAAATTACCATTACCTGTGGTTTCAAACCAGTGTAGCTCACTGCAACGCTGTAGCTTACGCGAGACACACTACAAAAACATCTACACTACACAGCTGTTTAGGAAGTCAAACGGCGACAGAACATGTTCGGCACTCCCCTTACTTACTATCACTAACCTGAACTTCATTGCCACAGCCTAAACGTTGTCAATCTGTTCATGAAAATAATTAATTTCAGCTTAAACCGTACAACGGAACGTTAAATCCAATTCAACCAACGCAATCGCTACCAAGACGAACACAGCAGTAGTCTAGTACTGTACCGTAGTAGTACAATTTACCGGGGCAACTTCTCCACACAGGGCTATATCGCATTTTGCGTTGTTACTGACAATGATCACTACCAGTGAGCTTTTTATGAATGAACGATTTTCCACTAAATAAATGTCAAGCTTATTTACGTTTTTGGGGGCATATTTTCAGTTAGCAGATGGTACTGTTTGAATCGCGATTCCATCTTCTACTGCCGGGTAACATCGTAGAATAATCTTCAAAGGGGGTTCTTTATTATGAATGAATGCAATGAGTAGGCTAAATGCCTGAAAATATCACGAGAAGGGAAAACTTAAAAGGACGTTTAAATCATAGAGATTAGGTCAATTTTTACACCGGTCTGCCAAATGTATTCGTTTTGATTCAGCTATGAGGCTGCCTCTTGCAGGGGAAATGAGAAGACATCTATTTCATTCTACACTTCACTCGTATTTTGAGTTGTAAATGAGCAGCAAAAAAATATGCTTTTAAATCTATGTAATGTTTATAAATAATAAGTATGCATTTTTATATAAAATATACAGAAATATCAGTTGTAAACATTTCATAAAAAACGGACCCCCCCCTGTGCAACCGACGCAAGCAAGCACACCCTACAATTTCCCCAGAAATTGTACCCTCTCTAGTTTATTATTGTTATTTAATTTCATTCTGCGTTATTAATTTAATTTATTGTGTGATAATAATATTTCAATCACAAAAGAAAATAACAGATTGAAATAAACAGATTGTTCACATAGCACGACACAGACACGTGTCGAGAGCTACCCAGATAGCACACATACGTCTTGCTGACGTCAGTTTAAGATCGAAACGTTGTGTGTTCTATTCATAAGGTCGGATAAGCATCGGCAAATGATCGGATTTTTTTCTCATCTCTGTGCTCTATTTCAAACGTCGCAGATACGTCGGCTCATCGTCGGCTCATCACTGACTTTCAGGAAGAACGTTCTATGCTCAGTCTGTGTTGTATTGCAAGCATATCTCGAGCCAGAGACTCGCAAGTCAGAGGCATTCACTTTTTTAAACCGTCATTTATCTTCACATAGAAGGAGCAGTATTTGTTGTTAGGTAAGTAAATGGAAGTAGAAATTTATCAAAAAGTTTGCGATAATGCCATTGCCTACAACAATGTGTAAAGTTACTGTAATGAGCTAGGTTTGAGTGAACTATAGGCTACAGAGCTAGTTAGCGCAAGTAGGGTTGCCAATCGTCCCGATTTGTCCGGGATATCCCAAATTATGGGTGATTTTGATTTGTCCCGTCCGGGACAGCTCCAGTCCCGTATTCCAATGACAGCCTCGCCAGCCAATAATATGCTACTGTAAACGCACCAAAACTCTCGCAAACGTTGCTATGGGACACGCTAGTTGCACACAGCAGAGGGCGCCGAGGCTGGGTGGGGGGGCGTCTCTCCGATTTGCGATTTGCGCTCCCGGGGGGTGTGTGTGTGTGTGGGGGGGGAGTTAACAGTTCCTTCAGAATTTCCTAATTTAACAGTGATATGTCGGATTTTTTTTCTTTTAATTTCGGCAGTTATAGCTACTGTAACCAACACAGTCAGAGGGCGGCGGAGACCAATGGAAGACGTGGAACTGTAGGCAAAGCTGTTTATGTTTCTCTGTTCCGTTGTTCTCTCTTTTCTGTGTTGGAGTTCTTTTAAGAGCTTGATGGCATCAGGGCTGCAGATGGGATTTTTGAACTGGGGGGGGGGACCAAGCTGTCAGCAAATGATTCCAACTCGATTAGTTATTTTGTGTAATGTTATATATATGTATATACATATATACAGTACCAGTCAGACAGGCAATGTTTATTGCAGCTTCAGTGTCTTAGTATGTCAATCACGCACCAAAACTTCATGCCCTCTGCAAGTGTTTTATTTAAACATTTGCTGATCTCAGCAGGATGTAAATTATTACAAATATAACAATGTGTATGTAAATGGTATAAACACTTAAACAATAGATTTACATAAATAAAATAAGTATAGCCTTCATAGCATGAAATGCATTAATTTAAATTAAATATTCGGAATTCCCTCTGCAAGTATGACTTTTCTTTGTAATTGTTTTTCCAATAATAAACCAAATTTATTAAAAAAAAAGAATTCCCTCTGCAGCCGAACAAATTTACCCTCTAGAGGCAGACTCAATAGGTCCCAAAAACATTTCTCCTCCTTTCATTTCCCTGAAGATATTGCTGGGCTGTCTGTCTGTCCAGTTTGTCAAGTCTGTCTTGGTGAATATGGCACACAGCAATGCCATTGAGCCTTTTTTGTGTCGTGGTTGATCGCAACCAATAGGTTAATGAAAGGGAGCGAGCCAAACATTTCAATTTTAACCAGCCAAACGAACGGGGCTACTAACGTCATCTCAATGACAAACAGGAAGACGCCAAGCCTAAAAGCACAAACGCTGGCTCCAAAAATACTTTAAATAAGCATAATACACTTTGCTTATTTAAGCAAAGTGTATTGCGTTACACACGCTAATACAAGCTAACATCGCTAACATTGCCTAATCAGCTGTGCAGTTATGAACTGATGCTTGTCGCCTTACGTAGGGAGAGTGGTGGGGACGGATCGGGGTCACTAGGTTGTTAATATAGTTGCAAACCAGTAGTTTAAAAGGTGTTAATGGTACATGAGCTGGTATAGAAAGCATTAGCAAATGGTGAACAAACCATTTACATTACCTTTATAAAGCATGAGTAAATAACTAACAACATATTTACTTATGTCTTTAATTAATGTATGCCACGTCGAATACAGGATGTATACTATGCTTTGCAAATATCTTAACAACTATTTTATTTTTGCGTGACCTAATCTAAAGTGTGAACTATCTATGCCTTATTAAGCATTTATAGAAAGACTATAGGCCTATAGATGTTGTGTTTTTGTTTTTTTTAAGAAGAAATAGCTGTTAATTTATTTACCTGGGTAATAAAATAGTATTTTATTTCCATTAAGAAGCAATACAGTAGAATTGGTATAAAATTTGGTTACCCAAAGCTGTATTTTATTTTCCAAAAATGGCTGTACAAAGCGTTTGCTGACCTGTCGAGGAGTAGCTAAACATTTGCAGTTTATTACAGCCATTTGGTTTCTTATATACTACATATATATATTTCTTATATACTACAACAACACGTGGGAAGATCCCAAATCAAACACGGCGAATCTGGAGCAGACGCCATCTTGTCAGAGCAATCAGCTGCACTTGTACTGGTGACGTCACTACATCTCCAAGGCAATGTATCAACAACTCTTTTGAGAACGTCTTCTGGACCAATAAGAACAGCATATTGGTTCAATTGCAACAACAGTACGAGCGTTCTGATTGGCTAATGGGTAGTCATGCCAGCCGCGTATTCATAGTCTTTATATAAAGACTATGAATACGCGGCTGATACGTATTCTTATTGCCCCCCGCTGATGTCATCTTCAAAATGAGCGAGATCCAGAAGACATCAACAGCGACGAGGAAATTCTTAACTTTCTAAAAGAGCAGAAAAGTGTGAACACAGAGAGATAAATGACAAGCGCTAGGCAGATTGCAGAGCTGCCAACTCTCACGGTTTCGCCGTGTGACACACGCATTTCAACCATTTCTCACGCTCTCATGCCACACATTGTATATCTCACACTGAAAAGGCAACGCCAAACAAGTGGCCACGCTAACATTGTGAACAGTAACGGATGAGGCACAGGTGAGGTGAGTGAAGCTCGCGATACCTCAGGGGGGTGGGGGGGGGGGGGTGCTACCAAATCTCACGCCAAGGTTTTTGGAAATTTCAGATTGGTTGCTACAGTAGGTGCTAACACCTGAAACACACCGTGAGAAGACTTGAGTAGAGCTGAACAAAACAACATGTTTTAAATGAAAAGAGTTAAAAATACATATATTAAGCAACTTACTAACCTCGACCGTTCGGTCATGCCAGGACATATCAAACTGAGGTTTTAACGTATCGATAGCTGTCACTCTCGGTTAGTAGAGCTAATTAGTTAGTAAGACACATGCCTGTCATTACTTCAATAAAATAGTAATCTTGTGTATCACATTGTGTTGTGTCTGTTTCCTTTTGAGAAACCTATGTTCAGCCTTGTGAATGTGAGGTTCGAGAATGGACAAGAATACCTTAATAAATAACTTATAAACAGGGTTGCACATAACTGGTACGCAGGTACGCATGCGCGACACAAATCAGGAATGCGTAATGCCACTTGTATTACTACGCGCCTTTGCGTAGGCCTACTCGATCTCGATCTTGTCAACTAAACTTACACATGACATATTGCTTGTCAACAACTACTGTCAGAAATGTCCAAAAAACAACAAACATTAAGTAGCTTCTTCGGCGTTTCACCACCTACTAAGAAACGCCAACTGGAGCCAGAGCCGAAGAAAATACTTTTTTCGGAAAAGTGGCTCCAAGATGTGCAGTGGCTTGATGCTAATGATGAGCGCACTGAAATGTGGTGCAAGATTTGCCGATCAAATCCACAACTAGCTGACAAAACAGGTGCGTTTTTTAAAGGCTCAAAGAATTTCAACCATCCTTTTTTTGAGAAACACGATAAGAGCAAAGAGCACATGAACGTGGCACAAGCCATTGCTAATAAACAAGCGAGCCGAGAAGAAATCTCCGGTCGCCCACTTGCCAGATGGCGAGACAAGCTGAATGAAGAACAGCGACAAGCTCTGTCTAATATTTTTCTCCTCGCCTTCCATAAAGCAAAACACGCACGCCCCATGTCTTCCTATTCTGAAGATATTCCTTTACTGAAGCGGCTAGGAGTAAATGTCGGAGGTGCATATCATTCACGTGAAGGTGGCACACGGATCATGCAGAGCATCGCTCACACCATTAACGGGGAGTTACGAGCCAAGTTGCAGTCTGCTGAATTTTGGGGGCTGCTTTTTGATGGATCTGAGGACATCACAAAAACTGAACAGGAAATCGTTTACATCGTTTCTGTGTCCAGCAACGGAGAGTTTACCTCGGACTTTATTGGACTGATTGAATTGGGTTCTGACCGAACCGCGCACGCCATAACAGACGGACTTGTGAGACTTTTCCATGACACAGGCCTAGATGACTGGACAAAAAAGTTGGTCGCTGTATGCACAGACGGGGCTGCTGTCAACTTCGGAATCTACAACGGCGTTTTGCCAAAACTCCGGCGACTTGCTGCGGTTGGAGACTCCCTTGTGCACATTCTGTGCACCGCACACACACTGGAGAATTGCGCAAAATCAGCTGATCGCAAAGTTCCTTACTGTGAGACATTTAATGGCTCTGTGGTCAAGCTGCTGCAGTTTTATTTACAGAAAGGTGGAGCAAAAAAAACTGCAGCACTGAAGAAGCTGTGTGAAGAAAATGGGATCTCCTTTGTGAAACTGGGAAAGTTTCATAACATAAGATGGTCTGCAAGGAGGCATGAAACACTGCTAAAAATATCAAGACTATTGCCAGCCATTAAAATGCAACTGGCTACAAGTGATAACAGTGACTTGCAGCATATCTGCACAGAGCGTTTTCAGTGCTTTCTGTCAAACATGCTTGACATTGGCAACATTTTGAAGACCACATCCATTAGGTTTCAGAAGGAAAAGCTGACCATTGGAGAATGTAAGGACGAACTCATGGTGGCCATTGGACAGTTTACACTTCTGCTTGATGGGGAAGGCCACAGGGCACACACTGTTTCTAATGCGAATGCTGACAGAGACAAGACAAACTTACTCAGGGGGTTAATTGAAGAGTTTGAAGTCAGATATAACTCCCTCAAGTCATGTGATCATTTCTTAGTATTTGATCCCTCAACATGGCCTCGGGAAATGCAAGACCTCCACAGTTTTGGAAACACAACAGTTTGCAGCATTCTCAAGAAATATGAGGCCACCTTGCAACTTGACAAAGACACCACTGTGACAGAATGGATGCGCTTAAAGCAGGCAGGAAAACGCCTGGGATCCTCTTCTGTGTATGACTTGGTCCAAATAGTAAATACAAGTAACCCAGATGCTTACTCCAACATCAACAAGGTGGTTAAGCTGTCTCTTACACTGCCTTTAAGCAGTGCAGCTTGTGAGAGGGGTTTCTCACATCTAAACATAATAAAAACCAAGTACAGATCTCGTCTGTCACATGCTCGTCTCTCAGCCCTGATGCACATTCACTTGTCAAAGCAGACCACAGAGACATTTGACCCAAAGCAAGCTGTCGACCTGTGGATGGAGACAGCTAATCGGAGGCTCAACCAAGGACAGGGAGGTGCATCTGCAGCATCTTCATCATCTACCATGCAGGAAGCTGAAGCAGAGGACAGTGGGGGTGACACTGAAGAGGACATTGGTGGCGACACTGAGGAGGAGAGTCAGGAAGACTGCACTTATTAAGACCACGCTACATATGTGGTGAGTACCAAACACCATCTCCTGGTACTCACCTGAGTAACTCACTGAATAGGTTATGTGCACCCCTGCTTATAAATGTTTAATAAGGCATAGATAGTTCACACTTTAGATTAGGTCACGCAAAAGCCTTAACTAACAGTTAGTAAATGCTTTATAACTTGCATTACTAATCAGAAGTTGCATCATTAGTAAGTCTTTATAAAATAGTTGTTAAGATATCTGCTAAGTATTAGTGTACATAATGTATTTGATTTGGCGTACATTAATTAAAGACATAAGTAAATATGTTGTTAGTTATTTACTCATGCTTTGTAAAGGTAATGTAAATGGTTTGTTCACCATTTGCTAATGCTTTCTATAGCAGCTCATGTACCACTAACACCTTTTAAACTACTGGTTTGCAACTATATTAACAAGCTGTCTATAAAGTATGATAATGCAGTTATCAAACACCTTATGAATTGTATTATGAATAAAATCCATAATATTTAACAGTGTTTATTAATGATCAACATAGTGTTTAATAATAAGATTATTAACTATTTAATAATGTATTGTTAATGTTTCAAAATGTTTTATAAAGAATTAACTAACTATTAGTTAACACTTTGTAAATGCCAAAAAGCGTTTTTTTTGGACCAGCGTTCTCCGCCGATCACCGCCGGTCACCAGCGTCCACACAACGCTCTTCTGGCGCTATACCAGCGCTATACCAGCGACCATGGACGATTAGCAACGGTTCCTCTAACGTCATAGAACGTCGACCAGAACGTTATGGTGTGACGGGGCCTTAAGTGACATTTCAGATTGGTTATAGATAGTGAAATATTTGCTGTCTGAGAGATCCAAACTAAATAAATAAATGTAGTAGTTAATAGGAAATATCTGTAGAACAGCCGGTTGGTGCAGTTTTGATTCATCGTCCAGACATCGTCTGGAGGTCAGTTTCGATCAAATGCCAACGTCTCGGCGACGTCTTGCCAATGAGCAAACGATGTCCACAACGTCGGGCCTACGTCTGCAAGACGAATGTGTGCTATCTGGGTAGTGCACTGTCAAATTCTAATTCAAGCGGTAGTGTTCACAAAATCACAAAAATGGATTGGTTTTTGATCCCCAAAATTCCTCAAGTAGAGAAGAAATGCAAGGCATATCTGATTCTGATTTAGAAGAAGAGGAACGTCTTGGTCAAAGATGTCAACCCTCCACCTCTACTGAGGGTGCTAGCCATGATGCTAGCACCCTGGGTGACTTAAGCATGAACGCCCAGGATGGTCCGAAAAGACCAATACTACAAAAGTATCCAACTCGCATGTTTGGAGTCCAGCAAAGAAGTTTTTGCAAGAGCTGGATGGAACCATTTTCGTGGTTGGAATATAGTGTATCTAAAGATGCCGTCTTTTGCTTAGCCTGCAGGCATTGTCTCGGTGGAGGAGGGCACAGGTTTCATCGGGAGCCAACTTATACAATCAATGGTTTCACTAACTGGCGGAAATCAACAGCATCTTTTAAGGGCCATCATGAGAGTATGGGACATACATTTTCCATGGAGGCATGGAATGAGTACAAGCTGAAAGAAAAAAGTGGCTCAAAAATCCCAAATATGCTGGATAAAGGACATTCGGTATTGGTCCAGGAGAACAGAAAGTATATGATGGGTGTTGTGGAAAGCTTGCGCTATACTGCTTGTCAGGGGATCGCACAGCGAGGCCACATTGAAGATGAGGATTCAGCAAACGGGTAATTTTCAGAGAGCAATCTTCAGAATGAGATGATCAATATAATGGCAGAAATGATTTGGAAACAATTAAGAGATGAGATTAAGGATGCTGAACATTTTGCAATTTTGGTGGATGAAAGCAAAGACATCAGCAAAAAATAAAAAATTTCAGTGATCGTGCATTATTTGAACACGGAATCAGAGAGAGTGGTGGAGGAGTTCTTGCATTTCACTCCAGCAGATGGAATAGATGCAGACTCGCTCATTGCTAGCATCAAGCAGACACTCAGTCGGTGCGGCATTGACCTGAATTGTTGTGTTGGCCAGGGCTATGATAATGCCTCAGTCATGTCTGGATGTAACAACGGAGTCCAAGAACTTTTCAGAAGAGAGGTACCGCAAGCAGTTTATATACACTGCCATGCTCATAGGCTTAACCTGGTGTTGGTGGACTGTGTGCATAAAGATGCTGCTGCTGAGTTTTTTGAGACGTTGCAAACACTTTACAAGTTTTTTTCGGGGTCAGTGGTGCACGATCTCTTCCTGAAGAAACAGAGGGAACTTCGAACGGCACAGCTCATAGAGCTGAAGAGACTGAGTGACACTCGCTGGGCATGCCTGTATGATGCTATCTGTGCGGTCAAGAAAACTCTCCCGGCTATCATCGCTACCTTGCGTGACACTGTTCGCGACAAGAAGGCCAAACGGAGGACAGAGTGTAAATCTGTCAGTTCACTTATAGATGAGCAGTTTGTTCTGCATCTTATTCTTTTTGAGGATGTTTTTAGAACGACAAAATTCCTGTCCGATACGCTACAGTCTCCCAATTTTGATCTTTTGACAGCAGATGTCCTGGCCCGGCTCTTAAAAAGGAAGGAAGAGCAAGGATGTACCATTAAGAGCAACTAGGAGTTCCTATCCCTTATGAGGCCTTACAAAGACACCTTCGTGGACCTGTACAAATTGATCTCCATATCTCTGTCCCTGCCTGTCACATCTGCAAGCTGTGAGCGCAGTTTTTCTTGTCTGCGTCGTTTGAAGAGCTACCTGAGGAATAGCAGTGAGGATGGCCGAACCAGTGACCTGGCACTTCTGGCGATTAACCCTCTGCGAGCACGGGCATTGGACAGCAACAGCATCATAGATGCCTTTGCTCTCAACCACAACAACAGACGCATTGTCCTGTTATGAAGACGTCTAGGTAAGTGAAAGATTTTCCCGTGTTGTCTGTTGCATTCTGCTGGGTTTTTGCAATTGGGTTTACAATGTGTTTTTCTGTCACATTTTTCTTGTTTAGGTGCCTGACAGTAAGGTGGAAACTGCTACACCTGGTCGGTTTGCCCGTATTTTGTTTTTTCTTATGGCTTTTCGGGCATAGTTTTGTGTGCATGATACAATGATCTAGCTGTGATTATTGTGGTTTTGAGTGCCTACTGTTTGGTTTCATTCATGTTTTTATTGATTGTGACCTAAAATAATATATACTTTTTGAAAGCATTTCTGACTCTTTGCCTGTTTTAGTTAATTATATCTGCTATTCCAATTTGCCCTCTTTAGTTTAAAATGTATTGAACTATTTATGTTTAGTTTAATTTATCTGACATGATAGTGGTGACCTGGTGGTCATCTGGCACCAACTTTAAGTATTTGGGATTGCAGAATCAATAACATGCTGCATGCATTTTGTCAGTGACCGTCGCAGATGAACGCGGCTTTGTGCGCGTCCGTCGGAAGTAGCCTAATGATAATAATAATACGATCGATTTGTATGGCGCTTTTTATGGACCCCAAAGATGCTTTAGAGAGCAAAAATGTAAACATATGACGATATGGTGGGGAGGTGTTGTAGGAGAGAACCATGTGACACATATGCTATCTCCCTAATTTCATAGCACCCTCGATCAAACGCCGAGCACCCCCATAGCACCAGCAGAAAAAAATCTCTGGCGCCGCCACTGGTATTGAGGGAGAGAGACTTTCAGTATCAGGCTACCTGAAGATGAAAGCTACTTTTATTGGCCATTAGGAGGGTAACAGACATTGTTTCAATTATGCAGCAATCATGATTAACCATACATCATGAATGGAAAACTGAGTGCCTACAGAAGTCACAATGCAGGGTATAGCTCTGGCAAGGATTTGACATTTGTGTGTGGTTGACTGTGTGTGCGTGTTTATATTGAATGTCTGAGGTGTGTTGATGTTGACCGTCTGTCGCATCTTTGATAACCTGGGGAGTTGGCATTTTTGTCCCTCTCAATTTTGGCAAACCTTGAGTGACAGACGGGAAATAATGTGTGTGTGTGTGTATGAATTGTGTGGGAGGGCACTATGAGTCAGGAATGAAACAGCCAGTGCTCCATCACTAAGGCCTGATGGGAAGAGACAGGCTGTGTCAGAACACAGGAGCTACAGTTTCATCATTCTGATGAAAATCAGAGAGAAAGTCCTTCCCCCCCACACACACTCAAATGCATGCACATGTGCATAAAAACACACACACATCCATGCACACAAACACACGCATGCATACACACATATATAAACACACACACTGAGACCAAAATATAAATGCCAGATCAGGAAGACCTCAAGCCATATTCAATCAAAACCACTATCTACATGTCAAAGCCCCTAAAAGAAAACATACCAGCAATGTCATGGTTGCAAAAGAGTTATTCACTCCTCACTATCAAAGTAAAAGTTATTACGTGTAACATGATATTATATAATATGCACTGGAATATTTCTCTGCCAGACCTGATGAAGATATTTTCATTTACATTTAGTCATTTAGCAGACGCTCTTATCCAGAGCGACTTACAGTAAGTACAGGGACATTCCCCCGAGGCAAGTATGGTGAAGTGCCTTGCCCAAGGACACAACGTCCTTTGGCACGGCCGGGAATCAAAACAACGACCTTCTGATTACTAGCCCGATTCTCTAACCGCTCAGCCACCTGACCTGAATATGATTTTCATCATATTAAAGCCAGTTTGTTTGCGCAGTGTGACATCAGTTCCTAACTGGGTGGACAGTAAGTTTTAACCATGGTTGCAGATGGCAGCCCCATAGGAATGGGAGTTGTTTCAAGGAGTTGGAAGTCTTAAGGTGGGATTTATGTCACAGTATTTGATCTGTGTACATAATTCTGCAATGAAGGAAGAAAGATCAAGAATGGATGAGATGTTTTATGAGGACCTGTCTTTATATCTTTCCTTCTTTCTGTCTGAAAAACACTGAACAAAAATGGGTTATTCTACTTACTTCCAAACATTGCCTAACCGGAGTTTCCAAAGGAA
This sequence comes from Osmerus mordax, assembly GCF_038355195.1. NCBI lineage: Eukaryota > Metazoa > Chordata > Actinopteri > Osmeriformes > Osmeridae > Osmerus > Osmerus mordax. Next base: position 9,332,876 of record NC_090072.1, on the reverse strand, counting down.
CGGTGAATTGATACACTATGACACAAGCTACAGTATTAATCAGACAAATTGTTACTTTGATATTGATTATAGAAACATTTGTTCTTCAGAATTCCATTCAACCAAACAAGATTAAATAAATACAAATGTTGCAAAAGGACAGCAATGTAAGGTAGTCTCATTCATTTCTGGGGGTTCAAATGTGTAATTTTGGTCACACAGTAAGTTTCCATGATGGTATCAATTCGAATCTAGCTTTATTCGGACAATGCTATTTTTTCTGGCAACTGCTATTATCCTAATATATATGGCAGTGAATAAAGCGAATCATTGTCCGAAAGCATGTCATATACGATACGTGGCGCTGTTTTCATTACAACTAGTGGTGATACAGCCATTTCCACTTGACCTCTTCACCACTACCAACAACAACATTTCGAGAAAGATGGCAAACAGAGAGCAAGGTGAAGCTATGTCCCTCTACAATTCAAGCATGATGACAATAGGAGTACTGCAAATGCAAATGGCGCTATTGGCTAGATTGATAATGGAGAGAAGACGCCGCCGCCGAAGGAACATGGAGAATTGAATTCAGTTTGTTTGTTTCTGCTGGGCCAGCTCCCGGCAGTGACAACTTATCGTCTCTTTCAACTTCCGGGTCACGACCTGGGAGGGAGGGAGGGAGGTGGGGAGGGTGGCGGGATCTCAAGCATGCGCAAAGATGCAGAGTCCAGTTCATAGCCCAATTCACCGTTTACAAGCATGCGATGTCCGAATCATCTACCGACTCGGACCGAGTTATCTCGGGGTGTCGATCGGATCGTAGTCGGACCGCAATTATTCAAACAAAGGTGTTTACAAGAAAGGGATAATTCTATTTCAGTCCAAATAAGCCAGTAATTCGAATCCATGTAACCACGGTGACTGTGGTTACATGGATTCGACTACGATCCGATCGACATATCCGATCCGAGATAACTCGGTCCGAGTCGGTTGATAATTCGGATTGCATGCTTGTAAGTGTCATTGGAAGCCATGCATGACAATGCCATCACACTGCATCCACCGTGTTTTATCGATGCCTCGGACCATGAGGCGTTCCAAGCCTTCTCCGTAATTTTTTCTTCCCATCATTCTGGTACAGGTTAATCTTAGTTTCATCTGTCCAAAGAATGCTGTTCCAGAACTGGGCTGGCTTTTTATATGTTTTTCAAAATCTGGGTTTTTGTATTCTTGAGATTAATGAACGGTTTGCACCTTGTGGTGAAACCCTCTGTATTTGCTCTTGTGAAGTCTCCTCTTTAAGGTACACTTCGATGATTATATGCCTACCTCCTGGAGAGTGTGCTTCACTTGGCTGGATGTTATGAAGGGGTTTTTCTTAAAAATGAAAAGGATCCTGTGATCATCCACCCCTGTAGTCTTCCCAGGACATCCAAACCTTTTTGTGTTGCCAAGTTCACCAGTGCTTTCTTTTTTTCTCAGAATACAAATGGTTGATTTGGCCACTCCTAATGTTCCTGCTATCTCTCCGATTATTCGACCGCATGTTGTGAGTTCACAGCAACAGGTTCTAAATGCAAATGCCACACCTGGAATCAACTCCAGACCTTTTACCTGCTTGCTTGATTGATGAATGAATAACAAAGAATAGCCCAAACCTGTCCATGAAACAGATTTTGAGTCAATTGTTCAAATACTTTTGGTCCCTTGAAAAAATAAGGGCTACAATTAGAGCTGTAATTCCTAAACCTCCCCCTCCAATTTGGACGTGAATACCCTCAAATTGAAGCTGAGACTGCACTTTCATTTACATGTACATGTAGTCATTTAGCAGACGCTCTTATCCAGAGCGACTTACAGTAAGTACAGGGACATTCCCCCGAGGCAAGTAGGGTGAAGTGCCTTGCCCAAGGACACAACGTCAGTTGGCATGACCGGGAATCGAACTGGCAACCTTCGGATTACTAGCCCGATTCCCTCACCGCTCAGCCACCTGACTGCCCATTTGATTGTAACTTCAATATGTTTTGGTAAACTAAAACTAAAATAACAAAACGTATGACAGTGTCCAAATGTTTATGGATTTACACACAATTTACACACACACATACAGTATTTAAATTTCGGACTTATGTCTGTACACCACATATTGGATCTACAACGACAGATCTCAATGACAGGTGTGGATAGACTTTATAGATAGATACAGAATTTATCTGTGCATCAGACTCTCCAACAATATAATTATCTGTGTTGTATCTGTTCTGCATTACTTAGACATGTAATAGACTACAACTGTCATGTCCCCGGCCTAGGCCGGGCCGGGTTCTAGTCTGTTCCGTCTGTTTATTCCAGGTCTAGTCATCCATTCCATTCCTTCACTCCCTCCCGGTAACTCAACTCACCTGCAGCTCATTCCCTCATCAACACCACAGCTCTTAAACCCCGGATTGTCATCCACTACTCGCCAATTTGTTGAATCAGCGACCTCACGACTGTATTCTTGTCTTTCTGTGATTGATTCGTTAACGCCTGTTTTTGTTCTAATGCTTGTTCCTGTCTTCCACCAGATCACTGCCTCCATTCCTCCGTTCCTCCTACCAGTACCTCGCTCCACCATCTACCAGCTACACTCAACTTCAACCATCTTCTCTGTCTCAATAAAAGTTCAGCACACAACTAGACCAACGTGTGTTGTGCGTTTGGGTCCTCAGTTCAGCCGTGACAACAACACACATTGCTTTTATGTAGTACCATGGTCCTAGAGGAGCGTTGTCTCGTTGCTGTGTATTGTATGAACTTTATGGTTGAACGACAAATAAACTACTACTACTAGAATAAGCTGAGTCTCAATACAGGACCTTCACTGTCAGAATGTGACCAGGGGGGTATTCGTCGTAGCTCGCTAAGCAGTTTAGCGAGCTAATTTTCAGGCTAAGATAAAAAACGCCCCTCTTTTTGGTTCGTGGAAGCAACTTTCGATAAATCACCATAGTAACATATCAATTAGCACTAACCTGCTCCAGAGCAGGCTAACGTAAGTGTAGCTGGATAAGCTTGCCACACCCCCGGAAAATAACATGGCAGCTCCCTTTTTGAGAGACCCAGTTGACCAAGGAGCTATATTTTAGTTCGATTAGCTTTCCATACCAATAGAGTTCTTCGCGATTGCCAAGATCCTTTATTTCACACGGATGAGTTCTTGTTTGAGCGATATCGATTCAGCCGACAAGGACTCATTTATTTGCAAGACCTTCTCGGGCCGTACATTGCAAATATCACACGCCGCAGCAAGCTTTATGCTTTATTATGAGGTTATGCTGCTGTATGTGAATATGTAACGCTATGTTTTACGAAATGTCTTGTCTTATCTGTTGTGCCTGTGCTTTTTATATGTTTCACTGTGGGAGAGTGGGAAACGTCATATTGATTCCTTTTTATGTCTTGACGTGAAGAAATTGACAATAAAGCTACTTGAAACTTTAAATGTTCTTCAGACTGCATAGCCTTGAGGTTTTTTGCGTCAGGTAGGCTATAGGCTACATTTTTATACAGTATAGGCGATGCAGAAAACATTGGCAAAGCCGCAGCATGCGTTGCTGTAAGTAAAGTGTACTTGGCGCTTAACCAGCTGATGAATCAATTCATCATATTCCCTGGCCATGTCCCAGTCAATTAAATCAAATAGGGATTTACACATAGGCCTACATGCACATATATAGTAGGCCTACATGATATAAGCGCAGTATATCCTCATAATTGTCTATGAATTCGTATCAATTAGATACTCTTTGGCCTTGTTTTTATCTAGCCTACTTATTCTGAGAAGAGTTGAGATCATTATTTTCGCTAGCAAGATCTCATTCGATTATTAATTTCCATTAAGCCTATACCAGCAGGCACATTTAAAGAAATGTGATCTGATTGATTGGGGTAATGAGGCACTTAAAATGAGCCTATACATTTCCCCAAAACTTTCGCATTTAGCTTATTGGCAATTTTTTGCCAAGCTGCTTGTCTTGCTCTGGCAGCGGTGGCGGTGTTTGACTTAGCCATGATAATATATGCTTATTGTCTTATCGAGACTCATTATAATAGTTTGCTTGGATGGCGAGAATAGCCTATCACCGCTCTCTCTTTCGTATTTTCCGCCATCATACCGTTAGAAAATCACGGTTTTGGTGATCGACCTTTCCTGCCTTTTGAAGTAGGACGTGCACGTGCAATTTCCCTGACAAGTTTAGCCTGATTGAAATTAACCACATGATTTGGATGCGGATTAGCCGTTGACGAACCGATATTTGCTATTCTCACTCATCTCGCTAATGTTAACGGGCTAAAGGGACAATTGATTAACTTAGCTTCAACCCTTACGACGAACGGGGCCCAGAAGCTCTAATTGGCATCCAACCGCCACAATCAAAACAATAACGGCAACAGGCAGGGCTTGAAATTTACTTGCTAGCACTCTTAAAAAGTTAAGAGCACCACCAAACTTTTTGGAGCACCTACCGAATATTAAGGAGCACCACAACTACAATTTTCATGTTATAGATTTATTTTATTTAAAAACAACACCACCACTGGGGCTTTACACATGAAATTTGGTGTTCTAGCTTTGTCCCTCCTACATCCATCTCTTCACTGAGGCTGAGGCATCGAGCAAGCTAGTTATCTAGCTATCTAACTAGTTACATACCCTGTCACGTGACGTCGGAGCGCAGTGACAAGGAGTGATTGACAGCTAATATCTAAAATCTGCATTAAAGTTGAGAACATAAAGATGAAGATTAATTGGTTATGTAATGTTGGATAGAATAGTGGACCGGTCATTGGATCAGTGCACAGCAGGCACATACTGTGCGGTAAACTAATTAGCAAGTATTAAAATTAAAACAGGTCGCACCATAACGATTACTTGCACTCACATAAATACTCCCAAATATATTTAGAGGTCGCACAGATACAATTTTGGGAGAATATGGGACCAGAATGGTCTCAATTTTGAGACTTGCCCTGACAAGAGCTTGGATCAGAACAACTATTCAGAGCATTAGAGGAAGCAGTTTTTCTCATTACACTTGTGATGCAGAAAAAGCTTAGAGAAAACACAGATAAGAGAAAACTACTGTAGCTAAGACATAGCTGTCTGGAGAAAGTGGAGCACTAAGAATGTGAAGAATACTGGGTGCCCCAAAAAGACCTGTACAGCCCCCCCCCCCTTTCAAAATCTCCCACAGGAGTTTGCTCAAGGAAACCCATCCACGAGCAGAACTATTTCCACATATCTGAGACACGTTCACCCACACCTCTCTAGTGTTGGCACATCCTCGCACATTAAAGAAGAAAGTGTCTCCAGTGCAGACGGTAGATCCAGACTCATGCACACGCATCCTGGTGGTATTGTTTGAGAGAGGAATGAGCAGATTGAGTGTGTGTATTTGTTTGTGTATGAACTCAAACTTTGCTGTAAACCATAATGTTGAATGGTATACACATTTACAGTGAATAATACTGTGTACATTTGAAGCAATACAATTAATGGAAAAGATAAAAAAAAACACTCCAATGGTCTACAATGATCATGTCTACAAACACAAGACACGACAATGAAAAAGTTGCCTAATTTATTATCTGTCGCTATCGAAACCTTAAAAGCACTGCTACAGATGTAGTACACATTGATATAGATGGTACAGTGCACAGAAGAGGCCTCTGTGAAGTATTATTTGTAGTTAAGAGCCCATCCACCCCCACACATCTCCTTGGTCTCCTTTTCCTTAACAGTACTGTAAATACACTCCCCAGCTTATTCTCCCCTGTCTCTGACCTCTGACCCCATGGCTGATGGAGGTTGTAGTATAACTGATGTATCTCTCCTCCAGTCAACTCCCTGGTGGTTCACATCTGAGTAGATACAGCCTCAACGGGTTACCAAGGGTGACCAACCAGAACAAGACCCTAGCCACTATGGAATGGAATATGCCACTGGGAAATGATGGGGGCAGAGAGAAAGCTCCATGTCTAGTGCGCTTACACGTCTCTTATTTGAATAACACATCACATCAAATTGTGTTTTTTTGCTCAGTGAACTGAGATTTCTGATGGGTATCTAAAGAATTTGACAGATTGATGCCAGTGATTCTACATGCAACTAGCCATGAAATATGGATGCCGAACAAACAGTACATCATAGAGGAAACACAAGTATCAATATAAATGAAGACGGCATGTCTGTCTTTGTGTACAGTAAGCGCTGTGCCTACAATGAAGAGGGCCTCTGGAATGCAGTTGCTACAGACAGCTCCTTGAGAGAGACCAAGAAAGAGAATAATTTTCATATTACGATATCCCGAGGAGTAACAAAACAACTGTTGGCCTAAAGGAGATAACAAGCCCTCTTCATAGTCTGTATTGATTAATAATAGTAATAATTAATGTAGAACTGTTGTGTGATGTTCTCTCCTGAAGTTACTTTTTCAATTTCTTAGTTCAGAATCATATAAACACTCATGACATTGTAGGGGGTTAAATATTGGCCAAACAACCAAAACGAATTCCCCTATGGTTTAAAGGAAGATGGGAAACTGAACAGTGTATTAGCATGAACCAAATAATGCCAATACCAATAGAATTCCAGGTATTTGACTCTATGGGTTAAATCAGAGCAAGAAAGGTCAAAGTACGGTTAAATGAAATACGCATTTAATAACATTGCAAATGAATGAAATCAATTACAAGGCAAATATGTTACAATATGAAAGCTTTCAATCTTACCTACTCTATCATGATCATTGTAAATCAGAGAGAAAGCAAGAGGTGAGCAAGGAGTAGGACAGTAGGACAAGGGAGAACTGAGGAGAAAGTCTCAGGAGATGAAGAATCCACAGAACAATGCATTACAATTCCTTTTATACACAAGACCAACCAATCAGACCAAATCTTGAATGGGGTGTGAGGGCCATCAAGTTGAGACTGTCCAGACACTCCAGACTTTAGCATATGAGAGGTGGGGGCAGGTTTGACACCCAGCCTTACAACATGATAGATAATAATGACTGAAAGTTGTCCAAGAATATCGGACAATCGGTCACACATTTTGTGTGTATATCTTGATGTGTGTGTATTTGTGCATGTGTCGAGTGTATGCCACCTGAATTCCACCAGCAAGTGCACTGCCTCACTTTGAGTTTTTTCTGTTTTTATAACTTTAACCTAAACAATTTTATTCATGCAAATTGATTTTTTGTGTGTGAAAGAGGGATTAGTGGATGAATGATGAGAAAGGGAATGGGCAAAGCTAGTTCAGGCATGGCACTTGGGCTGCACCTCGCGTCATCAGCTGAAGTCACACAATCACTGCAGATGTGTTAGTTGAAGGCATAGGCCTTCCCCTTAAGGGGACATAAATACTCCATTAATTCACAGACCCAGACACATATTCTCACACATCATCTGTTGCTATTGAAGCAGGGTGTGGTTGTAGAAGAATAGAAATATAACATATCTAATCAAGTATTTATTAGCGCACCACCAACTTGAAATTGTTTTAGGAACCAACCTATAGTTCAATATGTAACTAGAGAGGGTAAAATTTCTGGGGAAATTGTAGGGTGTGCTTGCTTGCGTCGGTTGCACAGGGGTCCGTTTTTGGATGAAATTTTTTACAACTGATATTTCTGTATATTTTATATAAAAATGCATACTTATTATTTATAAAGATTACATAGATTTGAAAGCATTTTTTTTGCTGCTCATTTACAACTGAAAATAGAGTGAAGTGTAGAATGAAATAGATGTCTTCTCATTTCCCCTGCAAGAGGCAGCCTCATCGTTGAATCAAAACGAATAAATTTGGCAGACCGGTGTAAAAAATTGACCTAATCTCTATGATTTAAACGTCCTTTTAAGTTTTTCCCTTCTCGTGATATTTATTTAGTGGAAAATCGCTTTCATAAAAAGCTCACTGGTAGCGATCATTGTCAGTAACACGCCAAGTGCGATATAGCCCTGTGTGGAGAAGCTGCCCCGGTAAATTGTACTACTACGGTACAGTACTAGACTACTGCTGTGTTCGTCTTGGTAGCGATTGCGTTGGTTGAATTGGATTTAACGTTCCGTTGTACGGTTTAGGCTGAAATTAATTATTTCCATGAACAGATTGACAAAGTTTAGGCTGTGGCAATGAAGTTAAGGTTAGTAGTTAGATAGACTTTTGATTTAAGTAAGGGGTGTGCCGAACTTGTTCTGTCGCCGTTTGACTTCCTACAGCTGTGTAGATGTTTTTGTAGTGTCTCGCGTAGGCTACAGCGTTGCAGTGATACACTGGATTGAAACCACAGGTAATGTGTTAGTAGTATGTGTTGCCCGGGCAACAGAGGCTAATGTCATGATGCTAATACTTCAGTGACATAGTAGACTACTGTTTCCGAAAGTGGATGTACTTCCTTAATAAAATCAGCTTATATTGTACATTACACGTCACAATTGTGTGTCATATCACAAAGTAAAATTAGTACATAGTTATCACCCTGGCCTCTTTCCTTGTGGCGTTTCTGCAGCTGCCTTGCTGTAAAGCTATAGTTAGCCTAGCTATCCCCCAAGTTAACAGATGCGAAACCAATGTTCTGCCAAAGGTAGTCACGCGTGTTTTCGTGACGTTAGTGACGCAGTGACGTTAGTAACGTCAGTGACTGTGGCTAGCAAATTAGCCACCATTAGCTTCACTTTTCGCCACAAAAACTTAACTTAAGCCTAAACCATGCAACGGAACGTAAATTCCAATAGAAGCAACTCAATCGCTACCAAGACGAAACTTTTGACACCTACGTTGTCTATGTAGGCCAAATATTGACTGAGTTTTAGGGGGGCAAAAAAAATAAAAAATAAAATAATAATAATCTATATGTGAGAGAACAAAGGTTGTGCCCTTGCCGAAGGCAAAGCACACCCAATGATAATATATATGTGAGAGAACAAAGGTTGTGCCCTTGCCAGGGGCACAACCTTTGAAAATGAAAGGTAAACGTGATGAAAGGTACACGTGATGTATATGGAAGCAAATCGTGACCAAAATTAAAATGCATTTGCAGAAATGCTTTTTAATTTTAAGAATGTGTATGCATTATTTGACTCATAAATTAAATTAGTAATCAATCATCCTATTTGCATTTTAATTTTCTTCTTCAAGAATGCTCAATCTTTCACTTAATTAAAATGAAAAAGAAATAGACATTTGAGATTTAATTTTCAAAACATGCCCCATTAAATAGATACCAAAACTCAATTTGAAATGTAAAATTTGAAAATGCATTTTCATTTTAAGAACGTCGCTGCAAAATCGTGACCACAATTCAAATGCATTTCCAGAAATGCATTTTCATTTTAAGAACGTGGCTGTAAAATCGTGACCACAATTCAAATGCATTTGCAGAAATGCTAAATGATCTGCATTGCATTACATTGCAAATGTGCCGGGAAATTGATTGAATTGCCGGGTCTTTAGAGCAGCGTTCCCCAACCGGTGCCCACCAGTCCGCCGACCGGTACCGGTCCGTGGGTCATTTCGTACCGGGCTGCACAAAAAAGAATTAATAACATTATTTCCTTTTAATTGATTATCAGAGTCTGAAAGACGTTTTATTCTGAAAAATGACCTTATTCTCTCCTTCTCCGCGGGCCGTTTCCCCTGAGCAAAAAAGCTCTGCAAAGACGTGTGTTTACTCATTTTTTAGCAAGTTTGTGGGCTTTATTGAACGGTATCATGCGTGTCTCTTCCTCTTGACACATGACAAGTGATAGTTACCACTCAATGAAGCCTGTTTGAGACAACAACTCTATCTGTGTTTTGGATGAAGGCTATCCTGAGATCGCCACTAAAGCACTGAAAACCCTGCTTCCATTTCCAACATCAAGCGGGATTTTCTGCCGTGACAGCAATCAAACAAAATTATGAAATAGGTCTAAACTGGATATAAGGAACGCACTTCGGGTGTCACTGTCGTAGCTTATAGTCACACACAACAGTGGGACTGACACATCGAAAGCTAGTTAGTAACAATATAACGATGGAAAACCAGGCTAAGAAACTTAAAGATGGGTCAATTGAAAAAACGGCTGTTTATTTTACATAAAACTCAAAAAACTATTTTTCGCTCAAATCAGCTAAACTATTTTTCATTATGTGTGGAAGTCACTAACTAGGATCACATCAAACCCAGAATGTGCATGCATTAGCATCGCAACTGTCCAGGGCCTATCTTTCCTCCCAGTCCGTCCTGCCGGTCCGTGAAAATATGTCTTACATGAAAGCGGTCCGTGGCGCTAAAAAGGTTGGGGACCGCTGCTTTAGAGGATGCATCACAGACCATGGCGCTCCCTCAAATTGTGCAAACACTGTTAGAATTAGCTGAACAGGTAGAATCTAATAATATATCTGAGTCTGATGCCTGTGACCGAGTAGAACAAGTCATAGAGAGCTTGGCTGCATACTCTGCCGTCACAGATTTACACATTAATTGTAGCTCTGCCACTGTTTTAGTCATTGTTTGACATCAAGTTGCTCAGTCTGTGATGCGTCCTCTAAAGACCCGGCAATTCAATCAATTTCCCAGCACATTTGCAAAGTAATGCAATGCAGATGTGCACACCGCTCCCTACCGAACAAGATGGGTACCTCGGTCAGCAGGGAGCTGAAGAAGAGCGGCTACTGACGTCACTCTGCTGCGCCGCTCAGAATGCTTTTTCATTCATTTTGCATTTCTGGAAATGCATTTGAATTTGAATTGTGGTCACGATTTTGCAGCCACGTTCTTAAAATGAAAATGCATTTCTGGAAACGCTTTTGCATTTGAACTTTGGTAACGATTTGCTTCCATATTTCCCGGCACATTTGCAATGTAATGCAATGCAGATGTGCACACCGCCCCCTACCAAACAAGATGGGAAGCTCGATCAGCAGGGAGCTGAAGAAGAGCGGCTACTGACGTCACTCTGCTGCGCCGCTCAGAATGCTTTTTCGTTCATTTTGCATTTCTGCAAATGCATTTTAATTTTCAAATTTTACATTTCAAATTGAATTTTGGTATCTATTTGCTGGGGCATGTTTTGAAAATTAAATCTCAAATGTCTATTTCTTTTTCATTTTAATTAAGTGAAAGATTGAGCACTCTTGAAGAAGAAAATTAAAATGCAAATAGGATGATTGATTACTAATTTCATTTATGAGTCAAATAATACATACACATTCTTAAAATGAAAAAGCATTTCTGCAAATGCATTTTAATTTTGGTCACGATTTGCTTCCATAGATGTATGCATGCACATACTCTAAACTACTGGCGCACACAGTCTGAAAGTTTAAATGGATGTGTGTAGTCAAAAATGACTGTGTATTGTTGCTAATTTTGGAAACTGTTCGTTGCATTTAAGAAAGACTTTGCAGTGAAATTAATGTTGAAATAATGTTTTGTTTATTTAAAGCATATTTAAGAGTGATGTAAGCTCTTGCTTATATTATCCTTGTTAATATTCACCAGAAAGCACATGATTGTTGTAATTTTGCATTCAAATATCTGTTTGCATTTATTTTAAATAAAACAATTCTCGGTGGAGCTACCGGAGAGAAAAAAGCATCGTTGTCCGAGTTGATAATTTCTGTCTCACATTTCCAGGCTGTAACAGTTTTACAGTGAATACCGCTGTGGTGTTGTTTCTGTTAACTGGTACAGCAAGCAAACTTATTTGTGATATAACACAAATAGTTGTTTTCTGCAAGCTAGTTCACTCGTGTAAAGTAAACCATGTTTAGTCCTCCGGTTGCCATGGATACTACAAACAAACTCAGTGTTAGAAACACTTAGTGTTAGAAGGTGAAGTAATGCAATTTTATGAACATTTCAAATGAATGCCTCCACTTGTCGCTAACCTAACTTCGCTAACTAGTCAAACATAACAAACTAGCAGAAGGTCTGTGATAGTACACAACGTATTTTTCGTTTGAATCGTTTCCTTCATGGTACACGTTAATGGCGATTGCGTTGTGTAATTAATGCTATGCATTAGGGATCTCAGCTAGGATTGAGGCCTGCCTCTCAGACATCTCCGCCTGGATGACCAAGCACCACCTCCAGCTGAACCTCGCCAAAACAGACCTGCTCATCATCCCGGCCAAGCCCTCCACCTCCCATGATCTCTCAATCACCCTGGGATCTGCGATGGTGACCCCTTCATCCTCTGCCAGGAACCTCGGGGTTACCATGGATGACGAGCTCTCCCTCACCGCCCACATTGCTGCAGTCTCCCGGTCGTGTAGATTCACCCTGTACAACATCCGGAAGATCGGGAGATACCTGTCTGAGCATTCCACCCAGCTGCTAGTCCAAGCAGTTGTTCTCTCAAAGTTGGAATACTGCAACTCGCCTGTCTCCCAGCATGCGCAACACGCCCTCTCCAGAGGATTCAAAACGCAGCAGCCCGCCTGGTCTTCAACCTATCCATGTAACGCTCCCATGTTACCCCGCTCCTCATCTCCCTTCACTGGCTACCCATCACTGCCCGCATCAGATTCAAGACCCTGGTACTGACCTTCCAAGCAGTGAACGGGACTGCACCCGACTACATCAAGTCTCTCCTCCAGCCTTACACCCCCACCCGCCACCTACGGTCTTCTTCTGACAACCTTCTGGTGGTCCCACCGCTCAAGAGTGCCCGGTCCCAACACAAACTCTTCTCCTGTCTGCCCCCCCAATGGTGGAATCAACTCCCCACCTCCATCAGAGACACTGACCGTCTCCCCACCTAGAAAAGGCTTAAGACGCACTTAATCCGGGAGTACAACGGTACTTAGGAATGATTTGCTAGACCTGAGACTTGTTTCTCTTGTTGGTTAGTTGTAACGGATTTAAATTGTTGTACTAGCTGTTAATTTTTTTTACTGTTAATTGTTTTTCTACAGGTACACTCTTGCACTTTTTGAGTTTCATGTTGTTTAATTGTAACTTGTTTAACTGCATGCTCTTATAGTTCTTCCCTTTGGCATTTATTAGTTTTTTTACAATGTATGCTTCATGTTTTGGTTGCTCGCAAAATCTCGTTGTTATGATCAGTGACCTTTGCACTTCTAAAAGCTCTCTTGTAAAGCTCTCTTGAAAGTCGCTTTGGATAAAAGCGTCTGCTAAATGCATAAATGTAATGTAAATGTAATGTATTAGCCCTAGTCATTAATGTTATGCACAAAACTTTACAGCCACAGAGTAAGCCTAGCAATTCTGAAATAGCTATTTTACATGACTATTTTAAAAGTCCCTAGGTAGGAGTAACCTTTAACAGATTAATTATTTAAATTTACCCACAGAATTCATGGACTGAAGCATCTCTGAGCTGTTATTGTAGCTCTACTCAGTATGCCTGTTACTTTTTTTCTGACAAAGTTTTCTCTGAGGCTGACAGAGTTTTTTCTGAAGCCGTTTGGTTTGAAGCCGTTTCAGCTGATGCCGTTTCGCCTGAGTCTGACGACTTTTGGTCCAAGCCCTGATGCCTTTTCGTATGAGTCTGACACTTGAGTCTGAGACATGGGCGTTAATATATAAAACTCTACTGGGGCACAGGTCCCTATTCATATCCCTTTTTTTTCTTCCATGCGTGCTGCGCACAATGCACTACTCGGCTATACAAACTCCCCTTGCTTAACCCACTATACAAGTCTTGATATCAGCTTTGGCAGGGACATCAATAGTTAATGCGAGTGCACAATTTATTTTCATTTGAGCGCAAATACTGTTTTTTTTTAGCTTCATCTAATATTGTTTTTATGTTTTAGTCAAAATAAGATGATCGGTAGGCCTATAATTTAGAAACTTTCTTTAGTTTTGTAATGTTTTCTTAGCCTACCTCAATTCTGACTGGTGTGCAGAGTCCGACACCTGGACTTCTGTGAGCGTGCTGCAGTGGCTATTTGGCAAGCTCAGAAAAGCGCGCTGACATGGAATTCTGCGTGCATCGGTTTGTGTTTTCGGTTAAACTGCTTTGATTTTACAAGCGTTGATTGGGATACTGCGTACATTTTTTCATCTAAATTAATGCACTGACTAATAAAGTTAATTGTTAAAACTCAAACTTTAGATTTTACTGGGGCACAGCAGAAATATACTGTGGCACATGCCCCAGTAAAAAGTCTTTGTGGTTCAGGTAACCAAATATAATTATAGATGAATTGGCCAACATTTTCAGAAAGCCACTGTTTCACCTATCTTCCTCATTCACTTTTGGTGTGCGAGGAGGTGTGATGGGTAATTTCAAATTAGAAATAAGTTAGTTATCGGTTGCATTTGAAGCACAACGTTTCACATCCAATAACAGTAATGATATTAACAAATAAATTAAACAATGCACGGGCAATTTAGTGATATTCCTGCAGTTGTGGTCTTGAAATAATATCCTGAGTCCTCTTTGTCCGAGACCGAGATAAGAAAAATGCGGTCGATTCCAAGACGAGACCTTCAAAATGACACCGGTCTCGAGTACTACAACACTGGCAAACATTACACAAATATTACTCTCATAATTCTCCAACTTCTAATATTGTTGTAAAGGTGAAGTCTTGAAGAACCTTCCTTTAAGTTCTGGCAAGGTATGTTCCTTTGGAATTCCCGCCACAAACGGAGAGACAAATGATTGCTTGGAGACGCGTTGTCTGAAGCAGGCCCTATGCAGCTTGCAAGATAGCAGGAGGGCATCACATGCAAGGCCAGATTAGTGTCCCAAAGGTACCCCTGGGCACTGAAGCTCATGCCCCCCCCCCCCCCCCCCCCCCATCATTATACTTCATTTTTTGTAAACAACTTCTATTTTATTCTAATTAGTTAATCATGAAGATCGAGGGCCAAGCAAGCCTTGTGTAGAATGTTTTTATGTATCCAAAAAAATAATAAAACTAATACAATTCTCCGGTCAAGGAGGGCCCCTCTATGCCCAAGGGCCCCATGGCATGTGCTCAGATTGCCCATATGGTAGATCCGGCCGTGATCACATGCAGTCCCCCCCCCCCTCCCCCCCAACTCTATGGTTCCTTTGCATCGGCATTTGGTGGGTTATCAGCATACTGAGGGTGTCAAGAAGGCTGATTAGGTTTGACTGATGTGGTTGGATCAGACTCTACAGGTGTGACAGGATGTCGGTTCTGTGTGGTCTGGCTGACCTCGCTACATATCCCCCTGATGTCAACTTCCGATGACCGACATTGTTGGAACTGTTGACATGTAGAAAAAGAGGAGAGACATCACAGCAGCGTAACAGCATGTAACAGCATGTCACCCCCCCTCCCCTACACATGGCTATGAGTGATTAAGCTATGACATTACATAGGGAAAAGGTTGAGAGAAAATTAAAATGAAAAAAAACACTTGAAGTGGCTTACAATGGCCGTTGCCATTGAAGCTTTATGACTAGGTGCGTCTAGATGATGGAAAAGTTGGCACTTTTTCAATCTTTCTAGATCAAACTAGTTTTTATTAAATACATTTAGGTTATGGTTACAATTGACTGACAAAGACATACAAAGACAGCAAATACAGGTGCAAGGTATTTAACACAATTATAGTTACTAAGTATAGCTTTTTAAGTCAACTTAAACTTAACAAAATTGATAAGCTGTACGATTCAGGACACAGCATGTGTTGAGTAGGTTTTACTCACAAACTTAGTTTCAAGCCCAGTCTTTGGATCATTTTTCACATGATCTGCATAGGCTCAGAAGAGGAAACAGAAAGGATTTGTTTACCTCGTTCACTTTCGCGTGACTGCTAGGTTTAGTGTGACATGAATGAGATTTGTTCACAAGTGATTACAGGTTTTGTTTGTTGTACTTTTTTTTATCTTGGCCACAAGAAAATGAACAAATCACTCTCTGAGACTACTCATTACTCCCGAGTGAATGAATGAATAGTTCACGAACGACACATCACTTCAAGGCGCCACCTGAGCCCTATGCTGCAAAGCCGTATTTAGGGTTAGCATGGTAACTCTGGATTTTCAGTGTCATGACAATGGTTTACTTCTTACCAGGATAGATCACCATGGTAACTCATGCTGAACACCTAACCTGTTCCGTAGCAGGTTCTGTTCAAGATAACAGATCAATACATATAAAAGCACAGCCTCCTGGGGGCAGTAACGGTTTTGGGCACGAGCGAAGCAGGCAATTTAAATTAAGCCTCCGGCTATCCTTGAGTTTCAGATGCAGTACCAGCAGAGGGCGCCAACCGTGTGATGTCATATGTCCATGTTGTGGTTTGCGTTGTGTCCCAGAGAGGGGGGGAGGGGGGGAACCTTGCCCCTTGCCATTGTGACAAAAGAATCATGCAGCTAAAAACGCAGGTTTCATTTAGGCTACTACCGCTGACCTCCTTGTCTATTCTTTGTTTGTCTATGAACTCCCTTTCTCATTGGCTATCAATTAGGTGTGCGTTGGTAATACAACTGTCTAGGGAGTCAGATGGCTGAGTGGTGAGGGAGTCGGGCTAGTAATCCGAAGGTTGCCAGTTCGATTCCCGGTCATGCCAACTGACGTTGTGTCCTTGGGCAAGGCACTTCACCCTACTTGCCTTGGGGGAATGTCCCTGTACTTACTGTAAGTCGCTCTGGATAAGAGCGTCTGCTAAATGACTAAATGTAATGAAATGTAATGTAATGTCTCAAATACAAGTGTTCTACATTGTCTAGAAATCTGAAGCAGCATGCCTAAACGTTCATACATGTTAGCTTTCAAACAGAAAGCTGTGCAGAAAGTTATGTACATGTGTAATAAATATTGGGGTTGAATTTAAGCAATTAAATAACCGTTTTCAGATTTTTTTGGTGCAGCGTTTATTCGAGGGCGGCGTTTATTACACAACGTTCATTTTTGGTGCAGCGTTTATTCGAGGGCGGCGTTTATTCGAAGAAATATGGTAAATTGTATTCGCTTAGTTATACGCCGGGAGAAGATTATAAGACTGCGATTCGATGTGCTTTAATTCCCTGATGAATACCTACGTTAACATTAGCTACCGCAACAAATGTATGTTGTGTACCTTTTAATCTATGCAATCTTCATAAATAATAAGTATGCATACTTATTTAAAATATACAGAAATATCAGTTGTAAAATTAAATTACACCCTTGAAAATGTTTGTTAGTTTATTTTAATTCATTTAAACAAGGAGGTCATATTGTAAAAAAATGAAAAATGCCCCAGCTGCAACTGACACAAGCACACCTCACAATTGTCTTTGAAATTGTACCCTCTCTATTTGTATGTACTTGTTTTGTACATACATTTGCATTTTTCCACTTAATAAATAGATAAAACCACTCAGGTCAAAGACAAACCTTTTTCCATTTAAAGTAATAGTTTAATGAATATGTGAGAGACCTGACTGTAATGACATGGTAGGTTGAATTGATGTGTATGAAGAAGTAACTGCTGAGGACTGCCTATATGGCTTGGTGGAACTCAATGGCCAGTTTGGAATGTAGAGCGAATTTGAAAGGTTGAGGTATAGAATATTTGCCCTTCTTGTTGTTCTGTTCATACTAGACACAAGAACAAAATGCACTAAATATCTGGTCAAACAAAACAACTCTAACCTTTCCTATGATATTGACAAACCAATAATCTGCCATCACTGTTGTCTGTGCGTACACTCCATGACAAAGCCAAAAACATTTAAAAATGACATTTCATCTTTAACTTATGTCATCTTCTTTCTGTCACTGTTAAATAGCCATGCTCTGAGACTTTAGTCAGGTTGCTGTAATAATGCAATTAGACAACGCCATTCAGCAAGGGTATCTGAAGTTCATGGCTCTTCCCTAGACTTCCTATCTGTCCTTATTCCCTTGGCCCCTACAGGACACAGATTCCTCTGACCTATGTGTAACTGCTCCTTCTATTGCTGAAGCTCGGCGGCTGGGAACTGCCCCATGCTCCAATGCTCACTTAATTTCCCAGGGCACAGAACACAAACCTATTAGTGACAGGCTAAATGCTAACTGCTGCCTTGGTGGTGAGGAAAAGCCATGTCGGAGGGACATATAGGTAGTTCCCTTGCACCATTTCAAACAGGGATAGATCCCCAATCCTAAATGCTTTTCTTATCCCAAGGTGGATCCTGTGAATAAACAAATAACCTGTATACAATCACAGTAAAACATATCTCTGGAAATGCAAGGTAAACAGCTTAACTCATACAGTACCAGCCAACCAAAATCTCACATATACTAATTTTACTGGTTAACAGGTGAGGGCCAGAGGGCAGAAATGGATCATAAATATCTATGTCTAGATAATCAACCTGACAAAGAGAAACAGGGCCCTCTTCTTTCAGAATATCAGTCAATCTTCAGAATGCTTATCCTATCCATTAATAAAACAACTCTGATCTTCCGAGGGAGTTAAAAAAATTAAATTAGAACGATAGATGAGCTCAGTTTGAAATCTGTAATTCTCCTCAAAGTCTCCCAGAGAAGACATTGTTAGACAATTAGCTGCACAGCAGACAGACTTGTTTTGACAACAAAAATCAGTTGTGTTCCATAATATGGTAATTCTGTTTTGGGATGTGGAGAAAATTTGGGATCACGAATCAGAAGAGGATGGAAATAAGTGTAGCCAAAAGGGCCTTGTCTAAATTGACCATGAATGCTCTCTTCTATTTCAGGGTGAATTGGCTAAAGAGACTATTGAGACTGTATGTGTGTGTATCACCCACAAGAAGGAGATCCCACTTGCCCCGAGATTGCCAGTGGAGAATCTGCAGTATTAATCCCTTGAGATATGCCCAGTGTTAGGGATATACAGTAAATCCTAGGAGACATCGCTGAATCCAGGGTTCCAGTCAGAAAAGATGCCCTTAGGGCTTGTTCTCAGGTGGAGTCAGGTGGCTGAGCGGTGAGGGAGTCGGGCTAGTAATCTGAAGGTTGCCAGTTCGATTCCCGGCCGTGCCAAATGACGTTGTGTCCTTGGGCAAGGCACTTCACCCTACTTGCTTCGGGGGGAATGTCCCTGTACTTACTGTAAGTCGCTCTGGATAAGAGCGTCTGCTAAATGACTAAATGTAAATGTTCTCGCACCCAGGATATGCCTTACAATCCTTTCTGATCCATGGGATGAGCTGCAAATACACTGGGTCTTCAATATGGCACTGAACAAGACAGAGGGGAAATCCTACCGCTGCACACATGTATTGACCTAAATTTGAGCATGTGCACATTGTGCTGTAGTCCCCAACCTAAACTCATGCGGTACTGTATGTGGGTTTAGGATGTGTACACTCACAAATACACAATTACACACTTGCACAATCACACTCAAAAATACAAGTACTGTACCCACACTCCTACTTACGGTTTGCATTGGGCAGCCATACAATCAATCCACATTGCAGGCTAATGTGTGTGGCATTTGTGTTAAAGTGCAGTGAGCGTAGCCATTTCATCTCACATCGCATCCCAATAGCAACCCACCACCACCACTCCCTCCCCCATTACTCCTGAAGTGCAGGTTCTGAGAGCCCCATCACTCCTCTGCTGACTGTTGTTTTTAATGCCACAGTAGAGTGGTTCCGTCTCTCTACACTTCCAACCTCATCTTAGTGCTGGGTAGCCTCTTGTTTTCCTAAACCACTGAAAAAACTCACCCACGAGTGAGGAGAATAGAGATAAGAATGGAGGAACAAAAAAAAGAGATTGGAAAATGGGGTGGGGGCATAGTGCGAGATAAAGAGTATATAGAGAGTCAGCGAAGAGAAGTGATTCTCAAGCTGCAGTTATGTAGTGCTCCCTCTAGTGGTATGTGGAGGAATCTTTGAAAATAAAAGAAAACAAGACTAAATCTTTTTTTATTTATTTTTTACTTTCTGTCAAATAGAATGGCATCATCAGTTTAGCACTGTTGGCGGAACTATCCCTGGGAGGCTTGATATTTAACCTTGGGTACTGAAGGTTTACACCTCTGAAACTGACAAGGTTTGTGACTGACCCTTGGAAACAGAAAGATTTTCAGTGAAAAGGGTATTCAGATTGCCAATAGTAATTCCACGTCTGAAAAAGAACCGTGGGGATGTCATAATGTAGTTTATAACCAATTTAAGTTTTCTTGGCTTACAGCAGAGTCTCGCTTACAATAAGAATTTGCTTACAATCATCTGGTATTGTCACAAATCAGTCACAACAATGTGAACCATGATTGTGAAAAGCAAACAACCCAAATTGGCACCAAATAAAGCTACTGTACTAACACGATGTGTTGACCAGTGTTGGACAAGCTACTTGTCTACATTACAATTTACATTAAAAGAAGCTTCACTACACTGAAGCTACCCCCCAAATGAAAGTGGGGAAGCTAAGCTACAGCAACATGCTCCAAGTAGTTTACTACATCAAAGCTATTTATTTATTTTACACTGAAACAACTGTATTCCAAGGCAATGCTCTCAGTGATCAATAAAACTGTCAGTGACACAGATAGGTAGGCAAAATATGTACAGTTCAATGGTTCATTAAACATTAATATTGCTTCCTCCAAATTCCTGCCCCACACAGGGTTCATCTCCACTGACTTACAATGCGATGACCATTTCTTTAAACACTGTGTGCAGACCAGCTTTGCCATCAAAAAGCTAGCCTTATATTGACGTCGGTGGGCGGTATTTATATTGAGGTGTGAGTTTTAACCAATTTCACTCAGTTGTACTAATAGTCTCTTTTCGGACCACCACAGAAAATTCTGCTTCACTTAAGCTACCATTTTTTTGGGGAAAATGTAGGTTAGCTTGTGTGGATGCAACCACACTACTCCATTAAAAAAATAGGTTTGCTACTGAAAAGCTATTTAATTAAGAAAACAGCAATGCTACCACCATGCTACTGACAAATGTAGTTAGCCTATTAGTGACTCTGCTACATGTAGTGACGCTACTGCCCAACACTGAGTAATACAGTCGTGATCACTTGGATACAAATACTGTGCTGCTTCACTGTAGGATTATGACCCAAGACACAAGGTTGTAGTGCACATAACCTCACCTTCAAAACAGTAGGCAGAAGGAAATTAAATAAATTGAAAGGAAGAAAGACATACAGTAGATATGGAAGAGTGGGACTGAGAACAAGTGTGTGCACAAGTGTGTGCATGAAAAAAGATAGACAGAGAGAGAAAGAAAGGAACAATACAACATGCACTCCAGAAGCATGTTCATATTCACTGAAGCCACAGAGCATAAAATACCACTGCTCCCTTGTGACGCTCTACAAGCTGCAGCTAAGGCTTTAAGTGCTTTTATTGTAAAGCTCTGCTTATGATGGTAAAGAGAGTGACAAAGAAAGATGCGGAGACAAATATGGAGGAATTGAATGCTATGGACATACTTTAAACAGGGTGAAGGGGACATTAAGGGTGGGAAAGATACAGTATGTGGAAGATCAAGAGAAAAATTTAAAGAACTGGAGAGTTGTAGATGTGTTATGCTGTTTCCAAGGGTGTCTCATATTGGGTTGCGGGGCTTCGCTTCACCTTCTGTGACCCTAATCAAGGTCAACACATCCCAAACATCATGGTTCAAGGTCTTTTACAGTACGGTAAATGAGCAATGTGAGGTGAGAGCATTTTAACTATTTTTCCAACTGTGGTTTCTGATAGTTATTTATTATTTTACAGGAACAACACTGAAAGAAAGTTGGCAGAGAAATTGAAAAGAATGAAAAAATTAGTTGAGAGTTATATTTGAGAAATCGGACTGGCTGCTTCTCTCTTAAGACGAAATTTTAATTTTTGGGGGGTAAATAACTGTTTTGGAGTTTTAGCTTGATCTTTCTACCCAAGGACTGTCTAAGAAATGTCTTTAAAGGGGGAGATAGAGTTTGGAGGCTTACCTTTAAAAACACACTCGTTGCTGTGCATTCTTTATTATTTAATTTCTGTACATCAAAAGTAGGCTAGAGGAAAAAGATGAAACAGAATTAAACATAAGTTGGGAGAGAGAATAACTGTGAGTTTGTTTGTACAGTATGTGTGTGCATGTGTGTAGACGCAAGAATGTGTGTATACTGTGTGCAACTCACTTCTTTATCCCTTTGGTACCTGAGTATGTGTGTGTGTGTGTGTTTGCATGCATGCATGCCAGTGTTTTATTTCCATCTGTTATATTCAAATGAATAGTGCATGGTTATCTCTCGTCTAGTGTCTACACCAGAGGTTCCCAAACATTTCAGCCCACAACCCCTAAAATAATGGTGCCAGTGACTCGTGACCCCCGCATGGCTAAAATATGCTTCTAATT
The DNA here is from genome assembly GCF_038355195.1 of Osmerus mordax. Lineage (NCBI taxonomy): Eukaryota > Metazoa > Chordata > Actinopteri > Osmeriformes > Osmeridae > Osmerus > Osmerus mordax. Next base: position 9,310,577 of record NC_090072.1, on the reverse strand, counting down.
GTTAAAACAATATTTCTAATTGTTTTAAAATGTTCCTTGATTTATGGAAATCATCTTGCGACCCCCCCTCGCTGTCTCGCGACCCCCTGGGGGGTCCCGACCCCTACTTTGGGAACCACTGGTCTAGACTAGTGATGGGAAGTTTGGATAATTTTACTGACTAAGATCTTTGAATCTTTTTCAGTGAAAAAACGAATCTAATTCATCTAAACCAGCCAAGATAAATGATAGAATATCAGTATAGGAAAGAGAAATAACTAGTTCAGCATTTACCTGGGTCTTCGGGTAAAGATCTTTCGTTCAACTTTTACTTGACAGTTTAGGATTTGTACAGGAAACAGAAATTATTCATTTACCGGGAGTCAGGTGGCTGAGTGGTTAGGGAATTGGGCTAGTCATCCAAAGGTTGCTGGTTCGATTCCCGGCTGTGCCACATGACGTTGTGTCCTTGGGCAAGGCACTTCACCCTACTTGCCTCTGGGAGAATGTCCCTGTACTTACTGTAAGTCGCTCTGGATAAGAGCGTCTGCTAAATGACTAAATGTAAATGTAAATTTACCACTCGATTGTGTCTTCAGGTATAAGTGTTTTGTTCATTAAAGTAAAAATAAATCTAGCTTAGACATGACATTGACAGTCATGGACATGTGATAAGATAACACCAATCAGCCATAACATTATGACCACCTGTCTAATATAATGTTGATTCCTCTTTTGCTGACAAAACAACCCTGACCCCTCGTGTAAGTTGGGAGGTAGGACCTCCATGAATCAGACTTGTTTGTCCAGCACATCCCACAAATGCTCGATTGGATCGAAATCTGGGGAATTTTGAGGCCAAGTCAACACTTTGAACTTGTTATTGTGCTCCTCAAACAATTCCTGAACCATTTTTTGCTTTGTGGCAGGGGGCATTATCCTGCTGAAAGATGCCACTACCATGAGGGAATAACAGTTCCATGATAGGGTGTACATAGTCTGCAACAATGCTTAGGTAGGTGGTATGTGTCAAAGTAACATCCACATGATTGGCAGGACCCAGCAGAACAGTGCCCAAAGCATTACACTGCCTCTGCCGGCTTGCCTTCTTCCCATAGTGCATTCTGGGGCCATGTGTTCCCAAGGTAAGTGACGCACACACACCTGCCATCTAGGTGATGTAAAAGAAAACGTAATTGATCAGACAAGGACACATTCTTCCATTGCTCCGTGGTCCAGTTCTGATGTTCTTTCAACAGTGGACAAGGGTCAGCATGGGCACCCTGACTGGTCTGCAGCCCCATATTCAACAAACTGTCATGACACTGTCATCGGCTCACCGCTTTTCCTTCCTTTGACAACTTTTGATAGGTACCAACCACTGCAGGAACACCCCACAAGAGCTACAGTTTTGGAGATTCTCTGACCCAGTCGTCTAGCCATTAGAATTTGGCCTTTGTCTGATTCTAACACATCAACTCAAAGGACAACATTTTCAGTTTCATGCCTAATATATCCCACCCATTGACAGGGCCCATGTTAACGGGATAATCAGGGTTATTCACTTAAATTGTCAGTGATCATAATGTTATGGCTGATCGGTGTAGATGTTGTCGCTCAATGACAAAGTGGCAAATTTGCATGAAATGTTCTTTCTATGCGGCTTCTTCGCCTGCCTCACACTGCCATCCTATGCCATATGGTCTCATTGGGAACTGTCAAATGATTTCCATTGATCAGTACCTTAGGGCTGCCGGTCCACTGTCTGCAACCAAATTTGTGCAGATCCACCTCTTCGCTCCTCGCGAGTGGCTCTGTGTGGAGCAGGGATTAGAATATACTTCCTTGCTTATACTTCCTTGTTGTGCTAGCTGTGTTATGCTAGTTCCGTTTTGACTGAAAATGTAGTGATGTTACAGTTTTTTACAATCACTTTGCAACATCGCGTGGACATCGGGGAAAGTGCCTCTGGACTGGCAGACCGGGGTGGTGGTTCCCCTCTTTAAAAAGGGGGACCGGAGGGTGTGCTCCAAATTTAGGGGATCACACTCCTCAGCCTCCCTGGGAAAGTCTATTCAGGGGTCCTGGATAGGAGGGTCCGTCGGATTGTCGAACCTCGGATTCAGGAGCAATGTGGTTTTCGTCCTGGCCGTGGAACTGTGGACCAGCTCTACACCCTCGGCAGGGTCCTGGAGGGTGCATTGGAGTTCGTCCAACCATTTTACACGTTTTGTGGATTTGGAAAAGGCGTTCGACCGTGTCCCTCGGGGGCTCATGTGGGGGGTGCTCCGGGAGTACAGGGTACCGGATTCCCTGATCGGGGCTGTCCGGTCCCTGTACGACCGGTGCCAGAGTTTGCCCTTTGCCGATTCTGTTCATAACTTATATGGACAGGAGTTCTAGGCGCAGCCAGGGCATTGAGGGGTTCCGGTTTGGTGACCTCAGGATCGGGTCGCTGCTTTTTGCGGATGATGTGGTCCTGATGGCTTCATCGGGCCGTGACCTTCAGCTCTCACTGGAGCGGTTCGCAACCGAATGCGAAGCGGCTGGGATGGGAATCAGCACTTCCAAATCTGAGGCCATGGTTATCGACCGGAAAAGGGTGGAGTGCAATATCCAGGTCAGGGAGGAGATCTTGACCCAAGCGGAGGAGTTCAAGTATCTCGGGGTCTTGCTCACGAGTGAGGGAAGAATGGAGCACGAGATCGGCAGGCGGATCGGTGCGGCGTCCGCAGTGATGCGGGCTCTGCATCGGTCCGTCATGGTGAAGAAGGCGCTGAGTCGAAAGGCGAAGCTCTCTATTTACCAGTCGATCTACGTTCCTACCCTCACCTATGGTCACGAACTGTGGGTAGTGACCGAAAGAACGAGATCGCGAATACAAGTGGCCAAAATGAGTTCTCATTGTCCGGGCTCTCCCTTAGATATGGAGTGAGAAGCTCCGTCATCCGGGAGGGGCTCAGAGTAGAACCGCTGCTCCTCCGCGTCGAGAGGGGCCAGTTGAGGTGGCTCGGGCATCTGATAAGGATGCCTCCTGGACGCCTCCCTGGTGAGGTGTTCTGGTCACGTCCCACTGGGAAGAGGCCCCGGGGAAGACCCAGGACACGCTGGAGGGACTATGTCTCTCGGCTGGCCTGGGAACGCCTCGGGGTCCCCCAGGAAGAGCTGGTGGAAATGGCCGGGGAGAGGGAAGTCTGGGCCTCCCTGCTTAGGTTGCTGCCCCCGCTGCGACCCCCGGAAAAGTGGCATATGATGGATGGATGGACTTTGACACTAATTTCAGAACCTTAATGCCATTTTTCAAAACTATAGACACAAAACTCCAAACGGTCATCACTTGTTACTAGGGTGACCAGACGTCCGGATTTCGTCCGGACAGTCCGGTTTTCCAGCCCTTTGTCCGGACTGCTGTTGCGTGTCCTCCTTTTCGCCCTTTTGTCCTCCTTTTTGACCCTTCCTGCCCACCGTCGCAATTTACCACTCGCGTAGGCTTTCAGATGCAAAAAAGAAAGACCCCCTTCAAACCTATGTGGAGTTCAGAACTCCTTAACATCCTTTTTTTCTCCGAACACAACAACAGCGGATGATAAAACAACCGCTGCTGAGATGACCAAATTATATATTTTAATTTCTATTACAATTGAAATAGTTTGGGGAATGGTAGTCTTATTTTGTTATTTATCTTTTGACTAAACTTGTCTCACCAAAGACAACAGAAAATCAGTGCACTTGTATTGAAGTATTGGATTTGTATTCAAATTACATGTTGACTTACTAAAATGACTAAAGTTATTGTCTTAATTTCATACCAACGCTAACGCTTTTTGGGAGTGTCCTCCTTTTTGACCCTTTGTCCTGCTTTTTGGACCCAAGTGTCCTTCTTTTCAGGGTCATGCTTCTGGTCACCCTACTTGTAACGCAGGCTGTGCAATGTTCAAAACGTTGTTCATTCATTTCTTTAAAGGAGAATACTGCAAATAAAGTGGAATCATCAAACTAAATCAGAAATGTACTGATGAAATACATGCAAATCACAACATACGTTTATTTGAATCAAAGCAAAAATTATTAGCTTTACAAAATAAAAGAAACTACAGTATAGTAAAATGTCAGTTTGCTGTGTTCCTCATCTGGCTTTCTGTAAAAAGAAAACATGGGATTGATTACTGTACTTCCATATTTCCATCAACCCTGTCATGTGGATTTGGCCACAGGTTCTCATCCACATCACAATGGACTTTTTCATTCGCCAAACATCTTGGGAAGAATCATCGAGCATATTCATAGCGTTCACGTGACCTCACGTTCCAAGGGGCACGCCCCCTTGGAGGGCAAAAAAGACTTTCCGCTGCCCGCCACCCATTATAAAGTCATACATTTTTTTGGTGTCTGTTGCTTTTGTGTTGCCAAAATGCCGGATAGTTGTTGTTCTATCGGATGCAGTAATCGAAGAGGAGACAAGCCTGGGCTGTGTTTCTTTAGAATTTCATCCGATATGGAAAACCCAGAGAGGTGGATATTGTGGATTTGTGCCATTAAACCTAATGTTACCTCTGTCTCCAGGGAGGGCAAACGCCTTTGTAATGACAAACTGCCAGCCGTCCAAATATACACATATTTGCAGCTAACACTTCATCAAGCTCAATTAAAGTTAAACATAAGAATAAACAAGTATATTAATTATGGTATTTTTTGCCATAAAACACATCTTTATGTAATCGGTTTGACATAGTTTGTTGTGTATCGAGGAGACCAACTGCAGTGGTCGTAGTGAGTTAAAGTTAGCTAGTTAGCTAAATAGTTGGGTTGTTGTGTTAGACACAAACTCAAAATGCATTTGGAATTAAATGATTTGGAAATGCCTTTACACCGATATTCAACTGAATGTAAAACAAAGAACATTTTTGTGTCCATATCTTGCCTTTTTTTTTTTAGCTAAGAGGTGATCCAAAGAAACGTGGGAAGGTCTATTGCCGGCTTTTGCTGCGTCTCAACGGTGTGAGCTGCCATTGCCAGCAGCATTCTGCCCTCCAGGCATCGACTTATATATTTACATTTAGTCATTTAGCAGACGCTCTTATCCAGAGCGACTTACAGTAAGTACAGGGACATTCTCCCCGAGGCAAGTAGGGTGAAGTGCCCACGTCATTGACAGAGCCAGGAATCGAACCAACAACCTTCTGATTAATAGCCCGACTCCCTAACCGCTCAGCCATCTGACCCCCATATATAGTAGACACAGCTACTTTTCTCTTCCAAAATGGCGTCCCCATTCATTTCTATGAACATGCTAAATTAAGCCTATACCTATGTTACTATTATAATGATGATGAGTGTTGCTTACTATTACTAGCTTACAGTTATTGTTAATGCCATCGTTGTGGTGTTAACTGACATAAAGTTATAACAATATAACGACCATAACAATATTGTGGTTATCAGACATGATTTATTCATCTTCGTCTTTGCTCCAGAAAAACATGCCAACAATCTATAATGACGCCGTAACATGCCACGATATTATAAATAATTATATTAGGCTATAATTACGTTTGTCATGCCATGAGCATAATAACGTTCATTACAAAATGGTTAAATATGCTTTAAAATAACAGAAATAAACTCTACAAACAACCATCATGTATGTGTGCAACCATTTGTAAAACTTGCTACAATAAAGGCAGGCAACTGTAGATTATCAAGCCCTTTCTCCTTGTTCTCATTCAGCTCATTCGTATCCGCGAGCACGTTTCCAGGCAACTTTTCTTGATGTAAGCAAATACATGGCGGGCTAGTTTACCCATTTCTGATTGGTTTCAAACTTTACAAAAATCAGGAAAAATGATTCTATGAAAAAGCTAGCAGTATCAGCCAGGTTCAAGAATCAATTTTATTTTGGGGGGGAGATAGTTTTAGATATGTTGACTGGAGTTAAAGATCCTGTAAAGTAAATTCCATGTTTTGCTTCTAAGTACATTATATATGTGTGAAATGAGTTCCTGAAAGCATGTGCAAAGTGCTAAATGCAAGAACTCCAGCTGCGCTGCAACGCCATTTAAGTTCCCTATTCAGAATCAGAATCAGAATGGGATTTATTCGCCATGAAAGTTTGCACAGACAAGGAATTTGCTTTGGCAGGAAGGTGCATACAATAAACATATACCTAAAATTTAAATATGTGGACTATCTATACTAAGGGTACATAAACTATCAGTACTAAGTGGGATTAGAATAGAATTAAATATACAATAAAATAAAATATAAGTTGCCGTAAATTACAATATAAAAATACAAAAATACAAATATTACAAAAAATACAAATGTACAAGATACCATTATTGTAATGCAGTGCAAAAATCAGTGTGTTTTAAGCAAGAAGTCATTAGAGTCAGTGTGGTCCCTTGGCCTTGTTGAAGAGGCCAACAGCGGAAGGGAAGAAACTGTTTTTGTGGCGTGAGGTATTGGTCCTGATGGACCGCAGCCTTCTGCCGGAGGGGAGTGACTGAAACAGGGAGTGTCCAGGGTGGGAGTAGTCGGCCACAATCTTCCTCGCTCACCTCAGGGTCCTCGAGGTGTGCAGGTCCTCGAGGGTAGGCAGATTGCAGCCAATCACCTTCTCAGCAGTGTGGATGATACGCTGCAGTCTGCTCTTGTCCTTGGCAGTGGCAGCAGCGTACCAGACGGTGATGGAGGAGGTGAGGATGGACTCAATGATGGCTGAGTAGAAGTGCACCATCATTGTCTTTGGCAGGTTGAACTTCTTCAGCTGCCGAAGGAAGTACATCCTCTGTTGTGCTTTCTTGATGAGGGAGCTGATGTTCAGTTCCCACTTGAGGTCCTGGGAGAGGATAGTGCCCAGGAAGCGGAAGGACTCCACAGTGTTGACTGGGGAGTCACACAGGGTGATGGGGGTGAGTGGGGCTGTGTTCCTCCTGAAGTCCACAACCATCTCCACTGTCTTAAGAGCATTGAGCTCTAAGTTGTTCTGGCTGCACCAGGTCACCAGGTTGGTCGCTTCCCACCTATAATCAGACTCGTCTCCACCAGAGATGAGCCCAATAAGGGTGGTGTCGTCCGCAAACTTCAGGAGTTTGACGGACGGATGACTGGAGGTGCAACTGTTGGTGTACAGGGAGAAGAGCAGAGGAGAAAGGATGCAGCCCTGAGGTGATCCGGTGCTGATGGACCGGGAGTCAGAGACTTGTGTTCCCAGCTTAACGCACTGCTTCCTGTCAGACAGGAAGTCTGTGATCCACCTGCAGGTTGAATCAGGCACGATCAGCTGGGAGAGCTTGTCCTTAAGCAGGGCGGGGATGATGGTATTGAAGGCAGAGCTGAAGTCCACAAACAGGATCCTGGCATAGGATGCTGGGGAGTCCAGGTGCTGTAGGGTGAAGTGGAGGGCCATGTTAACTGCATCGTCCACAGACCTGTTGGCTCTGTAGGCAAAGTGCAGGGGGTCCAGTGGAGGGTCAGTGATGGATTTAAGGTGTGCCAGCACCAGGCGCTCGAAAGACTTCATTACCACAGAGGTCAGGGCGACGGGTCTGTAGTCATTATGTCCTGTTGGCCTTGGCTTTTTGGGCACAGGGATGATGGTGGAGGACTTGAGACAGGCTGGCACATGGCATGTCTCAAGGGAGGTGTTAAAGATGTAGGTAAACACCGGAGACAGCTGGTCAGCGCAGTGCTTGAGGGTGGCTGGAGAGACAGAGTCCGGCCTAGCTGCTTTGCGGGGATTCTGCCTCTTGAAAAGTCTGTTAACTTCACCCTCCTGAATGGAGAGAGTCGTCACTGTAGAGGGGGGAGGTGGGAGGCCTCCTGGGTGGGAAGGGGTAGTTCAGGACTGTCCAATTGTCTTTCAAATCTGCAGTAGAACTCATTCAGGTCGTTGGCCAGGCGGGAGTCGTTAGTGGAGTGGGGGGCTCTGGGCTTGTAGTTGCCTGAGCCCTCTCCAGACAGAAGCAGAGTCGTTTGCAGAGAATTGGTGTTTTAGTCTCTCTGAGTACAGTCGTTTAGCCTCCCTCACCGCCTTGCTAAACCTGTTCTTCGACTCCTTGAAACTGTCTTTGTCCCCACTCCTAAACGCGGCCTCTTTCTCTGACCTCAACCTTCTGAGGTTAGCTGTAAACCAGGGTTTGTCGTTGTTGTAGCTTACCCTGGTGCGTGTTGGTATACAGCAGTCCTCACAGAAGCTGATATATGATGTCACAGCCTCTGTGAGCTCATCCAGACTATTGGTAGCAGTCGTGAACATGTTCCAGTCAGTGCAGTCCAAGCACGCCCGCAGATCCTCCATAGCTTCACTGGTCCACTGTTTTGATGTCCTCACAGCAGGCTTACAGCTCTTTAGCTTCTGCCTGTATGCAGGAATCAGGTGGACCATGGCGTGGTCAGAGTGACCCAGTGCTGCTCGGGGGACCGCATGGTATGCTTTGCTGATTGTAGAGTAGCAGTGATCCAAGGTGTTTCCTTCTCTGGTAGGGCATTTGATGAATTGTCTATATTTTGGGAGTTCTTGAGTGAGATTGCCTTTGTTAAAGTTGCCTATTGATATTGATATTGATAATGAAAGGAAAAATAGGTGGATAGATGTTGTGAAGAGCCACGCTCATGGAAAGCTTCGGATAAACTCCAACAGCCGCCTCTGCGCCATTGACCATTTCACGGCGGACAGTTTTAACATGGAGCAGACACAGACAGGGTTCACCAACACACGGTTTCTCTTGCAGCGCGGAAACGTACCGAGCATCGCCCCCCCGGCCGTTCATCCTCCGGTCGCACCTGGACCATCCACCGCCGCCAGCAGTTCATCACTCAGTTCTGTGTGCTTGTTATAATCATACTAGATAACTTTTCCAGAGGTATCTCTGCTATAATTAGTGCAAACCGCTAACTTGTTATTAGGCTACTCGGTGTAGAATGATGGTATTTTGGTGAAATGGTAGCTAATGTGCAAGAAGTAGTTGGAGAGCTCACTGTCTGCTGTCTCTATTGTAAATGTTTACTCCTGTGTTACAGCTCAGGGGAATATATCATTTATATGCATCTGTATGTTTCACTCATTGAACAAATACATTCTAATTCTATACTGTTTTGTTCGGCTTGACATAGCGTCCATTATCTGGGTCGTAGGTAGCTTACTTGAGAGAGGCGGCCCCTTCCAGCGGGGGGCCGCCTCTTCAGGTGACACGCCCCCCCAGTCTCGAACAGAGAAGACTGCTAATTTTCTTACGATTTCAAAGCCTAATTTAACATACTTGTCTGTGTTTTTTTCATTCTAATTTGGATGGGTAGTTAATAACACATTATTGGTGGTGTGGTGAACTTTAAACTCGTTTTTGATTCCACTTTACAAGATCTTTAATAGAATAAAAACTACAGGACGAGTCGGGTAGCAAATCCGAAATGCAATACCACTTACATCCACCGGGGCCGTTACCTCAAGCCGAAGGGCGAGGGGTGGGGGTCTGCCTCCAGATCACCACGGATGTCACATGACTGAAAACGATGAATTGAATCCAGGCTGGTCTGCCATGGATAACACACATTTTTGATTATTGTAACTAGCTAACTAGCTAGCTAAGGTTACCTAACTTGGACCCAGTGCCGGTCCTAGCACATTTGGTGCACTAGGCAAGGTTTACCTACAACCCCCAACCCCCCCCCCCCCCCCCCCCCCACCTTATTCACAAAATGACATTGCATAAGCACACTCCACCATTGAGAAAAACACGATCAATTGTCATTTATAGCTACCTCCGCAGTGACTGTGGAAGGTCAGGTTTTTATTGGGGTTGGCTTGTGGGTCACGATTCCCCAGGATAAATTGGCCCTGGTGCTGTTTTCATGCAGTTGCCCTGAGCTCCCAGCATAGTAACATGATGAGAGTCAGTGAAATTCCCGGAAACAATTTAATGTCTGAAAGATTTGATGTACCTGTGAGTACATTGGCATGGCTTTAATTAGCAAACACCGATGGTTACAGTCAGGGGATTGGTGGGAGACTTTAATGTAGTTAACCTCTGCAGATGATAAAGTGAGGGACACAGGGTGTATCCACAGCTTCACAAATGAATCATGCACTATAAATATATAAGCCACAAACAATGACTGTTTTAATACACTCAAGGTTGTGTCTTGGAAATATAACTAATTATAAAATGACTTGCAGTGACTGTGAAATGGGCAATAGGTATACAATTACTACAGTATGTACATTTGCTCCAAAAAACCTGCTCCCCTAGATGGTTATTCAGAGTACCTTATTACAATGCTAATCATAGAAAACATTTTCATTTGTTTGCAACTGTCAATACCTTGTTTTTCCACACCAAACTCAACAGTTCCACTGATTTATTAATTCTGAAGCATAAAATGTTACTCTAGACAATTATGTGTCTCTAGACACTTTTTGTTTTGGGAAGTCCCTTTCCTGTTTTGGTTTGATTATGCTCCTCTGCACAAAGTGAGGTCCATACAGAAACATTTTGTTGAGTTAAGTGTGAAAAAACTTGATTGGCCTGTACAGACCCCTGTCCTTAACACCTTCAAACACATTTGTGATCAATTATAATGCTATCTGAAAGCCAGGTGTAATTACCCAACAGCAGTGCCCAAATTCCCGAATGCTCGTGGCAGAATGGGCACTAAATCCCATAGACACTCCAAAATCTCATGGACAGCTCCCCAGAAGAGAGGCAGCTGTTTGGAAATGAGTACAACAAGTACATGTACTAGAAACTCATATAGGTGTGATGGTCAGGTGTCCGAATACTTTTGTCCATATAGTGTGTTTTTCAGTTTAAGGTTGTTCAGTATCTTTTTCTTTATGAGAAATTCAATTGACAAATTAAGTCAGGCAAGACTTTGCACGCTCGGACCATACACATTATGTCTCATTACACACTCCCCCCTCTCCCTCAATGCCTGGTCTGTCATTGGGATTCTATAAACTAGCACAGTGACCCGTCTTCTCCGCTAGCCTATCATACCGCTGCCGTGCCTTTAAATAAGTTTCTCTCCCTGTTTAGTTTGTCCATGCTACCACCGTGAGCGACCCTCCACCTCCCGGTCGCCACCCGGCCGCTCTGTCTCTTCTGGCTGGGATGTCTACTGACGCCACCGGTGCCTGGACTCCATGGGGCGATTTATCTTCGGCTGTATGACGCCCATTGATCATTGATTTAGTTCCAGCACCTTTTGTGTAGCGCCCCACCACCTATCATATACAAGTATTATGTCCTATATAGAAAAGGAAATAAATAGAAGGGACGTTTGAGTTCTTACTATTTCAGAGTTAAAGAGTTCCCTTTACTTCAAATGTATGGTACTTCAGACCAAATCTTTAACTGCCTATAAATAAGTAGGACCAGACACTGTATACCAAACAACTGATTTAATTAAAAGATTATCGATTATGTTTAGAGATATGTTTCAATTTCCAATGATATTGACCAAAATAATTCAATTAAACAAAATATTTAGTTCATCGTTAATCCGAATGAATGTCTCTTTTTATCACTTTACAGTACTAGGTTAATGTACTCTTTCACCTTATTTGACTAAATCCCCTTATGTCTCTCCTTAGTTTTAAATCTCTATCAAATAAAACAAAACAATACAACAATACGATATATTTTTGTACACTAATTCTCAAATAGAATGCTCACACCTTAATGATAATGTATTTACTCAACCCATATACGATCTTAGAAAGCCCACAAACACCACTCATACGCACGCAAAATAATAAATGTTGCAGGCCTGTTCGTTAAAGATCCTGTAAAGCAAATTCCATGATTTGCATCTCAGTACATTATATACGTGTGAAATTAGTTCCTTAAAGCATGTGCAAAGCGCAAAAACTTGTGGAGTTAGACCGTTGAACAGTTTATCTTCCGTTTTCAGCTCAGGTTTTGTATAGGCGGAGACCTATCTACGTCAGATCACAGACGAATGCATTCTGTTACTCAGCAGGTACGATGCAAAGACAAAGTAATTAATACATAAAACACTCAGAGACTGCAGGTAGGTCTGTTCTGATATCTGCAATTGATTTAGCTAGTGTTGCTGTTGTTGCTAAATTCAATAAATTCGAGGGGGCGGAGATTCCGCTCCTTCAGGCGACACGCCCCCGCCTAATTTAACATACTTGTCTGTGTTTTTTTTCATTCAAATTTGGATGGGTAGTGAACAAAACATTATTCTGTGGTGTGATGAATTTAAAACTCCTTTTTAATTACACTTTACAGGATCTATAATGGGGTGCGTTGAGGCAAAATCCGCAATGCTCACTCAACTTGAGCAAACAAAACTAAAGATGGACCTACAGTTCCCAGTGGAATGGACGATTACCACGGAAAAGTGGATTATCACACTCTTCACAACACACGCAGTTCAAATCCCTAAATGACTAAATGTAAATCCCGAACACTCAGCTGGAATCTTCTCGATAGGTCCCCACGGATCTCCGGCAACGAGCGAGCACCACCCGACCCAGCTCCAGGTCGGAATCCAGATGTAGGCCACAAACGGACGAGCTAGCAACAGGCTAACTCAGTCGCTAGTCAGCATGTCACAAAATATAAGAGAAACAGTGGCGGCTGGGAAGCCCCCGCGAGGCGGAGGGGCCCCCACGCCCCTAAGGGCCCCGCCCTGCATATCAAAAAAACTGACTAGGCCTATATAAAAAATATATATTAAAAAAAACAAGGAAAACACTTTGAGGGCGCTCATTGAGAGCCCCAAGTTTAAACTGCCAGCCTGGTAAAGTAATTCTGTAATGTAGGCAACGTAACAGATCTTCATCCACTTACATGGGCTAAACAGTCTCAAAATCCCTGAATCTGGCATCAATATCTTTATCAAAACTGAAGTTACATAATTTTAAAGTTTACCTGTGTCAAAAAGAGATTAAGGGATTAAATTGCATTAAAAGATTCCACTTTGTTTCATTATAATTCTGTGGTGAATGGAAAGGAAATCATTTTGTTCGTATTCGTGGGGGGTCAGATGGCTGAGCGGTTAGGGAGTCGGGCTATTAATCAGAGGGTTGATGGTTCGATTCCCGGCCGTGCAAAATGACTTGTGTCCTTGGGCAAGGCACTTCACCCTACTTGCCTCGGGGAGAATGTCCCTGTACTTACTGTAAGTCGCTCTGGATAAGAGCGTCTGCAAAATTTTTATGTAGGGAGTCAGGTGGCTGAGCGGTGAGGGAATCGGGCTAGTAATCCGAAGGTTGCCAGTTCGATTCCCGGTCATGCGAACTGATGTTGTGTCCTTGGGCAAGGCACTTCACCCTACTTGCCTCGGGGGAATGTCCCTGTACTTACTGTAAGTCGCTCTGGATAAGAGCGTCTGCTAAATGACTAAATGTAAATGTAAATGTATTCACGTTGTGAATGTGTCAAACTGACATTAAAAATGTCAGTTTAAGTATAGGCTACATTAATAACTTCTCAGCAAGTTATTTTTAAGTTTAACAGACTGACTTAATTGATCAGTTGTTTGGGGCTGCTGAAGCACCCATAAGAGCAGGCAAACTGAGCATTTGATTTGAAATGGCTTGGCAATCTTGCTAGCTGACATGTCTAAAAACATGTCAGCTAGCATGTCTAAAAAATTAATTAATTTTTTTCATAAGTAATTATATACTTTTTGTACATTACAATGAAGTTTAGGGTGTTAACTATAGAAAACATCAAAAATCTCAATTTTGACAGAAAACGATTGTCGATCTTTTATGGCTTATAGCCAACAATGAGCGGCCGCGACGGGTTTCCGCAGGACGCCACACAGATAGGCTGCTGTTGTGCTTTTGTTATTTTTAAACTTTTTTTATCTCTCACATTGGTGAATATAGGCTATATTTAAAGGTAGACATCAATGTACAAGATAGGATGGAGATGCATTTTGAGTGGATTTAGGGGAGGGGCCTCGAGCTCCGACTTTGCTGGGGGGCCTCTGCAAAGTCCCGGCCGCCACTGAACAGAAACTAATGGTTGGGGTAGCATACAACACCCTCGACCCTCTGCTCAGTTTCAACATATAACCCAGTAACATTGACTTCCCACAAAAACATTGTCGTTACACTACTACCAAGTAAATTCACAATCTTCCAACAATTTTCTGTGTCTCTCTATCTCTCAACTTTTCGTCTCTCTTTCACTCCACGTGTACTGATCTCCTTCCCTCCGTTTGTAGTCCCTCCCGTTAACCAATTACACAGGTAAACCCTGAATGACAGCTAGGGTGACCAAATAAACAAATCCAATGAATAATACGTTTTAAAACTATCTTATTTATTACTAATGGCCACTTATTTATATTTTAACGCTATGAACTACAATTTTTTAAAGGGGTGATTGACTGGGGTTTTTGGGGTATTTGACACTGTTCCTTAAGGTCTCCGAATAGGGTATGTAACATTGGTTGGGTTGAAATTGGCCCGGGTGCTGTTCTATGCCCCCTGATTACGGTGGCCCTGAAGTTCAAATCACACCCACTAACATGAGTGCATCCCACAAATGAAAACACTCCCCCCAAATACGAGTCAACTCCCCCCAAATAGGATGACTTGCTCACCTCCCCCCAATACAAAGACACGCTCCCCCAAATGGGAAACAACATTACATTAACTCAAAAACACATTACATTAACTCAAAACGGAAAGGGTAGGTACAACACTTCGTCGCTGAATGGATGCAGTTACTAACAAGAAATGTATCGACAGAAGTACAAAATGCAATAGCCTGACAGAGTTACGTGCACCAGGACATTTGTTTGGCTATCGAAGCATGTAGTAGTAGGCTACTTATGCAAAAGTATAGATTTGCACTTCAGGGCCACCGTACCTGATAGATCCTCTGAAATTTTCCCGGGAAAAAACACTAGCTTTTCTCCTTTTATGGTATGCTCATTAATATTTAGATGAGCTGCGCACTGATTGGTTGGTTTTCAACGAGTGAAGCTGGGGAGCAAAATGCGACATGGCCAACAGCACTCAATGAAACACTGAAGTTGGAGACTTGAAATAAAAACGCGCAAATAAATCTATTGTGTCTACACAACACTGTTTTCAACAGATTGACTAAATATCATTTGAAATGATAACGTTAGTTGTTTCCACTTCTGTTGTCGAAGCAAACTGGATTGATTTAAGCAATTAGCTAGGTGGGTAGAACGTTACAGCTTAGCAACCAAACTATATCGTGATTCAACTCAGCTTCAGTTACCTAGCTCTAGATATCTTGCTGAAAAATAACCTGACAAAGATCTGGACAAACATGCATCGTGAATTGTAGATTTACATAACAACACAGGTTATTTATTTGAATGAAACACAGTCAGGAACATGAAACAACGTTAGCCCCATATTTTTTCGTAAGCTTCCCTTCTAATGCCGACTACAGCTAGCCAAACATTCGACAGGCATAATGTTTGGCTCCTTGGAAGACTATGAGTGTTAGCCTTCCCTGTACAGCCTGGAACACAGCATTTACGACCGTGGTCCATTTTCAATATCCTTGTTATAATTCAAAACGTTCTTTGTAATTCCTTAGAAGTAGCCTACACAGAGCAGCACGCAGCTAAACTAGTATGGAGATCTATGCTACCTCGGACTGGGCAAGAACACCAGTGAGTGGGCTGGTCTGGATGTAAATTTTGGGGTGTGACTAAGATACAGACCAGAGCCAAAAAGTCAGTCCGGTGGCTTTGTTGAAAAGCTACCGTTTGACAGCCAAATCTTTTAATTTTGAGATTTGCATAGGAAAGAGGTGTCAATGGACTTTGAGGTTCACTGTATGTTCATTTTACCCACCGAACTGTCGTTATTCAACTATGACAAAGTAAAATCGGTTTTGCAATCAATGACCCCTTTAAATACTAACTTAGAAATATATCTGAATTTAATATGAAACTTTTATATTCATGTAATATAATACAGTTTAATTTGACTGCTTATTTTTCAGTAAGTAAACAGAACCTGTATATTCTAAGGTTTACCACCCCAGCTACATTTGTAAAAAAAAATATCACTTCACTCACCCCAGGTCTCTCCTGATTGAATTATAAGCAATCTCAAAGTAATTAATAGTCAAATGAACTAGCAACGATTTCAACCTAGTTTTCAACAAAAGGCATGCAGGTTTCTGTTTAGGAGATTACAGCCCAAATTAAAATGACTTTTTTGAAGATGTGAGAAAAAAAATGTTTTATCTCCCTATCCAGTGCATGTCCCTAGTTTCCACTCATCGATGCATTGCTAGTGCTTCACATAAGACAAATGGATAATTCTGTTCTTATTTAAAGGTCCAATGACAAAGTGTACATTCCCTGTTAAAAAATATTGTTTCCCTGACATTATTGGTTCATTCATTACTTTTGCAGATGCGTTGGTGACTTAAATGCTTACTTCTCATGCCAGATAAGCAAATAAAATATAATTGAAGGGATTGAGAATAAGGATGAGATTAAATAAGGGATTGAATGGTTGAAAGAGAGAGGAAGATTTAGAGAGCCATTGAGGGGAACAACTCTCATCTAAGAGTGCTGGAGACTACTTTTTCTTTCCGCTCTCTAATCTCTACGAGCAACACAGTTTGTAATGTAATAGAGCACAAGTGGGTGACTGTATTTGCCTGGATTGATAGAGCTGCACAAAAGCTTCATTTTTCAAAATGTATAGGCTCTCTCTTTCCTTTCTCTGTCTCAGTGGGATAAAAGAGAGGGAATAATTGCTTGCTCTCACACCCCTGCTGGATATCTGTGTCTCCTGTCAGCATCTGAGTGCCGGCCGATCAAGACGATAGCGACGGGCCAAAGGGGGCTCCAAGGGCCTCCCAAGCAAACACTCACCACTCTGCATCAACGTCCCACCAACACACACACACTCCACCCCTATAACACAGCATGTTTTCTGAGGACTCCATGGTAGAGAAAAGCTTCTCACTTATCTTGATCTCCACACTTGGTTCCAACAGGACGGTAACCCAGCCTGGTGGTAGCCTTCTAAAGGTGAGTATTGAGAGTATGTGTGTAGTTGGTAGCCTACAAGTGAGAATATGGATCCATCCTCGAGTGAAATTAGTTTTTTTGTTATGTTCCATATCTTTGTTAATTCTTCGAGCCTGTCATTGCTTGATTAGGTATCCACAGAACATGAAAAAAAAGAGTAAGCTATTGAAGTGGATTATTACTTTAGAATAGAATAACTTTTTACATTTGCATGACTTTCTGACCCAATATTTGCCAGCACAGTGTACATATATCCTTACCCATGGATTTATCCTGTCTTTGACCCCAAAACACACAAAAAAAACATTGTTTGTAAAACAGCAACTGAAGGAAAGCAAATTGATGTCCTCTAGCTTCATTTATGTCAAACGGATTGTATGGAAATATGAGAGGAGATGATATTGTAATCACAATAATAACAAATAGGGGTTGGTTTAGCATCAGCGTCTTTTTAGTTTGATTACATTGCACAGTTGATTTGTCTCATTTCAGGGATGAGCAAGACTGGATAGGGCCTCTGCAGGGTTGGACTTTGTATGAACATTTCCATTCAATTAAATTTAATTAGACAACTGGTAAAAAAAAAGAAAGAATAGGGGGCCCCCAACAATGAAATGAATTACTCATGAGTGAAAGCTTATCAAATCAACCTTTAGATGTTGAGAATATTAAATCACAATGCTGGAAAAGTGGAATAGGTTACATAGGAATTTAAAGGGAAACTGTGTTTTCAATCACCAATGAGTTCAATGGGATTATCAGTTGTAGGTGTTATTTTGCTTGACATAATCTTATCTAAAACAGTTATTTCATCTGTATTCGGTTTAGAAATACACTATTATTACACTATTATTGGTATTATCAATGGGATTATCAGTTGTAGGTGTTATGTTGCTTGACATAATCTTATCTAAGACAGTTATTTGATCTGTATTCGGTTTAGAAATACACATTACCAACGATTGTACAGTTTTTTTTATGATTCTTAAATACTTCACTTCCCTTGGAAAATGACTTTGAGCATACTACAGACTGTATACTATCTGAACAACAATCTGCAAAACATACATGAATCCATGTTATGAACACTCAACGTTCTCCAAGCTTTTATTAGGCTAATAGTACATTTGCACCAAGATTGAGCTCCAGTTATTTTTTCATAATAATTTTTTACCTTGATCAGTCTTTCTTTTGTGACCTGTAGTGAGTTTTTCTGAAATGTCCTTGAAATATCCCTCTTTCTTTTTCCTGTATAACCTTTCTCCACCAACCCTTGTAGAGGGTAAAGCCCTCAATTTCAAATTATTACTTTAATGGTCTTCAGAAGATATGAAACTGAAACTGGTTTCAGTTTCATCTTCAAAGTAATCCAAAGAAAATAATAACTATCTGACTGACTAGTTTACTAACAGATTGTTTAACTGACCAATCTATGTCCAAGCTGGTAAATGAAGAATTTTGCAGATCAAACACTGATGTGTCAGAGAAAATCAGATTGGCATATTCAACTTACATTGTCTCAGACTTAAATAGGCAGCCTACACCTAGTACTTATGCTAATATACAGACATAGTACCGTGGTCATCTTCACTGTGGACACCACATTCCATTCCATACATTTCATCCCCTGCAAATCACTTATCTGCAAACTAGCATACTGTATCTTACTCCAAACTTTGTAATTGCCTTGATAGCCTTTAGTTCTACTTCAGAGGACAGAGATAGAAAGGTGAGAACAGATTTGGATATACCTCAGATGTGATCCTGTTCTGTACATACATATACGTACATGTATTATATTACTTGATTACATTATATTATGGATATGATATATATATGTATATAAACTCCTCAAAAAAAGTTCTGAAACGTTATGTCGTCGATTATTCATCCCCTTCAATAATAACAATTGGTATTGTATTTTATATCGTTGAAAAGCCTGATTAGTCACCTTTACAACGAGGTACAACTTGTAAGGATCGTGCATTCGTGGAATGAGCAACACAGCTAACTGTGTGGGTAGCGGCCCCCAAAAATGTGGCAAAATCCCCTGCAATATTCTTCTGTTGGTATTCACTCTTGTTTTGAGCTTCAAGTGGGATCAACTTGGGCGTGCTGTACATGCCAGAGTGACCAATGCAAACATGTTGGCTGACTTGTGACAAATCTTGGTTGAGGAATGGGATGCCATCCCACAGCAGTGTGTGACAAGGCTGGTGACCAGCATGAGGAGGAGGTGCCAAGCTGTTGTGGCTGCGTATGGATCTTCCACACGCTACTGAGGTCCCTGACAGTGTAAAATGAATAAAGTGTAAAAATGGCCAATATGTGTTGTTTTTTCCTTATTACTGTGGGAGAGTGCAATCATCCAATCCACCAAGCAACTCAAAACGAGAGTGAATACCAACAGAAGAATATTGCAGGGTATTTTGGCACATTGTTTTTGGCCGCTACCCACACGGTTAGCTGTGTTGCTCGTTCCACGAATGCACGATTCTTACAAGTTGTACCTCGTTGTAAAGGTGACTAATCAGGCTTTCCAACGATTTCAAATAAAATACCAATTGGTATTATTGAAGGGGAGGAATAATCGACCGAAATAACGTTTCCGTTATTTCAGTTTATATAAACTGTATGTATATATGGATAAACAGACTGACCTTATGACTAGGTGATGATATATTTCATATCAAATATTGATTATATTTTTCATATCATAGAATAAGCAGATCAAACTTCAACTTTAATTCAACCTCTCAACCCACTATCTCTCTCTCTCTCTCTCTCTCTCTCTCTCTCTCTCTCTCTCTCTATCTTAATCATCAACCATGGATGAGTTTTTGAGCCTGCCAATAGTCATTTGATTGACTTTTTTACCCTAGATTTCTGCCAATAAGACTTTGAAGAGATTGATGCAACCCCGTTCAGTATAATTAACTACAGTCCAGACAGTTTGCTGAAAAGAAAAGGGAGTAAAAAAAGACAATTAGTGTATTTAAAGGAAAATCTTGTTTCTCTGGTGGTCTCTCTCTCTCACGGTTTGTGCCAAAGTTTTACAATTTATTAAAGGTGTCTCCTTCTTTTGTCTTCTAGATACAACAAAGGCCTTCATGTGTCTACTGCTGTGGGTAAAATAAACAACAATATTGGAATTAGGAAGAATCATACAAGTAGACCAATATTTTTCTCTGCTGTGGCTCATTTAGCCTCTTACAGACTCCACAAGAATTATACTTCAGTTGAGGATGATGAATACAATCTGTACTGTGAGACAGCCTGGGTTAAGCAAATGGGGCAACACTGCCGAGAAGAAGTTGTCGTGGCAATTTGCTGACTTAGGGTAGAACAGAGCAGTCACACTCCCACAGAGAGGAGGCACACAGTGGCAGCTATGCAGTTCTACAGACTACTAATGAGACACTATCATGGCCAGTTGTCTGTCATGGTAGGAGTAGGAGAAAGAGACAAGGCAAGATGTACTGGTGCTCCCTCAATTGGTGTCAAGTCTAGAACACCATAATTCTTTTACAATTCCTGTCTGATCAAATAAGTCTACGTTCTCTTAAGGGAATTATGCTCTCCTTAAACAATGGTGGTGGTACAGTAACCACCACAAATCATTCAATAGTACACATTGTTTGAGATATGTATTTCAAACGTCAGAACAACAGTTGTCGTTGAATACTTGTTATTAAGTAAAAGTAAGATGCATGGTAATCCAACCACTACCCTATTTCGACAACTCCCCCCTCGTTTCTCTGGAAGAAGCCCTCGTCGGAGCGGGGCGTGTCGCTGTGGGCGGGCTTCTCTGGTGCGGTGCTGAGATGCTGTGTCTTCTGGTCCAAGGATGCAGGTGGAACGGTTGAACTAGCACCGTTCGCATCTGGTAGTGGGAGAAGAAGAAAAAACTGTACCCTGATCAGTTTCACTGGATAAAAAATAAAGCGATATTTCCAGGGATATTTACATCTTTAAGTATCGAGAATTGTCGGCGGAATTGCTCAAAACACAAGTAAGGACTTTTTTATGCATTTCGCTATGATAACAATTCCTATATGGTTGCGTTTTTCCGAGGGCTTTTCTGTAATGATTTAGATTCTCCGGGAGCGTGACTAACACTTGAGTATGGTTATTTTACATCATGGACCTCTCTACTGTCTGCTGCTGTTCAAGAACACTATTTGAGAAGGAACGCATATTGGCATGAACATGAAATATTGTGTTCTTAATTGAATTCCAAAAAGCTGTTATATATGTTTTTATTTATTTATTTTATTTTTATTTTTGGGGGGGGGGGGGGGGGGCGGTCGGTGGGGGGGGGTGGGCTGGGGTGGGGGAGATGGAAACACAGCGGTGTTCTTTTTGGGGATGAGAACCAGACGTGCCGGATTGGAGACAGCTTGTTTTTCATTTAGCAGGTTGCAGATGTAGAATCTGCTTTAGAATCTTTCTAGTCAGTCAAACAAATCGAACGGGGAATTAGTACATTCAACACTGAAATGTTAAAAGATTAACAATACAACAGAATGAAAGAGAAGGTAGCCTAAATACCGCTCATTCTCTACATCGTCAGAACATTTTGGGAACCTAGTGACATCTGTAGATATGTATTTAACAATATATCCATGCTGTATAGGATACGTGTTTTACCTTGGCCGTGGTCAGCTCTGGAACAAGTTCAGACACAAATTCAAACCCTTTATTGCGTATAATGTGAGAGAAATGATAAAGCATATCCATTGAAAAACGTTCTCACATTTTGACAGGTATTCTCGTTTCTTCTCAAATTCCCTGGAAGAATGGCACAATTGATAGATTTCGGATCTGCAATTGGAGCAAAGCTATTGTAATGTTTGTTCGTTCGAAATAATATTTTTGTATAGGCTACTTTTCAATTACAGCAATGTTCAAAACATCCTAATTGGGTCATGCGAGACAACTCACCTTTCTCAAGTGCTGCATTACATTAGAATTGACCAAGTGCTTTTCACAATAGGATTTTTATTCGTAAACAGTGCCGTTAGCCTACTTACAAGCTGAGAATGTGACAATTCTTGAGACGTTTGGTATGCGCAACCGTGTCACTATAACACTAGCCCGCTGGGGTGCGTAAACGTCTCTTTTTACACTCCCCAAAAACGCCATATACAACGACAGTTGAGATACAACTCTCTGTGGCAAAATACTGATATATAACATGAATAATAACCACATGGGTAGAACAGGGTAAAAGCGGAACACATAGAACACAGGCAATTATGGATTACGTTTATTGAACCGGCTGTCCTCTATGCAAATACGAGCTCTTGGGACGAATCAGGGAGGGTCATGATGACAATTCAAATCCAGAGAAAAAGAGAAAGATCGTCTGTGTGTATAATGGGCAGTTTTAGTAGTGGACAACTCATGTGTTTTTATAAACTGTTATTCTTGTTTTAATCTGGACAGTGTGTTGGTTGAAACCTGGACATAGAGGCCTAATTTAGTTTACTCAAAGGCACAGGACCATTTGACATCTTGAATTTGTTTCCTTATTTGTTTGATGGATGATGGGAAAAGGACAAATTACTGACAGATAAATAGCCTTTGCTAGAAATATATTACTGTTCTCACATATAAGTGCATTCAGTAGAAGTGCTTAGCACTGCCATCATGGGTTGAGTTGTCTCATAATAATTGCAAATTCATTGCAATTTGAATAATTTTCCTCTGTTTGTTATTCATTGAGAGCAAAAGTGGATTTTAGGGTCTTATTATTCACAATGTTTTCTCCATATCCTCTGACATGGAGATTCCATATAGCTTCCCTAATACAAATGGAACATACTGTTGTGCTTTAAACCCAAAATAAATAAAGTCACAGTCATTCTCCATTGTTGATTGTTGGCCTTGACATGATTGGCACATCATCTTTTACAATCAGTGCGTTCTGTTGGTCCTGTCTAGATCTGACTTCAGTCCTCTGAAATTTGATCCACAAAGAGGGAGAATATGGTCCTTTTACAGGCACCATAATGCTTTGGTGGTGTTTCTTGGCTTACTGCTGTCTAGATGTGAATAATGTTCTGTTTTAGGCTGACATGTATGTGAACCCCCATGTGGGGTTTACCCCTGTCAGAGAGAAAGACAAAGATAATAATAGAGATAGAGAATGAAAGACGGGAAACCAAAGAAAAAGACCAAAAACAAAAGTGGAAGAGAGAAGCTTTGGTCATCTCTGTATAATCCCTCACACGGCAGCAATGAGAGCAATATGCTCTTTTTCCTACTCCTTGGCAGGCCCCCATTCCTTTATCCATCATGCACAGTAAAGGACGGACATGAAAGTTACATGATAAAAGTATATTCTCTCATGCTTCTCACTCATCCTTCCTTCCATATTCCTTACAACCTCCCCTTCCTTCCCTCCCTCCCGTCCTCTCTCCTGTCCTTTCTTCTCCTCTCCTTACTTTTTCTGTATTTCTGTTTGTCTCAGACCATGAGGTTACAGAGGGGCTAGGCCTGTAAACCAGGCTACTGCTCGAGTAATGTACAGACCTCTTGTTATGTCTCACTGATTGTCTGCAGCCTGTTGATCTTAACCCCTCCCCCGCTCCTCCTGCCCCCACTCAGTTATTCAGTCTGATGTCAAATGCAGAATTAGGGGTTTGGGAAGGGCTAGATGAATCATAGTTGTGTGGTACAGTAAATCATTTCCAAGTCCATGCCTGTTTCAAATTCCAACAATTGTGTTCATTTTTATTAATGAGAGTGTAGACAGACTGAGATTTTATACTCTCTGTGCAGAACAGAAAAGTGTTTTATTTACAATTCCACAAAGATTTAGCTCATTAATATTGTGTGTTTCACATTTAGGAATGACTCATGTACGATGGGGCTTTCTCCTCTCTCTCCTATAGTTGAAAGTAAACCCATCTTTTTTTCATATCTGAGGGACTCCCCAAAAAAGTGCTGAGCCAAATTCAACAATGAATTAGTAAAGCTCTTTTGTTGTAGCTTTGGTCTCTGGTGAAGACTAAATTTAGACTTGTACTGATAACATTACAAAATTCCCTCAAGTCTTGAACATTGTGCCTTACTATGTCATTAGAGGAGAAATTGAAGAGCTTGACTCAATCTGTTTTAGTCCCAAAAGTATTCCAGAATCAAGGAATCTTCTCTCTTCATATGTGAGATGCCTGAATGCCTGAAACAAATGCCTACAACAGTGTGTAAGTGAGCCAACAATCCATAAAAAGAAAAACATGCTCAGTGTTTTAAATACATTTTCATCTTGCATCCCTTTTCCCAGTCTAGCATATAGGCAACAATGCAAGGTAGCTAGTTGTTATCATGTGTTAGCTTAGGTGAGCTTAGAACATTTAAGCTCTGGAGTGTTTTGGGTGTGTGTTTCAGGTGTGACGCATCTATTAAGCACCCGCGAGCAAGATG
Source organism: Osmerus mordax (assembly GCF_038355195.1). Taxonomy (NCBI): domain Eukaryota; kingdom Metazoa; phylum Chordata; class Actinopteri; order Osmeriformes; family Osmeridae; genus Osmerus; species Osmerus mordax. Next base: position 9,286,148 of record NC_090072.1, on the reverse strand, counting down.
TTTAACCTAAATTACTTTGGCACAAAGGCAGCTGCTGCTTTATGGCATGCAAAAATACCATGCACCCCACATTCCTGTCTGCTTAGTTCATCATCGGCAGGAAGCTCCCTGCCCAACAGGACACCTACCACACACGATGCCTTAGGAAAGCTGGCAGGATTCTAAGAGACTGTTAACGCCAATCTTTCAGTTTTTTTACCCCGTTGCCTTCTGGCAGGCGATACCGAAGCTTTCGGTCTTGCACACGCAGACTGGACTACAGTTTCTTTCCAAGGGCCATCAGGCTTCTGAATGAACATTGATATGGACATTGATACACTGTCGACTAGTCACTTTACACACTGTCACTTCAGCTACTGGTTGCATTTTCAGCTACTGTTTGCACTTGCAACTACTGGTTGCACAATCAGCAATATTGCACTAATTGTACCCTACTTGTCTCTAGGTTAGTATAGGTTATAAGGTTAGTATAGGATATTATGTGTATTATAGGTTTAGTATACTGTATTGTTTATTATTTTAAGTATATTTAGGAGGTTTATTATATATATGTGAGCTTATCATAGGTGTTTATGTTCTGAGTACTTATATGTCATGTTATGCCAGGTTGCTTTGCGTTGTCTTGTCCAAGGAATTTCAGTGCCCAGTCTGACCCTGTGTTGTTCTGTATATCTGACAATAAAATACTTGATTCCTTTACGTGGACAGCTACTGGACAAACGGTGTGGTGTAACCACTGTGTTGGTAAAATATATTAGCATCTACAAGGTCCTGGCGGCATTCCTACCTCAGACCCCCTACAATTCAGTGAGTCAGTTGTAAGTATAGTTGTATTCCAGAAATCCCAGAGATTATGTGTGCTTATGTGTTGCTGGGTGATGATGGATTTCATTTGGCCCCTTGTGATGAACCTAGAATGGAACTTGTAACATTGCATTAGGAGTACTCTCACTAATCAGACTTTTGAATACATCTAAAGTCTGTTGGGAATGGTGCTGAACTGTGTGTCAACATTACACTCTCTCTAGCTCTCTTTAGATGAATCATGTTGATGAAACCTTTTAACACCTCCATAAAGGGGTGAGCTGAAATTCAAGTTGTCCCCTCTTGCTACCTGCACAGAGCATCAGTGATTCCCTCCAGAAGTTTGTATTGAGAGACAAAAAAAAAGATTCTGGGCACAGAGATTCCATAGAATTATAAAACATATGATAAATCTCCATAAACTATGGCTGAATAAACTGTCTCATGAGATTAGTGACCAAAAGCCATATTGCATTTTATACAAAACATTGACATACATACATACATACAGCAGACATTCAACCATCAATCCATTGATAGATACATACTGAGTCATCACTTCCGTTTAAAATGTCCAACTATTACTGCTAACATCTCTGCTCTGTCACAACGACTCACAAAGATCTTTGGCAAATTAACTTACTTTTTAAATACCCTGACACTCGCAAAACATTATACACATCTCTTTAGTCATTTATTAAGTCAGACTTTCCTTGGGTAAGCTAGGTTACCAGTCAAGCCCCCACCCCAAGCTCCTCACCTCAAACTCCACAGCCTGGATCTTGGTGGTAATGCATTTGGCACCCGGCTCATTCTCAAACTATCTTCCCCAATATATATGTACTTATAGTATATATATACGTTTCAGTTTTTCCTTTTCCTGTTCTCAAACCTGGCTCAAAATCCTTGCAGTTTTTTGATGAATTTGAAACAAATCTGAATGTGGAAACTAGCACCCCACATTTTTACTTGCTTAAAATCAGCATAGACAAATTAGGAAGCCAGAAGCACGGCGAGCTACTCTACTGTTCAAGACCGGACGAGCCGGAAGTTCAACATGGCGTGGACCATGCACCACTGAGCATTTTCAATAGAATATAGATGCCATCTTTAAACAGCTAATATGCTTGGTCTTCTTAATAATAAGTCTTATAACAATAGAAGTGTCTAACAAAAAACAAATGTGTGAATGCGTGAATCGCAAGTCTTTTTTCAGAAATGTATCATATATGACATTGTGTTCATGGCAAAAAGGGACGTACAAAGTACAATTTGTAAAAGTGTCCCACTTTACCAATATTCACCCTATACAATTAATGGACGAGGGGCAGGCATATGGAGGGACGTTTTCTGCCGAGTTGATAGTTCTCGATTTATACAGATTTAAATGCCACCTACTAGCCAATCAGAAACATCCCCCGCCCCCTTTGTCTTTACCTAAGTCACCTATTTTACAGATACATTTATTTTCATTGGAAGGGTTGCACGACGGACAACAATACTAATTTATATGCAGGTGCAATAGCTAAGTTAGCTAGATGAACTAGTTAGTTAGCTACATCATTTATGTAGTTTGATGCACTGATGAAACCATGGCAAATTTTGATGCAAAAAAAAGAGAGAAATCAAATAATTCAAATAGATTTGACGCTTGAGGCTGACAGCCAGCCTTCTGTACTCCTACTATTCACCTTTTGAAATTAGGTCTAGATTGTCTCTTTTCTCAGGAAGTCAGAGGAGAGAGGCAAGGGTTAGTGAAGGCGATAAGGATTGGGATACAGTGCACACACACCCACACACACATACTGGGGTTGTGACCACTGTAAACCCAGTAGAACTGCACTTTTCCCGTCAGGCGACAGAGAGAGATGCCTATTTGAGTACCACAATGGCCACTCTGGAGGAGAGGGCACGGGGCGCTTGCCAGCAACAATGGGTCTCTTAAAGAGGCACTGCCAGGGCTACATGGGCCAGTATTGAGTTTGTGCAACCAGCATGCTTTCATTAGTACTCTCTGTTATGGATACGCTAGCTCTCTGCTTGAAAATAGCTACTGGGGCTGAGTGTGGGAGAGAAACCGTTCAGGATACAAAGTGATTGAGGACACTTTACGACAGCTGTTTGACATTGGATGATTAAACGGGGGTCATACAATTATCAGTGTCCATTCTCTCCTTGCAATATGTGATAGAACAATGAAGATGGAAAAAGAGGTGTCAAAATGTTGACGTCATAATGTGGCTCCAAAGAATATAAAGAAATCAGGCTTAAAATCTAAAATGTACCTTCTTAAACCTGAACTTTCTTATATATAAGACTATACAGAATTATATATTCTTTTGTGTTTTTTGCTGTTACATTTGAGTGCATTTGATCTCTATTATGAACATATTTGATTTGGAAAATTCTGGCACACATCTTGTTTCTGTTTTCAGCTATGGAAGACACACGACATGAGTGCTGCTGAATTGTTGATGTTTTTCCTTTCGGTAGTCGGAGGGCCGCTGAGGCTGTGTCAGATTTGTCTCGTTCTGCTCTCTTGGGCAGCCCCTGTGTTCGCTGAGTTTGAAGGGAGAAAGCTGAGACATGAGGTCTTGATGTTTCAGAGACCGAGGGAGCACGAACGAGTCACAGTCCCCATCCGCCATCGTCATCTTTTTTTTCAGCTGTTTCAATGATGTCCAGTCTGATCACTTTTGAAAGTTGCTGTACTCTTTGTCCCTCCTCAATCTTTTGAGATACTTGTGCAAGTACTGTTATTACAATACACTGTAATTGGGTGTGCTCAAGCCTTCGGCGAGAGCACAACCTTTGTTCTCTCACATATATATTATTATTTTTTTTTTAATTTCTTTTTGCCCCCCTAAAACTCAGTAAATACTTGGCCTACATAGACAACGTAGGTGTCAAAAGTTTCGTCTTGGTAGCGATTGAGTTGCTTCTATTGGAATTTACGTTCCGTTGCATGGTTTAAGCGTAAGTTAAGTTTTTGTGGCGAAAAGTGAAGCTAACGGTGGCTAATTTGCTAGCCACAGTCACTGACGTTACTAACGTCACTGCGTCACTAACGTCACGAAAACACGCGTGACTACCTTTGCCAGAACATTCATTTCACATCTGTTAACTTGGGGGATAGCTAGGCTAACTATAGCTTTACTTCAAGGCAGCTGCAGAAACGCCACAAGAAAAGAGGCCAGGGTGATAACTATTTACTCATTTTACTTTGTGATATGACACACAATTGTGATGTGTAATGTACAATATAAGCTGATATTATTAAGGAAGTACATCTACTTTCGGAAACAGTAGTCTACTATTTCACTGAAGTATTAGCATCATGACATTAGCCTGTGTTTCCCGGGCAACACATACTACAGTGGTCTATGATGTAGCGTTATCTGTTTTCAATCGTTAAAATAAACATTCCTCACATATACATTTTCGTTGTAGGATTTATTCTGACATTAGAAAACGATTTGTTGGTGAAATTACCATTACCTGTGGTTTCAAACCAGTGTAGCTCACTGCAACGCTGTAGCTTACGCGAGACACACTACAAAAACATCTAGCTACAGTACACAGCTGTTTAGGAAGTCAAACGGAGACAGAAAATGTTCGGCACTCCCCTTACTTAAATCAAAAGTCTATCTAACTACTAACCTGAACTTCATTGCCACAGCCTAAACGTTGTCAATCTGTTCATGAAAATAATTAATTTCAGCCTAAACCGTACAACGGAACGTTAAATCCAATTCAACTAACGCAATCGCTACCAAGACGAACACAGCAGTAGTCTAGTACTGTACCGTAGTAGTACAATTTACCGGGGCAGCTTCTCAACACAGGGCTATATCGCATTTTGCGTTGTTACTGACAATGATCGCTACCAGTGAGCTTTTTATGAATGAGCAATTTTCCACTAAATAAATGTCAAGCTTATTTACGTTTTGGGGGGCATATTTTCAGTTAGCAGATGGTACCGTTTGAATTGCGATTCCATCTTCTACTGCCGGGTAACGTCGTAGAATAATCTTCAAAGGGGTTGTTTATTCATGAATGAATGCAATATGAGTAGGCTAAATGCCTGAAAATATCATGAGAAGAGAAAAACTTAAAATGACGTTTAAATCATAGAGATTAGGTCAATTTTTACACCGGTCTGCAATAATGTCACGAAAACACGCGTGACTACCTTTGGCAGAACATTCGTTTCGCATCTGTTAACTTGGGGGATAGCTAGGCTAACTATAGCTTTACTGCAAGGCAGCTGCAGAAACGCCACAAGCAAAGAGGCCAGGGTGATAAATATTTACTCATGTTACTTTGTGATATGACACACAATTGTGATGTGTAATGTACAATATAAGCTGATATTATTAAGGAAGTACATCTACTTTCGGAAACAGTAGTCTACTATTTCACTGACATATTAGCATCATGACATTAGCCTGTGTTGCCCGGGCAACACATACTACAGTGGTCTATGATGTATCTGTTTTCAATCGTTAAAATAAACATTCCTCACATATACATTTTCGTTGTAGGATTTATTCTGACATTAGTAAACGATTTTTTGGTGAAATTACCATTACCTGTGGTTTCAAACCAGTGTAGCTCACTGCAACGCTGTAGCCTACTGTACCCGAGACACTAGTGTGAGTAGCTAACAACAACTCCTCAGCTGTTTAAGTCAAACGGCAACAGAACATGTTCGGCACTCCCCTTACTCAAAAGTCTTTCAGTAGGGAAACTATCTGACTACTAACCTGAACTTCATTGCCACAGCCTAAACTTTGTCAATCTGTTCATGAAAATAATTAATTTCAGCCTAAACCGTACAACGGAACGTTTAATCGAATTCAACCAACGCAATCGCTATCAAGACGAACACAGCAGTAGTCTAGTACTGTACTGTAGTAGTAGAATTTACCGGGGCAGCTTCTCCACACAGGGCTATATCGCATTTTGAGTTGTTACTGACAATGATCGCTACCAGTGAGCTTTTTATGAATGAGCTATTTTCCACTAATTAAATGTCAAGCTTATTTACGTTTTTGGGGGCATATTTTCAGTTAGCAGATGGTACTGTTTGAATCGCGATTCTATCTTCTGCCGGTAAAGTCGTAGAATAATCTTAAAAAGGGGTTCTTTATTAATGAATGAATGCAATATGAGTAGTCTAAATGCCTGAAAATATCACGAGAAGGGACAACTTAAAAGGACGTTTAAGTCATAGAGATTAGGTCCATTTGTACACCGGTCTGCCAAATGTATTCGTTTTGATTCAGCCTGTCAGCTGCCTCTTGCAGGGGAAATGAGAAGACATCATATTTCATTCTACACTTCACTCATATTTTGAGTTGTAAATGAGCAGCAAAAAAAAGATGCTTTTAAATCTATGTAATCTTTATAAATAATAAGTAGGCCCGATGCATTTTTATATAAAATATACAGACCCCTGTGCAACCGACGCAAGCAAGCACACCCTACAATTTCCCCAGAAATTGTATCCTCTCTAGTTGAAGCTTATAACCTGAGTATCCAGAGGCAATCACATGCTTTGAAATAATTTCAAAGTTCAGATATCCCACAAACTGACACACAGACTGTGTGTTGAACTCCAAAAAACAGTGCACATTTTTATGGCACATTTTGGGCTTCCAAGTTCACATTCCTTTCATATCCAGTTGGAAAGCTCAGAATTAAACTGTGGTTGGCCCAATGAGTGTGTGTATGTGTGTGACTCACCATTTGGCCTGGGTATTTGTACCAGCTATGTTGGCTTGTGCCTCTGCTCCCTGGTGAGGGTCTAGAATAACACTCCAGTTAGACATGGCATCTAGTCTACCACCTAACAGTCTGCTCAGCCACCATGTTTGTGTGTGTTCATATTTGTGTGTGTATGTATATTCCTTCATGTGGATGTGTGTGAATTTGCAAACACAGATGGTTATTTTGCCCTGGCTCCAGAGAATGGGCCCATTATGACAGCCTTGCTCCTTGGGACTCTATAAATACTATTTTGTGCTTTCCCGGCTGCAGGCTCTCTGTCTCCCTTTTTCTCTCTTTTCCCTCCCACAGTCTATTGGGCCCTCTGTTGATTTTATTTCTCCCACATGTCTGATTTGACAAACACACCCAGTTCAGTACATAGATCTCTTTCTCTTGTCTCTATGTCTTCTTCTCCTTCTCTCTCTCTCCCTCTCTCTTTCTTACGCTCACTCCCTATCTGTCTTGCACAGATGCTTACTTGCATAAACACTCACTCACTGACACACACAAATGTGTACACACACAAATGCCTACAGGCAATACTTAACTCCCCCCAAACTTCCAGCTAAATACAGATGTTCTGAAGAAAGGTCGACCCAACTGAAGCCTATCAAACTTATTCAGGAGGAGTATTGATTGAAAGTTCCTGCCAAGCTGTTTTTCTCCAAGGATCCCATTGATATCTGCAAGGCGGGCAGTTTGTTGTAGTTACCCAGTGCTCACAGTGTAATCCTTTTTTTTTCAGCCATGAATGTTCAAGAGTGGACTGTTCCCTACAGAAATCACACTAAAGTCAATGAAGGGTAGAAATAGTTTGCTATTTTCAGTTATGTTAATATTGAATTTTGTTCTCTCTCTCTCTGTTTATTCTTTCTTTATATTTATTTTCTTTAATAATTATTTAAAAAAATATGTCTCCATTACATTATTATCTTTTTCAGTGCTTTATGCCTATTCTTTCCCGATTTAACACACTAGTGTTCAACCCCCACCTAATGCCAAGTCAAAACAAAAAAATGTGTATGAGCATTTTCCTGGTAATACAGTACCTCTCCAGTCATTTACTTAGAGAACAATATAACTACAAAGACACAGGAAAGACAGTGTGGTCCTTTGAGAAGATAGAATGACTACTATATCCTCTACTAAGGAGGTTGTGGTCCTACTTTCATAATTCCTTGTCTTATACGTTGTATTAGCTGTGAAATCTGGTCTCTTTCAGCACCACATACCCTTACCACACAAGCTTCTACGTCTTGCCCTCTGCTCATTTCAGCACCATGGAGAGTTACCCCGTCCAACTGATGTTCTCCTTGCTTCCCTCACTGGGACCTCAGAGATTTCAGCACCGTGGACAGCTCTTAGTCCAGGTTTCTGCATCTCTACTGTTCTTTTAGTACCACACAAAAAAATCACAAACCCTTCAGGAATTGGATGGTTGAAACACTGTGTGTGTCAGCTCTGCTTTGATGGATTACAGTTAGAGGGTGTGTCTGTGCGTGTCTGCTCTATAGATGACCTGACAACAGCACTCAACACTCACTCCTCTTTGGGTTTCTTTGAGTTTATCCCATTGTTTACCTTTCACAATTTATTCTCTGCAACTGCAGAGGGGAGAGATGGGAGTCTTTGAAAGTAAGTGTTCATTAAACGTCAGTTCCCAGGGTAGACTAGGATAGAGACAGTATTAAGTATTGACTTCTGTAAATCAAACACCAGGGTTTACAGCCTAGGGAAAGTTATTCTGCTATTATGGCTAAGTTAAAACCAGCAGGACTCTCTATCTTTAGCATATTTAGCTGCACAGGCTAAGTGTTGGCTGATGTCTAGTAGGGAATGATTTCCCTACTATACCTACGAAGGCTTAGCACATAGTTTAGCTGCCATGGTGCTATAGTGCATCTAATTATATGTTTTTTCAGTTATGTTATTATGACAAAGATGACAAACAAAATTCTAATGTTATTAGATCTGTGCAAGGGTATGTGGTACTTGTATTGTGCCCAGGGTGGCAAGGAGAATCCCTTGGCTGCACCTGTGACCCAAAGAATGGTAATATCTGCCTGCTGCAATGCCAGCTGACACCTTTCACACCCCCACAGATTGCATTGATGAGGGAGCACCTGTTGGAGACAGGGGTGAGTGTGTGCCCGAGAGAATGTAGTATGTGTGTGAGAAAGAGAGAGGGAGAAAGGGAGGGTTTAAAGGCTGGATTTGTTTTGCCTGTGGGAACACGAAGGGGGCATATGTGTATGTTACAGTGTGTGGTATTGTGTGTATGTGGGAGTGTGTGTGGTAATGTTTGTGTGTGTTTCTGTGCATGTGTGTTAGACAGATTCCATGGAGCCCAGCAGGCAATTCCTTCTGCTCTGCCCCTGTGTGTGAGCATGTGTGTGTCCCTTGTGTATGTGCATACATCTTATCAGTGTGTGTGTGTGTCCCTGTCAAGGTCGCAGGCTCACTGGGGGTAGAATTGCTCCTGACCTGCGGACGTGTGGTTGTGACTGTGTAGACAGACACAGAGGGAAAAGGGGGAGGAGTGGGGAGACAGTCAGGGGCGAGGAGGGCTTTTAATCAAGGTTGACATGTGACTCAGCAGGACAATGGGGGCCGGCAGAGAGGAGAAGAGTGGAGGGAAAGAACAGAGCAGAAGGAGAAAATAGGAGAATAGAAAGGAGGAAAGGGGAGGTGGTATGTGTGCCAATGATGGGGGATTTGGTCTCCTGTGGAATGACATTAGCGTCACCTTAGTGTCAGTCAGTGTTTGAGAGTCTCTGTGTGTGTGTGTGTGTGTGTGTCTGTGTGCGAGGGTGTCCTCTCTGAGTCACATGTCAGGGTCCAGAGCAGGGTCTGGGGCAGTAATATTGTTTTTTGCTCAGTGCCTGTTTCCTCTGCTCTTTGACCCCCATGTCTCCCTGGTTTTGCCAGGCTGGTTCCCTCTCAGAACACCATCCCTCATTCAAATGCTGCAGTGCTGCAGCGTCAGATAGATAGAAAGACAGAGAGAGAGCACTCTCTCCACCTCTCAGTCTGGCCACACGGGCCATCCACCAAGAGTGGGGAAGTAAATTGATTTGAAAGGGGGAGGGCATGTGCAGACGTTCAAGCACATACACCATATTCACACACACACACACAATGCTTCTAGATGGAGTGTGATAGAAAGAGAGGGAGAAATAAGCTACCTCCTGGACTGTGTTAAATGCTAAACATGTTGCTGCAGAGGCGACACAACCTCTCACCCTCCTCCCCAGGCCTCCAGCCCCCCCTCCTGAAATAGAGGGGGGCTTCAGTATGTCAGTTCCTGCTCTAGGCTACCTCTGCCCGGCAGATTGCAGATGCTCCTTCCCCACCACTTCCTTGCTGGCCCCTCACTACTCCTTTTTTGCCCAGGTTAGCATAGTTCAAGATGATTATAACAGCTGTGTGCTCTATAAATATGGGGGCAGTCGAGGCTTGCAAGGATTTTCACATTTTACCACTAGCGGAAGCTAACAGAAATAGCCTCAGGGAAGAGAAATACGGTAGCTGCAGTGTAGAGGCTTACATATTTGTATGTTGCTGCAAAGCAGGGCCAAAGCAACGGATAGGTGTTTGCTGAAGTCTACCGGGGAAGAAATACGTTACTTTAGGTACAAAGGCTAAGCGCTTGCGGTGAGCAAGTACATTTTGTATTTATTAACTTAGCCCATGGCGTATCTGTGCAATTGGTTTGTGGTTTAGTCAAGATTCTTTCCGTAGTCACTTAAACCCATGCCAATTTTGAAAAACCAAAGCAAGTAACTGGAGCCTGCTTTTTTGAGATATTGAGATCTATACAGTATAAAAACTACTTACACTACTTAGATTTTTTATGCAAACAAATGTATAGTTGGACCAGTCTATAGAACTGTGTATCACAGGATATTAGATATCCTGTGATAAGATAAACCATACATACTAGTGTGCTGCAGGCATATAGCTACAAATGCATTTGGGATTGTTGAGTGTTTGACAACTTAAATGTCATCTGTTGCCAGAGTGTGTTTACTGACATGCTATTGGGGGACTGTCAGTGAGAAACTGGAGGGTAGCAGAGCAGTTGGCCTCCCTCCTGCCTTGAAGAAGTGACTAACTGTACGAAGGAGTGTCACCAAGGTCAAATCAGGCTTCTAGGTGCACTTGGAGGGGAAAGTGTGTGCAGGGAAATGCTATGTGTGGGGAGGCCGAGGGAGGGGAGAAGAGAGTTTGAAACGTCATTGTGACATGGTTATAGCTGCATCTAGCCCGGTGCCTGACCCCCAGTATTCCATCAGTGATGTCATGGCCGGACAAGCGACATCTTGAGCAGAGAAATGCCCTTAGGTGCCAAATTTGAGGTTGGCATCATCTTCAGCTTTGCGGTTCACTGGTTGCTTTTGTGTAAGCAAGGGGTGGGGGGGGGGGCTTGCTCAGGATGAGTGTGCATATGTGTGTGTGTTTGCTTGAAGCAGATGTGCATATGTGGAATAGTCTGTGTGTTACTAATAAGGATGTGTAAGACTTTCATGTATATCTGTTTTGAGTACACTTCGAATGTGTGTGCTTTTCTGTAAAAGGTGTGTTATGGTGCAGAGGCAAAAGGGCCTATTGAAAGAATATTTGCCTCTGGGAATAAACTATTTATTTAACTTGTTTACTTGAAATAGGATTGTGAGGAGTGAGTGCTTGTCATAGAGCTGCCCATTGGTATGTGAAGCTCCTAATTGAATTAGCGGAAGGAAGCCTCATGGCATATTGTTTCAGGCATGCTAAGTTATGATGGAACACTGCTCGTTTTGAATAGGGAAAGTAGGTTTGGGTGTGTGTTTTTGTGTGTTTATACTGCATGTATGTCTTACTGTGTAAGAATTTATGTCACAAAAATTGTCTTGTAAAATTGTGTATCTAGCACTTGAAAAGATGAGCTGTAGTTGTTCTATTCCTCCTCTTTTTATTGGATCCCTGCCCTGCCCAGACCTCCTCTTCCGCTCCTCCTCTAGCCCTCAGTGTATTGTGAATGCCTGTGTGTGCGCAAGTCTCGGCAGCCTGTCCTGCTTCTGTCAGGGCTGTGGTTGGGACTGCAGATTTACTCTGGGGCCGGCGGATGGGAGAGATGATCGCTTCATCAGGCCCAGTGTAAATCCAGGAATATTTAACGGCTGTCAGACGTGCACATCAATCAAGCCCCTCCCCCCTATACACATCGACGTTGCCTGTGGAGTGAAGATAGTCTGGCTTTACTCACGCACTAGCAGCCATGCACATACACATAGGCACACATGTAGGCACACAGGGTGTGAATCTACAGAAAACCTAACACACACATGCACACTACATGAGCAGGCTACATCTGGTAGTGCAATAGAAAACACCAGGACACATCATTTATTTCAATCGGCCAACCGTCAGTCTAGCTAAGCTCAGAATCCCATTGGGGCTGCTGAGCAATATTGGAGTGAGAAATATATGCAGATTTCTCATTATCAGTATGCCAGAAAAGTCCATTTTACCATCAACACATAATCTAAAGATTATACACAGCAGAAGATCTCCTTAATTCTCTCAATTGCCTTTTATCCTACACATTCTAGCCACATCTTGGCAGTGCAGTCTCATCTGCATGTCTATTGTGTTTGGCACAAGCTACTGGTTTTCCCCTGCCCTGGTCTTCACATAGAAACCTAATAGCACATCACAGAAAAAATGCTTGAAACGTATCCCCTGAAGACAATCCAATGTGGCTAGAACGCATTCACTTTGTAATGGCTTAGAAACGGTGTAGTATATACCCTGGTGTGAATAGCTTGGTGCTGAAGAAGTCTGCGTTTGTGTGTGTAATAAGGATTAACTCATTGATGGGGGATAAAGCATGTCTGCTCTGCGCTTCATCAAGACGACAGTGTATGGTGGTTTTGGAGTTTACACGCTTCTGTGACGCTAGGTGTAAAGCCCTATTGGTGTAGATGGCGACTGTTTTATGTAGTTGTGCATAATTCAGGGAGAACACACCGTCTGGTGTCTACAGAGTCAATCCTGCGCCCTGTGTGATTGTAATCGCTGCAAGGTAGTCTAGCTAGCTACTCCGCATGTAAATAATTTGTGCAAGTAATGTTTTCTATAAACCGCACCCCACCAGATTGGGAGCTTTGTGTTTGTATAAACCGCACTGGAATATAGTATGCCAAACTTTTGATATGGGAACAACGATACCAAGCAATGAACGAGTATAGGCAGTACAGCATGCCATTGTGTAACACACTTCGAAAACAAAAGTAAATAAGTGCATAATGTATATTTTCTATTGCCCGGGAATTAACTAATATTTACCTTAAAACGCTTGAGTTCTAAATATTTCCGACGGCTCCCAAAGCGTAAGTTATTTTTCCGAAACGGTAACTACCGTTCTGCACAAGACCGGACGAGTCGGTCTGGAAAGATGACGCGGTCCGTTTCGCGCTCTCGCTTGCCTCACTGCGCCACTGTGCACTTTTCATAGAAATGAATGGGGACGCCATTTTTAAAGAGCAGGCTCGCTGTGTCTACTGTATAAGTCTATGTAGCAGACATCCCAACCTGCAAAAACTAATTTCAGGGAGGTGGCTTCACCGGCTACGCATATATGCGACGTTACGCAGTGAGACCCTCATTCGAACAATCACATATGTGCGACGCTACTCCTTATAACGGGTTAACATTCACAAAAAAAGTGTTTCTACTGTTGTTTTGTTATAAAAACGTTCTATAAGCCATTTCGAAATATAAACCGCACCACCACAAGAACAACTTAAAATCGGGTTATAAACCGCGGTTTTATTTTTGAAAAATACGGAAGGCCTATTGCCAAGACGCTAATCTTGAGATTGGCCGCAACTTGTTCTCCTGCTTTTTTCTCCTTCCATACTTCTCCCAATCACTTCCTCTGTCAGTTTTTTCTGTGCTCAAGCCTTGATGGCTAACTACCCCCCACTCTCTCTCTCCCTCTCCCAGTTAGGGTTAACAGAAGCATGACCCTGAAAAGGAGGACACTTGGGTCCAAAAGGATTAGGATGAAATTAAGACAATAACATTAGTCATTTTAGCATGTCAACATTTGTGATTTGAATACAAATCCAATACTTAAATACAAGTGCACTGATTTTCTTAGTTTAGTCAAAAGATAAATAAGAAAATAAGACAGTACCATTCCCCAAACTATTTCAATTGTAATAGAAATTAATATATATAATTTGGTCAGCTCAGCAGCGGTTGTTGCGGATGATAAAACAACAAGCTTGCCCGGCATTATCCTTGTGCCGTTTCCTAGCGCAGGAATGCCGCTTTAAAGCCCCTTTCCTCCTAATACTCACGTCTATATCAATGCGACAGAGCTTACAGAAGGCACAATATTCATCTTTGCTGCTCTTAGTGGCAAAGTGGAGTTCTGAACTCCACATAGGTTTGAAGGAGGTCTTTCTTTTTTGCATCTGAAAGCTTATTTGAGTGGTAAATTGCGACGGTGGACAGGAAGGGTCAAAAAGGAGGACAAAAGGGGTCGAAAAGGAGGACACGCAACAGCGGTCCGGACAAAGGGATGGAAAACCGGACTGTCCGGACGAAATCCGGACGTCTGGTAACCCTACTCCCAGTCCATGACTCCTCCTTTCTCCTCCTAACCCCCCTCAATCTAGAAGATGGAACAACGCCCCTCTGACTCTCCCTGTTTCCTCCCCGGGTTTGTTAAGACATTACCAACAGTTCAGTGGGTTTATGCCCTCTGGTTCTATTTTAATGATAACAAATTTAGTCAAATTAACAAACAAGAATCTTGAGCCTTTGTAAAGGACGAGGCGGATAAGGAGTGGGATAATGATGAAGACATGGGTGTGGGACTAAAAGTAGATGAAGGCAGTGTTAGTCGAAAGTGGGGGGTGAGGCCATTTGATTGGCAGAGATTCTCGATGAAAGAGGGTTGTTCACATGCAGTGGAGTTTTGTATCGTACTTGTATCCACTTCCACGTAGTCTACTACGCTGGTTTGTCCTGGAGAAGCACAAAAAGAGAGAGAAAAATCCTTGGCTTCCTGCGCCTTAGGCTTCTCCCTCCATCCTTCCTGAGCTAAATCTTTCTCTAAACCTCATTCCTCAGACTCTCTCTCTCTGTCTCTCTCTACTTCTGTTCTTCTGTCTCCTCCCCTGCTGTTTGTGTTTTAGGAAAGTCTTATTTCAAGGCGGCTGTGGCTCCAGGGGCCTTTTGACTATCCCAAGCATGCAATGGCTGTGTTTAGTTGCAGCTCACCACTGTGAGGGTTTTAGGATGATGGAGAGGGCCTCACGCATTCTCAGTTTCCATGTTTGTTTGTTTTTGCTTTACTTGTCCTCCCCTGCTTCTGTCTCACCCATCCTTTTCTCTCTCATTACAAGTTGCACACTGTTTCCTACAACCACTTTCCTCCCTTAGCTTGTATACCCCCGCCTGCCCCCAACTTACCCTCATATATTTAATCTGTCTCTGTTCCCCCTAGTTTACTGTTGGATGGCATGCGGGCCAACCTGCTTATTTGATTTGCGCCATCTCCATTATCATCTCTGCCCAACACCCCTGCATTTCCCTCTCCTATGTCGTCATCCAGGGGACATTCATCAAAATACTAATGAGCCAAATGGTGTATGGTGTGTGGACGGTGTGTGTGCTTGAGAAAAGCTCTCACCATTCTCACCATGGCTTGTTTTTGCCAGGAAGGCTACTTTACACAGATGGGGGTGAGATTGGAGGGCTAATTAAATCTCCATATATCTCTATTTGTGTCCTTGGAAGACAGCTTGACTCCAAATGACGCTGTGTTTGTGCATATGCTACACATTCACCAGCTTTATGAGGCTTTATTACAGCCAAATGACTGATACATCGACATGATAGCCTATACAAACAACTGTTTTATGCACCCAACATTCAGTAATATTGGTCATATTGTTCAAATTCATTTGAATTGCTTTCGACAGTTTTCAGGCATACACACACACATTGCTTTATATCATGCTTGATTAATCAGAAGATTCTTTTGATCTTTCACTTATCATGGAGCTAAATTAGTCTTTGATATCGATAGAGGGGACAGTGCGATCAATAGCTTGTCCCTGGCTTTCAATTAAGCCAATCAATTAGAACGGCAGCCTTTATGAAGTGGAGGGAATATTAGCACTAATCAATAAAGCCCTTGTAAAATCTTTCAGTTTATGACACACTAGACTTACAGTGAATCCTCACAATGGTCTAATAGACTGAATCTTGTTAGCTGTCCCTAAACAAATTATGTTAGACGTTTGGGGACATGAGAGAAGGAAGAAGATGCGAATAGTAGAGAAATTCAGTTTAATAATTGATTGTTTTTCTGTGGCTCTTTTTTTGAGACCATGTATATTCTTGGCATTCAAAATCTGATGCTGCACTAGCGGATTTCTAACAATTTCAGACAACTGTGACAATGCTTGCTCATGCATATTAATGTGTTACTGTGGTATCAAGTGACTGTGGTTTACTCAACCAATCAACCGATCAATCAATGCACTGACTGAGCTGTAATCAGATGTGTGACATGTCCTCATAAAGACAGATGACTTCTTTGATCTGGTTTACTGTGTTTTCTTAGAATTTAAGAATTTGTCTACAAATTGTGGAATCCACAAGGACGATTCAAATCTAAAAATGAGTGAGAAAGAAAGACAGAGGAAGAAAGACTCATTCAATCAGGCTGGAAGAAGAGATCAGTACTGTCTGCTTGGGAGATGGAATAAGGGGGGGGGGGCCTGTAGGGGACAGAAGGAGAGGGAGATAGCAGACGAAGGAGGGAGAAATGAAGGGAGAGTTACCGAGTGAGAAAATGCTAAAGAAAGAAAGGGGAAAAGGGAGTGAGAGAGGGCGGGAGGGAGGGAGTGGACATAGAGAGAGAGACGGACATAGAGGGGAGGCAGGGAGTCAGAATAGAGGACACCGCCATTGGGGCCCAGCATACAAATTGTCAGATGAGTCACTGAACTTTTCACTGAGATCTCAATTCCCCTCAGTGAAGCAAGGGCCACTTGTTCGACAAGGCTGGCTTATCTCACAACCTAGGATTCGGACAGTCGCTATCAACAAGTCTGTTCTCCCAGCCCAGACGCAGTCCCCTGGTGATGGTTGGCTTAGCTGCAGCAGAACAACAAAGGCCAGCAGTTGTAGCCTTTACTGGCTTCATGTGTGCTATGGGGACTAAGATCATATGTGTGTTTTTGTTTATTCTAGATTTCATGATTGTATCTGTTTTGTGCGTATGTGTTTAAAGGTGTGTGTTTGTTAACTGTGCATTCTCCATGTTTCCCTGGCCTCACACTGGCTGACTTATTTATGGTGAATATGAAAGACAGAGAAGGGGAGGTAAATTGCGTTTCACAGAATCAACTTTTGTCATTTCGATCAGTCACCCACCGTCTGCACATCCATCCCTCTATCTCTTCATTCTTTTATCCTCTCCACAGGGAAACGTCTATTGTACTTGGTCTGTAGCTCCATAAATCCATTCCATCTCCTTATCCCAAGACAGAGAAGGAAAGACAGAGAATGAGATACTGTAGAAAGAGAGCGAGAGAGATGGAGAGAGGGAAAGAGAGAGGGAGAAAGAGTGTTA
This sequence comes from Osmerus mordax, assembly GCF_038355195.1. Classification (NCBI taxonomy): domain Eukaryota; kingdom Metazoa; phylum Chordata; class Actinopteri; order Osmeriformes; family Osmeridae; genus Osmerus; species Osmerus mordax. Next base: position 9,268,933 of record NC_090072.1, on the reverse strand, counting down.
TTCTCTTCTACTACTGCTGATGCTAGCACATCATTATTCTCTCCAGGGAGAATCTTGGCTGGCAAATGGCTCAGTTTGTGAGCCAAAATGGCCGTCTGTATGTGGCTGTGACATGAATAAACAATGTATGTATATTATACCATATGGAAAAATCTACACACCTACGTATGTTGGATTCAAGCTCTGCATCATATCTTGCCCTTTCCAGTTGCTGTACTGTACTCCATGATCCACACACACACTTACGCACATACACAAACACTCACACCTCACCTTTTCACGTGCGATTAACTAACAACCTTTCTCTACCTCAGACTAACCTTTAGCTTGGCCGTTCAAATGTCCCCATAGAAAGCCAGGGCTTTGTTCTAGGATAACAGGTCAAAGCCTCAGTTACAGAATATCAACTATTCTTTCTACCCTTGTGCCATATTGCCATCCATTGTCTGCTTTTCCATTGGTGAAGCACTGAAGTCGGTATTAGCCTGAGGGAGAAAAGGTCCATAGCTACAAACAGAGCGATTGACGTGTGGCTTGGGGGCCGGAACAAGAAAATCAGTCACACACACACAAACACACACAGACACCTATGCACACACCCACACACACACAGGGGAGGTCCGGAGGCAGGCTATTGATCCAGTAATAGTATTGCTGAGTCAAACGTAGAGCACTCATGTCAGTTAGGCTTTAGAAGTCTATTTGAAGACAAGTCAGTCAGATTCATCCAGAGCTCTGCCACAGCTGTGTTTACACATGAATGCTGGACTCGTGACCAACTATCTCACCATTAACTTAACTTAAAAGTTTCCATACAAACACAGAATGAATTAATGAATACGCATGTTATGAATGTACATTTCCTTATAACGATTCAAATATATTTGATCAGGACCATAGGATATGGTCCTATGGTCCATAGGATATGATAGGACCAACAACAGAAGGGAATAAAAAGGTAGAGGAGTGGGAGGAGACTGCCTACAGCCTTTGTTTTTCGTGGACCTGCTGTACTTAAGAGACCTTGTTAGACAAGTAGGCAACAGAAAGGGTCAGTGGATCATCACCAATCCTAATGGACGAGCAGAGAATCTTATAACCTGGTTAAGAAGGACTTAGGCTTTCCTGTATGATCCATGTATGCCCCTAACTCAACCCACTTTACATTAACACACACACACACAAACCTCATAGAGCACACATGAGACTAAGTGGTAGTATTAGGGCCTATAGCCTGCCTATGCCCACAGACATTAAAACTGTGTCACACTGACTGTGTCACACAACTTGCACACACAAGTTGTGTGCACACATGTACACACACATGCGCACACATGCACACACTGTGCACTCCAACATCAATACCTCAGAAAGAAATGTATCCAGCTCGGGTTTCTTCCAACGTACAGCTAAACAGGCACAGACAGAGGTGAGGATAGGGGGAAGAGTGAAAGGGAGAAAGGGAGAGAGATAAGCAGAGAGACAGACGGAGAGAGATAAGAGCATGTAAGTATACTCTGTAGTTTTCTTTTCTGGCTTAAGCAGGTGTAACTGGCTTTTGCATGCTCCAGAGGTGCAAGGTGTCATTACGTCATAGGTGCTGCTACTACTGGTGTGCAAGTGTGTGTGTTAAAGTATGCATGATAATTCTGCAAGGCTGTAGGCTGGGCACATTAATAGTTATGGCTGAGATAACCTTGTGCCAACAGCTGATAACAGAACCGTATTCTGCCGCTCCGTCATTTTATGTAGGCGGATTGTATTAGCAATTCTTATACAGTAATATTATTACTTACATTTCTCCCCTTTGGACTTGAATATATGCTATTAGAAAATATACACTTCCCCTCTCCTGTCCTCCTCTCTCCTGAATGTGCTAGGTTTTCATCCAGGGAGCAAGAAGGGATGATCCCAGCTCATTATCCATGTAGGGAGGGAAATAGGACTCCCACAGTGAGCAGTGAGAGCTACATGTCTAGCAGCTTTTCCCATTTCTGAGCCCCCTGGATCTCTCCCCATGTCCTCCTAATGGCGGGGGGGGGGGCTTTGGGTCAAGGCCAGGACTCAGGTTACAATGATGACATCATCCACTGTATGCACACACACACACTCACAAATACACAAGTCTTACCTACTTCTGTGCAGTTCTCTCGAGTCACTAGCTCAGTTTCATGATGCCTTTGTTCAAAGAAGACACTCCAAGTGAACCTTTCACTACGCACATGTGCTGCGCTTCATTTGTATTTGTACTGCATATATTTGAATTGTTGCTAATTTGAGTAGCAGCAGTTCAGTAGTTCTGCACCTCTGGACGCACTACTACATAACAATGTATTCTTACCTGCAATCAAACACACTCCACAGAGTGTTTGATGAAATGTTGATCTATCTGCATAATTAACCATTAGCACAAGCTAACTTAATATCAATAGAACGTGATTGCAGTTAGTTAATTAACAAGTAGCCTTAATCATTAGACATAGCTAGCTTTGATACTGCACTAATCTTATCCATTGATCAAACGGTTTTCTCATGTTGTGAACGAATAGAGATAAACAGGGACATTGAATTCCTTCTTCAGCACACTGGCTATAGAACCGTAGTATTTCCCAGGTTTAAACCTACAAACATAGAAAAAAGCGGAGCTACCAACCTTCCCTGTCATTTACTAAACACTGTGATATTATGTAATATTGACCACCACCTGGGCTTACATGTTTTGGGTAGTTAATCTCGTTCTCTCACACACACTCTATCCTTTTCTTTCTTACTCTAGCTCTCTCCCTCTCTCTCGCTTTCTTTCTCTCTGAAAATTGTGGAGGGTTGGTTTCATGATTGAAGTGGAGGAGGGTTTGGTGTTCTCATGGAGGCTCAACTCGTTGGGCAGACATAGAGGAGGTAGCACCATTCTATCACACGTCACAGTAACGGCTGGTCAAGATGGGAATTTGATAGACTTACTCTGGGGGAGAGGGATGAGATAAAGGAGGTAAAGGGACAAAGCAGAGAAAGGGAGGAATGCTAATGGAGAAGAGGGAGATTAGGAGAGGTAAGGACACAGTGAAAATAACAGAAGGAGACAGGTGGATGGCCAAAATAATTGCTCGCAGGTGAAGAGGAAGGGAGTGGATGGAGAATATGGGGGAGACAAGGGAGAATGAGAGAGATAATGGAGTCAGAGAGATGTTTTCACCATTACCTCATTTTTTCAGAAGGAAAGACAAATAAATGGAGGAACTGACATTCATGAACAATTCTTTTTATTTACCATACACCAAATAGTTATTGCAAGAGGGGATAACGAATGCTGGTCAATATGTCAAATACCAATGAAAATGTTATACCTTTGACCGCATTAAGGTTTTCCACATCAAGGCATGGTTGTGGTCTTCATTGTTTTCAGTTTTGTGTATTCCTCATTGAGGAGTTGTTCTACAGTTCATGACAATGTAACTGTGCCACTGGAACTAGGTACTTGAATTATTCATCTCTGAGCTATGAATATACGTTGGCTTTTTGATAACTGAACACAGTTTACTGTTTCAACTAGCTACATTATATAAACCAACAAACACTTGGACAACCAAAAATTCGTTGGTGCTGAAATAAACCAAACCGGTTAATTATTGATACTCCTCTTTCATGTTTCATAACATTTTATGTTCACACGATAATGTCAAGTGAAGTGTGACAAAAATGTGTTTACCTGAAAACCAATGTTTACACACAGTGGAAGAAAATGCAATGAAGTTAAATTGCGAAAGCAGGGAAACGGGTCGCAGAGGCTACCCATTCACGGACATGACCCTTTTGTTGACTTTACTTAAATGAGAGGTGGTGTGATTTAGAGTACAATCTTCAGCACTTTCTTTGCTCTGCATTTCTATTTTCTTAGGTTAATTCAGCTTTTTTTACAGTGTGATTTTGGAAGTACAGTGAGTTGCCCTAAGTGGAGCGAGAGCAATCAGTCTGAGAATCGTTCATTTGCATATTTAAAACAACCAAAAGCATTTAAATCCAAGCTTTGAAGTATTCAGTTGTGTCAGGTATGCGATTGCTTATTTAACTGCTGTGGTTGCAAGAATATTTAACAATAATATTGCAGAATAATGTCTTGTATGGTTGCCAAGGAAGTAGATGTTTTTTTACATTAAGGGAAGTGGATGTGAAGGAAGATGCTTAAAGGAAAACACTTCATCTGTACCTTTTCTTTATATCTCTGTCCTTATTCTCTTTTGTTTAGGTGAGAGCCAAATGCCCTTCACAAAACTGTGAGAGATGGATGGGCAAGCACATATCTCTGTTTCAGAATGTGTGAATGCGGGTGAATTGTCGGTCCTTGTATGTTTGAGTGTTTATGTGTCTTTGTGGGTGAATGTGTGTGTGTGTGTGTGTGCAAATGTGTCTGCGTTTGAATGGGCATTGTTTAGGGGCCATGCATCCATGGCAACCTGTTAAGGAGAGGGGGGGGGATCCTAAAGGTCACAGACCCAGGTCCAACTGTCACTAATCCCTGGGATTGAGCAACGAAATAGTGTCCCACCTCTAACCCCTCCATGCCTTGTGAAATGGAGGTGTCGTGAGCTAACCTTACCTCCTGTATTCTTTGTCAGCACTGAGGTACCTTTCAGACTTGGTTTATAGTCTAGGCAGGGGCTGGCAGCTTGGTAGTGACACAGAGGTCACCCTGGGTTCTAAATCATGTCATGTTGATATATGCGCCGTGCCATTATGATATAGGCCCCTTCGACCCATACCAGTGACTGAGCTCTGTAAATGAAAGAAATATAGGACTGTACTAGTTCTGGGAATACCTCCCAATGGTAGAGATTGAGAGTCCATCGCCACACTCTCCCTCTAGCACATCGCATCAGTCCCCTTAAAGGCCCTTTCCCAAAACCAAAAGCACCTTGCCTCCAGGTGTGAGAGCGTCAGATTGAGTCGATACAAAAGAGGTCTGTTAAAGAGCTTGGGCAGCTGCCAACTTGGCAACCATCCCTCCTCCATGGTGGAGATGCAGGGTAGCCGTGAGCTATTGACCCCTGACTCCATGCTTTAGCATGCTAAGCATCTTGAACCTACCCTGAGAGTTGATGAGCACATCTGTTTCTGGAAAAAGGTGAGACAACTTTTTGCAGGGTCTTGGATCACAAGGTAAAGCTTCAGTTTTGTTTTCCTGTTATTTTGTTTGTATGTGTGTGTTTTGTAAGAAGTCTCTTTCTCCATCTCTCTTTTTATTTATGTCACTGGAGGTCCTCTTGAAAAGAGGAGTAGGGAAAGGAGGAGGACAAGGAGGAGAAGGTTAGGAACCCTCAATTATTCATTTGCATCTGCTAATATGAAAGCCGCCCATTCCACATGAAATAATACATGAAATGTCTTCCTTAGACAGTCCCCTGTCAATTATTAATAGTGACCCTTTTTCTGCCATGACTACACAAAATCAGTTATGGCTCCAAAACTCCAAAGTAGAAGGGATGTTTCTTATAGCTTAGAGGAAAGGGCTGTGTGATAAGATTTTAGCTTTGTCAACGATTACGTGTGGATAATTGAACATTACTCAGTTTTTAAGGACTTTATGGAGGTGAGATGAATGCTTCAGGATTGGAAAGGTTTTGAGAGACAACTCTTTACCCTGGTACCCTGTACCAATGTTTTTTGTGTTTCCAAGGACCCTGAGTGCATTCTCTTGTTTGGGACTGGAAAGTGCCATACTTCACATTGTCTAGGAGCAGGCCACACAAACACACACACTCACAAAGGCATACTCTGAGAGAGTGAATGTAGTGTGCCATCTGTGTTTTTGAGTGTCTGTGTGTTTTCATGCATCTGTGTGTGTTTTTGTGTGTGTTTGTGTAATCGCCCATGCTCACTCATGCATGTTTGTCAGTGTCTGCGTGTGTCTTTGACTGTCTAGGACAAGTGTGACCTGGATATAAATAGCCACTACTGTCTCCTTCTTTCTCCCTACAGTCCCTGTGGTTTGCATATTTTACAGGGTCTCAGTCCCCTCACAAGACCTAGTTCACACAGGTATGGACAGGTGTCGATTGTGCATGTTCACTTCTCTCCCAACCAGTATTGCTTTAGAAAGCCACACTAGGGTGCAGACAAGGACACACATGGACAATAACATTAACGATAATTCTGTGCACATTTTTGTGGGAGAGAACAAACTTGCTCTCAACATAATATTGCTTGTTGACATAGGCTTTGTCAGGAACAAAGTGAGTTCAAGCACCAAGCAATGGTCCGAACCTAGAATAGAAGATTTCTGAAGACAGAATCCCGAGACAGATATTTAGCACGGACTCATCTGATAGATATATAATCAACCAGGGAACTCTTGTATATCTTTACTGAGGTGAATCTACTATGTATTTACAGTAACAGTAAAAAAAAAACTATTAAAGCAACCAAATGGGGGAAATAATTACTCTAATATATTGAAAAAATGGGTGTGATAATATCTGGTACAAAACAACTGATGGAGCACAAAGTATTTGTCAATTAAAACACAACTCAGTCCTAGACTTTTAATTCTTGAATTCATTCAAGGAATGAATTCAACAAGAAGACAGAGAGAAAGAGACTATACCATGAAATCAGTTAAGTCCGTAATAATAATGATCTTTTGACATAACATTTTTGTTTACTCATAATGGGCTCATTACATCTGTCTTTGCGCTTAGCAGCCAACCTAAGCAAATGCATTGTCCAATGCATACAATTTTCCACAGCATTACAGTTATCAGTTATCTCATGTTTTTATAATGTAGCCACTGAAGCATGTCAAGTAGAAAGAACCCCTAGGGTGTAAGTCTCATCGATGACGTCATAAACACTATCAAAATAAAAGCTGTATCTGAATTCTGTTGAATTTTCTTTAGGTACATACTGCATATCATAAACATACAGTATTGTCAGGCAATTGGAAGGTTTTCCAGCAGAAGCAACTAAACTCTCTGAATGTATGTTGTATCACAGGCAATGCACACAGCATATTTATTCTGTTTCTGTTCTCTGACCAGCAGACATTTAGGTTAGTATCCAATAACATTTGATGTTATGGGTTGATTCCATATCCTTCAGTGCACATATTTATGTTTCATTCTCATCTTGAGAATATGTTAAAAATTGAAATGGAAAATGGAGAACTGATTGAAACTCTCTTGGTAGAGATTCATTCATTCATTCATAAATTTAGGGAGAAGTGTGGAAGACTTTGAATGCAGAGTTCTTGTTTAACACGGTTCTCCATCTCTTGCCGGTACCACTTAAGCTTTCACACCTCAGCCCAACTTGATTAGGTCACCTCAGCCTTGTTTTCCTACGACTTCCTCTTTATTTTCTTATAGGCTTAGCGTTCCTTTGGGGTTAGAGAGGCTTAGGATTGGTAGGCTGTAAGATGAACCTCTGCTCACTCTCTTGCTTTCTCTACCTCTCGCACTCTCTTTCCATTTATCTCCCTCTCATACACACACACATTCTCTCTCGTATGCACACACAAACGGGGACACACATACACACACAAAAAGGAGTGCTTTGGTTATGACCATGGTTGATGCTTGTCTTGGCCCATAAAACCGACACGCTCATCACTGACTTATCACTAGCCATATCAACATAAACAGTCCCCCGAGATACAATATTAAGCCATAATTGACCAAGCTCATCTGGGAAATTGAACACATCAGTCCAGTCCACATATGTCTCATCCAGATGACGCTTTCATGGACAAAATGAATGGGTACATAAAGGATGCCAGTGAAATAAATCTGCATTGAATATAATTGTTGCCAAAAGCAATTACCATTGGTAGGAGTAGCATTAGCATCATTAGAACTAGGAACAGCATGTTTACTTTGGGGATGCTATGAATAGAATTATCTGAATGCATTATTACTGAAAAGCAGACGCTAGTATCTGAGGGGGAGTTAGCATCATGCTGCTTTCTAGCTAGCTTTCCTTTGGCTTGTCCTGCAGAGTGGCAGAGGGAGATTCAGTCTGGGAGATGAAAGGCTTTGTGTGTAGTGGGCTTCCCCACAGACATGAACACATAGCTGCCCCAGGGAACCTACACAAGGAGAATCCACATGGCAATACTGAAAGACACACACACACAAATGTGAGAAACATACCCAATGCATAAAAACACACACCCACTTACAAACTCAGATTTATCTATAGCCTATATCTCCATATACAGTATTACATAAATTACACAAATTATGCTTTTGCTTAAATATGTGTAGCACCATGAGGTGTCCTCATATTCCTGTTTTTGAAAGAGCCTAGGCTAAGTAATAATTAAATATTCTCCACGTATTTGTCTATCCACAGATGTTCTTGGCTTGTGTTAATATTGTCTCGTCTTGGATTTGTGTGGTCGTAATCAGCCATTCCCTCTGCTTCTCAGAGATTAGATTAGCTGTGGATTGTGCATGGTAAAAAGGAGAGAGAAAAATGCTGGGATTTAGGACAGACGATATTTTTGGCATGTTCATGTGCAAATATGGGCTCTTGTTTATATGGTATATGTGAATCTTAGACTTATGTCCATGTCCCAATCACTAAATCCTTGTTCTGTGGCACCAATCTCTACCATCAGCCCCTTTTATCAAGCCATGCAACCTGGGCTAGGGAAACATACAGTGAGGGACAGACGAAGACAGACTGTGGGTGAACACTATTCTCCAGCGAGCGTAACCAAGTTGAACTGGTTAAACTCACCCCTCAGTATAAATTCTGCCCACCTGCTCCATTGGAGAGCTAGCCTGTTTATAGAGTTTATAGAGGTGGTTGTCACATTTGTAAGTCAAAGGACCCGAGTTTGAACCCTGGTATGGGCAAGATTGGGAGGAAACAATGCTGACGGGCGTTAGACTACACCTGCAATGCTAGCATTGGAGAGAAACGCTGATCAAAGGGTAGCTTCTTTCCCACCTCCCCAGGGAGATGCCTGCAGTGCTGTGTGTGTTACATCACACTTCCTCAGAAGTGGGTCATACACTGTGCGTGGGTGAGTGTGCGTGCTTTGGCATCCATTCACTCAGTCCTCACCTTCTCCAGTCCTCACTTGCATCTAATATTTCCATAATTTGGTTTCCACAACTCTGAGGCGAGGTGGTGGGGAGGGGGGGGGGGGGGTGGTGGTGAAGCTGCTCACTCACTAGGCTGGAGAACGTCGGTGAACACCCGCCGTAGACGGCTGTTTATCAAAGCACATATTAATTGTGAACAAGCTGGCACTGTGTGGAGCAGCCATGTTAATGAAGAGCAGTACTGGAGCGATGAGACCAACCGCAGCCATCTTTAAGACTAAATAGTTAAGTAACACTGGAAGCTGAGGAAGGATACGCTGGAGCAGACAAAGAGGTAGTGGGCAAAGGTGACTTGTATTTCAGTGGGTGTGTTTGTGTGTGTCTGGGAGGATGGTAGAAGGGAAGAGTTTCCCATGCAACTAATATTAAAATTAAAGACAGAGAGAGGGCCATCACAGAACAAAGAAGATTGGGAGAGAGAGAGAAAAAAAGAGAAAGAATGCGAGAAATTCAAGTGCAAGGCAAGGGGTGAGAGTGAGAGGCAGAAGGAGGGATAGACAAGTAGAGAGAGAGGGGAGCACTGGCCTTTCTTCCGGAGGCTTCATCACAGCCATGCGTGGCGGTTGAGGGATCAAAGGCTTTGTCAGTCAAAGCCTCTATCCTCGGCCTCAGCAGAACAGAGGTTCTGGGGGATTGCGGGTTGCTGTGGAATAATTCATGACCAAAGAGGCTCGTCCTCCGCCGCCCTTTTCACCAGGAAGAGGGCAGAGGCTGGGGTTCCCTCACCAGAGCAACACCCACAAGAGAGTACACAACAGAGTATTTTTCTGTATAGTGTATTTTGTACGGCACTATGTTGCATGTGTGTGTGTTTGTGTGATTTAGACATTGTCTACTTTTGTATACTGTGTACTGAATCAAATTAGTGTATCTTGTTTAAATATCTTACACTATGCTTGCTGTCCTTTTTTATTTATCTTATTCTATTTGATGCTCTTTTTAATGGAATTGAAATATATTTTTATTTTGTCTTACACACTTTGAATTGCTTAATTTTGGAGATGTGCTATACAAATAGTATATATTTTTTTGGCTTTGCCCAATATAATTGGGTGTGCTCAAGCTTTCGGCGAGAGCACAACCTTTGTTCTCTCACATATATATATTATTGTTTATTTTCGCCCCCCTAAAACTCAGTCAATATTTGGCCTACATAGACAACCTAGGTGTCAAAAGTTTCGTCTTGGTAGCGATTGAGTTGCTTCTATTGGGATTTACGTTCCGTTGCATGGTTTAGGCTCAAGTTACGTTTTTGTGGCGAAAAGTGAAGCTAACGGTGGCTAATTTGCTAGCCAGTCACTGACGTTTCTAACGTCACTACGTCACTAACGTCACGAAAACATGCGTGACTACCTTTGGAAGAACATTCGTTTCGCATCTGTTAACTTGGGGGATAGCTAGGCTAACTATAGCTTTACTGCAAGGCAGCTGCAGAAACGCCACAAGCAAAGAGGCCAGGGTGATAACTATTTACTCATTTTACTTTGTGATATGACACACAATTGTGATGTGTAATGTACAATATAAGCTGATATTATTAAGGAAGTACATCTACTTTCGGAAACAGTAGTCTACTATTTCACTGAAGTATTAGCATCATGACATTAGCCTGTGTTGCTCGGGCAACACATACTACAGTGGTCTATGATGTAGCGTTATCTGTTTTCAATCGTTAAAATAAACATTCCTCACATATAAATTTTCGTTGTAGGATTTATTCTGACATTAGTAAATGATTTGTTGGTGAAATTACCATTACCTGTGGTTTCAAACCAGTGTATTGTAGCTCACTGCAACGCTGTAGCCTACGCGAGACACTACACAAACATCTACACAGCTGTTTAGGAAGTCAAACGGCGACAGAACATGTTCGGCACTCCCCTTACTTAAATCAAAAGTCTATCTAACTACTAACCTGAACTTCATTGCCACAGCCTTAATTAATTTCAGCCTAAACCGTACAACGGAACGTTAAATCCAATTCAACCAACGCAATCGCTACCAAGACGAACACAGCAGTAGTCTAGTACTGACTGTAGTAGTACAATTTACCGGGGCAGCTTTTCCACACAGGGCTATATCGCATTTTGCGTTGTTACTGACAATGATCGCTACCAGTGAGCTTTTTATGAATGAGCGATTTTCCACTAAATAAATGTCAAGCTTTTTTACGTTTTGGGGAGCATATTTTCATTTAGCAGATGGTACTGTTTGAATCGCGATTTCATCTTCTACTGCCGGTAACGTCGTAGAATAATCTTCAAAGGGGGTTCTTTATTAATGAATGAATGCAATGAGTAGGCTAAATGCCTGAAAATATCACGAGAAGGGAAAAACTTAAAATGACGTTTAAGTCATAGAGATTAGGTTAATTTTTACACCGGTCTGCCAAATTTATTCATTTTGATTCAACGATGAGGAAGCCTCTTGCAGGGGAAATAAGAAGACATCTATTTCATTCTACACTTCACTCGTATTTTCAGTTGTAAATGAGCAGCAAAAAAAAAATGCTTTTAAATCTATGTAATCTTTTATAAATAATAAGTATGCATTTTTATATAAAATATACAGAAATATCAGTTGTAAAAATGTCATTCAAAAACGGACCCCTGTGCAACCAACGCAAGCAAGCACAGCACACCCTACAATTTCCCCAGAAATTGTACCCTCTCTAGTATGATATTGTACTTTTCTTGACTTCTTATTGGAACCTAAATGATCTCACTATACTCAACAGCCCCTTCCAACAAGAAAACTAAAATAAAAGGAGATTCAGCAGTTTTTTGATTTGACAGATACCAGCTCTTGACTGTACTCTGCTAGGTATGTACCTGGAAAGAAAGGAAGGAAGAGAAAAATCCTGCTCTATACAGGCATTCTGCTCTGTAGGATAAAAAGGGAGGACAGAAAGGAGGGAGTGGGTGGAGGAGTAAAGTCTGACTAGCTGTGGGCATCAGACAAGTTCCATCCCTTTTCCCTCCCCTTTCTCCTTTCACATCAATAATGGAGGTGTTTTTTCCCCCCTCAAGCTCCTGGCTATAGGTCTCCTTCCCGCCCCTTCCCACCTCTGTCTCTCTCTCTCTCTCTCTTTTTCGTTCCCTCTTTCCCTCTCTCTGTATCTCTATGCCCTCCAAACTCTATTTCTCCTTTCCCCATCAAACCTTTGCTATCCACCTTCTAAAAGTCGATGCTAATTGGCTTGGAGCCTGATGTACAGTATTTCTGTTGTGGTCATAGAAAACATGATTGACAGCTGTACTTTGATTTCACCTGTGGGCTCATGATGATGATGAGGAAGATGATAATGATAAGCAGTTGATTACTTCTCGTGGTGCTGGCATTGATGTGTATTATCATGGCAGCACACAGGAACTAAAATATTAGTTTGACTTTCCTGATAGCTGTGTTGATAGCTTCTGTGGACAGACAGTTCACCATCTGACCATCATTTTTTCTTAAGATATCTTTTCGCAAAGGCCCCCAAATGGGCATGCTTAAAGAATAGTGACTCATCAGTGTAGCTCCTGAACCATATCTTCAGTACCCACGTCCTCTGCCTGCACAACCCTCTACTACTTCTTGTGTTTATTAAAATATGAGACCAGAGGGCATGCAAAAACAAAAGTGGGTCAAGACTAATATGAAATGGGCACAAAGGTAGACAAAATAAGAGAGGGTGGAGGAGAAAGAGTGTTTCGAGTTAGGGATGGAGGGCGTGGTGTGGTGTGGATATGCCAAAACAATAATTAAATGGAATATGCAGGATGCCCTTGGGGGTAAACCAGAATAATCTCTTTGCATTTTAATAAAATGCTAGAAGGGTATGGGTGTCACTTTATTAATGAGTTATTTATGTTTGTAAAACATTTTAACCCTGACATTGCGACATACTTGGACAGACCTTTGCTAATACATGCAAATTGTGGCATCGGAGGGTGCATGAGGGGGGATCCGGTCATTCAAAGGCTTCTTCTTCTGGGCACATGAATTTAGCTGTATTTGATGAAGGTACCTCACACTTGAGCTTTTGGGGCTCTTTGCTTTTGGTAAATGTGGTTAATAAGCTTATAAACTGTATACTGGCTGCCTCTTTTCCTGGCCTTTCAGGTTCACAGGCTTGGACACACTTAATAAACGCTGCCACAAACACCATCAGCTCAACTCTCTTGAGGAATGTGTTTGCTGTGGAAGTTTACAAGGACAAAAGTCATAAAGATTTAGGATGGATCTTTTAAGCTTGCGCACCACATAAGTGCTCGCTCTGAGCGCATTAAGTCAGTTAGAGAGGTCTGGGAAGTATTGAGTGTCGTGCCAACATGGATTGTCGATGACACGCTGTAAACTCTGAGGACTCAGCCCCTCTCTCTTTATCATTTGATCTCTCTGTGTCTCTGTATGTGGACAAATATGTTTCAGGTGTTGGTCATCCAAGGTTCAAATTATGGGGGGATTGGGGGGTTTGACCCCCCTAATTAAGACGGCCCCTCCCCCAAAACAGGAAAAAACAACAACAGCGGAGTCATTTTTTTAAACATATTATTCTTACCTGTAATTGCAAACATTATGTGTTTATATGTCAGGAATAATCTTAAAATACTATTTCAGACACCCCCAAGTAGACCATACCATTTCTTAATCTTGACGTTAGTTAGGCTAAATGTCTTGCCTGCATCACTCTGCAGTAATTTTTTATGAAAGCCCCCCCCCTCACTACAACGGTAAACTGGAACTATGAAGACATTCATTTATTCAATAAAATGTTGGCGATACAGTGCACAATACAATTCAATAAACAACCCGCGAGTGACTATTGCACAATGCAGAAACTAATTGAATCATCTCGGTGCCCCTTCGTAACAAACTGCAAGGTAGCCTAGCTAGCTACAGTAATATCCCCCCAAAAATCGACTAATATATTTTGATCTACAGTATTTATATCACGATTCTATTTGCAACGGCAATTAGCTATACATTGTTCACATATGTTAATTGAAACATGCGTTACCTGAGCAAGATAGCCTCATTTGTGTCCAATTTCTTGTCACAATCTGTAAAGAGATTGTAAATGCCCTTATTTTGTGATGAACAATCAAATAAGTTCCTCTTTAAATTTTGATATTTTCGAACTTTTGATTTTAGAAACTCATGTTTGTGTTTTTTATAGATAGTTGCAGGACTCAACCTTAAAATGCAACATATTTATTATACATTTTAACAATACATTATTGAGCTAATTTCTGAGCTGAGAAATATTATTTCAGATGGTTTATTAGATTTATTTTCTTTAAAAAAGTCACCAGAACCAAGGTTTTCAGTACTTCTACATATTTTGTTTTAAGGGGAGTTCCCAAGAACCCCCCCTCACCCCAAAAGGAGCACAACCCTCACTAACCTTTCCCCCCACCGCTAACACATTTTCCAGAGGAAACATTCCAATATAATAGAAAGTTTACCCCCCCGATTCTCGATGGATAATTCACAAAGGTGGTCATCTGAAGCAGGGACTGACTCTGTGGTTGGGACTCCTCAAGTGGTCAACCTCTCTGCCTCCCACACCTCTGCAACGTGGTAGCCAAGTATGTGCTAAATGATTGACCACTCCTGACTGTAAAATGACTTTTGAGTGACCCAGTGTTGTTCATGATTGGTTTCTAGTTCTCCACACACCTGATAATTCAGTGAATTGATAGACTGTAAGCATGTATGGCTTTCATAACAATGAGTTGATCTACAATTTCCACTGAAACAAAATGAACAGCTGCATCTAGGAGATATTAGAAAAATCCCAAGGTAAATATTAGAGAAACTGTCTTTGATCAGATATGCTAATGTCCTAAGGTAGAGATAGCGAGCTATGCCTCACCAAAAAAAAAATCTCCAAAGAAACATCACGTTTATTTTTCTAGCCAAGGGCAGTGGGGGGTGGGGGTTTGGCGGGGCTTCGGGAAGTTTGGGGAGGTGTGTATGTGAATGCCTACCTTAAATCAGAGCTAAACCAGGCACCAGTTGCCACTGTCTGAATCGTTTTGTTTCACCAACAACAATGATAACCTTTGCATTCATTGGCTGTGGGCCTCGTCGGTTTCCCGGCCAACGTCCTCCCCCGTTTTAATTAACCCCGTAATTGTGTGGCCAGACTCTTTTCTCTGCTCATTATATCTAATCTTTTCTTTCAACCTGCTCTCCATCTCTCGCTCAATTACCCACGCACACTTAGACAGTGGGAGGCCGGGCAGACTGGAGACACGCGGCCAAATAAAAGTTTGGTGTTTGACAATAGATATCTGAATTTGACTTTGATACTTTGTCCTTCCTCTGTGTCTCTCACATCGAGGAACCTCTTTTCTCTGAATTGAACATAGAACATAGAAAAAACGGAGAACAAAACTTTTGAAAGAAAGAACACTTCTCTCCTTCCTTGCGGAATTCTAACACTTTTGAGTCTGAATGCATACACTACGCACAGAGAGATTCCTGCTGTTTGTTAAGGATGCTGTGTGTATAACAGTGCTGTGTGGAGACATAGCCAAGGTCACATCGGCCTGTCCCTGTAAGTGTTTCTATGTAGAAGAGCTGAGGTTTCATGCTGAGTGCACCGTGCTGTTTTCAAAGGCCCTGCGTTTAGCATACACCACATGAAATTTCTGTTCAGCCATTGTTCATGAAGACTCATGTTGCCTTTTTCTCTACTTCCTCCCATTCCATAATCTTTCGGATGAGGAAGGAACAAGGACATTGCTGGCAATGGGGAGTTACATCTGTTATTCACAGGAAGAGATGTATCCCACTACCATCAAAGACGGTTGTTTGTACTTTGTGATTGGAAGTGAATTAGAGAGGATGTATAGTATACAGTTTAATATATAGTTTGAGAGTTACTGTGCGCTTAGCTTCACAGGAAGCACAGGAAGCTGTTCTTGTGGTTGAGTCACGGAGGGGTTAAATGGAGATTTAAAGATGGACGTTAGCCGTTTACAGCACTGTTCTGTTTTAGGGGAGTCAGTTGGCTGAGTGGTTAGGGAATCGGGCTAGTAATCCGAAGGTTGCCAGTTCGATTCCCAGTCATGCCAACTGACGTTGTGTCCTTGGGCAAGGCACTTCACCCTACTTGCCTCGGGGGAATGTCCCTGTACTTACTGTAAGTCGCTCTGGATAAGAGCGTCTACTAAATGTAAAATGTAAATGTAGTGCTTTTGTGTACGTGGGTGTTCAGGTTAAAGGTGCCCCCTATGACAGACAAACGATGGGGAGACTGGGGGCGACGGGGGACGTGGTGGAAGGGGGGGTTAGATCGATATCTTCCAACATAGCTCTTCTTTGCAGGAGCACGATTGATTGACACTGGAGGGCAGAAGAGGAGGTGAGCAAAGAGATGTGACAGCATCTCTCAGCTCACATCTTTGAGATGTTGACAGAAGTCTTCTTATACTATAAAACTACATTTGCCGCCAATTCACACACCGACTATTGAGAATGGAACATGCTTTACGACACACAATTTAGTGATGTTAAACAAACTAAACATGCTGCACAATGTGTACAGTATTACACAAAAAAGTAACTTTTAAATACTATTTAATTACATTTAAATTACAATTTGCCTTAACCCTCTCATAAGAAGATCAATTTCCTGGACAGCTGAAAGGTTACAGTGTTCCATGTAGGAAAAAGAGCTTGGTACCCTTAATTATGACACCTCCATTGAGGTTCCCGGAGTGAGCATAAACTGCACAAAACACTTAAAGACTCAAATAATCTTCTCATGTTTGCCGTACACTCATGGGCGGTGCTAGGGAGGGGCTAGCAGGTGCTTCAGAACCCCCAAGAAAGACCAAATCACCCCGATAGCACCCCCAACAATAATTTCTGGAAAATCCGATTGGAGAATCGGATGTTAATTGTACGGAGTCTGACACGGAGCAGTCCGCTTATGCGTTTGCCGCGGATACAGAGACGGCAGCTAGCACAACTGCAGTTCCAATCAAATTAGCATCACAAGTGGCCAACTTTTGCTCATTTATTAATTGTATTTATATATAATATATATATAATTGCGCAGCTCCCCCTGTCAATGATCTAGCACCCCCTCAGCACCTGCATTAAAAACATTCTGGCGCCGCCCCTGCCTACACTAGAAATTAACAATGGTCACATACTATAGCTTTTGAATAAAATGAAATAAAAAGTCTTGTTGCAGTTCAACCACAAAAAGGAAACGTAATTATGTACTTAGGAGCCCTTGAGTATTTAATGGAGAACACAAACCTGTTGTTCTGCAGAATCACAGTGTTCCAAGCTTGGATAACCTTATTTGTCTCAACGTTTCTGCAATGGTATGTTACCAGATGTGCTAATATGACCAGAAAATGTAGGTAGAACTAAAGAAAAGCATGATATTGCTAGAGGGATAAAAAGAAATAGAGGGCTGGGTGGACAGGGAGTTATTTAATATTGTGCAGTTGTGTGTGGGTGACATCAGAGTGTGTGTTAATCCAGTTGTGTAGACCAGTGGGATATTCAGAGTCATACAGCTATAGGATTAACTTTGCACTTATTGACTCACTGACTGTCGCCCACTCATTAAACCCCTTGCAATCAGAAACATTGCGTGAGACACACAGACATTTCTAGACCCATACCAGACCTTCAAAGTCACTTCATCAACTTCTCCCTTTGCTGAATAAGACATAGTGTCTAATTCCAAGCATTGACCCCAATTTCCACACCAAGACACTCTGACCCTCTAACTATGCAGGAAACATTATTCCAGGACTACACTACAAAAAAGGTTCTAAAATGCTTCCTAGGTTGTTCCTGAGGGAGAAACCACTGGAAATAAACCTTTTGTTAATGATAGAACCATTTATGATTATAGGGTACAACTTTCTTTTCCTTAGAGCATAGCATTTCTAGATATAGAGTCCGTAGCCCCTTCCAGACAGCTCACACTGTGTGGGCTGCATGGGAGAGTCCCTTTGCATCGTTAAAAGACACTGCTTTAATAATTAATTGAGCCCATCAACTTCAAAGGGAGTGATCAATCGAGCGGGCAGCACTCTCCACCCTCTCTGAGGATGTTAGCAGGAACGGATCAGTGTTTCCTTCAGTAATGATTTACATTAAGTGCATCTGCCCAACTTAGAAGGTCTTTTGACACACAACCATGAGCCTAAAACAAGTCAGAGTCAAATCGCAATTACACGGGTGATTCATAGTGTATTCTGACATAATGCGATACCACATTTCAAAAGAGCGTTTGAAAGGGAAGTCCGTAAAGATGTAGACATCAGAAGGATCCCAATCAAATTTGATTTCTGCTAAATGTAAGTAGTGGCTGTTCTATGGATTTGTAAGTGGACACAAATATGTCTATAGATACATAGAAAGCTCAAGGAAAGTGTGTTTTATCAAAAAGTCCATGAATTTGTGGGTGTGAGAATGATGGTAACAATAACGATGAACTGTGATGACAGTAATGATGACGATGACAATGCTGATCAAAAGCCTGCGATTGGCTGTGTCAGTTTCAAAACCCTTTCACCTGGGGGTCACCGCCTGCGTTGTCTATCTCATTCCTTAGATCTCATCTCCAACATAAACAGGACAGCGGCCATATTTTTACCTTGCTCGCTAGGGAGGTTATGTCATCAATCTTGCAAGCCTCCTCCTCGGTTCTCCAAGATGCCCGGGGCTGCTTGGCCCACTCTTCTTCGCTCCTCTGCTGAGCATCGTTACTTATTGTCAATGTCTGTGTCTCTGCTTAAGGTAGGTTCTGTGGTTCTGATGTATGTGCAGGACTTATGCTAAATACTGCTGTCTGTGTCGTGTGTATTTTTGGAACATATGTTTTGTGTGTGTGCACTTTGTGCATGTATATTTCATTACGGAAAGCTTTAGCTTATCTTTTTCTTCTTTAGTGAATGTCCACATGTTCTCCAGTCTCTGGCACTAAAAAGCATAGCTATCTTTGTTAACTTTCTTCAAGTTTGAAGCAAGGTGAAAGCCTTAGGCTCATTAATCACTCATCCTGTGCATATAAAGGTTATGACAATGGAAACACCTTTACTGAAATACTTGAGTGAGATAGAAGAGGCAAGAGCAAAAGAGGAAGGAATTGTGAAAACAAGTATCAGTAGGAGGGAGAGATGGATGTTTCACACACACGCACGCACACACACACACACAGACTCTCACACACTCTCCCAGCCCAGGACCTATACCGTAGAATAGAACAATACCTCACACGAGTCAGTGTTCGAAGTCTTTAGACCAAAGAGAGATGCTCCTTCCCGTTAACCCCCCCCGGCTTCTGAGCTGAACCCTCTGTCTCACCGTAAGCGTTGAGTGCTTGGTGATGTTCCTCAGTCAGGTTGAGTCAACGCAGCAGTAAGACACAGTAGTATACTTAATCTGACGTTATCAAGAGAGATACAAAGAAACTTGCCCCCTGGCTATGTCCTTACACTAAAGATGATGTTTGTTCCAATTCTGGCCAATGGTAAGTACAAGTTTACTAAGTACTGACCTTGATTAAGCTAAATACAGTTGTTTTGGCATTCTCTTAAATTTGGATAAGATCAATTATATTTTTGTAAATAATATTTTACTATTTGGTGAGATGCCTTAATAAAAAAAAAGAAAGACACACACAATTCCAACTGCAGAAACTTAAGATGACTGAAAGTACAACCGCAAATGGTCTCAACCTCGAAAGTAAACAAACAACAAGACTACTACACCACGTCAGGCCCCATTAGGAGAGTGGGTGACCGCTGTGGTTGTCCCCTTTTACCTTAAGGAGCACACATTGATCCATGTCAAACCGCTGTCATCTCTTCTTAGAGTGACCGTCCTTGGACCATTGTATGTGTCCTGTCCTACTACAGGTGTCATTGGAACCACTACAGGAGACAGATCGGTTTGGCTGGGCAAGACGCTTCAATTAATTATTGTCAATGGATGCAAAGGGAATCTCATTACAACATTCTTCCTGCCTATTAAAAGAGAATACACGACGGACTTGCTTGTGTGGGAGGTGTTTGTTTGCATGTGTGTGTTTCACTGGCAGACAAAAGAGCAACAATTTAGGATTTCATCAATGAAGTTGGAATGAGAATGTCGCAGTTAATTGAAGTAGGGAACGAGGTCTTTGACTCGATGGTTGCCTCATGCATGTGGTGTCTATGTAGCCCTCAGACTGTGATCCTTAGGCGCAAGCTAATGACATGGGGAGTGATTTTTACACGTTCTAGGGGGATTTCAAAGTGTTGCATAACTCAGGAGTGTGTAATGCGCTGAGCCTTAGTCACCCTTGACCCTGTTTTGTGTTAAAAGCTTGAGCCGAAAACGACCTCGTCGGCTTAATCCTACCGCTTCATACACAGCGGACCGTGTTAATGCTTTGATGGAACACACACACACACATCCAAACACACACACATGCAGACACATACACACATACCCACATACACATGCAGACACGCACTAATACGCACGCACACACAAATGTGTGTCTGGTAAATCCCTGGGCAGATGAGTTTAATGTAGGATTTAAAGCGTTTTCACACAGTCTATCCTGGGCATGATCTGCTGCTCAATTAAGCTCTTCTGGCTTTATTAAAGTGGCTAATTCACCCCAGACCGGAGCAAGAACATTTTATGACTCCTACCCCTGACCATCCCTTCTGACCTTCTCAGAAAACATTCCTCTCAGTTGTTCAAGATGGGCTGTTTATCGTATTTAAAAAAATAAAATAATAATTCAATGGAGATTCTCCCTTTAAAAGGGCCTTAATGACTAGAGATGAATGGGTAAACTCTGTCTGTCTGTGGTCGTGGCCTCTATACATTACATCCAGACCAAGTGGTAGAGGTGGGGGTGAACCTGATAGATATTCACATTACAGTGACCTGGAGATAGCATTGTCCTTAACCTTCGCTTTCATCTGCATACGTTTTGGCATAATTCATCAACTGACTTAATTATCTGTCGAATCAAAGGTTAGAAGGTTGAAACCTTCCACATCGGTGTTAGAGAATAGTTGGTGTCTGTTTGTTGTTTATGTTGTTGTTGTGTGCGTGTGTGTGTGTGTGTGTGGGGGGGGGCAGAGGTTGGTAAAGGTTACACTGTGTCCTTTGTTCCCTCATCATCATAATCTTAAGCGAGTCAACGCTTCCCCGATCCCCCCTGAGTGCATTGGACCACTGCAGCAAGGGACAAATGTGTTTGCATTGATGTTGACACAACTCTTATCCAACATCAGATCCACAAAGCCCATTACAGATTATTTACAACAGAGAAATCAGCACTGTTCCACACGCAATTATAAAAAGCTGCTGAGAAGCACCCATCTGTAGCTCATCCACCATCAACTGTCTCTCTCTCTCTTTCCCTCTCAGCTACAATCTCTTTCACTCTCTAATCGCCCTATGTCCTTAGACAGTGAGATATTTCAGTAATGGTGAGACCCAATGACATGACACCTGGGTTAAAGAGAAAATGTTAGATGTGCTTTGCTGTTTCATTGTACAGTGTTGTCCAGTTGTAATGTTGATAGGCTTTAAAAAACATAATAGTTTTGCATGTTACAGACCATTGTAGAAACACCACTGTGCAAACACCACTGTACACTACGTAGAAACACCACCAACAAGGTTTCAGAATTGTTTATTGTGTAATGCAAGTTTTCCTTAATGGTCATTAAATATTTTACTGGTTTGCTCCTCCTGATCCCTTCACACTGGAACTTTCAATAGGCTACAACATTGCCAGTCATAATAGATTAGTTTTGATTTAACTTTATTTATTGGTAAATTCAGGTGTCACAGCTGTATAGGCCTACTTCACTACATTACAATTTATTTCATTATTCACGCTGTCTGCCATTTCATATACCCTCACATTCAGGGTTCTTAGCCAGCTGTCCTTACGAGTGTGTGTGTGTTTGTGTGTGTACAGTATGTGTTTGTGTGTGAGAGAGCTCTGGAGGTCACTGCACCTCCCTGTCCCCATCCAAACAACGCCCCTCCCCCCACCCCCTGCTGCTCTTCTTTCCTTTTAGTTCACTCATCTTTTGATTCCCCACACTGTTCCCTCTGTCCCAGATCCTCTCTCACCACCCTTTATATTACAGTACTCCTTTCCTCAACTCTTCTCTCCATTTCTATCCCTTTGTTACCCATTCTCTCCGCCCCTCCACTCTATAAAGTACAGCTGTGAATTGTATTTCTTTCCCTTCTTTCCCTCATTTCCTCTTCTCCTATCTGCTTCCCCCTCCTCTCTTTATCCCATGGGTCCCTGGAGGTGACAGGTAACGAATGAGGACACTCATTGTTACACCAGCGAGAGCAGGTCCATACATTTTTAATCCGCTCCAGCACTCTCCCTCCTGGTTCCTGACTAGTCTAGTCGCCTGCCTGTACCCTGGTCCCGCTTACCATCCTGTGCCTCCAACCCTTAAACAAGGCACTGCTCACACCCATCCCAGAGGGGTTCAACTGGGTCTCTTTGCCAGCCTGCCCTTGGATGGTTTGGGTGTGTGGCTGCTGGCTGGGATTTGTGCAGTTCTGTGTGTACTGTATATGTGTGTGTGTGAGGGGGATGGGGGGTGGTGGAGTTAGGGTGTGTGACTGCAGACACCTCTGCAGAGAAAATACGCTTAAGGGTTTCACAGCCAGTGACCTTCAGCTGTGAAAAAAATGCAGCCACACAGATAGAAAAAAACGCAGCCACACACAGATAGACACACATAGATATAACCACAGTACATATTCCTTCAAGGGATGTAACGATAAACTCAACTCACAATACAATTCACAATACTGGGTTCACAATACCAGTTTTTTTTACAAAATGAGAAAATCGAATTACTGTGTTTTTCAGAGGTGGGCAATAAACCATTCAAAACAACGATGCAAAACAGAGTATATTTTCTTCACAAAAGTGAAACTGTTTATTTTGTCTTAACAATCCAAAATGCTTTTTATACAAATTAACAAATCAAATAAATAAATGAATAAAACAAATAAAAAATGTTTTACCTGTGTTCCAAGCTTGGATTTTGCATAATCAATCTGGAAATCTTCATGTAGGAACTGACTCGCCAGATGGTTTATTGCACAAATCTATCTGGGAACGGACAGGCACATTCAAAAGATAGGCTACTTGGCAGGTGATTGAATGAACCATCTTTCAATAACCGTGTACCACTGACTCTGATTGATACGAACCATTGTGGTTTGGGCAAAAATGAATAACTTTGAGCTTCACAAAATAGATTATTGCGTGGTCCTAATCTCGTGAATTCAACTGTCTCGCAAGGTTAGCCACGTAGGGAATTCACAAAAACGTAGCTACTGCCATCGTAGCTAATTAGTATAATGTACAACCAGGGCTCTCAAGTTTTATAAAAAGTTTGGCATGAGATTATCAGACCTTATCAGACCATACCATCGTCTCATGTTTTAAGACGACATTTCATCGAGTGCAAATATAAACAACGCAATCAAACACTACCCAAAAAAGTGTACCCTACTGTGCAAAGACAAAGTGCAAAACATGACAATTCAAACCCTCCCTGCGCCTAAAACCCTCCAGGAAAGCGAGGAAAAACTCCCCAACAACAAAAAACTATTGAGAAAAATCCCAAAGAAGAAACCTCTGGAGGAGCCATTCGAGGAGGGATCCCCTCCTCCAGGGATGGTTGGGGGTGATGCAGGTCAGGCTCGGTGCCTGTGTGCTGGTTGTGCATTGTCTCTGTGCGTGTGGTGAGGGTCCTTGTGATAGGTGGAGGAGGTACTTTTTGGGGCCCAGGGAGAAGAGTCCCAGGTGCGGCAGCGGGTGTGGACACTGTTGTCGGGTGGGAACCGGTTCTTGGGGTGAAGGGTGCCACAGGAGGGGTGTGTGTCCGACTGGAAACCTGTGGGGATGATAGGGGAGAGGATGGAGAGGGGAGGAAAGGAGGAGGGTAAGTACGGGTACTTGGGAGGGGGGTGAGGGGGGTGAATGTGCGGTGTACTTCCTGTTTGTTTTGGTGGGTTTCTCCTCTCCAGACCCTCGTACAGGGGGCAGGTTTTGGTACCATCGGGTCTTTGGGCTTAGTGCCGGAACAGATGGTGTGGTGGTGGTGGTGATGGCCAGGATGGTGGGGGTGTTGGTGTCAATGATGGGGGCAATGAGGGTGTTGAACGGTCATGCTGTCAGGCATTCAAGAACATACAGCTGTGATGACCAGTGTAAATCTTTTTGTCTGTTGCTAATGCATTTGTGAATAATGTTTTTCAATACCTGCCTTTAGTAAAAGGCGAAATGCTTGTGCGTACTGAGGAGACGTGCGACGTATGTTAGCATGTCCAGTAATAGACGGCTTTGTCTTTGGTCTGTGTACACGCTTAAAGCATGATGGGAAGTAACAATTACAATTACGTAGAGCAAAACAGAATATTTCCGCAATGTAACATAAAATGTACGAGCCTCTGAGCCAGAGCCATGTCTCTTTACTTAATTGGGTGTGCTTGCCTTTGGCAAGGCTCAACCTATATTCTCTGTCATATTTTATTATTTATGATGTATAATTTTTGCCCTTAAAAATCCGTAAATGTTTGCACTACATAGACAATGTCGGTGTCAAAATGTACATTTTGGTCCCGATTGCATTGCATGTATCCTCTCAAACGTCCCATTTGACAGTTTAGGCATAAACATTTTTTTCTGTGGAGAAAAGTAAAGCTAACTGTGACTAACTAGCTAACCACAGTCACAAATGTTATGACGTCATTAACCCCCGCGCGATTCCACTCCCTATTAAGCCCCATTGTCCAGAATTTGGTTGCAGTTCCACCAGAGTTCCACTGGGGGTGATCGCCGGCATGAGGCAATGAGTGCAAAATGAATGGGAGTCTACTGAGCTAGACGGCTAAATTTGTCTTTTTCGCCTGATTGTTGTTGAAAAAATCTCAGATTTGATTGTAGTTTTTGAAAGTTCAACATGGACTATAGTCACAGTCCATGCTTTAGACCCGTTGACACAAAGAAACACCAGAGTTGAGTTTGACTGTCATCCACATACAAGCTCAAATGTATACATCAAGACAGATATGACCCTGAAACACATTTAGAAAGAATTTTCTGATTCACCACCAAACATCCAGTAGTAAGTATTGCTTTGATCGATTGATTATTTATTTTAAAGCTGCTGTACTGTAAAGTTATGTACTTTAGAAGTTAATTTTGCCTGTCTTCATGATGTACACTCCAATTCAATTTGAAGCCAATCTCAGCCCAGAGTACAAACACAAAAGCTTCATTACAGGCAGATCTGTGTTGAGAGCTAAATAAATGTCTTATTTTTTAAAAGGTGTATGTGAGGGGTGCAACTTATGTGTGCTTGCTAGAGGATGTGTGTATGTTTCTACATGTATGTGTTTCTGTACGTGAATGTGTGTGTGTGCACGAGGCGAGCGTGAACCAACTGAATTCAACACTGATCAAAGACACAGTGCATGCCAACCCAATGGAAGATCACCAAAAGTAATGTTGTAGGACTCTGGCTGCCATGGTCACATGACTGGATGTTTCTCTCCTCGCTCTGTTCATCTTTCCTTCTATTTATGTCTCTTTTTCCTTTCTCGTCACGAGAATTTACACAGTCTTTCTCCCCTGTGTGTGCTCTTGATTCACACACATACACATATGCACAGACACACAACTTGCAAATGAGTGCATATGCATTTACACTGACACACAAATGCACACTCCACAGACATGCATTGGAGTTGACTTCCAGACCTTTAGAGACACCCTTCCCTCCCCTCTCCAGCATTGCCCACCCAATAGTCCACGATGGTCTAATGCAGTCTTCTGGCACTAAGTTCCCCCTGTATGTGTGTTGCACTCTTTCCAGTTTGTGGAGAGGAACTGCTTTGATCTGGACCCTCCATGGAGTGTGTGTGTGTTGTGAGTCAGTGGTTTAGGCAGAGAGGCTTAGCAGTATGGCCTTGAGTATTTCTGATCCCAACTAGTGCATTTCTTTCTCTGTCTGTCTCCTCTCTGTCTGTTCTCATTGTCATGATTGTTGTTGGTATTATTTATTGATTCCTTCTCTAAAATCTTCCTGACCCCGGCACATTTTTCAACAAAGGTTTTCTTTTCACGTGGGGAGGTGTCTACATGTATTGACTGTATTCCACGTGGATAACGGGCCTTCTATAGTTCTGCCCTCAATCTCTTACAAGGCACTTTTGTCTCCCCTGCCCCTCTCTTTCCTCTATCAATCCTTCCTCTCTCTTGGTAATAGTTTGGGATGAAAGAGAATGCATGTTTCCATGCAGCTGAGCCCCCAATTGGCCCTTTTTCTTTCTTCTTCTTTTGTGGAGGGGCTTAGCGGTGGTTAGCACACGCTTAAGAAGACAAACGCAGCATGACGCCATAAGCAAGAGAGCGAGGGAAGGAAAGCGAGTGAGGGAAGGACAGAAAGAGAGACAGATGGGTAGAAAAAAATTAATAAAAGAGCAGGGGAAAAAGATGAATGATAAATGATGGCAGGCGCTTTCATATGAAAGTCAGCCAGTGAAATTGGAGCCCAGAAGAGGGCAGAACATGGGCCTTGGCACCAGCGGGAGCCATTAGTAGGTAGATCAGCTCTGCAGGAGTAGTCTGTTTTGATTCACCATCTGAGGATGCAGCACCCATGTCAGATGAGCGCTTGTATCATCAGTGGGATTGAAGTTCAAAGTGTATGTAACTTCTTGTCACATCCACTGATTGAAGCTTCAAGTGTGTGGTCCAGTACTGCAGCAGACAGCAATACAGGAGGACTTGACGAGACCAGTTGTGAAGTGTTTATATAATTTAGTTTGCAATAAAAAAATAAACAAAATAAACAAAACATCAGAGTTGCTCCTCCGGCCACTCTGCCACACATTGTGTTTCCCTAAACTTGCTTTGACAGCGAGGATTTATGTAAAGATCGCAGAAAACATGCAAACAAAACATTTTTTGGTATTGTTTGCTTGACTTGGCAAAAAAATACCAAACAAAAAAGTAACAAATGTGGAGCGAAAGTCCTTTTTAAAGACACTCCTGCATGAGACTGAAGAGAATGTAAAATATTTCAAAAGAGGGAGAGAGAGGGAAAGAGAGCATTGAAACTATGGAAACATTTGAAAGAGATACAGAACAAAAGAGGCAGTAAAAAATAAATGTTGATTGTTGAGAGCAATTTAATACGATTGATATTAATTCCTACTTTCTCTCCCCTGAATTTAATCAGCCTGTGGTGTTTTGGCCCCTGTGGGGACTGGCAGCCTTGTTACTATCCCTACTCACTCTCTCTCTGTGGGAGAAGATGAGGTGATGGTTACAAGCTTGACTGTGCAGGCTTATCACTGCATATTACACTACATTACATTACAGGCAGTTTACTGTTGCTCATTTGGCATTGAGCAAGCCCTCAGCTTGTTGTATGTTACCTGAAGAGCCATATGGTTTAGGTGATTTAATCTTTCGCAGTCAAGATGCACAAGTAGCTCTTCGGTGTAACAGTATAGGAACAAGTTTTTTTTTTATCTTAATATTTGATGTGTTCAAGTATATGTTTGATGATATGTCTCTTTAATTTTAAAATGTGGCTTGTGACTTCACACAACATCCCAAACAAAATCCAAATACTGATCGCAGAATCTTTCCCTTAACCGTTATCTTTTTACTAAATTACAAACATTAATTTGGCATTATGCCTGTGAATATTGGCTTCCACGGGGATTAACAGTACACATGTACAGGAACATTCTTGTGTAGATGTTTTATGCTGTACATTAGGTTGCGCATTTGTCCTGCTCTCCATGTATAATGTATGGGTTTTAATGGCTGTCTGATGAGCTTGTTAAGTCTTTCTTCCAAGGCATCCCAGTTTAATTTAATTTGGTGGGTGACTTGCGTCTGCTTTCTGTGCGCCATGTTTGCCATTGTTAAATACATTTCATGCCTAAAGAACCACTTCTGTGCCAGAGATAGCAAGAAGGCTATTATCCATCTACTGGTCATCAAGACATCATACAAAATCACAAAATAAGTCCCACTACGTAACGTGTGATGTATTACAAGCAAGTTGCTTTAAAAGTGCAGTGTACTTGGGTCCAGTATTGAAATTGTGTTCCACATTAGATTTGAAGTGCAAATCTACATTTTGTAATTTAGCAGACATTCTTATCCAAAGCGACTTACAGTAAGTACAGGGACATTCTCCCGATGCAAGTTGGGTGAAGTGCCTTGCCCAAGGACACAACTTCATTTTGCACGACCAGGAATCAAACCGGCAACCTTCTGATTAATAGCCTGATTCCCTAACCGCTCAGCCATCTGACCCTCCCAAATCTAATGTGGGACACACAAGTGGAAAGCCCATGCAGACCCAAAGACGATGTCCCTGGATGTTTTTCTACTGTAGTTGTGGGCAAGTCCACTTTGCTCCGTGCTCTGTAGATATTAGACATTATCTAACTATAGAAGCTGATGTCGAGAGAAAGTAGGTGAAAGCTTATTCGGGAAGTAATGAATCAATGGAGGAAAATGAAGGCTAAGCAGACGGAAAGCCTCTGGCCTTGCTCTGTGGAGAGTTACCTGGAAAGAGAAAGCCTGCATTATGAGCAGGTGTGTGGTTCCGTCTGTGTGTGAGTGTGTGTCCACGCACATGTGATGTGCTCAAAGGAACTACACTACTTTACAGTCTAATAGCTTGAGTCTGGTTTGATGGGTCGATATTTTCGAATACCCGCATACACACGCACCCACACACACGGCTGCTAGCTGTCTGCACTGTACCTCTCTTTACACATAGAAAAACTTGACTAATCCCAAATCCCCTGACACAGGATGTCATGATGGCAAATCAATAGACAGGTGTGGTTATCGATCCTACACTGTTACCTTGATAATCAGCATTTTAGTTTTATACAAACACTTTCCCTTTACTAGCATATATCGCTTGGTGAGTACTGATTTTAACAAGGTCATATTTCGTTAATCTCTCTGTATTTCACAATACATCGCCGTTTTTTGCCAGAATCCAGCCAGTATGAGACGACATGTCAAAGATTTAAATTGCTTTATTTCTGAGAAAGGTGTCCTGTCTGAAATACTGTTGTAAAAGCCAGTGCAGTGGAAGCCAGTCTAGGCTTGAAGCTCTTCTCTGCTTTTATCAGCTTTATTTAGAAAGAGGGAAAACATTAGTGACGCTTATGTAATCTAATCACATATTCCAAACTGTGGTCCCTTCTATCCCAGGCGTTCTCTTTCTCTCCCTTTCTTTCTTTCTTTATTTCTTTCCCTCATTCTTCATTCTTCTACATTCGCTAAGTCTGAAAATAAACTCTGTCCCTTTTATACATTTCAGTCTGTTCCTTCCATATCTGCATGTGCCTTTTGTAATCATCACTTTATACATATAGTTTGAGTGTGTTTGTGTGTTCGTGCTCCAAGCTGTGTTCCACCATGAATTGCCATACATGCTGATTTCAGACAGATTATTACCCTTTCAACATCCCCAAAACAGCAAGACTGTCAATGGTAGCATACAGTAGTTGTCCTTCATTTTTTCTGGCTTCAGATATAAAAGACCCACTGCATTGTACTGTGTGGTTCTCTCCCTTCACAGTAGAGAAATGAGTCTCTTCTAACTGCTGTCAGTTATTCTTAGTCCTGTGCTTCCTCTTTCATCCATTAATGTGAGAAAAGAAATGGTGAGAACAACATGACACCATGATGAGGCAGAGAAGAGGAGACGAGGTGGAGGAACATGGAGGTGAGAGGTCTTTTGTAAGACACTGCTGGCTACCATATTGTCTCGATCGATAGTCAGCCATAGGAAGTGCGCTGAGGTGAATTGAGTGGCCAGTAATGAGCCTTGCGAGTGTACAAGGTCTGTGAAATTAAACACATTGCTCACCTCATTCTATCTTACGCCATAGCATCTTTGTTGGTAATCATATCTGCGCTTGAACATCGATAGAAATTGCTAAGCTGGGAGGGCAAGACAATATTTCACAACTTTATTGCTTCTGTGTTCTTCCAGTATCTTGCCGAAGAACTGTTCTGTTCATAGGAGGCGTTTTTTCTTTCTAATGAGTTTGGCTCCTTGGGGTGTTTCTTCAACAAACACGTGGGAGATGGAGATTGGGATTGTTTCAATAGCAGGAAATGGTGAAGATGTTGCATGTTGGAGTAAAACCAGCAGCAGTTAGGGCATTACCCAAAGTCACAGCCCTGGTGAAAGTTGGTAGCTTATACTCTTATCAGTGGTATTAGTTGAAGGTGGTTTGGTGCTTATAGAATGGTTGTGTCCAAAAATACAAAGCACTATAGCAGACACCATAGTGATTTATTTAATCTATTTCACTGGGCTTAAGTATTAGTTTGAATGCTTAGTTGTAGAGCATTTGAATTTAGATGTCTTACTATTTTCAACACTCGGATAAAGCTTTTTTCGGTCACTTTCTATCTTCGTCCCTCCTTTCTTAAAATGGTTGCCGTTAAACAGTTGCTGAGTTACAGAAGTGGTTTGTGGGTAAATGGAAGGTGAGAGAACTAAATGGTAGACTTTGCCTCTTAATAAGGTGCAAATTTCAGGCCTCTGGCATGTGCAACGCAAATTGCTTTTTGACAGTATATTTAGGATGGTAATCGACTGTCATTTACAGCGGCCAATTTCCTCTGAATTGCTTTGCTCTCTCTCTCCTTCCTGTCTCATTCTCTCTCTCAGTCAATCCATACTTGTGTGTGTTTGGGCATAAGACTAATGTCCCTTTAGACTGTACTTGCAAATAAACAGTATGGTGGACATAATATAAAGATACATTACTCAAAGCTTAAATATTGTAATTTAAGAATATAATTGTATTTTCTTGAAAACTTTCAGAAAACATGTTTGACAGATTGTGTTACACATACATGAGCCGATAATGTGATGCATGGTCCGTAATAGAAAACCTTTTGCAGCAACTGGTAGCTATGTCTACGAAAGTCTGAGTGTGGTATTTGTATTGTGTAGTATAATGTGTGTGCACATTTGGTATGCCTGGGTGAGTCTGTATATGTCCCTCTTATCCACTTCACATTCTAATTGCCTTTCTTCTCATGAAAAAGTAATGGCTGTGCTTGTGTTTCTCCAAGTGGCCCCTTTCTCATCCTCTGCACTGTGGCCAGGGTGTCTGAAAGGCTACTTGTCCCAGAGCACTCTGAAAGGCGAGATGCCATCTAATTGCGTACACCATCTCCACAATAAAGGTCCAGGGTGCCTTAGATTGATGCCTCTGTATATTCCCTTGATGGGGTGTATTTTGTTGTGGGGCCAAGGTGTCCATGTGGAGACACTCAAGGTGTAGGAAAATTGATCCTTTCTTTGCACTTTTGAGAACTTGATATACCGTATTTGTTCGATTAAGTGGCCGCCCTCAAATAAACGCCACACCAAAAATGAAAATTGTGTAGTAAACGCCGCCCCAGAAATACGGTAGTAGCAGCATGTCATTTTAATGAACATTCTCTTGTGTTGCACTAGGGGCTGGCTAGCTAAATATGTTTGAAATATCACATCAACATACCTTACTTAATAAATAACTCTAGCTAGCCAGAGACTAGCTGTTAGTCGGAATTAGAAAGGAAGCTTACGAAACAATTGCCAGAAAACAAGCAGTCTAGCCAATTTCAAACGCCTGTCTAGATTATCTATTGAAATAACTGAGAGAGGCAGGTGCTCTTGCGTTAGCAAGCTAAACTAATTTAGTTTACATATACAGTAGGTAGGTCTAGGTGTTTTCGCTATCTAGCTGTTCTTGCATCCTTGCAAATCAGCATTAATAAAAAGCAGATGAGATAGAGCTAGCTAGTCTAGCTAACATTGACATTTGCTCATTGCTTAATCGGTGATTTAGAAGACCGTACTGTTCAAACTAGCTAAGAACATTTAATGTAGCTAACTACGAAGCTTGTCTAAAGACACGTTAGCATGCTAGCGCAGCTAGCCTAGAATACCATATTTCTGTAATAAACGCTGCACCAACAATTAATTCTAGGACCACAGTTCTAGGACCGCAGTTCTATCTGACAGCGCCACCTAGCTGCTGTACATTAAATTATAACAAGAAGAAGAAGAGATGTAACTTGTTTCATAACAAGATGGACAATAATCAGAGTGTAAGTACAGCCTGTTTAAGGAGAGCCTGTCCACTCCCTATTAAGCCCCATTGTACCGAATTTGGTTGCAGTTCCACCAGAGTTCCACTGGGGGTGATCACGATCATGTTTTTCCACACCAGTAGCTGAAGTTCATCCAGTTTGTTGCTCAGTGAACGCACGTTGGAGAGAAATATCCCCGGTAACGCTGTGCGTGCCCCACGCCGACGGAGTCGCACCAGAGCACCGGCTCGTTTGCCTCTCCTACGGCGCTTCGCTGCTAGGACAAAGCCGAGGGTGGCTTTGACTATAATTCCCACTAATTCCGCCGCTGGAAGCAGAAAAGTGGGAAATAAATCCACAGGAGTTGTAGTCCTGATGTTTAGAAGTACTTCTCTAGTTAGAGAACCCCGGAAATCTTGGCAGAACACTGAATTAACAGACAAAACAAGACAAAAAAGAGCGCACCTAACGACCGAGGCAGCCATCATCGGCGCCATCTAGTTCTTCACACCCCCCATTCTCCCCATATTAGACATTCTCTGGTAAGTAGCTAATTTGAATCACGTGTGGTTATAAAACAAGTCTGGTGTCTTGAATTGGACAATAAAGTTAACGTTAGCTAGCTAACTTCAACTTTGCTGTCGAAATCATTTCACGACACCGGAGTGGTTTTATACATAACCACACGTGATTCACATTAGCTACTTTTACCTATGAGCTACACTGATTCTCAAACATACAACTGTTAACAACCAAGTTGAAGACAGAAAGTACTGTTCGTGGGGAATACTGCTTTGGTCGCACTCTTTTTGGTCTTTTGGTGGTCGGGAAGATGTAGAAATCCTTAAAAATGTTGCTGTCAAGAGTGATTGATGGGGTGGAGGGAATGATGAAGAGTTTACATTTACATTTATTCATTTAGCAGACGCTTTTATCCAAAGCGACTTCCAAGAGAGAGCTTTACAAAGTGCATAGGTCACTGATCATAACAACAATTTCGCGAGTAGCCAAAACATGAAACACACATTGTGAACAACCAAAGTAAGTGCCAAAGGGAAGAACCATAAGAGCATGTAGTTAAACAAGTTACAATTAAACAACATGAACCGCTATAAGTGCAAGTGTACCTGTGGAAAAAAGCAAGCAACAGTAATAAAAACAATATATCACAGCGAGAACAAAAATATAAATCAGTTACCACTAACCACAAGAGCAACAAGTCTCTAAGCAAGAGTCATTGTGATCCTTGAGGAAACTAACATCGGGTCAAGCGAACCATTCCTAAGTACCGTTGTACTCCCGGAACAAGTGTGTCTTGAGCCTTTTCTTGAAGGTGGAGAGACAGTCAGTATCTCTAAGAGTTGGATGGAGCGATGCAGGTGTATTTGGTGGAGGGGTGGATGGATGTGATACTGCGATTGTTATTGTTTATTATTGTGTATATATATTTTAAATATATCCATATCTGAATAATCAAATTCCCCAGTTTTCCTGTTTCTTGCCTCTCTCAAACCATTGCCTATCTTACCAATAGCCTATCTTGTTGTGATCTAGTGACACGTACGCAATTGAATATTTCGTCATCCAATTCGCTAGGTGGCGCTGTCAGATAAAACGAGGGTCCTAGAACTGTGGTCCTGAAAATGCAGCTCTCCGGCTCTGCAGGTACATACTATTGGTTTCCATGGCAGCACTGCCTTTCAAATCCCTTTCAAAGAGACATTTTATGAATCCAGTTCATAAAATTTCAAAGGCAATTGAGAATAACTTTATGCACCTGTGGTGTGTTGCTGACCACTCTAGATTCAGATGAATACAGGAATAGTCTATTAAATAGTCTCATTCTCTGTAGGCTACTAAAATAGAACACTAAACCCTGATCAACGCCCAGGATCTGCTCCTCCTCACTGAGGCGCCACCAAGTCTTTCTCTGTCTCTAAGACAGGGCTCCAAACATCTCTGCCTGCTGGTCACTGACATGGAGTGTTGGCTACTATGGGGGGATGAGGGAAGATGGAGGGATAGGAGAGAGGGAGAGAGAGAAAGCTAAATTGTCTGGTATAAAGGCCTTTTCGTTTTTCCATCCTTAAGTCTCTTTCTCTCTTTTGCTCCCAATCTCCACTTTGGCCTCTCTTTCCGTCCCCCCTCCTTTTTCCTCCGGTCACCCCCTCCCTGCCTCCCATCTTCCCTTCTCTATTTCCCTCTCCCTATCCTCCCAGATAAGGCCTGCTCTGCTCCAGGCTGCTGAGCTGTTTAATTGGAACGAGAGAGTCTCCGGGCAGTGCCACTGAGCCTTGTGCTCACTACCAAAACATCTGCAGGCGCACGGAAAAACCACATGTACATATGCACCCTACTGCACACACACACACTATCTACAGCATACACACCCATCTTCTGTCACCCACAAATAAACATGACTGTACCCACTAGCTTTGAAGTGGAGTATGGCTTTTCCCTTTTTACAACAGGGCTATATTGATATTCATCTGCAGTACTATTTTAACCACCAAATACCAAAATACAAAATCTAGACAAGACATAGCTGACAATAATTTCCCCAAAAATATGGGATATTTCCATTGCTTTTTATAAATGTGTTCCCTCTTCCAGACAGTCTATAACCTAAGGATTTACCAAGAAAATCAAATGTCCTGTACAGCAAAACATCACTACAATCACCTTGTAGATCCAATACGCTGCTGCCCGGCTGGTGTTCAAGCCACGTGCGTCCTACCACCTAGCCTTAACCTTTCTCCGTCGCACCATTCACAGGCTTCTTGTTTTTAAGGTCTTGCTCCTCTCATCATGGTTCTTTTTTTGATTCAGTGCCACGATTATGACAACAGAGTCTCTACCTATTAAGAGACCCATCCCTTTATAGAACACTGTAGTTCCTCCTCCGCTGATCACTCCGTTTCACAATTTCATCTGAGATTTCTGAATATTACTTAACCTTACATTGTGTTTTGGTACATGTATGTGTGTGTAACAGACATAAGTTAACTTTCTTAGAAGCCGCTTTGGAAAAAATGTCTGTAAAAAAAGTACAATATGTACAGCAATAGACACTTTTGCTCAATTACAATTTTTGTTTGGAACCAAACATGAACATTGTTTGGTGAACATGTTTAATTTAACGATTGAAAACAGATGCATCATAGACCACTGTAGTATGTGTTGCCCGGGCAACAGAGGCTAATGTGGTGATGCTAATACTTCAGTGAAATAGTAGTCTACTGTTTCCGAAAGTAGATGTACTTCCTTAATAATATCAACTTATATTGTACATTACACATCACAATTGTGTGTCATATCACAAAGTAAAATGAGTAAATAGTTATCACCCTGGCCTCTTTTCTTGTGGCATTTCTGCAGCTGCCTTGCAGTAAAGCTATAGTAAGCCTAGCTATCCCCCAAGTTAACAGATGCGAAACGAATGTTCTGCCAAAGGTAGTCACGCGTGTTTTCGTGACGTTAGTGACGCAGTGACGTTAGTAACGTCAGTGACTGTGGCTAGCAAATTAGCCACCGTTAGCTTCACTTTTCGCCACAAAAACTTAACTTAAGCCTAAACCATGCAACGGAACGTAAATTCCAATAGAAGCAACTCAATCGCTACCAAGACGAAACTTTTGACACCTACGTTGTCTATGTAGGCCAAATATTGACTGAGTTTTAGGGGGGCAAAAAGAAAAAAAAATATATATATGTGAGAGAACAAAGGTTGTGCCCTTGCCGAAGGCAAAGCACACCCAACTAGAGAGGGTACAATTTCTGGGGAAATTGTAGGGTGTGCTTGCTTGCGTCGGTTGCACAGGGGTCCGTTTTTGAATGACATTTTTACAACTGATATTTCTGTATATTTTATATAAAAATGCATACTTATTATTTATAAAGATTATATAGATTTAAAAGCTCTTTTTTTTTGCTGCTCATTTACAACTGAAAATACGAGTGAAGTGTAGAATGAAATAGATGTCTTCTCATTTCCCCTGCAAGAGGCGGCCTCCTCGTTGAATCAAAACGAATACATTTGTCAGACCGGTGTAAAAATTGACCTAATCTCTATGACTTAAACGTCCTTTTAAGTTTTTCCCTTCTCATGATATTTTCAGGCATTTAGCCTACTCATTGCATTCATTCATTAATAAAGAACCCCCTTTGAAGATTATTCTACGACGTTACCCGGCAGTAGAAGATGGAATCGCGATTCAAACAGTACCATCTGCTAACTGAAAATATGGCCCCCAAAACGTAAATAAGCTTGACATTTATTTAGTGGAAAATCGCTCATTCATAAAAGCTCACTGGTAGCGATCATTGTCAGTAACAACGCAAAATGCGATATAGCCCTGTGTGGAGAAGCCCCGGTAAATTGTACTACTACGGTACAGTACTAGACTACTGCTGTGTTCGTCTTGGTAGCGATTGCGTTGGTTGAATTTGAATTAACGTTCCGTTGTACGGTTTAGGCTGAAATTAATTATTTTCATGAACAGATTGACAAAGTTTAGGCTGTGGCAATGAAGTTCAGGTTAGTAGTTAGACTTTTGATTTAAGTAAGGGGAGTGCCGAACATGTTCTGTCGCCGTTTTACTTCCTAAACAGCTGTGTAGATGTTTTTGTAGTGTCTCGCGTAGGCTACAACGTTGCAGTGAGCTACACTAGTTTGAAACCACGGGTAATGATAATTTCACCCACAAATCGTTTACTTGTAATCTAATGTCATAATAAATCCTACAACGAAAATGTATTTGTGAGGAATGTTTAATTTAACGATTGAAAACAGATGCATCATAGACCACTGTAGTATGTGTTGCCCGGGCAACAGAGGCTAATGTGGTGATGCTAATACTTCAGTGAAATAGTAGTCTACTGTTTCCGAAAGTAGATGTACTTCCTTAATAATATCAACTTATATTGTACATTACACATCACAATTGTGTGTCATATCACAAAGTAAAATGAGTAAATAGTTATCACCCTGGCCTCTTTTCTTGTGGCATTTCTGCAGCTGCCTTGCAGTAAAGCTATAGTAAGCCTAGCTATCCCCCAAGTTAACAGATGCGAAACGAATGTTCTGCCAAAGGTAGTCACGCGTGTTTTCGTGACGCAGTGACGTTAGTAACGTCAGTGACTGTGGCTAGCAAATTAGCCACCGTTAGCTTCACTTTTCGCCACAAAAACTTAACTTAAGCCTAAACCATGCAACGGAACGTAAATTCCAATAGAAGCAACTCAATCGCTACCAAGACGAAACTTTTGACACCTAAGTTGTCTATGTAGGCCAAATATTGACTGAGTTTTAGGGGGGCAAAAAGAAAAAAAGAAAAAAAAATATATATATGTGAGAGAACAAAGGGTGTGCCCTTGCCGAAGGCAAAGCACACCCAACTAGAGAGGGTACAATTTCTGGGGAAATTGTAGGGTGTGCTTGCTTGCGTCGGTTGCACAGGGGTCCGTTTTTGAATGACATTTTTACAACTGATATTTCTGTATATTTTATATAAAAATGCATACTTATTATTTATAAAGATGACATAGATTTAAAAGCATTTTTTTTTTGCAGCTCATTTACAACTGAAAATACGAGTGAAGTGTAGAATGAAATAGATGTCTTCTCATTTCCCCTGCAAGAGGCAGCCTCATCGTTGAAACAAAACGAATAAATTAGGCAGACCGGTGTAAAAATTGACCTAATCTCTATGACTTAAACGTCATTTTAAGTTTTTCCCTTCTCATGATATTTTCAGGCATTTAGCCTACTCATTGCATTCATTCATTAATAAAGAACCCCCTTTGAAGATTATTCTACGACGTTACCCGGCAGTAGAAGATGGAATCGCGATTCAAACAGTACCATCTGCTAACTGAAAATATGCCCCCCAAAACGTAAATAAGCTTGACATTTATTTAGTGGAAAATCGCTCATTCATAAAAAGCTCAGTGGTAGCGATCATTGTCAGTAACAACGCAAAATGCGATATAGCCCTGTGTGGAGAAGCTGCCCCGGTAAATTGTACTACTACGGTACAGTACTAGACTACTGCTGTGTTCGTCTTGGTAGCGATTGCGTTGGTTGAATTGGATTTAACGTTCCGTTGTGCGGTTTAAGCTGAAATTAATTATTTTCATGAACAGATTGACAACGTTTAGGCTGTGGCAATGAAGTTCAGGTTAGTAGTTAGATAGACTTTTGATTTAAGTAAGGGGAGTGCCGAACATGTTCTGTCGCCGTTTGACTTCCTAAACAGCTGTGTACTGTAGATGTTTTTGTAGTGTGTCTCGCGTAAGCTACAGCGTTGCAGTGAGCTACACTGGTTTGAAACCACAGGTAATGGTAATTTCACCAACAAATCGTTTTCTAATGTCAGAATAAATCCTACAACGAAAATGTATATGTGAGGAATGTTTATGTTAACGATTGAAAACAGATAACGCTACATCATAGACCACTGTAGTATGTGTTGCCCGGGCAACACAGGCTAATGTCATGATGCTAATACTTCAGTGAAATAGTAGACTACTGTTTCCGAAAGTAGATGTACTTCCTTAATAATATCAGCTTATATTGTACATTACACATCACAATTGTGTGTCATATCACAAAGTAAAATGAGTAAATAGTTATCACCCTGGCCTCTTTTCTTGTGGCGTTTCTGCAGCTGCCTTGCAGTAAAGCTATAGTTAGCCTAGCTATCCCCCAAGTTAACAGATGCTAAACGAATGTTCTGGCAAAGGTAGTCACGCGTGTTTTCGTGACGTTAGTAACGTCAGTGACTGTGGCTAGCAAATTAGCCACCGTTAGCTTCATTTTTCGCCACAAAAACTTAACTTAAGCTTAAACCATGCAACGGAAAGTAAATTCCAATAGAAGCAACTCAATCGCTACCAAGACGAAACTTTTGACACCTACGTTGTCTATGTAGGCCAAATATTGACTGAGTTTTAGGGGGGCAAAAATTAAAAAAAAGAATAATAATAATATATATGTGAGAGAACAAAGGTTGTGCTCTCGCCGAAGGCTTGAGCACACCCAATTACACATGTAAACGGAGTAATTGTATTATTGGTATAAACCGACAATTGCTAGTAATCGGGTTTCTCATGGTCAAGTAAACGTACCAATCACCTGTGTGAGTGGTGCGTGTCTGTCGTTACGGTGATGGTGCAGCTATGATTGGTAACGCGCTGAGGGCAGAGAATAAGAGAAATGTAGCTAGAATCCACACCTCAAACAAGATAACCTAGACGCAAAACTGTACGTCCAATCCAAAATATAAGGATATTTTCAGAGACCCTGAATGTATGCTGAAGTAGTTACGTTTGAAAGAGGAGGAAGCTTTTTAATGATTTGAAAGGATTTACCATTACTTTTAATGGAAGAATAATTTGCACAAAAACCTTAATGTCTTAAAAAGTATAAAAGTGAGAAATACCAAAAGTCATAGCCAACATCTCCTGAAGGAGCTGAACGTTTTGATACAAAAATTGTAGGAATCGGTGAAAGTATGCAGAACTAGTTAAAGGCCAAAAAACGGCGGAAGAACTAAGAAGTTGATATAATAATAATAATAAAGAGAAACAGGAAAATAATAGTGAGAATGCTTCTCACAATAAATATATACATGTGAGAGAACAAAGGTTGTGCTCTCGCCGAAGGCTTGAGCACACCCAATAATATATATGTGAGAGAACAAAGGTTGTGCCCTTGCCTCTGTCATCAAGTACTTGTTCTACACGCATCATCTGTTCTAGTCACTTATTCACGTCATAAAAGCAATTTCTCTTAAACAAATTGCCAATGCTCTGGTACATTCATGCAAATGATTACGTAGCCTAAGGTGTGTTTGCTATGCTGATATTTAGGATTATTTCGTCAGGAGGAACCCTATTGTAATTGTTGGTATTATTAGGGTTCCGCCGGTAGGAGAAAACCTATAGTTTTTGTTAGTATTCTTATTATAATTTTTCCTCTTCTCCGCTAAATGGCTCAATAGCTCAAAAAGTCCTCGGCCCAATGATACAACAGGTCACTCACTACTCCCAGATGGCTAGTGGCCCATGTACGCCCATAGGTGGCGCTATAAGCCACGCCCAAAGTCTACGTGATTTCCCCAGCACCCCATTACTCCAAAATGCCTGAAAATTGGTATACGTGCCTTTTTTCTCATGGGGAACAAAAATGCCTCAAGGACCCATGATGGATTTTCCTGTACAGCGACAATTTTCAAAAACCTTCAAAATCGATCTCCTAAACAAAAGGTCAAATTTACTTGAAATTTTGTACAGGTATCATTGACGTTTTTAAAAACGTTACTGAAGACAGTTGAATCAAATACAAAATGGCTGTAAGGGGTGTATTTATGTAAATGTCCACATTGCCTCAATATGTTTGTGTCACTAAATCAAATGTCATTTTGAATGATGGTTTTTCAAACCTAATAGGCTTTAAGGTGTACAGCATAATTTTACAATGCTGTAAAACAGTCTTGCATTTTCTGTATCGCCTTCTCATAACGAACATTATTCCTGTCGCTATGTCCCTGATTTAAGAAACCGACCAAGGAGGCTGAAGTGGTAGGAATATTGCCCATGTCCGTGATGAGCGCTGGTGATTATAATGTCATAGTTGATTTTGGAGTTTTGAGTTTGGTGCACATTTGCAATGTGCAGGTAGTTTTGACAACCGTAAACACATTAATGTATGTAACAAAATGTACTGATCTATGCTGAAGGTAGAAACAAGATAAGATGCCTGTTGGCTCACTATATCCTTATTGTTTCGGCTCAAAACCGAACCAAAGCAAGCAAAACCGGCAGAAAAAATATATTTTTACGTGTAAATGCTTATCCAAACAACGTCAATCGCGGCACTGCACTACCTTGAATAATAAAAATGAAACCTGTGAAATATGAACTTTGCAGAATGCCCGGTTCTCGAGATACTTGTTGGAAATTAAACCCATTCTAATTTGTACATACAAGATACACAGAGATTCCTGGCATTATTAGAGAGATAAATGGCAGTTTTAATATCCCAAACTTATGTTCCCTATTTATTTTATTTACTGCTTTTTGGGCGAATAATTTTGGCTGAAGACCAGTTAGTAAAAATAATAATAAAGAAAATGGAAAAACTACCACCTCATAATTTTTGCTTGCATCAATGATGGCATGGCATGATGCCAATTATTAAGCCAGGAGCATGGTGAGCCACTCTATTGCGCAAGACCGGACAAGCCGGAAGTTCAACATGGCCCTGACCATATCTATTTTTTACAAGCTTCAATAAACCACTGGACTGCCATAGAAACTGGGACCCCTTCTTTATACACCTGCTTGGTCTACTTAATAATAGGTCTATGATTTGTGCTTGTTCATTATTGTGTTAACATAAAAAGTATTACCTGTATGCCTTGAAAAATAAGTCATTGTCTCTTTTTCTCTCTCTTACTAGCTTTAAAAAATGTATACCTACAACTTCCCATTCGCTTTCCATCTTGCTCTTTTCACTGTCGGCCATTTTCTTGTCTTTATCCATGAATCGCTGATGTCTTGATGAGGCTCTCTCTCACAGTGGGAGGTCTGTCTCTCTGTGTCCTCACTCATCAACCTCTCCCTCTCGTGTGTGTGCGTGTGTGTGCGTGTCTGCCTAAGTGTCCATCTGTGTGTGTGATCGAAAGCCTACGTATGTGTCCTTGGAGGCCGGCTGGCAGGAGCATTTAACAGTGCATTGATCACCACTGATATAGCCTCTCCCATATTGGATCCCTTGGTGAAGTGGGTTCCAAATTCAGCCATGAAACTTCGATTGATTGGTTGACAGCGAGAGGCGAGGTCACCCAACCCTGCTGCGACTTGTTACTGCAGAACTAAGTGATAGGCTGGATGTGGATTAGCCCCAAGTGGGGATGGAGGGAGAGAGAAAGAGAGAGGGATAGGTTTGAGGTAATGAGAACATAACAAAGCGTTTAGTCGGTGTATGCTGCGGTATTGATGAGCTTGAGGGATCTGATCCAGGTTTTGCATGCCTATTTCTTGCTCTTCCTATTGGACACACTGATATACACATGATTGCCTTGATGCTTGCACATGCACACAGAATTTTGGTCTTTCTCTCAGACAATGTTATCTATCCCTGAAACGTGGCAATCCCTGATAGTTATGGGGTTGAGCCTGTCATTGTGTTGTGTAAAGCTGTGTTCTAACATGGAGCAAAATTCTTGATCCAAACTATTAGCATCTCCTCATCAGAGCAAAATGGTGATAGTGCAACCATTATGGGCTTACTGTAGAGCCAGCACGTCTGATCAAAGGCACCGTAGCCTGATCCAACAAGAGCTGCCAAGAGTAAAAAGGCCTCAATCAGGCTCTGTTTTAACGTATGCCTGAGACACGGAACCATTGGTGCTGGTGTTGCCAACTGTTTCAATTGAGGGCACAGGCTCATTATTTTTTGGTCACAACCATTTTTCCCTGCTGTGGAGGGCGTAATAAGTTCGATGGACCCGGCTTCAAAAATTACAGTGTGTTGAGTGTTATATTGGCAGCCAGACATTGAAACCTAATGCAGGTGTGCTAACGTATTTTATTTGCAAAAAGTTTAGGGACCAAGACAGATCGTGTTTGGGGCTAGAAGGGGTTAGAAGACTTGACAAGGCAATTGTGAATTTCTGGCCAATTGCACATAGCTGTTGAATAAAATCCTGAAAATCAAAACACACAATTTTTACCCAAAGTTAAAACATCTTGAACAATGAATGCTACTTCTTTGCCCAAGGCTTGTAAATACAAATGTTTGGATTTCAGTCTGGAAACATTCATAGGTAGTGCTTGTTTTTTTTTCTTTGCCCTCAACTTCCTCCTCCTCTCATCTCTCTCCCCCCCACCCCGTCCGTCTCTCCAACCTGAGGAACATTAGATGTGCCTTGGCATGGACCTTGGTTAATTAGTGAACAGCGGCTGCTGCAGCTTCGGCAAACTCACTCTGACGGATGAGTCCAAGCCATGCCTCTCAGGAGTCTAGATTTATATGTGTCTAGATTTTGTGTCTGTGATCGTGGGTGTGTGTGTATGTGTTTTCAGCAGAGCATGAGAGAAAAAAACATTGATAGAAACCACCATCTATTTTAATAGTTTTAACAAGGACTGACACAGCCACACACGCACACGTAACGCCATTTTTGTCTCTTCACATTTTTCCAACATTACATAAATTTGGCTTTCCCCCCTTTTCTCAACAAAAAGGTTGATACTCTCAACCAAGTTTTCTTTTTCAGCTCAGCACCCAAGTCACCACTAAGAGAAGGTCTACAGCAATCTACACATGCTGTCACCCCTCTGACCCCATTCTCGGCCGAGTGGCGCTCTGGAAACCGGCCCGCTAT
Source organism: Osmerus mordax (assembly GCF_038355195.1). Classification (NCBI taxonomy): domain Eukaryota; kingdom Metazoa; phylum Chordata; class Actinopteri; order Osmeriformes; family Osmeridae; genus Osmerus; species Osmerus mordax. Next base: position 9,225,266 of record NC_090072.1, on the reverse strand, counting down.
GCTACCATGCTGACGTGTGCAATGCCGCATAAATGACCTCTGACCCTATTACGCTCACATAGTTGCGTAAAAAATCTAGACAGAATATGAGGAAAAAACTATTTCTGGTACACACGCACTCTACTGTAAACATACGCACACACATACACAGAAGATACCCAGTTCTCATCCTTGGTTGTTCCCCTCCTGTGTGAGGATTTAAAGGCACAAGAAGGTGTTTCATGCTCCTCTTGCAGAGTTAATCCCCTTTCAGACCCTCTCCAATACCCCCAAGGAATTTCTCACCTGTTGTTTCTCACCTGTTGTGACTTCTATCTTGACTATTTTACAGTCTCCTATCTCCACATCATGAAGGTGTCGGGCCTCAGCACAGCAGTAGTGAAATGTTGAAGTTGGTTCAAGGTTCCCTGTCTCTGTGTGGTTACGACTGTGCTATGATTTGTGGTTCATAAGTGGTTAGCTTGTTGTCACAGGGTGTTTTGGCTCTTTTAAATATATATTTGCTGTTGTTGCTCCAAACAGATGCTCCCCCTCACACACAAAAACATTTCCATAACCACTAATTATTTGAATGTTATGGTAAACCACAAATTTCACTAAAATAAATGTATAATTGAAGTTATATAAAAGGCAAAGTTTTTTAACAGGCAGGCCAGTCTGTTTGGGGTCTTGAGGGCTGACAAACTGCCGTATTAGCTATCTTAGTTCTACAAAAGGTTATGGTATCCATAACATTCTTGGTGTTGAAAATGAATGGTGGGGTGGAGCAGATGACACTGCACTCGACTAACTTGCTAACTAGCAGACAGAAAGAAAGTGAATATCAATGTACGCATTCAGCTATATTTAAATAATTTAGGGATGACAAAAAAAAGCTGTCTCTGCCATTCTTAGATGGGCCTTTCATATTGAGTTACTAATTGATCTGAAGTTATACAGCAAATTGTTGGGCCATTTGATAAGAAATATGGAAATGTACAACACACATTTTGTCTGTTTAACTAGAGAAATAGGGAGGTTGACAAGAGAACAGACATTCTGTCTAAGTACAACTAGCAACCAGTGTAGTGGCCAATTGCATTAGTGGTGTTGGGTTTTCAGGCATTGTTTAGAGAATGAGACATCTGGTAAATTTGTGTGCGAAATGTGTGTGCGATACAAAAAACTGTAATTCAGTATATCACTATTGTTAATGATATGTAAGCCATAAACTGTACAAAATAATTCTACGCTCCTATCATAAGTTTACAAACTGAGGTGTTTGTGAACGTTACCCACTAGCTGGCATTCTAAAGAGAGTGAGAGCTGCACTGTACAATCATCATCAACTAGGGTTATCAACTTACTGACATCTTAATCACTGACTGCATCATGGGCACAGGCACAGGCAGGCACTGCACTAGTACTAGATAATAAACACAAAATACTTATGGCTATGAGAAGGCTGTATTACATGTATTTTTGCTCATCTGGGACGCAGATATAGTATGATACACACCACAAATCTTTCCAACCCACACAACGTTTTCATCCTGCAGTTACGATCACATCTAGCATTTATTGCATTCTCTAATAATCACAGCTCATGCGAAGGGAGGAATGTTGTTTTGTGTGAGATACTGAGTTTGAGATCAGATGCCATAATTCATTTGACTTCTCTTATCTCTCAGTGCATGTACCCTGGTTCTCTTCCTACTCCTTTGCTGGAGACAGCCCTGCATTCTCTTGGCAGAGTCTCTTATTAGACATCTCAGCTCCATAATCTCCACTGGAAAATGTCTATATCTATCAATACTGCTTTGATCTAGGAGTTTTATTATGCAGGGCTTAATTTATGTTGTGTGTGTGCATGTGTCTGCATGTGTGTAAACATGTGTGCGTGCATAGGCAGCAGATCTTATGCAAACACACAGTGGCGGCTCCATCAGTCAGTGACCAAAATAAATTGTTGCTCTCTCTCCTCGAGGCATGACATGCTCGCCAATGTGAACATTGCTTTAAGAAAAACTGCCCCAATCTCTCTGTCTCTCTCTCCCTCTCTCTCATCATTATGGTGTTGCCTCATTCCTCTCTCTTGCTCTGTCATATTGTAAGTTTCTCTCTTTAACTGTCGTCCTTCCTCCTTTCCTTCTTCCCTAGGGCAGTCATGTTGTCAGTTTGTCAAGTAAAAGTCAGCGACTGAAGTGTGTGCTAGCATGACGGAGGGGGAGGGGGGAGCAGAGGTTTAATTGTAAACTGTCGGCGATGGAAATTAAATCTCACTTGATAAGTAATGGGAAAGTATTAGGGCAGGGCTAGGGGTCAAGAGTGTCTATCCTGGCAACCGTTGACTCCAAAGCACCCTGCTTAAAATTAGATTGAATATAATGATGTGTGTGTGCATCTGTGTGTATGCGTGTGCAGGAATGGAAAGTAACTAACTCCATCTATTGGAGATGTAATTTCATTTTTACTGAAGTATGTCTGTAGATAGCTTTGCTATGTTTAGAAAGCCATCTATGAAAGTTAAACTTGTATTTGCTTAATGGAGACTGAAATGTTTACTTATTTTGTCTAGATCAGGCCAGTCAAACTTTATACAATGGGTGACTAAATCAACATGGAAATCTGACTTGGGTTGAGTCCTGTTTCATTCAAGTTAAATAACAGTTGACACTTCTTCACAAAATATCACTAAGCACCAACATTGTGGATTATCAGTCTCTCTTCGTCTTCATCTGTATTAAAGGATCCAGGTTAAGGTAGCTGGCCAGCATTTTTTCCCTCAATTGTGCCACAATCTGATATCAGTATTTGCAGTTGAATAAGAACATTGCTTTTTGTAAGTCATCCAACAAATGCAATGTGTTACTCCTAGGCTGGCTGTCGCTCAATTATAAAGTCTCCCGTCTGCTGGTGAACCAGTATTCCTACAGCAAGGAAACAAATCAAAGGGGTGATGTCAGCAGCTAGCCTAGCTATTGTTACACTACTAGCAGTTATATACAAATATCTAGCCTTAAACCTCTCTGTGTCAAACCATTCATTGATGACCACATCTGAATCTATAGCCTCTTTGTTTGCGCCATTTTTATTGTTTCCCAATTATCAGTATACCCTTGATGGATGTAGGATTTTAAATGTAATTCTCTTAACAAACACAATCTCTTTAACATGTTATACTGTTCTTAAAAACTTCACTTTACATATTGCTTCATACTTTAAATATTATACTAAAAATCATGTTGTCTTTCTTCCATTATTTAGTGATTTAGCACTTTTTTTCATTTAGCAGACACAAATGACAAATACTCCACTTAAGCAGGATTTTTCAGTGCTCTCTCCTCCTCAGTGCTTGTGAGCACTTGCTAGTACACTATGTGTGTGTATGTGCAGCCATGTTATGAGCAATGAGAACATAAACCTAAACAAAAACATGCCCTCTATATGGTGTGCGATGGGCCCCCCGCAGAGATGATTTAGCCAATGACTTGTTGCTTAGGGATGGAAAGAAAAAAAATGGATTCAAGCTGTCCATACTGGCCTTGCTGATCCTGTTCTGGTGGAATCAAACCTGAGCTTCTGAGATAAAGCAAAGGCTTCTTGCTACCTATGTGCATCCAAATGAACACAAATAAGCATTGCAAAGCATAAACCTTTTCTTAAAATGTATTGCACACATTCATTAGCACACACGGCTCTGCTTAAAGATAATTTAAATACATACAATAACTAAAAATTAAGCACATAATTGACTAAACTATATGGCAAGATGCATTTGCTACCAAACTAAGCCAGAAATAATCTCTATTTTTACTTTGTCTCATAGACTTAAATTGAATATTTGTAATGATTTGTTGATGTTGAAGGCATGTTAATGATGAACTTGTAACTTAATGAGATATTCTTTTTCTTTCAGTACTCTGGCAGGAAAATGATGGGAGCAGGACCTTTGTAATCACCTTGGACCGGAGCCTTCAGAACAGGAAGGTTTTTTTTTTTTACAAAATCATGACCACACTCTGACAGCTCTTCTGTGCTCTCTTTCATCCTCTCCTCCTTACCCATTCTCCCCTAAAACAAACAAGACTGAAAGGATCTACTCAGAACTGTTGTTGAATCCAGTTTCTGGAAAAGCTTTATGCAGATTCTTAGGACTACAGTTCTTTTCGGGCCTATGATTGACCAAAGGCTTTTTTTGAACAAAAAGCTGATATAGAATTATCGCATAGCTCCCCTCTCTCTTCCCTCCCATCATAATTTTCCTTCCTTGAAGTCCCAAAGGCACCAACCAATGGAGAGACGGAGAAGGGAGTCAGGATAAAGCAGAGAAATAGAGTGCCGGAGGAAGTAAAAATCTGCTGATTCGTCAGGCTTTGGAATTGGGTCCTGTGAGGTTTGATTCACTCACGGTCCCCCAGCCTGGGAGAACTCCTATCCCAGCACAGACAGACATAATAATAATCTCTATTTACGTTTGAAAAAACAACAAAGAACCTAAAAAAAGATAAGTTTGGCAAGGCCACATATTTGCCATTTAGATTTCGGCCATTTTTTACTTGGTTACAAAAGAAAAACTAAATATGACAAGAGGGTTGAGTTTTCCATGTTGGCCCTTGTGGTCGTTGATGTTGTTCAGCCTGCTAGCCACGGTGAGGTCACTGGAGTTTGGAGGTGCTCCCGGCCAGTGGGCACGCTATGGGCGTTGGGAGGCAGGCTCAGTGGGTGAGCTGAGCTTCAGTTTGAAAACCAATATCAGCAAAGCCCTGGTTCTCTATCTAGATGATGGTGGGAACTGTGACTTCATGGAGCTCCTGATTGCCAGTGGACGCCTCCAGCTCCGCTTTGCCATTCATTGCGCAGAGCCGGCAACCTTACACATGGAGACACGGGTCAACGATGACCGCTGGCATATGGTCCTCCTTACCCGCAACTTCCGCGAGACCCTTTTGATGGTGGATGGTGAGACTAAGGTGGCAGAAGTCAAGTCCAAGAGGAAGGAGATGGCTGTGGTCAGCGACCTTTTTGTCGGAGGGATTCCTCCAGACGTGCGTCTGTCAGCGTTGACCTCCAGCACAGTCAAATACGAGCCCCCTTTTCAAGGCCTGATCTCCAACCTGAAAGTGGGCGAGATGCCTCCAACCCTGCTCAACAGCCAGGGTATCCAGAGTGACCTGGAGTACCTGTGCACCAAGCAAAACCCATGCCTCAACGGAGGGTTCTGCTCTATCCAGTATGGAGAAGTCCACTGCGACTGCACACACACACGCTTCAAGGGGAAGTACTGCAAGGAAGGTAAGATGGGAAATCTTTTGTCCAGTGACTTGTGAGATTGTACTGTAAATGTACAAAATCTGATAATAGCAAAACGTGATAAATAATAGTCACTTTAACCCTTTGATACACAACATGGGTCCAAAGTGACCCGATGGAGTTTTCTATATCTTTGCATTTTTTTCAGTATTCCAGGTATTCCTCAATTAACTTTATAGTCATCACAAGTCCTTATTTTCATTTTTTCTTTCTTTCTTTTTGAATAAAAATCATTTTTGTATCACTACCCCTCTAATGCACAACTTGGGTGTAAAAGGACCCACATTCATTACCTATGATATTTCATATGTGTTTCTTCGGTGGCTTTATACATTGGATTTTGCAATTGGATCCAAAAACTCTCCCGCAAGGCCACATCTAGGCTCTTGTCCTCCCCTGCAAGGAGGGTCAAACTGAAAGAGGCCATGAATTCCTGTTTGTCAATGCTTCTCCACTCTTTCCCTTTTGCTGCTGCTGCTCTTCATCCCTAAGTTGTTGCATTTCAGAACCTCCTCAATGATGTTGTCACTGATGAACATCTCCAAGCCTAAAAGCAGCTGTGTTGAGTTGTGAAATGTGTGGCAGGTGAATAGTTATCCACAGTAAATATGTTCCAAATTGCAAAAATCTGAAGTTTCTATTGAATTCCACAGTGAATACTATAAACTTGATGTAGTAACACAAACGAAAAAGGTTTTTTGCTCAGAAAGCAAGAAAGACCAATATTAAAATAACAATTTGTGGTAATCAAAAAAGATACTTAATGAATAATTATAATTTTTAATAATGAAATTTATTGATTTAAGAAGCTATAGCAAAAAAACACCCAGCCATACATTAAATATCATAGGAAATGAATGTGGGTCATTTGGACCCATGTTGTGCATTAGAAAGGGTAAGCATAGCTTGTGTATCAAAGGGTTAAAAATACAAAAATGATATTCAAGGGTCAACATTGTGGTTTCAAAACATAGGATTATCAGGGTAGGCGATAGGCTATTTAATTATCGTCCACCATATAAGATGAAAGAGAGATAAGTGATCCCTTTTAAAGCCACTAAGCAACAGCAACGCTGTCACAATCTTCAAGGCAAAGCTAGTCATGCAATCAAGATGCTAATGTATATTCTAATGGAGTCTGCTCAGTGATCTTTTGAAGAATCATGCAGTGAGGTAGCGACTCACATTTTTGGAGGAGTCTCAAGTGATGTCTCTATTCTGTGGCGACGTGGTCTCTTATGGAGACATAAGTTTGATAGATGAGTTGAAGCAGATGTGGAGAATGTTTGTCAAACTTGAAGGTACATACATTCTCTTGAAGGTAATTTCACAAAGAAAGAAAACATATTGCTAAAAAGATGAATTGCTAAAGATGCATCTGCTGTTTGTTAGTGACTAACTTCATTTTGAGAGGGTCTACGTAATGAAAATTGAATGTGGTTTTGTGAGTGAGGTTGACATGTCAAGCATTTACTTGTGAATCTAAGGTGCAGCATTAAAACATAGCTTTTTCCTTCTTGTCATCCATGTTTCTATTGTTATCAATTGAAATAGATAATTCTATTAACCAACAAATGTGTTTTTTTGGTCCCTAAGTGGCTCTCTGTACTTGTCTTGCATTTGTTTTTGTGCATGCCCCTCATGTCAGTGCCACGACCACTCACCACCCATCTTTCTATCACTTGGCCTCTATCATTCACTTCCACTCCCTCACTGACATATCCCTGTAACATATTTATTTCACTTTACTTTCTTATGTTCTTGTTCATTCATCTGGGATTTCTTTCGATCCCACCATATATTTTCACACTTTCTTTGAGGCAATATTTCCTTTCCATTTCTCTGAAATCACTGTTTCCCACCAATATTCTCTTTCTTGTTCTTCCTCCTTCACTCTCTCTTCACCTATTTATCTAACCTTTACCTGTCAGCACTTCCAATCATCCCCCTTTTTTTCTATGTCTAACTTGCACCACTCACACCCTCTAGCCGTTCTCCTTATGTTGCAGGCATATCTACACTTCTCCTTCACCATTTTGTCTTCTCTTCCTTAGTTTTTGCTGCTTCATTTACATTTACAGTTTTCATGCCAAGTAATGTTGCTGCCACTATAGTAGCTGTCCATTTTCTTTTTACTGTGCAGATCAGCTATATCTATGGTGATCATCAATAATCTATGGGCTTCCGAGCTCCTCCGGTTGATTGATGATGGTGATGTAATTTTCGGAAGCAACATAATTATTTTGAAAAAATGGTCAAAATCATACTTCTTATACAATCCATACAATTTGTACATGCTTTTGTTGATGTGTATCATCTGATAAATGCAAATACCAGGTTGAATTTTGAAGTGTGTCACAAATGCAAGTAAGTAAACTCATGTTGGATAAAAAAATGATGGCATATATATACTTCTGAGATTGTTTTGAGGTAGATCCAATTTCAGAATTTTTGTTATAAGATCTATCTCTATACTTAAGGATATTGGAAGTGCAGTTGTCTATGAAGATCAAAATGAGTTTGACACAGTGGGCAAAACGGCCAACATACGCATCTCTTTCTGACACTGGCACATACGTACACTCTTCCTTGCATACCCATGCTCATATGTGTTCGCAGTTAAAAACACACTTGAAGAAACAGATACACTCTCGCCCTTTTCGTCTCTTGATAGTGCAGGGCTCCGTTATTTGTGCTTGCCAAGACCCATGAATTGCAAGTGTATCTGACATAGACTTTTCCCCCTCTGCTCTCTCCTCAATCATTATTTATATTATTCCATTCTCCTCAACTCTCTCCTCCTTGTTTTACTCTCCTTTTCCCTCTTTTCTCGCTGTTCCTTCCTCTTTCTCTAAACCTTCACCCCCTCTTTCCTTTCTCTTCTGTGTCAGATTGCTTGGTGTCTGTATGGTGGGGGCTGAGAGGAGATACAGCCCTATAGCTCTTGGCGAAATTGAGAGCAGAATACCAATGCGATGCCACTGTGACTGCGGGAAACATTTGTCCTTTTGAAATGGAGAGAGGAAAAGAGAGGGAAAGAGACAGAGACGAATAGAGAGAGTGAAACTGAGCAAGTAGGGGAGAGAAAGATAGAGAGGGGGAGGGTTACAGAAACGAGAGCATGAAGATATTCATTTGGTCTGTGCTAATTTGTTTCTGAGCTGTTCTTTGGTTTGAGCACTGTAAATTGGGTCATTATTTCCCAACCGCCTGTACAGAAGCCTATTTATTCCTTTTATCTAACATGCGGGTGGAGATGTAAAGGTCTCTCTCTGACTCTGTGTATCCCTCTTTTTCTCTCTGTCTCTTTAGTTGGTTTAAGCCACTTAAATGTCTTTGCTAACCAAGGCTATGATGGGCTGTGTTGGCTTTGCTATGAAAGGAGGGCATGTCAAAGGAACTGCCTTGAGTCTTTTATCTAAAGACCTCTACTCATTCGAAGAAGAGCAGTGTACTGCAACATTTTTTGATATATATTGAGTTCTTTAACAGTCATACTACCAAAAAAGTATGGAGGTATTGTAGTAGGTAATGTAAAAAAAAAACATTTGAGTGGCAGAATGGTTAGTAATAAAGGTTTCGTTTGTGACATGTTTTACGATTAGAATGGGGGTGATAGTCTCACAACCCTTTTCCCTAATGGTACATCAAATATTTCTCTCGCTTCTATTTTGCTTGTATACCTAACTTGTGAAGAGAGGGTCTGGAAAACAGTTGCCTTTGATTGGGTTGTCTGAGGATTCCATGAAAGAGTGTAGGTTGGCACAAAGAAAAAGCTTTCAAGTCTGTGAGCACAAAGAAAAAGAATGAGGGCAGAATGCGTGTTCTCTTCTTAATATTCACCTACAGGGTGTGTGAATGCTGTTTGTCTCAAAAATCAGTACCACACAAGGGCTTACACTCCCACAAACTTAAACACAAACACTTGAACACAATTTCGCCTCCTCCCAACCTCAGCCCACAGCCTCACCCTTAGAATGTTTCCCATTGCACCCTGCCATTGAACCAGTTGGTTTCTGACAATTTCAAGCATGGGAGCCTCTAATTAAAGGGGACTGTGTATCACCTGTACAGGCCATTGTTTTTTATAATTGATAGTGACCCTTGGTGTCTTTTCAGATAACCCCCATTGGCAGTGCAGAGGCCCGGGAGCCTACGGTCTCACTAGCCGGGGAAATTAAAGGTTAAATGAGCTTAGGAAAATGGCCGCCTTGATACTAAAACTTCCCTTCATTTCCCCACCAGACATGAGAACAGGTAGCCTGGCATTGCCAGACCCATTTGCGTTCTTCTTCTCTGTTCATTTTCGATTTCCAAGGGGCATTATCAATGGCCGCAGACCAAAATGCCCCTGGACGCAATTGGATAGATATGAACTATCAGAGCAGCGAAACGAAAAGGCCTCAATGGAGCTTGGTGGAGATTTAGTGATTGAGATACTGTTTATACCCATGAGCTTATGTTTTGGGGGATAATTTTTAGTGCACTCTAAATGCATGTGTACTTTGTCTGGGTTCAGACTTTTTCCTGTAAATGATGCTGATTAGGGTTTTGTAATTTTGTGTGTCAAAGGAAGTCATGTGATGTTTACTGTGTATTTTTCATGTGTTCCATCTAGCATATAATACACAGATATGGTTTGTTTCATATAGACTGAAGGTCCGTATGTGAACTTGGAATTGTAAAAAACAGTAATAATTCATTCTCATGTTAAAAGGAGCTACTGGAGATCATGCAAAGCAGGATCCTCAAATAACCCAAATAGCTTAAAATCAAAATGTCTTAACCTTTCTTCAATTGTGCAGCTCTGTCGCAAAAAATATGGGTCAGAGTACAGCATCAGCAATACTGTACCTCCTCGTAGTTGGCACGCTCTGTGGTGGGCGTTCAAAACAGCTGCTTCTCTCATTAACAACCACTTCGCTTCAATTCCACTCTCATCATCACTTTTTATCATACGGCTGAACCTTACTCCCTCAGGAGCCTTGCAGTTTAACAGCCCTAGCCCCTGTTCATAGGGCAGGGAGACCCCTTTAACCACAGAGCTGTGACCTGGGACTATAGAGCCATGTTGCAGCATAAAGGCAGCAGGAGAAAGCTTTGTTGTGAGGTTTTGTACTGATAGCTTGATGTGGTGCATTCCTGTTTTTCTTCCTCCAAAAGATAGAAAGGATCATACACACATTCCACTACTGTACCTGAACATTCTCAAAAACAAATGTCTTCCTCAGGATTCCCAGGATTGATACACTAATAGTACAGTTAGTTTGAAATTTGAGCTTTGATTGAATGCTTTATATATAAAAATATAAAAATTAGCAGTTCCTTTTATTGCATGAGTTGAGTGCCAAGAGAAGTTTATGTATGATACATACCTGTTCTATGATATGAAGAATAAATTAAATCAAGTATTTGATATTACATTTTATATCAATCCCCTATGTAGTCACAAGGTCAGTATGTCTGAGGGTGAGGGAAGCGGGCTAGTAATCCGAAGGTTGCCAGTTCGATTCCCGGTCATGCAAACTGACATTGTGTCCTTGGGCAAGGCACTTCACCCTACTTGCCTCGGGGGGAATGTCCCTGTACTTACTGTAAGTCGCTCTGGATAAGAGCGTCTGCTAAATGACTAAATGTAAATGTCTATTCATGTAATCTTATAAACATATGCAAGCAAACAGAACAGAATCAGAACTAGAGCATCCACATTTCTGTTCTCACTTTTCAATCTCTCTGAATAGGTATGGAAAGCTCTCAAGGCTGTTACGAAGTTAGGAGTATGATATGCTGACGTGGTTTGAAGGGGATAAAATAATGTACATAGATGGAATGGAATAAGGTGTCCTCAGTGGAGATGAGACTGTGTTTGTGTACTACTGTTCTATGTCTGTATATTAGCATGATGAGTACTAGGTGTGGGATGCCTACATAAGCTTGACCAAATACATTGTATTTAACGTTGAATTTTCATAACTGATTTGTTTACCAGCTTGGTCATCTATTGGTTAGTTTAACAATCTGTAAACCAGTAAGTAAAGTATTTAGTTATCTTTGTGTAGCATACAATAACAGTAAAGTATGGTTGCAAAGAAACTGGTTATTCTGCTGGATATATTTTGAAGACCTGCCTGACTAAAAAACCTGTTAGAAAATGTGCGCTTTTTTCTCCACAGTCTCCATGGAAGTTTTGGAGAAGTTCAAAGATGAGGCCACATAGATGAGTCATACTGTACATCACCATGATAATTGTGTTTTACACCCTGGTGGGAGATGATGGGGGAGGTGCGTCCTCTGACTAAAAAAGTAGCAACACAATTCCTAAATGTACATACATCAATGCAAATATAACTGACTCGGGTCACAAAACAGTTAGGAGAAGAATATCCAACATGTTAATATTGCTAGGCATATTTTGGTCATTTTTTAAATTGCTGAAACAAAGCACTCACCTTTTGCAAAACAAAATTCAGTTAGTTTGGGCAGACACCTGAACAGTGAAGCTTAGAAATGTTTCACCAAGTGAAAATTCAAATGCAATTGAGACTTGTCAACAACCGATTGTGTTTAGAGTGAGGTTAGTGTTCCTATATTAAAAAAGGGTTTGTAGAGTGTTGTGGTGAAGGACCTTCATTGGCTTTGGGAAACGAAATTTCTCAATGATAAACTGACCAATAAGGTAGTAAACCATGACCTCCTTACGGTGTTCATTTTAGGACATCCTCAGATCTCAGACTCAAGTGTCAGACTCAAACGAAAAGGCGTTCGGTCTCAGACCAAAAGTCGTCAGACTCAGGGCCTCTTACTAACAGTTTTGTGCCCACTTCAGGCGTATTTGTTTCGAATTTGCGCGTAAAAGCATGGCGAGGTATGTACAAACATGCCGCACTGAGGTAAAAGCGCAGACTGCCTGTCGCGGGAACTGAAAATGGCAAATTGCGCTTTTCCGTGTCATGCATATGCATTCACGGGAGGGTCAAGGGGAAAATGGGAGTTTCCCATAAAGAGATGGGAGGGGATGCGTAAAGTGCACCTAATTATGTATTCCGCGGTATGTACAAAAACCACCTGTGAAAGCGCACTTGAAAATTCTCCACCTGTTAAAAGCAGGCGTAAACCAGGATGCGCATATGCCTCATGGTGAAATGGCAGCTGTAACCCGAGCAAGACGAAGGCATAGGCCAAATGATTTTTGCCACAAGGATCACACTTTTTGAGTTGAGTGAACACAAAATCATTACGCGTTACATATTAAGCAGCCATGCAATATTACAGTTACTGGAAGAAATCAAAGATTACATCGAATCTCCGACTCTGCGTTCACATTCCATTCCAGCAGTTGTTAAACTCCTCGCTACATTATAAATATTGGCATCAGGATCATTTCAAACAGCCATCGCTGTTTTGACTTTGGTGGCTGATCCATGATAGAAAGAGAGAATGAGGCCCATTCAATTGCGCGTTTAAATGCTATGCAATGTACGGTATAGTGGCCGGACAAAGGTGCTGATTACGCAATGACCTGCAGGTTTCGTAAATACGACGTAAACTGAAGTATCACAGCGTGCGCAATCTGCAGGTTGGCCATGGCGCTAATAACGCTACGTTTGCGAATGTACGTACATGAGGTCTTCAGTCTTCAGTCTTGGTTTGACGGCATTTTGTCTGAGACTGACAGAGGTTTTTCTGACACTGTTTGGTTTGACGCTGTTTGGTTTTACAGCATTTTGTCCGAGACTGACAGAGGTTTTTCTGACGCCGTTTATCTCTAACCGTGAGTTAGTCCCCCAACAGTAAGATCAAACGGTTATCTCCTGTCCCTTAGACTTCAGGGGGATTATTCACACACATCATCCGTTTCCAGCCACAATCCCCCTGATCTCTCGTGTTGTTTTGTGCCAGACCCACAGGGGTCCCTTCCAGGACTAGAGACGACCTAACACAGCAGCTTGTGGCCTGCTGGTTAATTAAAAGGATGAGCACTACAGTAGCTCCCCCTACCACCCGTGACCTTCTTCCCCCCAGGAGGGGGATGGCTCTGAGCTGGCTTTGCCCCACCGGGGCTCATCTGTGGGGGGGGGGGGGGGGGGGAGGATGTGGGTGGGCATGGGAGGCAGCAGGGCGGAGGGGGCAGGGGAAAGGGATAGTGTAGCGGATCAGGCCAGTTATCCTGCTTCTCCCTGTCATAGCGGTTGAGATGTGAAGGTGGAGGGGAAGGATGGAAAACCCTGCAGTGCTGATGTCTGCTCTTTCTTTAGCTTTGTCTACTCTATCCATCTTCCTTTCTCTTGTTTTCTCTCTTTTTCTATTTCCCGTTTCTCTACCCCTGCTTTGTTACCTCACTCACACTTTCTCTTTCTCTCTCTCTTACACACTATCATCCTCCACTCCTCTGTCCACAGTCGCGCACACCTTTCCTTTTCCTCAGACAGAAAAGAGTAGTCATGGCTTTTTGCTAGCGGAGCAATCACAGGTTCAAAGGACACACAGTGTTCCTCTCTCCTCCTCTCCACTTTCCTGATGGATTCCCAGCACCCTCAAACAGACAGCAATGTGAAAACCCACCAGTTTGGGCTTGGGTTTCCCAATATTATACCTTGCCATACTTTGATCAAAGCTTCATTGTTGACTTACATGCTTCTGTCTTTCTCTCTCTCCCTGTCTGTGTCCTTTTTCTCTGTCTCAGTCTTTCTCTGTATACCCTTGTCCTCTCTCTCTCTCTCTCTCTCTCTCTCTCTACTTCTTTACACGTGCCTTTTTTGCTTGCTGACGTGAAGGGTTTAATTCTTTTGAGATACCATGCTTTGCGCCTCTCAATCTCTACAAACCCTACAACTACCTCAAGCAAAGCCTATCCCATAAAACATCTCAAGTTGAGAGACTTCCTTAATTCCCTAATCCCCTAATTTCCTTCTTTTTTCGTACCGAATGAATACGCTTATGGAGATATATTTTCCTTGCAAAGTGCACAAAAGCAAGCATTAATGGATTAGAGAGAGAGGTTAACTTGTCTGACTCTGCGGTGTTGCGACGCGCGCAGAACGTGTTTGTTTTGACTCATAAGCCTCGCTCTCGGCTGACGTAGAGAGCCGCAAGCGTTCAGGCGAGCATTCAGGAGCCTGATGTCGATGGGATGTTTCCACGCCGTTGCCTTCCCTTCTTTCTCCCAGGTGAGTCTTTACTTGCTTTGAGCTTCAGAGTCGGAATGGCCGTCACAAGCAATTAAAGCCGTCTCTCTCTCCACTGTCACGCTGAAACGGAAAAAGTGAGGCGCGGCAATAAGTCTGCCGTGCATGCCGCCGTCACACATGTCACTTCTGATTCATCCACATTAAGGGTCCGAACGTGATGTGGAGGGAGAATTAGAACACAAAATGGAAAACCATGGGGGCACCCTCCTTTTTCAAAGGGCCACTGAGTTAAGGTGTCTTAGCATCTCTTTTTATTAGACACAACGTCTAAAGGGATGATGAAGTTCCCCCAAACTTCTACAATAATCCATATTGTAAATATTTCCAAAGCAAGTCGTTGAAACAGATACATGTTTCAAAATATTTTCTAGTAGCATTTATAGCATGTACTACAGGTAGAATGACAACCATGCTTTCTTCCAAAGTCTTTCCATTCACACTGACAACATAGTCAACTTGATAGTCACTTATTTAAAAAATGAAGATGTTGTATTAATACATTGCCAGCATGTTAGTTCCTTAAGCAGTTGTTACAGAACAGCCTATATCGATTGGACCGGTTCTCCTAGGGCTCCTTCAAATGAACCCAGTACATGGCATCAGTATCCAATGACAGTCAGTGTCAGCACCCACTGATTTCATATACATGGATTTTTAGCTCTTGCTGTGGGGCCTAACACAATTTGTCTTGATTTTTTTCTACAGTAAAGGTCTCCAGACTATTTGCAAGTGCCGTTAATTAACAGACACAGGGCTCCCTGGAGAAAACAGCCTTTAGAATAGCGGAGATTATCAGCGACAGACAGAAACATGCTCACTTCCTCCTATCTAGCCTTGAAATCCCACGAAGTGTGAGCTGACTTGGTAGATTTTTACTTCAGTGGTGGTTTCCTGTGTCCAATTGTTTTCATTATGAGGTGAGACATTCTGGTGGAAAGAGAGATCAATATAAAATTGAAACTTCAGCAAACACCTTCTTATACCTCATTCAAATTCAAATTAAACACCTCAATTAATGTTCTCAGTCATAATTGCAGCATCCTATTTTTCATCCAGATTTGGCTTGAGTATTCTTTGCCTTAAAATTAGAGTAGTCTCCCGTGAAAATCTGTCAAGTTATCATCCTCAAGTGACTTCCCGCATCACACAAGATTTACAGTGCTCCTAACTCCATTTTAGTGTAGTTTGTACCTAGGAATCCCCATGTGTGCCTCTTCAGAGCCTGCAGCTCGTGGGGACGGGGGACAGGGCCGTGGACGGGAGAGATGCCGAGCATTCGTCTCACATTGCGTTGTTAGTCTCTGTCAGCGAGACGTGGCCTTCCAACCTCCGGGGGGGGGGGGGGGGGGGGGGGGGGGCTTCTCTCAGCGCCCCGCTGACTGATGGCGGCCTGACCATCTCCATGCGTCAGGTGACCCCCGCAGCCTCTCTCGGACGACTTGTTTGTGCTTTGAGTCAGAAAAGAGACATGGAGAGGAAAGAGAGAGACGGAGAGAGGAAAAATTGAAAGAGAGAGGGGTGAATGAAGAGG
This sequence comes from Osmerus mordax, assembly GCF_038355195.1. Classification (NCBI taxonomy): domain Eukaryota; kingdom Metazoa; phylum Chordata; class Actinopteri; order Osmeriformes; family Osmeridae; genus Osmerus; species Osmerus mordax. The sequence continues at coordinate 9,209,255 of NC_090072.1, read as the reverse complement.
GTTTAGTAGGAGAGGCAGTAGAGCGTGGGAGAGTGATGATACCAACCAGCACAGTGGGGCTTTAAGACAAGACTGTGGACACACACACAGAGCCATCCCTTGCTCTGCGGATTCCAATTCAATCAAACACCTGCAGGCTGAGCTTCAAAAGAGCATTGTAATCCCCCCCCCCAGCACCACCACCACATACACAAACAAACACACACTTACTGACTTTCTAACATGTATCAGGTGCAATCAATGTATGGAAAGATTACTTACAGTTGCTGGACCCCGTACAGTGCCCCATAAACTCCCTTTTACTGCACAATGTGTTATTCCAAGGCTTTGTCTACCCTTTACCCAGACTTTCTTCCAAGCACTAACAATACACAGTGAATACACGTGTGCCCTCCAAAATGGCCTCTTTGAGGTTGAATACCTGGATGAATTGTGGTATCATATCGAGTGAGACCAGACATTATTTAGACTTACTTTATAGATCTCTGATGCATTGAACTGGTGGTCTGACTTAGTTATTTGTTGAGGGATCTGAAACAGACGGGACCACCTATAGCGTTAATATAGCGCCTGTGACAGCCAATTACAAGGAAATGAGCCTTGATTGCTGATTCGCTTGCCATACTGTGGTCGCTAAGTCTGGAGCTGTTTGCACTGGAGGCATCATCAGGACTCCAATGTGCCAAGTTAGGTTTCTGACAACATTAGAAGCCAGAATTATTTTCCCTGCACACCATGTCGCCAATTTGATTTGGGCGATGATAATGTGGACTTTTTTTTTCCTTAAAATTTCCTTAAAATTCCTGAAAATAACAAGGCTTATCACAAAACGTGATAATCTGACATAGTCTACCTTTTACTATAAATGTTTTAAGTAGTCAAATAGCGTGTGGGACATTTTCAAAATTGAGGCTTGATTCCTTCCTTTGCTTGGCGGCTAAGCTGAGATTGAACTCTGTGTGTTCTCATGGGCTATTCTGACAAATCAGATTTGCTTCCCCTATCCACCGACTACCATGTTGAAGACTGACTTTCAAATATGTATGTAAAAAACAAAACAAGACGACTTCCCTTAAAGGGCACTTGGGACGATTTCCAAACAGGAGGCCCTGGAAACACAAACAGTATAGCCATTCTGTTTGATGAAGCTCGAGTACGTTACGAGCAGACGTAGAATCTGCCGGTGAAACAAGGTGCGTCCCAGAGAGAGGGGCTAACAGTGAGGAGTGAAGCACAAAGCGTGGGAGTTTTACTCTTCACTGAAGCTGCATGTCAAGATAACTGCCCATCAATCATTCAGCTTTGCAGACATGAAGTGGGAGTGATCTGAAATAATGTAACTGAAGGGGTGGAGCCAATGAAGTTGGAGGATTGAACAGGGATTATATTGGAGCCAGAGAGAGAGCGGGAAACAATGTAGAGGTAGAGAGGGTGACGGTGGAGAATGCGGGGAGACTACTTGGGATTGATTGCTTGTTGGGTGGTGGTTGGGCATGAAAATCAACTTATGGGGGATGAGAATGCTGTTGAATACATCGACAGTGGGCCTGTGTCTCTGACAGATAGCCAGGCCCAGTATTTGTCAGTAAAAAATGGAACAGCTTGACTGACATGCTGTGAATACCAAGGAGCGGCGCATATTGACGCGGGCCGGTAAGATTGCGTGTCAGCAAGAGAGTGTGGAAATGCAATCAGAGCACGCGTGTGGGGGACCTCAAGCCTCCTTTGAGCCCTGGGTCTCCAGTGGGGCGGTTTTCAACTGTTCCTCCCCATGCCTTGTAGGAGGCAGATGGACAGAATTATTCACAAGGAGAAATATAAAAGAAAGGTGAGAGGATAGTTTCTCTGAATCACACTTTTGTCAGACTGACAAAACTTTGATGCTGCATTTGTCTATTACAGCTGTCAAGTTATTTATTTTTCATGCCACCTAAGTTGCGTTGCAAGGATTTCGCAAAATGTACCTCGAAGGCGTTGAAAGTTTAGGCTGTGTTGAGAAGATGTGTCTGGAGGAAGAGCGGTGCATGCCTCTTTCAGCGATTGTAATTTATTTCCAAAACCACAATTCTGGACCATCAGTCAACCAAGCAGTTCATGGACAGAGCAATATGTCATGTAAATCACAAAGGTTTCCATTGTGTAATGTTCAGGTTGCCTGCGACACTCAAGGACAAATCACTCATGTCTACAGTACCTTGGCTCAGCACAGAATTATTTTATATGACAAAATTCGCAACTAACTAGTTTGAAGTTCTGGACAGCTTGCTGATAGTAAATTGTAATTGTTCATTAAAGACCTGTATCAACACACCACACTGTACATTTTTTTCCCCTCTAAATAGTCATCACTAAAACCAATGCAAAATGCATGGATTGGTGGCATCTTTCTGGGCAAAGCGTCCTTGTCCTAAATTTCCATAATCACACAAACAGTTGACACACATCTTGTGGTGTTGTTCTGCTGGGAGTAGGTAAATATGTACTCAGTGTCTTCTCATTAAAGGCTCTCTTTGTCAGAGCATGCACAGGACATGTAATTACAAAATCTATGACAATAGGGGACAAACTGTATCAGGAGATGTTGATCCTAAAGCCAAGCCAGACAATGTCTTGGTTATCTTGTACATGGTTGGCAAGGAGAGGCATTTGAAAGGGAGTACATTTTTTCTTTTTTTTATGGATACACCTATCTATGTGTCAGTTATCTTATGTATGTCTGAGAAAATGCAAAACACTATGCTCGCAGCATACATTTATTTGCAGATCTGATTTGGGTTAATTACTTCTCCCAGTTTTTGTTGTTGCACAGTGTTTAATGTCTAGGATTAGTTTAGGTCTGTCGAACTACCTAGGTCATGCTACGATACAACACGTACATTATTATGGAAAAAACTGACTCAATTCAGCAATGAGTTCCCTGAAGGGCATTTGGGAAAATACATTTGAGAGAGACAAAGAGAGAGAGAGAAAGTGAGAAAAAGAGTGTGCGAGAGACAGAGAAGCATACAGAGAGACAAAGAGAATGAAAGAGCGAGGTGAATAAGAAAGAGAGAAAATAAATAGATATTGGCCTTTCCTTAAATGTATTCTGCCCCCCCCCCGCCTTCTCTCTAATGAGAGTAAGCACAGATTCCAGATTTTTTTCCACACTCCACATCTGATCAGGTTTGAAGAAACCTTTTACTCTGTTGTCAGTAGCTCTCCCTGGTTTGACTGTAAAATGCATTGACCTTTTATACAGCTCTCTTGTCAGATATGTTTAGTGTTGGCAGCTAGACAAGGCATGTACTATGCTTTATGCTTTTTATAAGAGTTCAGTTTCATTCAGGGTGATTTCAACCACTTAACTGCCTCTCTTCAGTCACAACAAACATAGTAGCTTACTGTACATTACAAAACTAAATTGTAGAGACTTTGAGACAGGAATCTATCTTGAAATAAAACGAAAAAGTACAAAGCTATGTTAAAATCGGTGGGGGCCAATAACAAATTTAAAAACAGCTGAAAAAGCAATTACCAGTAAGATTTGAAGAGATCAATTCAGTCAATCTCACCATTAATCTCAGTGCTTGATATGGAATCCAGTATATTTCCATCCAGTACAGCCAGCGACCTCCTGCTCTCTTCTTCCCCATTAGTCATTTAATTCTCAGTCAATCCAGGAAGCTCAGGGTTCTGATAAGTAAAGTCATTGCAGCTCTGACCTGCCTTTGAACTATTGGCCCCCATTTCCGCTAAATTTGTGATTTCTTTCTTAACCTCAAAGTGGAATTGTCTCCCAGATATAACAACCTCCATACACAGACATTGTCTGTGTCTGTTTGAAAGTATTTATCTGAGACAAAGACAAGGTTTAGATCCAAACAAACTCTTTGATCCAAACAAAATTGAACAACAGTATTCCTTCTAAGATGGAAGCACACACACTCACAGAATGTCACTTGGTAGTCTGTTCCAATGAGCATAAGGTGTTAGCAGAGTTGTAGCACCACATGTCAACACGGCATGTCCTGATTCCATTCGCTTAAGCACAAAGGGTTGGCACTCCATTTTTGCTTGTAAACAATTGTTTGCTGCCGTATCAAGAATAGGGGCATACCAGCACATGAAGTGTGCACTCAGACACTAAAACACACACGCTTTGAGTGTCCACCAATGACATTTTTCCCCTTCATTTTCCCATCCTGTTGTCTTTCCTCCGAGGGCAGCTAGGACCTATCAGCCATTTCTTGGTGACCGCCTCTTACTGTAAGGTGACAGTACCACCAGACCGCATTTGCTATACACTTGGTCTATTACTGTGATATGTCCTCATTTCTGTTTGAGAATTGCCATACAGGTGGCTGTAAACAGAGCGGCTAGGGAAACCAGCCAGTGAGCAGGTACAGTACCACTGAGGTGTAAATAACACAACCTGTGCTGCAGTCTGGACTCACACAGGCCTGAATGATCCCAGAATGCACCCTGGCGTGAAATGCCATAGGTAACACTATGCTCCTGCTGCTCAGTTGTCAGACTGGAACTAGTAAACACTCACACACGCGCTCACACACGCGAATTCTTCTACACGTATACAAACACACGCACACGCATACAAAACTGCACATGCAAAGACACACTACACCTCTGCACATGCAAACACACTCTACACCTCTCAAGGAACATAAACAGTCACACGCGTGCACACACTGCCAAATGTTGTTTCACCTTCTCTTATAGGTGTTATTGCTCCAGGCAGGACAAGCTTAATTAGCCATGCATAACTGACCCATTGAGTGAAGTGAACATTCTTACAGTAGCTGGAAGCAGAGCTTCAGAGACCAAGAGGGAATAAAAAGAACAAGGTGCGAATTTTTTTTATCTCCACTCTGCTCGAAGGGGTTCCCTGCTGTCAAGATACAAGAAGCGAGTAGAGCTTGACACTGTCTGACCCCCATACATGAGTGATCAAACCTCGAATAGCAAGAAGAGGAAGAGTCCATTCTCTCTCTATCTTCTGCTCTTTCGTAGCTTTTATGCTTTCCTTCCTTCGCCTGTTGCTGCCTTCAGGCCTCAGGACGGGCTAGAGTGGGCCGAGCTTAACTTCTTTGCACAGATTTGTCTGCCTTACATCACAACCTCACTGAGTTTGTCAAAGCTCTGATCCATCTTGGCTGTAAGAGAGGGTGTCAAAGATGAGGTTAGCTTAGGCCTGCCATTGTTTTTGGCCAGCGCTTCAGAAGGAATACTCTGTTGATGGACGGTTTTTCTTCCTTCACAGATAGGAGTCAGCTCTTTTCTTGAAAGCTCTGTGTTATAGCTGTGAGCTGTGCTCTGGCTAAGGATGCATGGAGTTTTCAGTTTTGGTACAGGCATATGAAAATGATTCAGATATTGTGCTCAGTCAAAGCATTTTGTGTGTTCCACAATACTATTACAATTACAATATTTTAAATTGTATTCTGGAAGACCTTGCTTTGTGAAAATGCATTATGCAACAGTGTTAGTCTTTGAGATGGCCATTACCTCCCAAATTGAGCATGTACTATCAAAAAGTAGCCAGTACTTTAGCATGCATTGACTTCAATTGTCTAGAACTTTTAGATATAACTCATTTATTTCACCTACAGTTCAGGATGTTATATCACTTACAGTTGATATTCATTGTATTCCTCATGCCCTCAACAAATCTCAGATACAGTATTTGTCTTATCCCTCCCCATTTTCTTACCTCGTGCTCCAATGTTTGCTATCTTACTTTTCTCTGTTCTCTGCCTACCATGACTGCCCAAAGAAATGATGTACGCCTCAACCTATTGCGGGAAGGAGGAAATAGAGGTGGAAGAGGAGGCCTTGGGTAACTGAACATGTATACCTGAGGCAAAATGTATGTCCTGAATTCTGTAAAAGGTGGAGTTGCCTTTGGATTCATTTTGGGGGCATTCATTTTGTGAGACTTTGCCAGTTTCAAAACTGTAGAGCTAGACATGGACTGCAGAATAGGCCCCATTGCTATGTTATGAATGTGACCAAATGCAAATGAGGGTTTGCTGTGTGTGCATTGCAAACAAAGTGCAGTCCTTTGGAAATCACATTGCTTTTCCCATGTCGCTATTTGTTATGAAAGGGGCTTGACACAGACCTGGTTTGTCGGAGTGGAAAGAGAGATTTATCCTAAAACAAAATATTATTTGAAACTTTCTATTTGTAGTTTGTATTTGTATTCAGAGTTTCCAGTTTGCAACATTGTCTCGCAAACTCACAAAGTGAACATTTCCAATTCACTAAGAGTGACATGAGGTCTTAGGTGGAAATTAAACCAATAGCCTTTTGTGTGAGAACCCTAACAGCATTTACCACTGAACTAACAAGGAGTTCACAAAGATTGAGACAGCAAGTTTTGAGTACTCATGACACAAACTTTGTTCTAACTAACCTGTGGTATATTGGTTTGCACATGTAACAGGTTCAGAAAAGAAAGCAGTAACCACATTATTTTTGCATGTATTCTTTACCTCCCACAGATGGGATGAAGCAATAGTATTGAAGTAATGCACTAATTGCTTGCAATAAGTAAACAAACTAGTTTCTGAAACCACCAAGGGGGACATGCTTTGATTCTAGAGCCAGGAAAGCCTCATGTTTCCTATAAATACAAATGCCACGCTAATGCTACGCTTTTAAACTTCTCTTGCCTCTGATTCAATCCAAATATGATACTAAATATGATGAGTGTACTGTATAGAAAATGACCGACTCAATCAATCTAACTTAATGTCATTAAAGAATGAGAACTTAGTTGATGTATACAAAGCCCACTCATCCTGCCATCCTGGTTGACATTTTATGTGTGTGTGTGTTCTGTAATTTATGTATTTGACAATGAATGTGTGTGGGTTCTGGCTGGCAGGCTGTGGGAGGGTCTCATTTCACCCCATTAACTTCTTTAATGCCAGGCAACAGAGAAGGAGCTGTCTAGTCCCCAAGCACACCAACACACACACACCTTTACATAGGATAGTTTGTCTGAAAAGAGGCCAGTGTCAGGTTAGGCTGTGGGGTTAGTAAATACTGTGCAGTAGAGTAGACAAAATACTTTTGTGGACCAAATTAATGTGTTGTGTGTTCTAGAACCTTAAGGGATTGGAGTATAAGTAATGGGTCCCAGGTTCATGACCAGCCAAGTGCAATTCTTCTTGTTCTAGTAATGCAGTTTTGTTCAGCTAATCCCTACCATTACCCTCTACCAACTGGTCACACCGATCCAAACCTTTTGACATTCCAAGCTGAAAGAGTATTAAGAAACCCTTTCAAAATCTTACCCTTACCAATAACTAATCAATATACAGTAGTATTGTTACGGATGAGTGCAGGGGTAGGACCCAAACACAGGAGAGCTGGTAGACAGGGTTCCAAAAACAAAGGGTTTTATTTAGCGAAACAAGCAGGATACTCACACTTTTAACAACGACACAACACACACACACACACACCAAACTAAACAAGGGAGCACGGCCATGGCCGTAACAAGTATCCACTCACCTAATCCAAGTTTTGTGTCTTTTTTTTAAATTAAATGCATCAAAACTTTGTCATAATGTTGATCATGGTGAGGATGAAGATAATTCTGATGATCATGATGATGATACATATTGCATTAATAGGATCCGGAATGATCTCCGATTGCATAGGTACACAGCATCAGAAAGGCCAGTACAGAGGACTACATCATCAGTTTGTGGTGGCATCATGTTGTCACAGATATATTGAGCTGTTTAGGAGCCACTTGAAAAGGGCAATCGCCAGATTAATGGTTGACAATGGCAAATGATTTATAGGACATAACTTCGGGAATAAACAGGTTAATGGAGTGTGGGTGTGCCTCTGCAAGTGTGCCTGTGCATATACTGTATGTGTGTGTGTGTGTATGTGTGTGTAGGGGTGGTTTCAAGAGAAAGGGGTGTGTACCCTCTTTGTCTCATGCTATCAGGGCCCTCCACCATGCCATAAAGAGCTACAGGGGCGGGGTTTAAATGAATAAATAAAAAGGTCACGTCAAGCCATTTTCATGAAAGCTCATTAACTTTTATTTGCTGCAAGAGATGTCTCAATAATTAGAAAAACAGAGATTGGGCTAATGAAATTACAATAAACAGTGGCAGAGTGGAACCGAAAATAATAATGTTGGGTTCACGCCTGTCAAAGACTAAATGCTGATTATTGGTAGATGACCGTCCAATGACATTGAGGTAGATATTTGATAGTAAGTGTGTGTGCACATCTGCATGTGCGTATTTGTACATGTACGTACGTACGTGTGTGTGTGTGTGCGTGGTTTGCTTATGTGTGGTTGGGAAATGGGAAAAACGTGAGTATGTGTGCATGTATGCATTGGCTGTTGGTGACAAATGAGTGGCAGAGAAAGCTAATTTGGGAATTTGTATCAATGATTAATGGCTCAAATAGGCATCCCCAAATTGATAAATATAGAAGCTGACTTACTTATTTCTTATAACTTATTACTTATTACGTATTTACAAACCAGGGTGTGTCACATTTTCCCCTTTCGTAAATATTCCCTTGAGTTTAGATCAGCATTGGATTCACCTTGTGTCATTAACTGAGATAACTCTGTAAATGATGCTTGATGCTCATGCTCTATTGCACTGTAAATTGTTGAATGGATGAAGCACTTAAACAAACAGTAATCAACTGCCAAAAATTCAACCACCACCAATATTAAGGGATACTCTTGAATGTCGCAGATTATTTTTGAGCTTTAAAAAAGTAATCAATTTGCTGTTTGACACTGTGGTGTCATACAACCATGTGCCACCCGGCCCTCTCACCTCTCTCACCTGTTTGAAACCTGGACTGGTGCCACCCATCTCAGGGAGAATTGTCAGTTCCAGTGTTTGCTCAATGTGTGTGCTGATGTCCTGACAGGGTGTTTGTTTGCTCATTGCCTGTGTAGGTCATAACATGCCCTCTCTCTTTATCTGGCCCCTGTGGTCTCTGTCTCCTCTCCCCCTCCCTTCTCTCTCTTTCTCTCTCTCTCTCTCTCTCTCTCTCTCTCTCTCTCTCTCTCTCTCTCTCTCTCTCTCTCTCTCTCTCTCTCTCTCTCTCTCTCTCTCTCTCTCTCTCTGCCACACACACACACTTGTTGATTTGACCTACACTATGTACAGTTTAGCTAGAATGATGAGTCATATTATCCCTTACCCCCCCCCCCCCCCCCCCTCACTGCTCACACATACTGAACTTGTTGACCTCTGTGACCTGCATGGCATCACTGTGCATTGCCCTTAGGGGTTATAAATGCACAATTGACAGCAAAGCAGCTGACAGATTAAAAAACACAAGATAAATAAATTAGCTTGCAATTAATTAAAAGATGAAGTGAATAGATGGATGGATGGATGGATGGATGGATGGGTGGATGTATGGATGTATGGATGAATGAATAAATAGATGAATGAATAAATACATTCTGGTTGAAATGTTGTCTTTGTTTCTGTTTTGTAATACACATACTTAGTTATAACCTGACTGTATTAAATTGCCTGCATACCGGACTGGGGCCTTATCAAGATGCAACTCGCTTCATGTATTTCAGTCAACAAGCTCTCACTGTTCTTTGCTGTACATCTGGAAATTGTTCCAATTGCTTGAAAATTGCTGTTTCGAAATAGATGCAGAATGCAGGATCAAACTTTATTTACGGTAACGTTATCAAGTATATAACCAAACACACAAACCAAATACTGACAGAGAAGAAATAATGTGATAGAGAGATACTGTATATACACATCCTCACAAACCAAACATACAGTATTTTCCAACCTTAAACCTTTTCTGGTGCTACATTCATTTGACACCTTTGAAAGATAATACAATGACACTTAATATAAATGACATCTACTGTATATAAATAACCTGGCTAGTATTTTATAATTATATGTCATTCTCATTTATATTCTTCTGTTAAGCATCTTTTGGTGTGAGAATTGTGCTATATAAATAAAAGTTTGTATTACTGTTACCTGAAGAATTTCAAACATGTTGAAATATGCAATCCTTAAGGCAGGGTCCTGTCTTATTCATTGTACAAACTTCCTTTCCCAAACTTCTGGAGGATGTCATCTCTGAAAAGATGCCCTCAGTCGGATGAAAGTAGTGGTTTGGCATGTAATAAAAAACACTGTTACAAAACACAGTTACTGTTACAATTTTATCAACATATTTTTCTTTAGTGTGAGAAACATTACATATCTGAAATGTGTTTCCACTTTTGATAAGTGAGACAAGATTTTCCAGTGGGATGTCTCCACACATTCTCACAGGCTTCTGAGACAAATCAATATTCTCAAATAAACAAATCAGCTTCCCAAACAATGCAGACAAATAACAGGCAATTTGTGAATTACATTTGATCTTTAATCATTGGATATTGGATTTTTGCCTGTTGGTTATTCTCTGTTATAAAAGGGAGAAAGAACCAAACTAATCTACATAAAGCACCCCAATTTTCCACTTTTTAAAAGCTATTTTTTTTATCTTGCTTTTGGAAGCCCTTTATTCAATTTGTAATTTGCTGCCAAGGAACACACCTCACAGACTTGCCAGGCGAACCCAGACAAAGTCACATTAGCTTCTCTCGACCTCTTTCTTGTAATCGGCTAGGCAGGGTCATTGGTGGTTTTGCAAGATGCTTGCTCCTCACATTTAAAAGTTTCTGGAGAGAGTGCCCCAACAGTTTACCTGGAGATAACAGCATCAGCAGTTCACCCACAGTAACAAAAATCAACGCCATCTTTCTAAAACATGCCAGTTAAATACTATCATGTTGTTTTGACACTGAACATTTGACATTTAATATTTAAATAATTAGAATTGTTAGATATGATTTGAACAAATCTTAGAATATTACAGTTTCTGTGTACCCAGCTTGTTTAGTCATTGACCTTGTATAGTCTTTGGTATTGTTTTCTCAATTAGATAAACGATGGAGGGTGGTGGAATGGAACTGAATTGATCAGAACTGAAAATTAGACCACTTTTAATGAGTTAGTGTGTGAAGCGGTGGCAGACATAACACCAAACACAGTGTTTAATTTATTGTTATGGGTATTGGTATGGTATGAGTTTTGTTGTGTCTGGCAATCAACAGATTTGTACACAACTATTCACAGGGCAAGACTGCATGAGTCTCAATGAGTGTCTGAAAAACATATATTTTTTAAATTGTCTCTAGATTCTAGAGAACCATATCTTTTTATCCATTATCTGACACTCAATTAGAAAATAATGGATTGAGATAAGACTGTTGCTATTTTTGAGCTAATTCTTTTTCTCCTTCAGTCATTCTCAGAAATCCCTGACAATAACCTTCATGTTTGAGGATGACTTGGCAAGCTCAATCCTAACTCAATCGAGAATCATCAACAATTGTCACTAAATCAGCCCCTTTAGTCTCAGCAGTCTCTCTCAATTCATTACAAGTGAATAGGCTTTTATTGGCGTGACCATTTTAACAGGGACCCAGGGAGAGAGGGAAAGCTTGTAAGGGTTGGATCGACACAGCGATTTACGAGGGGATCCACAGGCAATTCGAGGCCAAACCCGCAGCCAGCACAATGCAAACAGAGCCGGGGAGAGATTAAGAGATTTGTAGGCCCCCCTTTGCTGTTCGTTTTTATTGTCCCCCAGATTTTTGTTCCTCCCTTGTTTGTTTTCCAGATTCATCCTCCTTTCAATCATTGTGCTGACACTCTCTTGGGCTAGTTTTCCGCTTCGCGCCTCACCTTCCTTTTCCTTTTCTTTCTAAAACTCCCTCTTTCTAAAAGTCCCTCTTACATCCTGTTATGTTTTCAGATTCTCTCTCTCTCATATGTTCTCTCTTTCTGATCCTCACTTTATTCTTATGTTTGGATCCCTGTGTCTCTCCTGCTCTCTGTATCTTTATGTCAGATTCCATTATTTACTGTACCTTTAATTATGTTAACTTCAATTTATTCAGACTGTTACAATTCTACAGATAATTACAATAAATGAAGTATCAATCAGTTGGACGAGGAGAATGATTAGGAAAAAGTTAAGCAAAACAGAAAAGGTTTTTGGGGTTTGTTTTTCTTTTTGTCCCTGACAAGGTTTAAAAGACTACATTCTGGTCTTGCCTACTGTTGCAACTTTTTTTCAAAGACTGATGTGAAAGCACTCATGTCAGTCAAATAAGCCATCCGAGGTCACAACTGTGTTTTCCTGTAACACTTAATTAGTTTCTTCTTTGTACAATCCAGTAACGTAATATTCTACCACATACAAAATACTAAGCACTTAATCATATAATCACTTTTATATAGTAAGAAAATGGTTACTTTACATTTTGTGTTCCCTTCCCTGGTTCTTCTCCCACTTTAGCCCACTGTCCAATCTTTTCCTCCCTCCAACCCCTTCCTGCCTCTCATTTCACATTTCAGAGATAAGGTTTTTTGCCATCTTTTCTTACAATCTCATGTCTTTCGCCCTTCTCTATCTCCCAATCTCACCCCCCCTCTCTCTCGTTCTCTCTCCCTCTCTCCCTCTGTCGCTCTGTCTCTCTCTCTCACTCTCTCACACTTTTGTCTCTCACTTCCGCTTTCTTTCTGTAGTTCTCTTTTCCCATCTCTTCTTCCAACTCTCTCTTTCTCTCTCTCTTGCCCTCATCCCTCTCTCTCTCTTATCCACCCCCACTATCCTTTGCTTCCATCCCCAATATCTTTCCAGTCTGGACTGACTTTCCTGTCTTTCTAGCTTTGCAGAGATAAGGTGGAATCTCCCTAGTGGCTTCTTGGTGTCGATACTAATGTGCTGCTACCATCGATAAACTGTCAGACCCCCCCCCCCCCCCCCCCCCCTTGTCCCTCAACTTTCCTATCCTGACCTTCCAACACTGTATTCTGCAACACACATGCATTATGTTTTATGGAGTCAAATATTATAGCCTGAGAGCTTACAGTATATATACCAAACAAACTCCAATGCAGGACGTAATGATTGAATGCATGTAACTCACTGACGTTATACGTAAAATGTATTCTTTGGTACTCAGTTTTTACTTTTAATGAAAAAAAACATAATAGTTTAGCCCAACATGATTTTTACGTTTAACTGTAACATACTGTAATGTATTGTGTTTTGTATTGTTATGAGGTTAGTCATTCACTGTAAGTAGTCTTCCTCGTGTGAAATTAAACAAGCAAGATTTGGTGTTGATGTTGTTTGACTCCTAATGTTGCACCTCTCAGAGGTTTCTAGACAGTGACATGAGAGAGTTAGGCCATCCTCTCCTGACTAAAACAAATATGTCTTCATCGTCTTGGGAAATGTTAACTAAATAACCTTTGTACAGTACTACAATAACACAAGAGTTAGAGATGTTAGCCTGAGTGAAAGCTTCTTCTTTACACATTACTAACCCACAAAGGTCAGTTTGTCTTGTGGTTCATATTGCCAGAGTGCTATCAACTTTATATATGGTTGAAACAGTCTTTGATGCACGGGACGACATGAAATGGGGTGACTTTGAAATGGCTACCTACTTCTCAAAATGGACGTCAGTTTACAATGGATAAAGATAGACTTCCGACAGACAGTGATGATACAACGATTGTTCAGGTTGCCTTTTTAGGCTTCTTCTGAGCTACATTTATCTGTCAATAACTGTCTTTCAAGATGGCATTGGCTCTACTGCAGGCCAGTGCTAGTGCTCTGAGGTGCAAATGTTGCCCATCTGAGTGTGACTGACTTCCGAGCTCAGCGCAGTCACTCAGTGGGGGTTTGATGAACCATTGCAATTAAGCAGTCTCTTAAACTAATTGCATGTCAGACGGGTGGAATAGGAGCGGGTGCCTTTCAATGGGGGCCCCATGACTGACACACTAATTTCTCAGCATATGAAGTCCAACATTATTATTTCAACTGCTTTCCTATTTTTCTTTGCTTTTGTAAATCCTAGCTTTGTAGGCAGATGAGGCTGATTTCAGAATAGGTTACAACTGTCACACACACATACAAGCACTAGTAGTTCGATTTTTTCATTGGATCATGCGCATGGAATTAATATAAATGGGGTTGATATGACCATAGGAGTGGTTACAGTCATTTAGTAAATTAATAATTAAATAAATACATTCTGTTATCTTTTAAACATTTCAAAAGCCTGACAGGATCTGGCATATATTGGAAAGATCATACATGCAAACCAACTTTTTTACGTAATTTAAGAAAATGCCCTTATGTTATGAGGTTGTACAAGAGCAATTACATGACCTCAGATATCATTTCGTAAAACAGCACTGATATTACAAAGAAATCAATTCAAGGTTATCCTGACATTACAAAACATGTCTGCTTGTTGTTGATATTGAAGGTCTCCTTTACCCAGAATGAGAAAAAAATACTATGTTAGTAGTTTGCACTATGATGCACAATATGTGCTTCTGTACTATACACTTGCTGCTGTATTGCATTGCCGTACTGCATCACCCTCTTCTGTAGGATACATAGGGACAGTCAGTCTCCACTGACTGAAGTATTTATTTCTTAACACACACTAGTTTCTCTGCACTGTAACACACAGGACTCGGTCTCAGTCATGTTTGGCTGAGTGTGACAACATTTATCTCGTCTGTGTCACCTGCCAATGTAGCAGCTTGTGGCAACCACTCACAGTAGACATTTTGAAAGGCCCCATTGCATGGACTTATGGCACCCAACCCCTGTTCATCTTCCCCCATGATCACTTACCCTGTCACACTAAAGCAACTGTTCCCTTCTGTTTCAAAGCTGGACAGTAGAATCGTCAGCCATTCCCAATAATACAGATTTGTTGTTCAACAAAGCATTGTCAGCCCATCTCAGGTTGTAATACTTGTAGCAAAGGAAAAATACAAAAAGAAACTCAAATCAGGGTTAGAGTAAAGCTTAGGTGTACTGAAGAATTACACAGAAAATCAGCCTAAGAAACACATGCCTGGTTAAACACACACACACACACACACACACACACACACACACACACACACACACACACACACACACACTGCAAGAGACACACCTGAACTGGTTTTCTCTCTAGGGAGTCTCAACATGGTCTAAATATTGACACAGACTTGTTTTGGCTTTGAGGATGCACTCCTATGGCAAACTCCCACCTTCAAATGTAGACAACTACTCCACCACACCCCCTATTAGCCACATTTATGTGTTGCATTGTGTAACACCACAAAACGTGTAACCGCCTGCCTTCTTCAAGACAACACAACTCCAAATTGGCTCCTGCTCTCAATTTCACCGACTCTTTCACCCTCTCTGCTCCAACGTTCTCCCCAGTCGACTCTAATTAAGCAAACGATCATCCCCTGCCTAATTAGCGCATGTCTAATTGGAATCGTTCAGAATCAGCTCTGTTCTGTGTTTTTCTCCCCCGCTGAAACTGTTGCCGCTGTGTTCATACCCTACCCAGACCAAAATATCCTAGTTGCTAAGAATGCGTTTCTTATGTTCCATAGTTTAAGACACAGGGAGATGTTCTAATACTTCCTTGTTCCTTGTTGCTTTGATAAAGGGGGTCCACAGTAGATATGCCATTCCAGGTGTTCATACAAAGGTGAGCAAAGGGGTGGAGGTTTATATTGTTTCTCAACTCAATCCCCACCTCATCTCTTTCCTCCACCTTATTTTTTTGTGTGTGTCTCTCTCTCTCTCTCTCTCTCTCTCTCTCTCTCTCTCTCTCTCTCTCTCTCTCTCTCTCTCTCACACTCACTCACTCACTCACTCACACACACACACACATTCATATCATCACCCCTATGTCTGGATATGAGTCAACCATTGTCTTTTCATACCTTTTGTTAAAACCTTTTTTACTCCACTGACTAAAACAAGATCCTCTCTCAGTCTTTTTTATGTTATCAACCCTCCTTCCCTCACCTCACCTTGACCCTTGCAATTGTCATAGGAGTCAGATATACAGTTCACTGCAACATCTCTTCTCTCTCTCTCTCTCTCTCTCTCTCTCTCTCTCTCTCTCTCTCTCTCTCTCTCTCTCTCTCTCTCTCTCTCTCTCTCTCTCTCTCTCTCTCTCTCTCTCTCTCTCTCTCTCTCTCTCTCACTCACACACACACACACACACACACTCTCTTTCTTTATCTCTCTCTCTCCCTCTCCTTCTCATTTTTTCTCCCAAGCCTTTTATTGTCAAGATAGGATACTATCAAAACAATTAGACCAATTCACTCCCTCCTGTAAGCAATGAAAGCTGAATGCCTGTACATTTCAGCAGAAGATAGTCAGGGATGGACCCAGTGTATTGCCCAAGATGACATAAGATATGATGTGGATGAGAACCTGTGGCCAAATATAGCAGACAGGGTTGCCTAGCATTGCTACTGTATGGGTAGATGATGTACAACTTACTAAGTATTGTATCGTATTGTATTTTGGAATCAATGTCAAAAAATGAAATATTTGCCAATTTGTCATATTGATGCATATTGCATCATGTCTGAATCATTCCTGATATATATACTACAATTAATTATAAACAGTAGAGAAGTGTCATTCTTGTTTTATAAAGACATTTTACGAGACATGTTACTAACATTGTGTAATGCTACCTTTTATGAGTGATAAAGTGTGCTTGTTGGGTGACAACCTTTGCTAGTGTAATGGAAGAATGAGTTGATATGAGACATAGTAGTTTTAGTGCATTTTGGATGGGGAAATAACTGTTGTGCCAAGCTGCCAGTTGGTTAGGAGAACTGTATTAAGAGTTTTGAAAATGTGACCAAAGTATTGAAAAACAGGTTGATTTTTAAAAAACTGTAAAATATGGTTATATAATGTTTTGTCCAGTGGCGATTTCTTTAATACTGCAAGGGAAGCTCATTCAACATTTCAAAAAATTCATGGTCAAATATTTACTATTGTGTTAACATTTTAAATGCGTTAGAACACGTTCATATCGAAGACGAGTTCGTTAAGAATCAGCAACATATATTAGCAGGTCGACTGACTGATTTCCATCTAATTTTTTCAGTGCTTCGAAACTATACGGTCATTGGATAAATGCTGCGATTATGTCCCGCCCTGGACGCTCAGCGTCTCTGGGGGTGAATGGAGGAGTGGGCTGGCCTGAACGCTGGGCTTCCGCGTGATGATTGGAGGGTCTGTCGAAAGACTGCACCTCCTTTTGATTGACAGCGGTTTTGTACTATAAAAAGTCGCCGAAGCTATTCAAGCTCAGTCCCATCACGGATTTTGCAACTGTAGTTGAAAGACAAACGGCAGCAACCTATTTCTTGGTATTTGCTTGGCGAAATTGCTAGCCAATTTTCATCATACATTTGATACAATTATGCATCACATTCCTTGTTTCAGTTGAACCTAATTCCCATATTTCCTTCGGGTTTAAATATTTTTTGGTTAGATCTTCGTTCATTCATTCATACAGTAGGCTAGGCTAGTGTCGTAGGGGTGAACTAGTCAGTGAACTGAAAATGTATATGATGTAGGCCGAAAATGAGCTTCCCCTGTTTGAAAGACCAGCAGCCGCCACTGGTTTTGTCAGATCATTTGTTTGTGGCTGTATTATATATTTTAAGATACCAAGGACTCATCACGGACTGTCATGCAGTGGGTGAGGGCTGACTGGTGGATTAAGATAATTAGTCAGAGTAAAGGCTTAATATTGCTCCGGAGACAAACTGATGTTTAAAATTATGCGAGTCCACATGCTTGTGTGATAATGTCCATATTGTTTGTATATTTGGTTTTCCTCTTAAGAAAGCTGTCCCATGCTGCCAAATTATTGTGAATAACCATGGCCAGAGACTGTCATGAATTATCCAATCTTTGTCTGACACCACTGGCAAAAGTGTATCCTTGAAAATAAATGCCTTAGATAGAGCCAAATGAATTGTGATGTACTATAGTGTAAAATAAACTTTAGACTTTGTATTTGAAGTGGAAATGAAAGAGTTGTCGAACTGTGAAGAAAAACACAGACGCATTCAGTTAAAGATCATTCTGGGAACCGATAATCCATAAAAAATAAGACATATACAATATTGAAAAAAATATTATTAGGCTGTGAGTCTTGTAGCTCCTCAATAGATCTACACTTGATTTTTGTATGTAGAAACTGTTTTTGTCTGTAGGAAAGCAGAGAGACAAGCAGCTTCAGTGGTAGTCATTGAAGTTATACAGCTGCCAAAGACCAGCCTTATTGTGGTAAATAGATATTGACATAGATCAGCGCTGTCTAGTTACTGAGACATAGATTCTTGGCGACAGTAATTCCGATGTGATCTACCTTGGTACTTACAACGCAAGCCTACCGCCAAGAACACACAGAAGGGTCTGGATCCCAATAGCAGGGTGTGCTTGCCTCTGCCCAGCTATAATATTGAACTGTTCACAATAGCTCTACATAGACAAGCATTTGTTAAGACTGGTATACTGTGAGAAGTTGCTGTTGTCAAGTGTATGTGTGTATTTGTGTTTTTGTGAAAGTAGGTGTGTGACATTTGGTAAAATCGGGATGTTTTTAGTGACTGCTACTTTCCAGCTGGCTCTGTCTTGAGTTTGAACCCCCACAGTTAAGGTGTATTGCTATACTTTATAGGTTTTGCTTTTAACTATTTATTGACCTTGATTTTTTTTTCATTTTAATTATTAACTTTGATTTTTTTTTTTTGCATTATTATATGCTCTGTAGCGCTTTGAGATTGCTTTAATGTAAAGTGCAATACAGATAGAATTTATTATTATTATTATTACTTCCACTGCCAAGCTTTTAGAGCTTTTAGGCTATAACCGCCTTTAACCTAGAACTCACAACAGAGTAGAATCTCTGGCCAAATTCATATTTTTACCCAGTAAAGTTACAAATTAAAAATTAAAGAATGTACACTCTTGATAGTCACTGAAAACGGTAGTAGTTTGCACTTTGACATATGAGTTCTTTATTAATGGTTTATGTTGGGTGCAAAACAGATGGACAGTGTCAAAGTTCTCTCAGTTTCTCTCTCTCAGTTTCCCTGTGGTCTCTGTCTCCTCTCCCCCTCCCTTCTCTCTCTCTCTCTCTCTCTCTCTCTCTCTCTCTCTCTCTCTCTCTCTCTCTCTCTCTCTCTCTCTCTCTCAGTCTCTCTCTCTCTCCCTCTCTCTATATATGTGTATATATACAGTAATTTTCTATCTGGACCTTGAGTCTGCAAATAAAGTTATATATATATTATTTTTTATTTTGAATATTGTATTTTTTACTGCCTTCATTAGAATTCAGCTAACTTCTGACGGCTCCTTTTTCTGATGAAGTAAGCCTCTTATGTTTTTCATGTATCTCATTTGTGGTGAGTCCATTAATTTAGAAGTTCATCATATCAAATGGAGTTGTGGCCGATTGTTAAGGCTATAATGTCTTTTTCAAATCAACTCAGATGTCTAGTATTGTAAAACGAGAAATTGGTCCTTTTTCTTCTCTAGATGTGGATAGTTGAGAACGATATCTAAACATTACATTCTCAGCTGCCATCAAATGTAGTCTATGTACCTGCAAAGGGAAGCTGATGAGCTCTCAGTTTCAAAATGGCCTTCATTTATCTGACAGCCCAGAGTACATTTATAGTAAGACTAGAAGCCCAGTGGTGCTTAATGCCTGAAGCTATATAGTCTGTACCTAGTAATATCAAAGAGTGGATGATATTTTAGTAAAAAGTAGCACTGAACATGGGAATGGGATAAAAGAGATGGTACCAGGATACCAGAAGTGTCCACAGACATAAATAGTATTTTCCTCACTACAACTCAGCTGTACAAAAATGTATCCCCTAGTGTATTGTGATACACAGGAGGATTACTAAGTCATTTTGTGTCTCTGTAACTGCCAGAAAATGGCACAGTCTTCCCAATTAATTATATTAATTATATTGAGTGAGGTGGCCTCTTGAGGAAGCATTATAATCTTTCTCAAGGGATGGAAAACACTCAGCGGTGTATAGTGGGAACACCATCATAAATACAGTTTGCAGTTGTATTTCTTTAGTTTCTCAGTTTATAACAGGTATCGTTTGACACTTAAAAATGGAGTGTCAAAGCTTTAAAGGGTAGATCTCAAATAAACGACAAACTCCTTTTCCCCTCTGCTCATCTATTGCGTAACTATTTCATTATTAAATTAAAGCTTATATTAAGCATTTTTGTTCTTGTCTCAACTTCCAGTACTGAGATGTTAGCTGTCCTTCATAAAACCCCTTAGAAGACAAGTCACAAGTTTTAAGTCCATCCTTTCTAAAACCAAAAACGGGAGACAATGGAGAAAGTCCATAGTAACAGCCTCAGAGGAACGGTTTCACACAAACCCCTTAATTACTCAAATATGAATAGGGGTCTTGGAGTAAAAGGGAACTGTTCTTTCATGCCTGTTCGGCTTTTAAGCATAGAACTGGACAAGCTCAGAATGTGTTTCTAAAAGATAGCCTAGACAAGGCATGAGATCCATGGTTAGGAGTGTTGTAAGAGCCACGATGAGAGTGGGAGGAACAACAAAAAAGAGGGAGTCATGGCCGACGATCACAACAGCCATTACATTTGACAAACAAGGTCCGTTAGCCTCAGGCGCGCTTGATATCTGATGTGGAATCGTGCAATAGCATTTGACCGACTGTCCGCTTCTAGCTTTGTTTACACTCTTGACTGTGTGGAATGGCCATCTGGTGGTTGCAGAAGAATTGTGGATGTTGTAATCTTGAAATCAATAGAGTGAGGGAATTGAGGTTCAAGAGGACTAATGGTGTCAGACAACAGAAAAATCATAGCCACAAACTTCCTTTTTAAGCCAACATTGCAATTCTTCTCGGGATTATTTGTCGTCTGTGTATGAAAACATTCACATTGCCAAGTTTCTTTGTATGAGAGACCTTGAGGACATTCAATAGATATGAATCATGCCACCAATTACTGCATGTCACAACAAAAAGGCTGAATTTAAAAAAAATCCATGGTTTATAGCCTAGCACATAGCCATGAATTATAGGACACACTCATCGCAGATAGATCCAAGCTGGTGTCATCGGTGCTTTGTAAACCAAGAAAGATCCTTTTGAGGGAATGTGGTGCTTTGTTTGCGTGACATCATCGACAGGAGACCTAGTTCAACAGACCAGCTTGTTGCGAAGCCACACTGCGGTCATCAAATCTTAATAGTAAAAGGGGAGGTCAAAAGCCCTGCACATACACTTGAAATATATGGAATGGCACCCTTTAGCCAGGATTTAGCAGTTTGCACCTAAAAGCCATGACACTGACACATGTTATTTTAAAATCTTCAACTAGCTTTTTTTCAGGCACAACTCATTCTTTTACCAGTACCTGCCAGCCATTCAACCAAGGCCAAAAACTGCACAGAAGAACTTTGTTCTGTAAAAGACCTACATTTTAAGCTGTTGATTATGATATAGTAAAAACTAAAGGAAAGACCCAGACCCAGCTGCCAAGCTGTAATAAAGGATCAAGATGCTAAACTCTCCACAGGGTCCAGTGTTAAGCTGGAGGCACTTCACATCTCCGCAATCCATCCATCCATGTTCTCTGCAAAGCGGCTTCATTCTCTCCGTTTTGAACTCTAGCATTAAAGCATCTCTGTGGTTGCCCAAGGGGTCCTTTTTTATTTTTTTACAAAGTACTTTCCTTGGAGCTTGCTTTGTTCAACTCTTCTTGTCTCACATAAGATCATGGAGTTAGAAAACCAGTGTTGAAGGCCTATGTTTTGCTGTACAAGTCTCTTTTCATTTTGAGGAGTCTAATTGGAGGGTATCTACAAACTGTTCTTTGAACTGAATGGTTACAATATTGTATTGTGCTTGATATTTCCTATTAAAATGTTGAGGGCATTGGACATACCTCATTTACATTTTCCCTTAGTTTTTCCATGTGCTATTCAATTGCAAAATACACTGAAAGTGTGAAGTGACCCTTTGAATCATCCTTAAATGCCAGGGCATGGGTTTGCTTTTAACATTGGTAGAGATCATCATTTTCGATCACTTTATGTGCCAACGCTACCTGCTCCGCACCTAATCATTAGTGGGGACATTTCAATGACATTGGTAGAGACCTGTCTCTACTATCCACCCCTAAACCTAAATGTATGCTCATATACATTTTAACAGTGAACTTTAGAGAAAACAAATGTCACTTCTGGTTTAATCGTTAATAGTCACTACAGAATAATTCCCAAATGTTTTGTATCAAGGCTGTTGTTCAATGCGACAGAAATATGTTGTTGTGTCTAATCTATTTCGTTTTCTCATTTCTTTCCTTCTCTTTTCCTCACCCGCTCTTACAAACAGAGGAGTATGCTGTGGAAGGTAAGGCGACCGCTTTGTTGCATTCTATTTCTTTAACTGCTCCTCCCAGGTTGGTGGCTGCCTTGGATGCTAATGTTGGATGCTAAAGTTGGATGTGCTGTGTGCCTTCCTTGAACGGAGGGGCATTGTCAGTTTGGACTGCGGTTATAGTGACTCCCAGGGGCCTAAATTCCGCTGTTACTAACAGCTGCTGGTTTCTTAATATCGTTTTATACCTTATTTTAACCTCTGTTTATTTTACTTTTATTGATTCTACTCTTTGAGATATTGTGATGGGTGTGCTCTTGTGGGACATACTGTTGGTATGATCACTAGTGCTTATGCAAAACAACAAGTCAATCTCAGGTCAATATATACACACTTTTAGAGATATTTCTCAGAATAACTGTATGAAGGGAAATATATGGTTGTGTAACTGTCAGCAAGGATGTGTGTATACGGCCAGTTAGAACCCAAGAGGTGTCATTAGCCCTGGGGCTTGGCACTAGGCTAGCTCCCGGCCTTGCAGACCTTATAACTATGTTAGCATTAGCATCTTGTCTATCTGCAGGCCAGGCCTGTCATTTAGCCTTCAGAACATGGCAGCAGGGAAGGGATTGGAATATCAACTGGATAAGTTAGACGGTAGAGGAGCATCTTTGGAGCTTTTGCAGATAGCAACCTTTTAGTTGAGTCTCCTATTGATAAGATTACCTAAATCAACCAATGCTCTGGCAACATGTAGCATGAGAAGTAAATGTGAGCTAGAGAAAACTGGTTCTGCAGGGAAAATGTCCAAACACGGACACATTGATGCTCCAAAGCAACTAATAACAACAACATCAACACTGCTTGATGAATTGCCTCTCACAGGCCCTACTCACCATGGAAATTGCTTTGGAAACATACCCTCTTTTTCTTTTCTTTTTTTACTTTTACATAAACATGAACTCTTGAATTAGGCAGTTATGCATTTGCTACTGTATCTAAGCCCGTAGTTATAGTGGCATATTGGAATCAGAGAAGTGCATATTCTAGTATAATCTCACAGTCGCTGTGAACTCAATTTGAATTTTGACCCCTCTCTGCTATATAGAGTTTGTGCAGTTTTGTATAAATTAAACTCTGTTTAATGCTGACATTCACATGCTCTGTTTGAGTCTTGTGTATCAAAGACCCCTGAACTCTCTTTCTGTTGTGTGTGTGTGTGTAGAGTGTGTAGAGTGCGTACATATTTGCTTGTGTTACCACCCTGTCTGCCGGGTCACATGTCGAAAGAGCTGAAGCCCTTGATGGGAAAATGTCAGGATGGCAGTGAGCAGGCAGCTAGGGACAGTTACGTACCCAGAATCCCCTGTGATCCGACCCAACGAATCTGTTCTCTTTGGTGGGACCTCTTTTCTCTCTGATGTGGGGTCAGGGGGCAGCCAAGAGAGAGAGGCAGAGAGTGTGTTTGGGTGTGTGTAAGCTTGACGCAGAGGAGCAGAGCAATGACCCATTCTGAGATGATGTGTGGCGATCTGTTTCATACCCTAGCCCCAGAGGGAGTTCCATGTCGTGCCCATAGGTTCCCGAGGGGTGCATAACGGATCTCTCTACGTTGCTGCTGCAGGAGAACTGAGGCTTACTCAAAATCAAGTAGTCATGGGTCCAGCGATTTGTGCACATTCATCAACTAGCAATATCATTTCATTTAGTAACTAAAGAGACACTCAGGCAGGGTTAAGGCAAACAGACTTGATGTGTTGAAGAATGCAAGGACATTCAAGGTTCTGTCCAACATTTGTGCTTTAGTCATGGATATAAATTGAAATGGAGTTACTTGTTATTGTGATTTTTGAGGTTAACACTGTCCTTGAATTTTTTTTGTGGGTGCGCCTGTATTTGTGTAATACGTACATGCACAATGTGATACAATAAGTGTGCTGTATGCAGTATGCAAGTGTGTGTATATGTTCAGTTTGTCCCAGCTGTCGCTAAAGCTAGAGAGGTGACTCTAATCTTCAGGGCTGTGGTACCTCTGCGTTTTGCATAAAGTGATTGCCCAAGCTCTGACGTTTTCTAATTCTAGAATGTCAAATTCTCATATTCACAATGAGGTGCGAAATAAAACGTTAGACAGAATATCACTTTACCTAAAGCTGTGTTTTGCGCATCTCCCAAGTCATCTTATTTTAATTAAGCTGTGGCTACGCATTCCCACGGATGCTATAAAACCAGACACACGCACTTAAATAGGATATTGAATGGGTTGTTGTCTAAATCCCCAACCCAGGGAAAACATGACCAGCACCACACACACCTTGTGTTCTAGTTTTAATCCTATTTTTAGGTCTCCACTACCGAATTTGGTCTAATTAGTGCCAGTGACCGTGCGTTCAAAGGTTGGTTGAGATTAATGATACGCAGGGACCTTGAAAGCTCGAGGGAGTGAGAGTGACCGAAGGTAGGAAGGTGGCTGGTCACCTCTGCCAGACAGACAGTGGGATTGATGATCTTTAGAGCACAGTGACCCGTTTTCACAGCCAAACCAACCCCATGCTGCCATCTGCATAATGTTTCCCAATAAAGCATTTTTCCTGTAGAAGGAATGTCTGTTTTTAAGGACTAAGGGGAACCATGATGTACAGCATATGTATAATGCTTGCCAACTAAGCACTTTCCGTAAGAATGGATACTGTAGACAATTGAAATGTATTTGTGTGAGGAACAACACGCACATTGCAGATTTTATATAACAGTTTTGTGTTTGTTTCACAGACACATACAGAGAGATACTATATAGTAAGTGAGACAAATTCAGACACATACTGGCCACAGAGATAAATGAATAGAAAGAGTGTGTGTTTATGTGTCATTGGGCAGCTAACCTGAGAGAGGTTTAAGTGGAGGAGGGATTCTGTACTGACAATGCACTCTTTTCTCTTCTCTTCTCTTCTCTTCTCTTCTCTCTCTCTCTCTCTCACACACACAGATCTTTATCAATCTGATCAAGGCTAATGATCTTTTCTTTCTGGGACAAACAGCTTCAGAGTTGATCTGAGGTTTGGGAGAAAGAAAATCACTCTATTTCCCCCCCTTGCAGAATGGGAGTTAGATGTTCAGTGAAGATATAGGATTATAGATGGAGTGGGTACTGTAGTTATTGGGGATTACTTTGGATTATCCAAACCAGATTATGGATTTGTTCGTATTGCTAAGGGTAAGGCAAAAATGGACTACACATTTGAATGTTTTCTAGATATGTATACAGGAGGGGAGAGACGAACAGAAATAGAAAAAAATAGAAAAATAAGTCACTGATGTCAGCAAGGGTATTAACCTATTTCTGAATGTTGTTGTCAGAATAGTCTGGGAACTTTGTAAACCTAGGGGAAGAATGAATTCCAAGTGACTATAGAGGCTACATTTTGGATTGTTTATTCGTTAAAATGGATCTATATTTATTTCTGAATAGGTTATTCTCTTTGTTAATTAGTTTTTTGAATGATATTCTTATAGTCACCTTGCATCACAGAACTTGTAGGAATGCATTGAGTTTACATAAAAATGTACGATTCAATTACAATAAAGAATGAGAATACGGTCTGTATATCCTAGTCCACACAGGGTTGAGCATAGCTCATTGGTTATCAGAGGTAACAGGTTCAAATTCTTCACTGTATGTCACTACGGATAAAATCATCAGCTCCTTGAAAACTAACAGTACATATATCTAATCTATATCACCCCACTGTTAGTACCTTTGCATGATTTCCATTTAGCAAATGGCTCAGTTCCTGTTTTAAAACAGTATGACTGGACTTTTAATCAAGTGTGTCAGATTTATATGATGCAGAATCAGTTTTGTTTACACATTTTCAAAATTAAAGTGGATGAAATGGCATTCAGCCAACTTCCTTCCTTCCATCTTCAGAAAGAAAGAGAACAGACAATGTAACTGAATGACATCCTGTTGTAAGTCTGAAATTTTGGCCCTGTGTGTGGAGGCATAGATGTCCTCTCCCCTGCCTGGCCTACTCCAGATGTTGTCTTGAGATTAGAGGTGCTTCGGTCATGGCAGAGGCATTCCAGTCCTGCTCGCTCTCAAAGGCCTTTAATTTCCTCACACACGGAGGCATGTACCCACATGCACATACACACAAATACACACACACACGCACTCAGAGCTTTGTGATAGTGCAAAAGGCAGAGAGTAGGCGGCTACTTGTGAGCCAACGCCAGATGCGCTCGTGTCAACTTTCGTGGCCTTGGGCGACACTGTGCGCAATGTGAAGGGGCGCTATCTGGCAACACACTAGGAGTGGATAATATGTGACCTCAGGTGGTGCATTATTTATTTGAAGGAGCACTATGTGGCAATAAAGCCAAGGAGAGTCCATTCAGCTGTAGACTTTTGGTTTAGTAGAGGAGTTATCATTACCCAAATATTTTGAAGTTATTGTATCAGTCAAGTACAACGTATTACAGATTAGCCTGATGAAAATTGTTTCATATTTGCATTATATCTAACTCTTATTTCTCTCTGTGAACTCTTACGTTCACAGCTACAGAACATTGGGGTTGATATCTATAGACAGTCCGAAAAAATACAAACATTTTAATAACAACATGATGGTATCTTGGTATAACTCCGTCTCTCTCTCTCTCTCTCTCTCTCTCTCTTGCTCTCTCTCTCTGTCATTCCCCCACCACACCATGGCTCTTGAATGGCACTATCCTCATCTCATTTATCTATCCAGCCCTGAACATCTCTGTATTCCCATCCTTTCGTCACCTTCTACTCTGCCAATTCCCTTTTTCTCACCTTTTCTCTCTCTTCCCTTACCCCTCTCTGGCAGAGCTGATAAACGAGTAGGCTGTTGCTAAGAGGCTTAGCAGAGGTGCCTGAATTGCTCCTTTATCGGCCTGAAGGAGGCAATCTGGATGGGGAGGCTGCTGAGGAGTCACCTAATGGTGCAAAAACTACGTACAGTATTTGTCATCGAGGATACCTGGAATGCGACATGATGACTGTACTGTAGACTTTATACTCTAAACTTTAGACTACGAACGTGCCATAAAATGCTGCACTATGGCCTAACTGTGACCCGCTGCTCCTTTACTTTAATGTAGCTACAGCAGCACAGCATTCTGTGTGAATTTGAAAACTGAGGCTTGCCCTGCAGTTTCATATTCCTTTTTATATTGTTAAATGTTAGTTGTCAATGACATTTATTTAACAAAGGACCTGAGCACTAACTAACTGAGCACAAAAAAAGGCCACTTCTGCGCATTTACTTTACTGCATTCATTACTTTATACCTTTTACAGTTTATTCAGTCTGTAAAACTCTGTGAAATACATTCATCAAACAGTCAGCTCTTAAAAGAGTCTGAATCAGCCTTCACAACAGGACTAGTCCCAATTGGTCGTCTTTTGTCTGCTAAGGCAGGAGGCAGCCTCCAGCCTGTCTCACTGAGTGTTTGGCGTGTGCATGTTTATTACAGACAGCATTTTGACGAGCCTCCGACACTTCGCTATTGTCTGCCTGACACAACTCGTCAAGTTCATAACCAGATTTTCTGGGTGGTTCAAGACAGCCACGCCTCAGTCAAGGAGCACAACTTCATTTCATTTTCCCTTCTCCTCTACTCTAGCCCCCTTTTATTTCCAGTGTTGGGTTGGACAGTGTTCTTTGTGTACCCGGACCCCCACTCCTGAATTCAATTATGCTGTGAAATGCCACTGACCACAAATCCCAGAAGCCTGGATGCCAAGGTGACACATGGGGAGATTACACTTGGGCTGAACCTAGAGAAAGCCCATCTCCTTCCCTCTAAAGGCCAGTCTTACAAAAATAAAAAGAGCCCTCACTCATACCAGGGCTGCTAAGCAACAGGGTTGAGAAAACGGGCACTGTCTTGTCTCCCCCTCTTAAAGTTGTTGAGTTGGAATAAGTGTGTGAGTGTTTGTGTGTGCATGTGGGTTTGTTTACGTGTGTATTCAAGAAAGAGAGAGAAAGATAGAGAAAGAAGGGGAAAGAAAAAGTTTGTGTGAGCCCGTCAGTGAGTGAAAGTGGTGGGTGCTTGGGTATGTGAGTAAAAAAGTGTGTTTATGTGTGCATGCGCACGCATGCCTGTTCACTTTGTGTCAAGTCTGTTGCTCCCTCTCAACACCTTAACAAAGGGAGTGAGATGGAGCCATCCAATCTATTGTGTGAAGGTTAAGTTCAGCACAGCTACTCTCCACAGTGTGCTCCAAAGATGCACAGTTTTGCTGCCAGTACACATCTATTTTAAGAATATGCATTGTCCATTCTCGTCATTGTTGGCCCTATTGTTTTCAGGCAAGAGCACTGAACTAGGTGTCCATAGCTCTGCCCACACAAATCTGGAATCACATTCATTTAGCCGGCGCTACAATTATGTATAGATGACCGAAGTGAAACACAGGCAGTGTAAAGGGAAATGGTGTGGTAAAATTGGGATCAATAGGCCACTGAGATGAATGGAGAGCCAACCTGAGAAGGAAACAGGGGAAAAAAGGTATTCTTTTTCATCCCCTTCCTTTCATAATAGTAAAAAGGTAACACTTGAGTGCATTTCGGTTTTCTCTCAGTTTCAGGTTCTTCCTCCATTTTAGAGAAGGGCATTCTGAAGGTATTCCTGAGGTAATGGTTGTTGATTGTAATGCATTACGCTTCCTCTTTAATCATTGTCTTCCCTTCTCTACATTGTTCTTCATGGTCCAAATCCCAAAAGGAACGTCGAAGAATATCATGTGATCTTAAACAATTCAGTTTCAATACCTCATGGCAACTGGTTTTTAGTGCTTTGAGAAAAATGACTACCAGTGTGTACAGTAGTAGGGTTTGGCAAGCTGTGAATGTGTGTGTGTGTGTGCGTACACCCATGCAGTCATAGCAGTGGTTGAGAAATGGCCTATGGACTACCTGTAGAGACGTACCCTTCTTTTTGCAAACATACACAAATGCACGCAAACACACACACTCTCCATTTCTCTTTCTCTCTGACAAACTGCACACTGTCTCACACAAATACACACTGAAAGGACATCTGATTCAGAACCTTTCATCTAAAGTGCCACACATTGCATGTCATCCAATTGCACACGCATCTACATCCACAAGCACACTCATTCAAACAGCCACTTGTATCCCAGACATGTAGAATATGAATAACCAGCAAGCCTCTCACTATGAAGGGGCAATGGGTTAGGGGATGGTGGATGTAGGCTAGGCTTCATAGAAAGGAGCTTTACAAGTCCTCTGACAGAGCTCCCCTCCGTCTCCATTTGGTCTGCCGCAATGAGGAGTGTTTATAGGAAACACGATAAATTTGCCCAGCAGCTGCCACATAGCATTATCCCCCCTTGGCGCAAGTTATTTATTTATCTTCCCCCTCAAAGTGTTTTGAGGTTGGGTTTGTTGAGAAACAGCTTAACGCCAGCTAACCTCGACTGTGCCTCAGTGTTTGCACTTGGCTAGGCTCAGTTTGCCCCCTCCCCTCATAGCCCACCCTCAGCGTGTGTTAATTTAGAGAGGGAGAGAAAAACACAGGCAGCTCCAACATATCCCCAAAAACCCAAAGCCTGTTTCTCTAGACTCACACACATGGCCTAGATATTTCAATGCGCTTTAGTGTTAATGAGTGTTAAAATCAGGTAGGGTTTCAATGTGACCAGCTAAGCCAATGATGCTATCCGCCCTGGTGTTTTTCTCTGCTCTTTCTACTTAGTACTGTAGTCTAGTGTGTATGTCATTAGGGATACAGGGATGTGTGATAATTTTGGTCATGGCTTTGACCCTGACTACTGTATTACACCACTTTGAATTTAAGTCCATATCGTGCTTGACATTTTGACATTTGGGTGCTTGAAATAATGTATTTTTGACATTTGACAAAAAGGCATTGATAGAGTACTGCAGAGTGGGTTGGTGCATGTTGGATTTTATTTTTTCCTTCAAAATTGGTTTTGTAGCCTAAAGTGATACATGATACATACTGTATGCTCTAAGCTACCAATCTCTTTTCTTCCGTCCTGTTCACGGCTGGAAAACAGTAATCCAGCTGTGTTTTTTTTCTTGACCCAGAGCGAGACAACGGATGACAGATAACTGGTCCAATCTCCCAGAATCCTCTTCCTTTGTTCACTTTTTGCTGATGTGTTGGAAAAACGCCTCATGCCTATCTCTATAGGCATGAGGCGTTTTTCCAACTACAGACTACAGGGAGAAACACACACATCCACGGGTCTACACACACACACACACAAACTATACTGGGATGTACTGTATAAGGGACAGATTAAGCTGTCCCATAGACTTTGATTCAACCTAGACAGGATGATCAATGTTGTCCAGCAAGCAGATAATAAACCGGTTCCCCCACAATCACTTAAATTAAACAAGTTTTGACCAAGTCCATATGGACAGAGGTCTTTCTGGGAATTGGTTGCTTTGGTTAGATACAGTAGGCTACAAAGGGAGTTGACACTCTCTCAGGCTTATCAGTTAAAAACTAAAAAACATGTAGAAAAAATATGTAGCCACCAATAAGCTATTCATTTGTCTCGCTGTTGATGTTTGTTCTTTGTATACAGCGTCATAACAATTCAAAATTGTACTAGGATAATTAGTCACAGGAGCCACAACTTTCCTCCAGTTCAACTGAGAAATGTTGAAGCTGTTGTTGGTTTTGACAGCCATGTGCTTTTCTCTGCAAAGAGTCAAAAACTCCTGAAAGGGAGTGCCAGAGGAACCGACAATCTGTTTGTGCCGATCGCCAAGTCATCCTCCTTCTGTCCTCTTCTCAGGCTCTCAGGACAAACAAGGCAAGCATTTTGGCTTAATGTATTCATTATCCAGACCAGAGAACTTGAATGTGAAGTAGGACAAAATAAGGTGAAATCCTACCTCTGTTTAGAAGAAAGGTTCTGTCTAGATGTCCTATCTGAACACTAAAATTACTTACCGCTCCTCTTGGGTACATAGCATGTCAATAAAATGCTTCATGCTGGCTTCGTTTATTCAGTGGAGCTCTAAGACTTGGTAAGGCTCCTATCCACTATTCATGATCTTGGGAGAGAAGGTTGTCTGACCTTTTACCGGAAATGTTGGGGCAAATTAGTTGTCAAAGCATCGGACGTGTCGAACATGCTAAGCTAAACCTAGCTACCCATTGTGTGTTCCCTGTGACAGACAACCTGACTTCTGCCCTTTGAGTTATACACTGAGGAGAAGGCTAACTCTGTGTCAGTGGTGTTAGTGCTAGTATCCACTGACATTTTGTTCAGCATGGGTACAAGGTAGATCTCAACCCCACTGGGTACTGTTCATACTATGAATGTAGAACACAGCAGGTGGAAAGCAGACTAAACAATAACAACAGGGATACTGACACACAAACACATGCATACATACACACGGACATACACACACCTTTTATTCTTCAAGCTAAAATTATCATTTTTCAGAAGTTGCAGCAGTCTCTTGATGAATAGCATGCACAAATTGTTTTCAGACCATTTTGGCAGAGTTCCACTCTTTTGTCAACATTGCAGTCTAGTTGGACTAGCAAAAAGTTTGGGAGGGCAAGTTACAGATTGATCTCATTCATTTAGTCCCATCTCTAATCCCTGGGTTTTTGTCACCCTCACTTTCCTTTGATGAAGAGTGGGTCTGTAAAGATCCCAAATCTAAGCAGCAGCTTTTAACGTGGAGTGTAAACACTGTAAGCTTGCACAGTCGTCCCCCCAGAGTGCATGCCTATTCATTACCTTACGTAATGGCTTTTAAAATAAATACCACCGCATTTGCTCAATGAGCATTAGTTATTCCTGCATAGTAATTACGTACTTGAGCTTGTTTTGAATCGACCTTGCTTTTTCAGACACCTGACATAATTGCTCAGATGTCAAACATTTGGCAGATGTTAAAAGAAAATATCAGACTGGTTATTGGCAAGCAAAATTTTAAAAGAACTCACAAGAGGGTTTTGCTCTTTCTTTTAAGGGATTCTGGTTTAGAATCTCAGTTATTGATGAAAAGAGAAAGAGACACGGATATAGAGAAATGACCAGACAATTGTTAGTTGGTGGCTTTGTAAATTCTCTATGCTACATGGAGTTCAGAGAGGTTGTTGAAATAGGAAAATAGAGAGAATAAAGATAGCTCATATAGCAGAGCAGATGGTGAGACAGAGTAGAACAACACACAACAGCAACTCACATGACGCTAGCCAGCCAGAGGGATGCACACTTTCTCTCCTACATTCAGTTTCAACACAATATAAATGCATTCCTTTTGCATCCCACCTGCTGCCTTTATCCTCCTCTAATCTTGACCTCCCATTTTGCTATCCAAGCCCCTAAAGTTCACCTAAAGACCCCGCCTATTAGCCGAGCACAGAGAAGCAGTCGAGACCCATAAGCCACATGTAGGGCCCTATTTTAACGATCTGAAACGCAAGTATCAAATGCGAAACACAAGTAACTTTGTGGGCGTAACTCGGGCGCTGTTGCTATTATACCTGCGGGATAAGTGACTCTTGCGCCCGACGCAAATCTAAAATGGGTTGGTCTGAAGTAGCTACATTCCTCACAGGTGTGGTTTGGGTGTAACGTCCAATAAACCAATCAGAGCGTCATCTCACATTCCCTTTAAAAGCAGGCGCGCCTGTTCCATGGCGGATTGCTATTGTAATGGCGGATTTGCCAGGCGCAAGACAGAGAACAGTCTGTGGAGGGAAAAGTCAGCTGTGCATTGGGTGCAAAATAGGAATGATACATGCGTCGGTGTACAAAGTCAATTGTGCTGTGTGCAAGATAGGGCCCCTAGAGTCTTCTGCCTGGATCACTCACCCATTCACATCTTTCCTTCCTTCCTTCCTTCCTTCCTTCCTTCCTTCCTTCCTTCCTTCCTTCCTTCATTCATTGGGTGTGCTCAAGCCTTCGGCGAGAGCACAACCTTTGTTCTCTCACATATATATTTATTTATTTATTTTTGCCCCCCTAAGGATCAGTCAATATTTGGACTACATACACAACGGCGGTGTCAAAAGGTTCGTCTTGGTAGCGATTGCGTTGGTTGTATTTTTATTTACGTTCCGTTGCATGGTTTAAGTAGAAATTGCGTTTTTGTGGTGGAAAGTGAAGCTAACGGTGGCTAATTTGCTAGCCACAGTCACTGACGTTACTAACGTCATACGTCACTAACGTCACAAAAACACGCGTGACTACCTGTAGCAGAACATTCGTTTCACATCTGTTAACTTGGGGGATAGCTAGGCTAACTATAGCTTTACTGCAAGGCAGCTGCAGGAACGCCACAAGCAAAGAGGCCAGGGTGATAACTATTTACTCATTTTACTTTGTGATGTGAAACACAATTATGAAATGTAATGTACAATATTAGCTGATATTATTAAGGAAGTAGGCCCACATCTACTTTTGGAAACGGTAGTCTACTATTTCACTGAAGCATTAGCATCATGACATTAGCCTCTGTTGCCCGGGCAACACATACTACAGTGGTCTATGATGCATCCGTTTTCAATCTTTAAAATAAACATTCCTCACAAATACATTTTCGTTGTAGGATTTATTATGACATTACATTACAAGTAAACGATTTGTGGGTGAAATTATAATTACCTGTGGTTTCAAACCAGTGTTGCTCACTGCAATGCTGTAGCCTACGCGAGACACACTACAAAAACATCTACACAGCTGTAGGAAGTCAAACGGCGACAGAACATGTTCGGCACTCCCCTTACTTAATCAAAAGTCTATCTAACTACTAACCTGAACTTCATTGCCACAGCCTAAACGTTGCCAATCTGTTCATGAAAATAATTAATTTCAGCCTAAACCGTACAACGGAACGTTAAATCCAATTCAACCAACGCAATCGCTACCAAGACGAACACAGCAGTAGTCTACTAGTACTGTACCGTAGTAGTACAATTTACCGGGGCAGCTTCTCCACACAGGGCTATATCGCATATTGCGTTGTTACTGACAATGATCGCTACCAGTGAGCTTTTTATGAATGAGCGATTTTCCACTAAATAAATGTCAAGCTTATTTACGTTTTGGGGGGCATATTTTCAGTTAGCAGATGGGACTGTCTGAATCGCGATTCCATTTTCTACTGCCGGGTAACGTCGTAGAATAATCTTCAAAGGGGGTTCTTTATTAATGAATGAATGCAATGAGTAGGCTACATGCCTGAAAATATCATGAGAAGGGAAAAACTTAAAATGACGTTTAAGTCATAGAGATTAGGTCCATTTTTACACCGGTCTGCCAAATGTATTCGTTTTGATTCAACGATGAGGCTGCCTCTTGCAGGGGAAATGAGAAGACATCTATTTCATTCTACACTTCACTCGTATTTTCCGTTGTAAATGAGCAGCAAAAAAAAATTCCTTTAAATCTATTTAATCTTTATAAATAATAAGTATGCATTTTCATATAAAATATACAGAAATCAGTTGTAAAAATTTCATTCAAAAACGGACCCCTGTGCAACCGACGCAAGCAAGCACACCCTACAATTTCCCCAGAAATTGTACCCTCTCTAGTTCATGATTGTTCTTACTTCAAGTAAAAAAATATCCAGGTGTTGGTTTGGTCTTTAAACTTGTGAACTTGAAACTCTTCGTCTTTACATTTATCATATTTGGCTAATATGCACTGCCAATGCACTGGACAATGATCTTGGAAGAAAGGTAACATATGATCTCATTGTTAATTCAGAACAACTTAATCCCCTTTGTGGATACTGCCACAAAGTGCTAGCACTTTTGCCGTCATGCTGCGGATGAACATGACAGCAGCCGTGTAGCCACTAGCAACACTAGCAACAAGCGACACCAAACACATGGTCTCTGGAAGTATAGCTCCATTCTTTACACAGCTACTTCAACCACAGTGACCATCATCGGCTTATACACAGGCCTGCTCTGCTGAATGTCCAGGACCCATTGACTCAACCTGGTCAGCACAAAATAGACACAGACTAGCTTGGTTCCAGCAAATGTTTTGAATTTTCACCTTCGATATCAAGTTTGCTGATATACAGTTAATAAAATATATTAGGATCTACAAATTCTTCTTCTTCTTTCCATGGTTGAACAACACTATATCCTTTGGACAGGATATCTTATGTGAGGATACACAGTTGCTCGCGCCAGACTTTAATCTCAGGAATCCAGGATTCAGAAATAAGAACATTCCTCACTGTAGTTCTGCTTGTCTGACTATGCCAATCAATATAAACAACGGACGCTAACACTGTGATTAATTGGATTCTGGTTGTTTGTGCTGTTTGGGTTCAGCCAACACTGTGAGAGAAAAATCTATCTTGAGGGCGATGAACATATTGCTAAGTAAGGGGAATGGAATGTGTGTGAGTATTGGACTCTGCATTCAGTATGACAGGACACAGAACCTCACACTTAGTGCTGACACAGCTACCATGGTCATAGTGACTTTTTCACATCACCAAATCTTCAAAGACGGAATTCTGTTCGTCAAATGGAGGGAATACTGAGGAATACTGTTTAGTATAATCATGGTGCAGTATGTCTAGAGACAACACTGCTCTGTTATTAATTGAGGTGAAAGAGCTGCTTTTAGTAAAAACAGGATGTTCCTATCATGTTTTTCATCCAAAAAACATACTTTTTTGCCCATTTTGCACTGATAATATTAAGCACATTCAATACAGTACCCTTGTACTTTCCATTTACGTATTGTCCGAAAGTTCTTTTGGGGAAAAAATATGCCATTACATCATTTTGCCACTGCGTATGACACACAAAACATTAAGTCTATTTTCCTAATAGCTTAGCTTTCAGGTAGGTATCCCTATGAATATGTCTATGTTTATACTCTAAATTATGTCTGCATTCAACTCCTTCAGAATCAACAATACGCCATGATTAAGCCCTGTGACAGAGCATATGCAGCCATTACATCCATATTTTATAAGCGGCATCGCTCTCTCTCTTATTATACACAATGGGCTAAAGCCGTAATCAGCATTTTGAAACACTGCAAATAATTATTTACTCAGATAATGGCAGTGTTTACGCAAAAGCGGGGATGCTTGCTTTTTGCTCTTTTTTGTATGATAAAGAGTATTCTGATTAGGTAATGATATGGTTAGAAGAAGCTTGTCAGATTCTACCCTTGTAGACTGTAAATGGTTATGTTAATATAATTTGCTTTCTCCGGGGAAGGCTTTACCACAGTAACCTATAAAAAGGGGGTCCGGGTACACTCTTGATTTCTTTAAAACATAACGCAAACAGACATGATAATTTGAAATTGTCTTGTGCTGCTAACACAAGGTGTTAGGAACAGACTCTATAGAAGGATAGATTATTGCTGGTTTTCAATGTCACCCTGTAAACCTTGAATTTTATGAGGCAAACCCCATTTCTCAGACACCACATTAGAGCAAATGTGTATCCACAAATGAGATCTCTATAACAGATGTTATGGGCAAGGCCAAAGGTGGAATTGGTGTGCCCAGTTTCCGCCTTTTAAAATGGCAATAAAGAATTATCTGAGACATGGAAATGGCATAAGAATTCTGAAATACGCAGTCACATTCTCACCTTATGGATAACAAAATAAAAATAAAACAGATTTGACAGTTTTGCAAATGGTGCCCTCTCAGCACTGTATATTTTTGTAAATGACAAACACGTCGTCGCTCACATGTACATACATTAAGGGAAAGGAGAGGGTTTATCGATCTTCAAAGGTCAATGTTAATCTTGATCAAGCTTAACCAAGAACAGGAATATACTTCACTGTTATGACCAAATCTTCCCACAAATGGGACTGATGCCCAGAAGAAATTCTACTCAGTGACGATCCGAAGGAAGGGAGTTTCATGTGCACATGAAACCATTACTTGTCAGAAATCATTTAAAGGGAGTTTCTTCTTCCCTCTTCCTCCAGCATCTCTTTCATTCTGCCTTCTCTGCTCTCTCTTGCTCTTCTACGGTGTGTGTGCGTGGGTATGGGTGTGTGTAAGTGTGTGTGTGTGTGTGTGTGGGGGGTGTACCAGTGTTGACAGATGTAGACCAGCCCACCATATGACAGCCAGAC
Source organism: Osmerus mordax (assembly GCF_038355195.1). Lineage (NCBI taxonomy): Eukaryota > Metazoa > Chordata > Actinopteri > Osmeriformes > Osmeridae > Osmerus > Osmerus mordax. The sequence continues at coordinate 9,171,759 of NC_090072.1, read as the reverse complement.
ACATGCCCACTTGAGACCCTAAGCCCCTCCCGGGCTCTCGCGTCTCGCTATGTTGTTTTTATTTCCTCCCGTCAGGCAGGTGGATGAATTGAAGGATTGGAGCTGCAGGTTTTTGGTGGGGGGGTGACGTCCCCTACGGCTCTGGAACCGTGCTCTGTGGAACCCGGCTCTTGTCTTCACATCTCACTTATAGAAATTAGGAGTCTGTTGTCAAGGTGAAGGAAAGAGAGATGTCATGACTCTTCATGGTACAGGAAGTCACCTGGGGATGTTCCTGTTCAGGGAGGAAATACCCTTGCGAATGAAGAGTCAGTGGCGAGTGAATGGTCTGCAGGTGCTAACAGCTGTTTGACAATGATGCTTTGTTGACTGTGCTGGTAATATTGACTTGAACAAATGATTGCAGATCTCTTGGAGCCGTGTATACCAATTGCTTTTACGTTGGATGTCTGTGCCTTCGTATTAAACCAATATAATTAAATCCCTTCATTACTGAGAAACAGTTCACATACATTCACATTCAAGATTACAATCACCATGGTTTTTGGAGTCTCAGTTTCCTTTATCTTTTCCAATTGCTTGCTGAAACCCTTTTCCTGTGTCATCACTTAAAGAAAGAAAACTGTGTACATTGTTTTCCCAAAGTAAACATTAAAAACCTGCGATGTGCAGACGAAACACTATAAATATGCACATATTTATGTAGAGTAAACATCACCTCTCGCAAAGTACTTGCCCTTTTGACGTTTTATAGCCTTTCGGCTCTTGCCAGCGCAACATGAATAACAAGGGCTCACTTTTGTGCCTATTGCAATCTGTTTGGCTTCAGTACTAAACTACCTGAAAAAATTGAGAGAACAAGTGACAGGTGGGGTTTAAATGCTGGGACGCTTCCAAAATGGCCACTAGCCTTGAGCTGAACTCGTGTTTGTTTACCAGGTTTGTGTAGGCGCCACGTGGACAGGTGTCAGCTGCCTGTGAGGAAAGTGGGCTGATGCGGTGGGTTAATGGAACAAGACAACAGCAGATCTAAGTTTAGGTCGAGGCTGTGCTCTCTGCACAGTCAGCCTGCTACTGTCCACCTGTTCTTGCCAGTGAACCGCATTGATCCCTGTTCGCTGGCGTCATCGATCCTGGTCACTTACAGGGAGCCAACTAGTCTGTTACATCCAGGCAGTTTTCACTCCAATACATTGCTAACTTGGATGAACACTGAAGCTCCCGTAGGCTTTCTTTGTAGTGTGAGATAACATTTTAAGACTCAACCACTTTTGTTTGCTTTCTTACCCAGTTTATAGATATAATCCAGTTGTTTCGAAAAAATACATAGCTTACTCTTTTGTAAGGTTAATTCATAACCTTGTGGTGTTATTGTTATGAACTTTACATTTGAACCTAGCATATAGCTCACAAGTGCAAACAGCTAGCATTTTATTTTCAGTTTGATAAAAGTACAGCGTAGTAATTAAAGACAGTCAGGAGTAAATCACTAGACCATAACAGAAGCTAGTTGACAACTACATTCTGTTATGTGGTTCTGTTATTCTTCACAAATATCTTGGTAAGCATTCCCTGGGCCCATTTATTACATGCACATACATCCTTGTAACACGTCCTTGTAATTACTGTTTAGCAAAGTTATTGCTATGGACAACAGGGAGTGCTCACAAAATACACCCTGTCTGCAAAAAATTCTGATTATCAGTGATTATCAATCTACCAGTATTTTATAGTTCACCGTTTTAAGTGTTTCACAAGTAATGGTGGTCCAACACACAACATAACCCACATAGGGACAATTTCAGTTCAAGGGTTTGTCTCTCGATAAAAGATGTGTATCTTCCCATTGCAGAAATGTATACGGACCGAAGAAATTATATTGTAATAGTCATTGTTACGGCGTAGCCTCTTTACTCTAATAGGATGACAAATCTTCGCTTCTGCTCTTTGTTTACAAGCGTGATGGATAATACGCACAAGACCTTTAGGTGTTTTTTTTACTGGTACAAACAAGCCACTGTCAATCCGTTAACTACCTCACTTGAACCAGATCTTTCATTGTAGCCATTAGCTATTGTCAGCACTTTAGATAAGATCACAGGAATGGGAGGCACAGGCTACAACTCTTGCTTCCAAGTTCCAAAACTGTTGTCCTATGATGTGCCAGATTGTGCCCAGCTTGGTGAGGAAGAAAAGGGAAACTGGCATCAGTATCACTCACTGGAGTTAGATCAGAACGAGTTCCCTTTTCTGTTTTACAGCGGGTTAGAGCACTTCTGTACAGACCGGACAACACCTAAACATGACAAAAATGTCATTTTACTTAGCGAGACCTGAATAGCTAATCTCACATGAATGAATCAGAAGGCCTATGGTGGGTATTATTTCAAGTTTCAAGTTGATTTGCCATTTATGACTAGTACAAGTACAGGTATTTTGAAAATTTGGATCCAAAAGTCAAATATTAACAAACAAACATAACATTGACATGATATCCTATTCCTTTGTGAACTAATGTTCATATAAACAATACGAAACAAATGAAAATGCACATTATGAATTATAATAATCTTTAAATATCTTTAACTTATCTTTAAATGATTGCAGGGATTGCATGCATGTATGGGCTTAGGATATAATGAGGTTTGTAATTATTAACACACACAAACAAAACTATTCTATATACTATACTATTCTACTATACTATACTACAGTACTTTACAATACCATGCATAACACCGTTGTTACATTTATGCCATCACACACATTTTCTGTTCACAAACAGACACATACTTTTGCTCCTGTCTTTAAAGTGAGGCAGAAAACCCTTAGTAATCCACCTCCCCTTTGCCTCTCCCCCCGCATCCCCCTCTCCCCAGTCTCCATAGGGCCAACAACTGTGTCCACCTACATTCTCACTAAGCTTTTCTTCACGCTCACTCTATCTCTGTCATACTTTATACTGGAATTTTACTTAAATGAGCAACATCACAGTGGGAGAAATGCATTTTGGTGTTGTTTTCATTGGGTTCCACTTTACTGCCACTTTTATGCCTTGTCATAATTCAGCACAACATGGTTTGACTGTTATTTTGTCATATTTTTGAATGATACAGTACCTTTACAGTACAGATCACATCCATGGCCTTGACCAGACAAAATGATCAGTACTGCTCTGACTCATTAACACGAGCAATCAATTGATCAGTGATCAACTGATCACTTGATAAAACTAATGGTTGAGAGTCCACTGAGAGTCTTGTTGATTAACCAAAATAAATGATAATCCAACAGATAAACAAAAGGATCCAACATAATCCATTAAGAAAAAGTGTCATTCCATTTGATGGCAAATAAAAGCTAATTAAGAGACTACATTTAGCCCTGGACATCTTATTGAAGTACATTTAATTGAAGTTCTCTTAATTTCCATAACTTTTGTTTTTGAAAAAAGTTCTTATTTGACTAAACTGAAAACAACATTAGATATAGATATAACATGACAATAACTACATTTCATTTCACTCTCAATTTGGCCTGCTTTATTGTTAATATATACATCCAGTATCCAGTATCTGTTAATGAAATTTAAAATACTTTTTTGGGTGGACCTTTCAGATATGCAGATACATTATAAACATGACTCCACTCTCTGAGGTGATATGTCAGGTGCATTATCTTATGCGAAGGAGTCCATTCTCTCTGTCTCTTCCATGAATCAGTTTAAAAGGCAAAGAGGAAAAAAGTGATTACCTGTTTGTTAATGAAGATTAAGTTGGCGCGTACGAGAAGTTTCCATTCTCATTTGCTTCCCATTCATCTTGTGTCTCATGAGATTTTTTCACACCTTAATTTTTTTGCCGTTTGACCTGCACCCTCGTTTAAAGTATTTTTATGCACCCCTTTTCCATTTCACCAATCTTTCTCTCTCTCTCTCTCTCTCTCTCTCTCTCTCTCTCTCTCTCTCTCTCTCTCTCTCTCTCTCTCTCTCTCTCTCTCTCTCTCTCTCTCTCTCTCTCTCTCTCTCACACACACACACACATTTCATTTCTCTTTCTCTTTCTCTCTATGAAATGACATTGGACACCTCATACATATTTCAGGATGTGTCTGCCCACCCCCAAATAAAGGATGCTATAAAAACACAAACACAGTCCCGCTGGAAGTGTGTGCGTGTGTGTTCACAAAGCATCCAGGCCTCACAGTCATTCCATGGAATAAGCAGTTACACCCTACGGCTCCAAGGACATTGTTTGAGGAGATAGGGGCACAGAGACCTGAATTGTTGAACGGTCTTTCCTTATACTTAGAACCTGGATAATAAGTAGAAACCGCTTGCCACCAGGCTGTATGAGAAAAGGACACAACAAAAAAATTCATACATGTACTCAGACATGTGCCCTGATGTTGTCTTTCATGGCATGCCCCAGCCACATAACCTCAAAACAGAAGCCCTGGTAGGGGAGATGAGGTTAACTGATGTGCACAACATCCGTAGAAACAAACCTCTACGATGCAGCGCTTAGCCAAAACTCATGGTACTGTGACATTATCGATTTTCAAAGAGGGGATGAAGTTTCAACAAAACTCAAAATACCAGGACAGCTGCTTGACTAAGTGTTTAAGTCCCCCCCCCCCACACACACACACTCAGGACATCAGTTTCGGCTTCATGTCATTTTTCCCGCTCTTCTGCGTTGCTCTTCTACATTGTCTCCCTCCCAGATTCTTCATTTCTTCCCCTCATCATCCAGGTTGTTTGAAGCAGAAGTGGAGAATGTTGGGCCATGTATGTAAGGAAGGACATAAAAGGGTCATCTTACTGAATTCCTCCTGTGATGAGCTGGTTCGTGCTCACTGTTGCTACATCAAACGCACAGGGAAATTGGGCATGGTATTGGAAAACGGACGGTATCGGAAAACGATACAGAGGTTTCTAAATTGGATTCGCTTTTTAAGATGCCATTGGGTTCTTTTTTTTTTTTTTTTCTCTCCTTTCTTTTTTAAAACTTTTATCTCCCCATTCATCACGTCATAGCTACGTTCACAAGGCAGACAATGACACTTTAGAAAAGGGTTTGAATATTATCATTTTTTCTTTTCTTTTTACTTGTTGCCAAGGAAATACATCTTGGCATTCTGGCCATTTGCGTGAGGCTGTCATTTGGGTAAAAAACATATTTTTTAAATGTCTTTCTCAAGAGCTTCCCAGCTGCGGCATAGTGAGTGATATGAAAGCAAATCGGAACCAGAGGCTAAAAACCCTTTTAAGTACCCTTTACAACTCCCTGCATTTATGTTGTCAATGACGGCAGATTGATAGCCATTCACTCCATCTCTTTTCTCCTCATCTTCCTTCTGACAAAGCTTTTGTGAAACCAGATGCGTGGTCAATGACTGTGCCGACAAGTTTGGAATCAGCGTTTGCGAAAGTCACCAATGAAGATGCACAATATACTCAGAAAGAAAACCTTGGGTTGCTCAAGATGCAAGTCCTAATAGATTATCAGAATGAATCATTTCAAACTTTGTGTTGCTTCCTTTAAAATAGTTACATTTATGTGTTTGAGGTCTCCTTTTTTAAATTCCATGTGGGAATCTCATCTTAAAGGCAGATTTGGGTTTGATGTAATTCACAGAGTAAGGCCTTGCAAGACATACAAAAGAGACTGGGCAGTCGATTTTGAAAAAATACTAGCATGATGCTTACTCTTGCTTATCTCAAAAGTGATAGGCGTGTCACTTAGAACATTAGACACACCTACACTGTCTGTGCTCCCCTGCACAGCTGGAACAAGCATGAATTTGAGAAAAAAGGAGAGGAAATTGTGAGCTAAGGAGAGTGTGCTGAGAATAGACTGTGAGCTGCCTTGGAGAGTTATTAAGAAAAAGAGAATATGGAATAGGAAAAATATTCTGACGTGAAAAGAAGGGACTTTATCGTCTGAGCCCAGAGAGACATGAATATTGGTGGGCGAGCACTCTGCGAGAGTGGGGGCAAGATACCCATGGTGGGGCGATAACACACATGACAAAGATAGGGTGACCTGGCTATCTGATGAACTGGAGGACAGTGTGGCCCTTTAATACAGGGTTTGTTCTCCTCACAGTATATAAACACTGCTTATCTTATCTGGGGCTGCACTCTTGCTCCCTGCCTCCCTACCTCCCTGCCTCCCTACTTCCTAGTCTCCCTACCTCCCTGCCTCTCTACCTTCCAACCTATTTGCCTCCTTGCTTTCGTACCTCCCTACCTTCCCTCCTTTCTACCTCCCTGCCTCTTTGCCTCCCTAACTCCCCACTTTCCTACTTTCTAGTCTCCCTACTTCCCTGCCTCTCTACCACCTAACCTCCCAGCCTCTCTGCCTTCTTGCTTTCGTACCTCCCTACCTTCCGTCCTCCCAACCTCCCTGCCTCTCTACCTCCCTGCCTCCCTACCTCCCTACTTCCTAGTCTCCCTACCTCCCTGCCTCTCTACCTTCCAACCTCTTTGCCTCCTTGCTTTCGTACCTCCGTACCTTCCCTCCTTTCTACCTCCCTGCTTCTTTGCCTCTCTACCTCCTAACCTCCCTGCCTCTCTGCCTTCTGGCTTTCGTACCTCCCTACCTTCCCTCCTCCCAACCTCCCTGCCTCTCTTCCTCCCTGCCTCTCTGCCTCCCTGCCTCTCTACCTCCCTGCCTACTCTAGTGGAGAATACCATTACTATTTTAGTGTGTATGTGTGTGTCTTAGCTTGTGTAGTAAGTAAGATACAAAGTAAGATACAAAGAAGTGACAGAAAGGGAGACAAATGGTCTGGCTGGTGCCTTACAAAAAAACAGAAACACAAAAATAATTACAATGTCCCTCTAAGGCTATCTTCTTTATTCGACTGCCCGGTCAACCAAAATGGCTGCAAAAGAATCGGAATCAGAATCAGAAAACCTAAAACTCTTATACAAAATGGCTGAATCTCTAATATAACAATGCTATGTGCTGGTGCTTGACATGTTACGGTTTTGCATAACATATGGATTGTGGTTTGGGATATGCCAATGTGACCAGATGAAAGATATGAGCCATACACACACTCTCCCACAAACATAATCTTCCACAGCACACACACTCATACCGGAGACTGAGAAATTATAATGAAAATGTCTGTCAAGCCACATCAACAGCAGACAGAAAACATTCTAATCTAGCCACGCACTGTGAGTGGAGGTGTGAAATGAGACTTCTGACAAGGAAAAAACACATCAGCCACACTCTTGATCTTTATCCACAAACGGGTATTCAGGAGTGATGTGTCTGTGCGTGTGTGCAGTGTGCATCAGTCTGTAGTGAATGTGTACAGGTATGTGTACATCTATGGTATGACAGGTATAGAGAGTTATACACCTCTGTTTCTGTGTATGGGCATATGCTTGGGTTTTTCTTGCTTTTTTGTTTTGTATGAATACATCATATTTTTGTCAGTCAGAATGGATCGTGGTCATTATTATTTATGATTCTGTCTACTCATAATGGTCTGTGACGTATTCACACACTGTCAACCTCAGAAACATAGTAAGTACACAAACGCCATTTGGTTTGGAAACTGACATCCACAAACTATTTACATAGATGTGCATATACAATACTGTGTTTGTGTGTGTTGATGGGTATGTGCATATTTGAATGTTAATAGACAAGCACCAGTGACACAAAATCACATTTGTGAGAATATATTATTGGAAAGAAAGGGGTACACCATAATATTGCAGAATCAAATCTAGAATATGTTGATGCATCTCTTTTGACACTCAAAAGAAAATATCAGTTTGAATCTAATGAATGTGGATGTGGTGTGTGTGTGTGCGTGTGCCTGTATGCGAGTGCGAATATACACTCTGTGTGTTGGCATGCGTATATGAGAGCCATATGATTTTTGTGTGGGTGTGTGCATGCATGTGTGTTAGTGTGCTTGTGTGTTTTGATATGGCAAGCTCCACCAATTACATCACTGGATGTTACAAAATCAAGGCTCCACTAAACTCTCTCCAATCACTTTTAAGTAAATGTTAGCTCTGCTGTGGGTGGAGTGGATCACTCCAGCCTTTCCCCTGGGGGGCCTCAGAAGGGGGCTGCAGTGGGGTTGAGCGTGCAAGTAAAGCGGGCCGCCAGATAACGGCCCCTGGTGCGTCCCCCCACTCTCCGGGCTCCGGCTTTATCGAATGAGGGGGCCGAACCTTAGCCACTCTCCCTCTCTCACCTCTCGGTTCCGTGACATTTGTCAGGGCTGTGTGATGCCGTGAGTGACAGCTAGAGGCTTTTTGGAGTGTGTGTGAGCAGAGAGGGCCTGGCAGAGAGAGATAAGAGAGGAGACCACACACACACACACACAAACACACACACACACAAACACAAGGGGATTGGCGGCAATGCACACGCTCAAGAACTCCTTTTACACAACGCACACAAACACACGCACATAAACAACTTTCCTATTCCCTACAGACATCTGTCTTTGCATATATTCAATGCATACACATGCATATTGAGGCATTATAGTCTTAGCTCTTTATTGCGAGCACAATCTCACACAGGCACACACATTTTAATACCCAATATACACACACTCTATCTGGATGCATTATAATGCTACCATCCTTACTCAAACACACACACAAAGCTGTCACTTCAGATTGTGATATAGTCGTATGAACAGAGACATATACTATATAAAGAGACAAACCTTTTACATGGTACAAATATGCACAATTACTATGACCATAGGATCAGGGGAATGGAGTCTGTCAGGGAGTTTGGAAGCATGGAAGATTTGGAGATACATGTCCAAATGTTAAAGATTGCATGATGATGATGATGTGGGGTGTCGGGGGGTTGCACGCATGCACCTCTTCCCTCCATATTTGTGTTTGTACTGAAAGAATGAATTTTTACATTTTCACACCAGCAACCCCCTCTAGCTACCAGTCCTTGTAGCTCATCCATATGTATGGCCACACACACACACACGCACACAGAAATGCACGCAAGCGCACACACACACACAAACAGGACCATAGCCCGGCCCAGCTTGCCTTTCTAGTCCTCAGGGACTGCAGCAGATGGCAGCTGTTCAAAAACACAAGTCCCTAGACCTGGGTGCCTTGCCTGAAGAGGTGCCATTGATCATAGAAATGAAGTGGAGCTGACATTGATCATTCGTCCTCCTCCGCATCCCCACGGCTCTCTCACGGAATGTAAAAACGCTTAAGACTCAGATTGAGAGAAAAGAGGACATTCTGGGGTAGGCACTTTTGGAGACCCAAGCATCCAAACAAATATGATCCTTTGATCAAACCGTTTTGACTCATTTGATAGGCGTTGCCGCGGGAGCGGTTGAAGGTGGACGTCGTTCAATGGGCCTTTGGAAGAAAACACATCTTGAAGATAGATTTTCCTATTTCTAAATGAGAGCCTAATTAGATGCTGCTTAACTGACACTGATGGAAGATCCAGAATGCAAATATCGATTCTGCTCTCGGACTTCTCCCCAGATCCAATTCACTTTGCCTTGTATCAATCTTTCTCTCGATAGAACGTAGCTCTATCGGGACGAGCAATTAGTTATAATTACCAAGGCTTAAAATCAAAATGGATTTCAACGAGTAAGTGCTTAGCTGACTGTCTCTGAGATAGCCTGCAATTTCAGTTTTTCCAAACATTTCAAACCCTGTAGTATCTAGGGACTCACAGACCTGAAAGATTAGTGCAACAACATTAATGTTTACTGTCATTGGTGTGACTGCGTTGACAGACACAGTAGAGCACCTAAATGCTAGCCATGGACCTCTCAGGTGTGAAAACCTCAATTGTAATCCTAAACCGTTTAGAAAACATTCCTTCTCTCTGTGTGTGTGGAAGAGACAGTGTGTCCCACCACCTTTGGACCTAGGTAGAGAGCCTGCCCCCCCCCCCCCCCCCCCCCCCCAACCACCAGCCCTCAGAACCTCTCGGGATGGAAACCCTCGCCAAAGGATTGTATCCCATAGAGAACACACAGCATCCATTTTCAATTTTCACTTCCCCCTGTTCAGATAAAGCTCTTTCTTTGGTATAAGGAGCGCTGGATAATTGCATATAATTGGATTTAGCAGTTCAATGACCTTGTGGTCAGACTATCCTATCTTGACAATAAAAGGCTTGGGAGAGAAAACGAGAGGGGGAGAGAAGAAAAGAGAGAGAGAGAGAGAGAGAGCAAGAGAGAGAGCAAGAGAGAGAGAGAATAGTGTGTGCATTTTGTCTTTAGCTTGCTCAGCTATTATGCAGATTGCTTATAGTGGAGGGGTCCATGTGCTATTCTTAGTAATCTCAGCTCACTTTTAGCCTTGACACACAACTGAATAATGATGGTAGCACATTCCCTTCAGTCCCTACTGGGTGGTAATCATGTGAATCAGGCACACACTAACTCATCTCTGCTTCAACTTCAACTACAAATGTGCTACAGAAACAGATCAGTATTGTTCTGCTTCTGAATGTACTGTACAACACATAAATTACAACTTCCTGAATCCAGATCAATCCTTGGCATCTCCCAAAGAGTCCTTCCCTGTACGTTTGTTTTTGATCTGCCCTCATTCGCAAGTTGCTAACAGGCGTGCCTATCCCCCCCCCCCCCCCCCCCTCTCAAACACAAGGGACCAAGGCCTTCTTTAGCATCCACTCTGAATCCGCTATTCCAGTTTCTCACCATGCATCCATCCAGCGGCGCCCTGTTCCTGAGGTACGCTGCACGGAACCGAGTGGAACTGCCACAACTCACTGACAGGGCCGGGAGGGGGGTGTTGCGTGTTGCCAAGATTCGATGACACTGGCACCACCGGCCCTTCTCTGTTCTGCAGCCAACGGCCAAGTGAGGTGGACGTGGGAGTCGGAGGGGGTAAGGATGGTGATGGGCTGAACTAGACGAGCGGTGAGCGGTGACGACCGCACCAGGCTTCATCTACAGGACTGAGCTAATAGGAGCATACCCAACACGAATGTCTCATAGCGCCGAACACCTGTCAGTCTTAAACCTCTCTTCTTGGTAAAGAAGGCCTTTAAAAATAGTTTAGAGCAGATTGTCAGGTTTCATCTGAAGGACTGGCAGTGTGGGATTGGTACAGCATGCCAGATAGATGACGCTGTGACAGATGGCTTCTCTGAAGCAGATAACAGCCCTACCTGATATTCGGGTCCCCTGATGTTCTAGTGCTGTTGGAGGCGTAGCCAAAAGCTTGATGACGGTAGAGCAGGTGGTGAGTTTGTGTGTGTGTGTGTGTGTCAGTGTCTGTGTGTAAATACATGTGTGTATTAAGGAGAGAGACCTGCTTTATGGAACATAGATAGAATCAGAACACACAGGTATACAAACACAGACACACACACACTTGCGTCAGGTGTGTGACTATCTCACCCCTGCGGCTGCCTCTTCTTGGGAAGTGTGTCATTCTCTATGGGTTCCAGGCCACTCTGGCTGCCTCAATCTGCTGCCTTTGGATCAGTGACAGACGCAAACTCAACAGACAGAGACGCAACAAATATGTTTCTCTGTTTACATTTCAATACTTCCTAAGTGCATACAATATAATCTCAACAGCACACAAAGCTTGGTGACTCATGTGTTTGTCATATTCTGCATCATGCTAAGTCATGTTCAACCCAGGTGTGGAATTCAAAGACAGAAACATAGATTCAAATCCGTAGAGAAGCTTTTGAGAAGCTGCTAATATAAATAGCTAGATAATAGCTGCTTGTATCTGTTCCACTCACCTGTGCTTCATCCGTCTCGTTAGTTGGAGAATGCTCACAGTGAAACAATAACCAGTCTGCAGTGTGGGCTTAATGGGGTGTGGGATTCGTGGCAATATAAAAAGGATTTAGGCCTAAAGGCAATTTTACAGAAAGGAGATTTATGAAAGGGTAAGAGTTTATTTTATTGACCTATACCAGCAAGGAGTCTGTACTTTACTTTCTCTCTCGACCAGCAATGAACTAGGCCCTGTAGCAATGGTAAAGTCTGAACATAGTTTCTGAATAAAACAGTCTCCCTAACATAATTACTGGATTTTCTTATTTCATTTTTATATAACCTTTTTTTTTCAAATGCAAATCCAGCTTGACTTTTCAGGCTAGAACCCTATATATTAAGAGGATAATGTAATAAAAATGCACAATGGAAAATGTAATTACTTGCCGTGAGACAGAGAGAGAGATAGAGGCGAAGAGGCTAAAAGAGCTCTTGGGAGAGAAGGATATAAATAGGAGGATAAAAGATAGAGAACAGATTTGAACATGTAACAGTGGTTAGAAAATAGGAGAGTGTCATAGAAGTGAAAGATGGGAAAAATGGAAGGCGCGGAAGAGAGTCATTGACAGACATAGAGGGGAGGGGAGGCGGCAGAGCTAAGAGAGCTATGCAGGAAAGAGAAAAAAATGAAAGGGGAAAACTAAAAGAGACAGTAGGCATGCCAATAGCGACAGCTACGGACGAAAAGAAAGTGGTGAGGTATTTCCAAGAAAGACTGTGGTTCACAGCCACGCCAATATGGCCGTCGTCATGGTAGGAGAGACACAGGAGCCTGTTGCCATGCCAACACGGGGGCGAGCCGCAGCATTTCAGCGCACACGTCTGCACAGGGGCCTCAAACCGTCAAGTGACTTTTAGAAAACCGAGCGCTTAGATTTCGATTGTGTCAAAAAGATGAAAAAAAAATGATTTGGGGCACACTTTTCTAGCTCTTCTCTCCATAATTTGTAGCACTGTACTGGGGCTCATCTTTCTGTGGAATATTGCTGACACTTCAAGGTGATATGCTCCACATTGACAGTGAAAATTATTAATGAAGGTAATAAAAGGCTTTAGCAGGTTTTACGAAGGTAGGATGGAGGAAGTGGACGACAAATGTATACTTGACTGGGGCTTTTACAATTTCGGTCGACCTATCCACACAAACGCACACACACATAAACGTATAGCTATAGTTACACTTACAACACAAACAGCTTTGTCTTCTCCATTATTTGTCCCTACATCCAAGGATTCCATTTTAAGCCTGAGCTGTGCGTCACTATAGATGTTGTCGGTGGGGGGTTCTTTTCTTGCATCCCATCATACGTGAAATACAGTTCCGAATAACAGAACATCGCTATTTCACAGCAGACTGGCCTCCAACGCCTTGTACATCGTGTTTTAACATTGTTGAAATATTTGTTTACAAGGTTCAGTGCCATTTAATTTTCTTGTGATCAACTCTCTCTCTCTTTCTCTCTCTCTGTGTGTCTCGTTTCTTCACTTTGTAGTCTTTGTTTAAAGATGCGGGAGGATTCAGTGTTCTGTCTGAGCCTGGTACTTATTCAGTTTGTCTAATTAGGGGTTAGTTTTCTTAGATAAAAGGAAGCTACGAGGCTTTTAGCTAAACCACAGAAAACGTATGGCTGCACTACAGACCTTAAACAGTATAACAAGTTTCTCTGATACATTCCTTTTGAATTCCCAGTGTATTTAAACCTATAATATGTATATTGTACGTAACTATGTATGTATTTATATATAATAATGTTTGTATATATACACTACCGTTCAAAAGTTTGGGGTCACTTAAAAATGTCCTTATCTTTCAAAGAAAAGCACTGTTTTTTTCAATGAAGATAACGTTAAATTAATCAGAAATACACTATACATTGTTAATGTGGTAAATGACTATTCTAGGTGGAAACGTCTGGTTTTTAATGAAATATCTACATAGGTGTATAGAGGCCCATTTCCAGCAACTATTACTGTATGTGTTCTAATGGTACATTGTGTTTGCTAATTGCCTTAGAAGACTAATAGATGATTAGAAGGATTAGAATTAGAATGCCAAAGGTCTGCAATGTTGCAATTGCTGCAAATGGAGCATTATTTGACGAAAGCAAAGTTTGGAGAACAACATTTATATTTCAAATAAAAATAATTATTTCTAATAATAATAATTAACCTTGTAAATGTCTTGACTATATTTTCTATTCATTTTGAAAGTTATTTGATAAATAAAAGTGTGAGTTTTCATGGAAAACACGAAATTGTCTGGGTGACCCCAAACTTTTGAACGGTAGTGTATATGTATATACACACACACATATATATATATGTGCATTTAACCCACACACACACATACATATATATATATTATAAATACATACATTGATATACAAAATACATATTATAGGTTTAAATGCACTTTTTCCTGGAAACCTGGAACCAGAGTCTAGAGTTCCGGGTTGCAAAAAGCAGGAACCAATGATTGTTGGTCTGGCAAGATTTTGAGGACAAAGAATGTACAAATAAGAGATTGAGATGCAATGTTTGCTGGCTTACCTCTTGCTTAACCACTTTAAATCAAACTGGAGCCTGAGGAAAGCATGGAAGTTCGGACGAGATTTGCTGTTTCTCATATTATATTTTTGGGTATTAGAGCCATTATTCACCCAAGCCAAGTTTAACTTCTATAATAACTTAGTACCATTTAAACGTACAGTAACACATTTTAACAACTTAGCAGCACTTAAGTTGTTAAAATGTGTGGCACACTATGTTCACTTTTTGAACATGTTAGCTCGTAACCACCACTTAATGCAGTGACAAAACCAGTATATAGAAACCATGCAGGGGCTCAAAGATTATTTGTAAGACTTGTGACAGATTGTCAATATATCACATTACAACAAAACACACCCGAACACATCTTTTGCTTCTACAGGTTTTGAATTAAAACATATGATGCTTTGTTAAAAAATGTGTTTGCTAAGTTCACTAACTGATGTTTTCTGCATAAATAATTCAAGAACCACTACACATCATGTACTTAATGCATGGATTCATATGTGATTAATCTTGCATAATTACCTAACTTTCTCCAAGGAAGTCAACTTGCCAAAGAGACGTGAATTCACTTGGTTAATTGAGTTTATCAAACTAAATGACGAAGATGCAACATGCCATTATGTTGGAGGACATTAAGTTCTCATTATTGTATGTTTTCGTGAATACCTGCTGAGTTCTCCTGGCACCAAACAGCGTCACACAGCCATAAAGTACGCTGTTGTATAGGAAACACAAACAGTCGTTAGCATTCCTCAGTCTTAGTAACGCGAAACATACAAAGATAATGCAGTAAATATAAAAGAACACAATCTGAGACCGTGGGGAGAGAGGAAATTATCGTCATGAAACATTAAACATCAACAAATGCTCGGGGCAAGGTGGTGTTTCAAATTAACATCTCAAAGGATTCGTTTAGGTTGTGAAACTGAGCTTATATTGCATAGGGCTAAAGGGTTCGATACAAACTTTGGGCTTTGAAACAGGCAGCAACAGGTGACAGGTGAGGGAATACAATCAAATGAACATTAATAAAGAAACAGAGAAGCCACAGATGATTGGAACCGTGTTATTAAGCCTCTGATAAGCTTCGAGAGGGTGGTGTGATCAATAGTGATGCCTTTGGAGAATGGTTCCTTGTCGAGCAAGAAAAGCACTAGGGCTTGTGGGCATTGGCCTTGCTAAGCACCCTCTCGAGATGGGCATAATGTTCATATCCGCTTTATTTGAACGTGTGGCATCCGATGGCAATTAGATGTTGCTTCACCAAGCTAAAGGGAATGAAAATAGAACTGAACGTTTGGGAAACTGGTCCCAGCCCTTTCAGCCGCTCATGACGGAAGCATAGTGAAGAGTCAATTCACAGCCTTCCCCCAACAACCAACCATGAAAGGAAATGCGTCAGTTCCTTGTAGAGGGTCATGCTATCAGTCAGATGCATGTGAAGCACGAGGGATGACAGAATTAAAAGGGGAGAAGGGGAGATTAAATATTAGCATCAGCGTGGGGCCTAGGTTAGGAAGCATTGTTTCGCTATTATGAAATGTCACTTATATATTATTATATTACAGCTATACAGTTATACAGCCCTTGAGTTGTACAGTCCTTGAGTCAAAGTGTTTTACATTGAGTGTGAAATCTCATAGGGTACACATAGTACTGCACATCAAAACCATAACCAGCTGAAGGAAAATTTTCATTTTCTGGAATCTAATGCATTGATTGGAACACATGCAAGCAGGTCACCATAGACCACTCTTCGTTTCTTCCCAACCCAAATTCTAATATAAGAACATTTCTGTGTCATACCATATGTAGTTTCTGTTTAATTAAAGGAGCGGTTCAGTTGTCTACTCCCTGCCAATCTGAAAGAGTATCCAATTAATTCAGCGAATGTATCTCAGACAAATTAACCGAGTTTTAATGAATAAAATGTGCGAATGAAATGAATCACTGAACTATATGTGATTAATTTCAGAAAGTTAGGTGAACATCATTGCGATATGATACATATTTAACCTGATGCTGTAGGACCGTGGTTCTCTCTCTCTCTTATATACACACGGGTGCACACGCACACACCTGTTTACGCTCACACACACGCACACACCTGTTTACGCTCACACACACGCACAAAAAACAAAAAACAAATCAGGGCAGATGGGGAAGGACCATTGGCAGACTGATTAAAATTGACATCGTAAATCTCGGGCGACTTTCCACTGCCTCTATATGGAGATTCCTTATTTGATCTGGTGCCATTGGATCTAAAGGAATAAGTGTTTGGAATTCACGTCAAAACATTTCATTTCTAATCTCGCTCCAACTTGTCTGACCTTCATCTCAAATATTCCATTTAAATGGTAAACCACTTCATTTGACATGTTTTCAAACAACTCCATGAACTTGACTTGACACACGATGACTGTAGTGAGAGCTAAAGTGTAAAGTCACCATAAAGATTTTATGTTAGCCCCTCTTAACCTAAGTGCCTTTCTAGGGTCAAGAGTTCCCAATGGCATTAAATCAGAAACCGCCGTACCCTAAACACACCTACTCACAGACACACACATGCACAAATACACACATTTTTGCAGGCAAACAGAAATTATATTTCTCAAAAATATGAATGAATATCACGCTGGAATACAGCTGAATGTGAAAACGTCTTATGCCAGCAAAACCAACCACCCTTCATATTATAAACGGAGAGCTGGGACAGATTTCTAAGGGAGAGGTGGGTCCATCTGTTTGATGTATTGACGACTTAGCCTGTTGACAATTAGCGACATAGGGTCAAGTATACCTCACTGGAATGATGACTGAGGAGTCAACGTGGTTTTTAACTGAACATTTTGAAAATGTATTCAAGTATGAAGGCTGGATAATGTATCGATGCAAGATAAACAGCAGATAGCAAGAATTATGGCCTTCCATTTGATGTCAGGGCGAGGAGGTTAAACTAAGGGTTTCTTAGTTTAATCTGACAACTCAATTATTGAAAAAGAAAGAGGTGTGGAGATCAACTCATAACCAGTTCCCTCCCTTGTTGTCCCAATAATCTCTGCAGATCCATCTCTTTCTCCCTCTTACTATCACTCCCTTTCTTTTCCCCATATCTCCTTCTGTTCTTCAAGAGAACCAACGTGAATTATTAAAGCATTTTAAATTTAGCTTGAGTTTCTATATTACTATAACTGTGGAAAGACCTCATGCATTATACATAGGCCTATTGAGATGTATATTCACCTTCACTAAGTATTAACTCCAGACATCTTTTAAACAAATGTTTTTACAAATGGCTCCAGCTCTCTCAGTAGCCCTGAGGGCAGAAGACACACTTGCACTGTTATGAGATGATACATCAATATCAAAAGTCATTCCTCAGTTACAGTATAATGCACTACAATGAGATACATGAACAGCTTTTATGTGTCAAAGTTAGCCTTGTCATACAGAGGTAAACTCTCAACTTGGAGATTATTTATGATGTTGCTAGGTAATACAGTACGAAAAATATGTTTTACTGCAAAGCAACTTTTATTACCTAATGTTAATGTAGGTTATATCTTTTCTAAACAAAAAAAACACAACATCTTAATAAAACAAATCACATATTATTATGTATTTTTCTCCTGAAGGTGTGGCAACAGTGTGTGCAAGCATATGGTAGTGTGGGTATCCTTAGAGGATATTGAGGTTAAACATGCCATTTCAGCTCGACAGGGGTCCAAACATGAACACACACACACAAACACACTCACACACTCAAACACCTCTGTATTACAGTCTATCTTTACCACTGGCGAACGATGGAATTTGAGACAGACTGGGGAGAAGGGAGGATAATGATGATGACTCTCATTCTTCTTTGTCCCTTTCAAATGTCCTTGGTATCCCCAACTCCTGTCTCCTTGCACATCTGTTCACATGTGCATATATGATGGAAAGGCCTAGTATATGGGGTTTTAACAGCAGCTCAGCACCATAGGTGGTTGGGTAAACACTTGGTGAGTGATGGGCATTTGACAAGGTCGCTCAAGATTGAACCTGTTGCTGAAATGATAATCGAGCAACATTGTTCATTTTCCAAGTGAACTCTGTCGCTTATCTCGATGAAGATGCAATTATCTCTAAAACCCCGTCATGGTGCATTGATGTAACTCACGCCCAAATCGTGTTGACGTCTATCCCATGCGTGGATTTTTTCCCCTCTGGACTATTGGAGCTGTTTTCTCACACAAGGCTGTAGAGTAATCGGTGTAATTCAAAGGGTCCTGCCCAGCAGTGGTGGTGCACATATAGAAGACTGGAGGCGGAATGGAGGAGATGATGAGGAGTGGAGGAAGGGAGGAGTAGAGCAGAAGGAAGCTGCAGCTGGCTGATTGAGCGGTTGATTTGGTGGGAGCAAACGAGGGGGAGGAAGAGAGAGGGAGAGAGAGCGGGCCACATTTCGCGGATGCACGTCCCCCTCCTAATGGCAGAATTATGACCCTTCCCCATCTGTCAGTCAATCATCTCCAGCCAATCAGAGCTCATCCCCATCTCGGCTCCAGTTTGGCTGGGCACTCCCGTCTGCAACTCAATTAAGGATCAAATCAGATATTCAGATGTCGGTATAGAGGGAGATTTATAGAATGAAGTTGTATTTTCATTATCCCCCCGTATGTGAAAGTGATACTGTTTGTGGTAGCGGTAATTTGATTTGTGCCAGAAGGAGTTTGAGAGTGCAGATACAGTTCTGTGGTTCAGAGTGTGTGTTGTGTGCTCATCAATGGTGACCTCTCTTTCTGCAGGGGCTTATGGTACAGATAGACTTTCACATGGGGTCAACTGGCAAAATTAAGATAAAAGCATACTCCCTGAGGCTGTTGGCCATCTTTTTCTCTCCTTCTCTCTCTCTCTCTCTCTCTCTCTCTCTCTCTCTCTCTCTCTTTCTCTCCCTGTCTCTTGATCAAACACACAGACACACACACACCTTTATTTCCTCATTTGTATTCTGTGATATGTTAGGGTTTTCATTCCTCTGTGTTGATTACCAGATTCCTGTGCCACCCCTCGATCTCGTCATTTTTGGTCAGGGGCTGAGACGCCTGCCAGCTGACGATGCCACCAGCTGCTGCCGCCTTGTCCTTGCCGTCCCTATCTCCTCGCAGCAACGTGCCATATTAACACTCCTCCAACCCTTCCTCCTTCGCTGGCAGTGGGGTGGGCAGGGGGGAGTAGAGGAAGGGAGAAATGATTTGGTATGCACCATCCAGCACAGCCTCCTGTTTCATTGCAGAGCTCTTATCTTCCTAATGGATTAAGGGAGAAAGAACAAAATGAACGGAGGTGGCAAAAGGATGATTGGACTCCCTGCAAAGGACCTGCAGAAAGTGCCGCGAGTAGATAAGTAAAACATGCAGGACATGTTTTGTGCCTGGAATCTCAGTCCTTATTAAGAGTGAGCACGATAGAGAATGGCTCGTACCAGTCTAGAGCAGCCACGGTTGAAGGGGTGAGGAGGGGTGGGTGTATATGAGAAGGGATGGTGATAAGTCTTGCCCCACAAGTGGTTGCTTGATGCTAAGGGTTAGGGGCAGATATAAAGGACATTGTACCACTGGCAGGTGTGTGTCTGTTCTCGTTACAGCCTGTCACATAGCTATTGTTGGTGCTGTAGCCACAGTCACCAATAATAACTCAGCAGTCTTGGTAAAGTCAAAGTACTGTAATATGCCTCATGCAAGCCTATCTCTGTCTACAACTCTTTGGATTGCATAACAAATAGTTACACCCAATGGACTTGCAACAGGTAGTACTCAAATAAAGTTAATGTCAATGTATGCCCGATTGCCAATAGTGGCTATAGCATAGAGGCTATAGTGATGAAATACTACATGATGAAAATGACTCAGTACATTCACTAGGTAGTGTACCATTAGTCAATTTACTGTTGAACACAGCAAATGGTATCCATTTAAGTCAACTTTGCTGCTGTTTTAAAAGATCATGACTGTTTGGTCATTACTTTAACCACTTAAGTAATCAGGTAATCAATGTTCTTTGGCGGCCCTCTTCAAATGCCAGAATGTTTTTGGCTGCCCTCTTCGACTGCCACGGCCTCTAAAATGTTGTTCTTTTTTCACACTATGATGACCTCAGGCAGATTATATCTTGTTTATCCTTTCTATGCTGTTGGCCTATTGGTTCTGGATCTCTGTAAATAAATCTACAGTATACAGCATATCTTATATATCACATTACAGCACCTTGTGGGCCTGTCTCATTTCAGTTCATTGACCAGTACTCACTGAGAGTGTAAGATTAGATGATGTTCCTTGGCTGTCTGTTTTCTGTTGATCGAGATCTTATTTATTTGAAAATAAGATCAGTCAACAAACATTGATACATTGATATGTGACTGAACTGAATCTTATAAAAAACAGGGGTTGCCAAACCTTGAATGATTGTATCAACTTTATTAGCATAGAGTTTGTCTTTAGAGCTAGATTGTGTGCATATTATCCACTTCCAGGCTGACATCAACAGGTCATTTTTCAGTTTGTTTTAATCTGTGTTAATACAGTATATTATCAATTTTACAATCCTATGCATTCCAATGCTGTATGGTGCAGTGTATTGTAGATTCCTAGGTTTTATGTGGTTATTCTACAGGCTATTTTGAACTTGATATCCTGAGGCTTGAATTACTTTGGTTTTGGGGTTACAGTTCCCATCTTAAGATGAAGCTAGTATAAAAGAGCACACACTGCTGTTTAAAATGAAGGGTGTGATCAAATATGGAATGGTTAAACCTAGAGTTCCATAGTGGGAGCATATTAGATGTTGCCTACACTGACTAAATATATCTTCTTTGCTGATTTACACACTGGTCTGTATAGTTACTTCATCAGTAGGTGGGTAACTTGTCAACAGCAGTTAGATGTAATATAGTTTGTCCACAGTTTCATGTGGTGCTGAACTCAATTCAGATATACAATAACAGATGTATGATAGCAGTTGATATGGTCGTGGAATGATAGTAAGAATCATGACATTTATTTCTGTCTTGCCTGTAATGCATTCAAGCTGATTTAGAGCTAACAGAGTGGTGCACATCAACATTGAGTTCAGCTGAGTATCTGTGGCATTGTAAACATTTTATCTGTACAGGTATTTTATAGTTGGCCCTGGGCTGTATCTGATGACACGAAAGATGTTCTTTGGATCTGTTTCCCGATTTATATCTTTTCACTTTTTTGACAAAATCTTGTATTGTGCAGTCACAGTTGGAGATTTTACCCTTTACGGGAGACAAATTCAGTTAAAGCTTTTCTCTGCCAAACAGTTCTGTGTGTGTTCCATAAGTACCTCAGAGAAAAAAAAAGCATTTGTGTGAGCAATAGCCTTCGGGGGTTGCACCAAATGAAAATGCTTTTTTTTTTCTATCCCCCACACCTCACTCAAGAAGTGTTTGCTTGTTTTCCGTTATCTACTTTCTCTCTCTTTTTTTTGTTACCTTTGAGTTGAACTCTGACATCCGAGTCTGCCCGGTGGATGTCTGTCACAAACTGCAGTCCAACGTTGTGACAATGCTTTTTTTCTTCCCGTGCCTTTTATGACCTTCTTTTTTCCTTTCTTTTCTTTTTTTCTGTTCTTTCCTTCAAGGTCTGGCGCACCTGACGTTAAACAACCAAGGTATGGGTTCATTCCTTTTTGTTTGGTTTTTTTGAGGAATTGAAAGAGCCTCTCTTTGCCCAAACCTCCTCTTCCTCCACTTATTCTTCCTCCACTTTTTCTCCACCTTCTTGCTCCCTTCATCCTTCCATCATCTTTTACCCTTTATCTGTCCTTGTCCCTGGCGATCCACCTGTTTTATTTCCTCTCCCTTCCCTGGCCATGTTTCTCTGTTTTGGTTGTGCGTCCTTCCCTCCTTCCTGTCATTTCCTTGTGTTCTTTGTGACCTCACCAATGTCCGTCCCACCCTTGTCCTGTCCTCTGGCTCTCGTCCTGGATCCTCACCTCTGAATACCTACTACAACGCCACTCCCCGGCTTCAGGTAACGCTTTTCTGCTCTAAACCTTTGTTGCCTGGGTTTGAAAAAAAGTGTTGTATGTGATTGATCTGCTGAATATGAATTGTTACTAACCACTTTAAAGGGTAATGTGTTGAATGCACAGAGTCTCCAATCACCACTCTGCTGTCATTCACATTGTTTGGCATCCATGTAGTCCTCAGATATGGTTGAAGTTTATAGAGTTGGCTTACAAGCTAATGTGTACCAATATTGTGCGTTCACTTTCTTTATGTTGTTAAATTGGAAAGATTAATAGTTTGTGACATATTACATAAGTTGTGAGCGAGCTATTGAGTTATTCTGCATTGTGTGCCGCTTATTACACTGTGCTCGATACCAACGTAAATATGATTGTTGATATGTAAATAACTCATGCATTCTTATTCAGCACAACCCATGCAGACACACAATGTAGCAATGCAAAGCCCTTCCTCAGTGTTATTCTCCTCATAACTGTGACCTTTATCTTCAGTGTGTACCAAAGTCTGGATGGCTCTGTGACCTCTCAATGTGAACTTCCCCAGCAATATGTTGAAGAGGGAAAGTTCAGGAGAGAGAGGGAAAGTACATGAGACAGAAAGCGTGAGAGGGAGTGAGAGAGAAGAACAAGGGAGACCAATGGCGATAGATATATTGACTAGGGAATACTGTGACCTTTAGCAGACTACAGCACTCTCTGTAATATTATTTCCTACATCAACCTTAGCTCTGATGCACTGGGATATGACCAATAAATGTGACTCACCCCCACCTACTGTAATTAGCCATTATCGGGCTGTCACTACTAAATTGCTCTCTACTTTAACTAGTAAGTCCACATATTAGAAAAGAGCCAGAGGCCCAAGCATACAACTAGAACTACAACTGTTTCGCAGCCATGACTGACTGATTGCCATGCATTTCAAAGGATATTACTGACAATATGGCGTTTCTATAATGAGGATACTAGTGTTTCAGAAATGTGATAATTGGAGCAACAGCTCTTTGGATAAATTCCACAGTGACCTTTTAAAGAAATGTAAAATACATTTAAAAACTGTGCCAACTCTCCCCCCAGTCTGGCAATGAATGTTGGTCTCAATGACTTGCAAGGCAACTTAATGTTTCATGTGTGACATTGAGACTCAGAATATATCTATGTTTTTACGTTGTCATAATAAATCATAATTCCAATGGCTTGATATTTCTATTTTATACTAAAGATTGCCATCTTAGTAAAGATAAAAAGCAACTGCTGTTGTATCAGTTCGGAGTGCTCTATCTTTGGTAAATCTTTTCTCCACCACTTCCAAACACAGGATCCATACTGGAAGCTAGACCCGCAGCTCAACCTTAGCTGTTGCTCTTTTGACAGAGGAAGCAAACACCTAGTAGCTACGGTAGATATTTTGTTGTTGGACAGCCACAGTCTAGAAGGCAGTGGCACAAGGCAGTGATGAGCAAACCCGTTGGAAGAGTGAAAACAACAGAGAATCATTAATGCCACTTATTTGAATGTGAGCGTACAGATATATAGTATTTTAGAATGTACGTTTTCTTACAGGATCAGCTCTTTATGAGCAGACTGTTCCTTGTCATCCTTGGATGGTTCCATCAGTTGACAGCATTGAGGTCTGATTGGATTTAAAATGTACAACTGACAGCAGAGAAGCTCAGTTTGCTTAAATTATTTGTCCGCATAGGCTAGGTGTACTACACTCAGGCTCAATTGAGTAGGGTCTATAATATATTAGCATGTGTTCGGTCTTCCAAACAACTCAATTTTGAGCACTGTTAGTAATTTACAACACAAACACATAAAGCTTCTTTTTTTCGTCTTTCAAAATATGTATTGATGTCTGGGTTTTAGTTCCAGCTTCATATCAGATGATTCTCCAGTGAGGCCGTGCCCACTCTGTCAGCACCCTGCAACATAAAATAAGAATATAAAACAAATAAGTTCTGCAGCGGTGAAGATAAATTTGCACCCATGAAAAAGAATCAACACTTTATTTGGAGAGTGATTCTGAGGATGATCTAAATGCTTAATATACACATTTGCTAAACGATCAACAAATATAAAATTATTATAAACCAACCTCCAACCCTAAACCTAAAAGGTGCTACTCTGGATAAAATACTGCTTTTAAGATTATAATCTGATCCCCAACTCACCAGGACCCCCCCCCCCCCCCCCCCCCCCCATTTGCTGAGAATAAGAGCTGAGTGCAGAACGTATTAACGTATTAATTAAAAAGTTGCCGCCGTGCTATTTCATTGTTCAGTGCATGACTCAATGGGGCACATCAACAGACACCTTCAGAGTCTCCATAACTCGGATATGACACAAGGAGCCATAATCTCTCATCTCTATGCTGGGTCCTTTTTCACCCTCTGACATTTCCCCTCTCATCTCCGTCTGGCGTTACTTAGTGGCGCTGCCCGTCTGCCCCGTCTCCTTTCTTAACCCACCCGTGCTGTTTACCTGGCCTGTGCGCTCGCAACACAAAGAGGTAATTGGACGCACATGAGGAATTGGAAATTTGGTATTAAGACGGTTCCCTGCATTCTCACCCTCACAGCCCACCCCAAGGACGCCGGCAGGAATTTTGGGCCCCATGAAAAAAAATGGGGAAAAAAACTAAACAAGTTCCTCATTTATATTAGTTTTTCTATTTTTTGGTGCCCCTGTCAGTCAAGGGCCCTTGGAATTGTCCAAACATTTCCCCCCTATACGGTGCCCCTGGCCCACCCCATTCACACATGCAGTGTTCATCGCCTATTCTCAATTCCGGTCCATGACAGTTTAGGTGTTTCTTCAGCGGTGTTCCAAGTGAGGTCTGACCTCAAGCCCATCTGGACATTCCCACTCGGATGTTGAGAAGAGAACGGTCATTTATGAATTCAAAGGCAATGAGAGAAAGGGAAACACTGGGACAAAAGAAACGCAACACAATGGATCTATACACATACACAACTCAAAACACAATTTATGAATTCAAAGGCAATGAGAGAAAGGGAAACACTGGGACAAAATAAACGCAACTCAATGGATCTATACACATAAACAACTTAAAACACACATACTATTTGTGTCAAACTCTCCCTCATTGTTGAATGTATCGGCTACTAATGTGTGAGGCACCAGGGGGGTATTCCAGGTAGCGGGTTTAGCGAAAACTTTGAGTTGGTTAACGTTGAAAAGAGGCATACTCCCGGTTTTCCGTTCCAGAAAAAGAGGTAACAAAAACCTTTTGGACAGTTTCCATGGTAACTTACTCTGTGAACCTAACCTGCCCGCTAGCAGGTATTCCGTAACAAACTCTGCGTTTCTACCTATCCCCTCCCACTTTCTGAGCCTAATAGCTTTGGCAGACATGGGATATCCTTTCCTGGTTTAGCCGGCCGATCTCGAACAAAATGTAATTCGCTTAATTATACGCCGGGATAGGATTTTAAGACTGCGATTCGATGTGCTTTAATTCCCTGATGAATACTTAAGTTCACGTTACCGTTTCCCGTCACAATCTGTAATTTATTTTAGCAACATTCTCAGCCCTTACATCACTAATGTAACACACCATGGACGTGCACTCAGAACCGACCAAATGCTTTTTGGCACTGAAATAAAGACAAATAATTGAAATTGTATTTGGTCTTCTTCATTGCCTACAAATAGAGATCCAACAATGAGTTTTTAACGGCTGTTGTTCCTACAATTTACATGATTCACCTGTGACCATGTACCGTCCTGTAACTGGTGTTTCAGCAAATCAATTTCAAGATTGTAGGGGGTCGATATTGGCCAAACAACGGAAACTAATTCCCCTATGGTTTGAACGAAGATGGGAAACTGAACAGTGTATGCCAATACCAATGGCATTACATTTATTTGACTCTATGGGTTAAATCAGAGCAAGAATGGTCAAAGTAAGTTTAAATAAAATTATCATTTAATCATATTGCAAAGAATCAAGAATCCACAGATGCTTCACAATTCCTTTTATACCCAAGAACAACTAATCACACCACAATCTTGACCCTTACTTATCAACATATGAGTAGCAATGCTACAGTAAGTTACACAATGATGTGCGAGAGCCATCAAGTTGAGACTCCATCCAGTAACTCCAGATTTTACCATAGGAGAGGTGGGGGCAGGTTGATAGCCTTGCAAGATCAGCCTTTCATCTTCTGCCCTAAGTATACCATCTCTTGGACAAAATAGAAATTCAGCAAATTCAACAATTATTTCATATAGGCTATTGTTCCTACAATTAACATCACCTGTGACCATGCACCCTCCTGTAACTGGTGTTCCAGTAAATCTTTTTCAAGATTAGCCTTTATTCTTCTACCCTAAGTAGGTCTACACCATCTCTTGGTCAGTTTTTGGAACTTTCTTCATGAGGTGCAGTTTGTACAACTCATTAACTTGTAACTGGGAATAAATGAGATTACATTAAATTCCACAGTTCCACATGCAGAATTCACTTGCCAATAAATGAACATTTCACTGTATATAGCATCCATGCTCTGTTCAACAGGATCAGAATGTGCAAATCGTTTTTTATATTCATTATTCTCATGATGTCAGTGTATCTGACAATTCCACACAAGCCTGTAAATAAAAGTACATGGGGAGAGAACTACCAGTAGCTACCATACATAATATTCTGCATCCATTTCTGCGGCAGCAATGTCTCTTTGTCATCTTAATCATCATCATCATCATCCTGTGATGAAAAGCATTCAGTTGGGGGTAACTGCTACTACAAGTTGAAATAGGCACCAATTGATATTTACTTTTGTATCATGTCGAATATGATTAAAACCTAGGTTACGTACGTAACCTTATACCTTATAACCTTATATCTCATTGGGCTCCATCCTCTTCCTCCAACGAGCAATTCTAAGTTTGGTCGTTCTGAAGTCGTCTACTTTTCCCTGTGAAAGCAAGCTGTTTCACCTTTGGCCTAGTTCAGACAAAATCTGAATTTCCGCAGTCTGAATTCAGCAGTCTGAATTTCAATCATCTGAATTCACGCAATCTGAATTTCAGAAAATGTATATTTCTGGATCAAAATAATTCAGTTTGATGAAATTCGACATACAAATATTTCATATCTTTCATATTCAAATTCAGATACCTTTGTCAGCTTTCTAGCTCCATAGAAACCCCCCCAGCTCTATTAAACTGTTAGTTGTTTGCGGTCTCAAAACCTTTGTCCTATTCTGCCACGTCCACTATGCAAATCAGGTTTGGATGTCTGTGTTTCTGTGATACAGACAAGTGGAAGAGAGTACATCAATGCATGGAAACGTGTGTTTGTTATGAGGCTACCTGGAGCTTTCTAACAGCGTGTGTAAGACAGTTTGAAGATGTGTGTATGTGTGTGCCTGTGTACAGCATAGTGAAAAAGGCCTGGTGTGGTCACTGTTGATGGATCTGAGCAGGTTTTGGTCCCTATCACTGGTCATCACAGGCTGCTGAACCAACTGAGAAAAATCAATGTTCCTGCTACTCACAAACCATGTCCTTCACAGTTGGGAAGGGCAAACCCCAGGCTTCAATACTGATCCTTATCTGCCTGTCTCCAAGCCTGCCACAAACTTTGAATATGCGTGCACACACAGGTTCTGAGACAATCTGCTATCAATTATTTATATTATTCAATGCACTCATCACTTAAGTTGCGCATTATTCTCACAGCTGACTTAACCCAAGATGCTAGCTTTAAACGAAGACTGTTGCCTTTTTCCAAAATAACTTTTGTAAATAATTACTTATCTCGTAAGGTAGTTTTACTGATTGAATAATCATTTCTAAATGTGATTTCAACTGTTTCCCAGGAGATGAAGTAATGATATTAAATATTATTTACGAGGAAAAACATGAAAATATTAATATATAAGTGTCAAGGCAAAACATACACATTTGTTTACCTAAATATAAGCATAAAGCATGCATAGTATTTTTCAATAATTCTAATATCAAATAAGATCAGGGGGTCAGATGGCTGAGCAGTTAGGGAGTTGGGCTATTAATCATAAGGTTGTTGGTTCGATTCTCGGCCATGCCAAATGACATTGTGTCCTTGGGAAAAGCATTTCACCCTACTTGCCTCGGGGTGAATGTCCCTGTACTTACTGTAAGTCGCTCTGGATAAGCACGTCTGCTAAATGTAAATGTAAGATCGTCCTCTTTTGCCATGTTTGCTTACTATTAACTTACCCACTTAATTTATGTCCACATTTTAGTCCCACTTCTCGAGACTAGCTAGAAATAAAGTTGGTCACTTTCCGACAAAAAAATACACAATAACACTTTGGTTCTGATCCCATTCTTTTGGCCCAGAAGGCTCCTTAAGTCTTCACATAGTATTCTTCTCCAGAGGACTTTCTCTCTTTAACAGGCCAATCAAGGGGCTTCTTAATGAATCTGAATGTTGCATCGTTAATGAAATAATAGCAAACCTAATGGGGCAAAATCTCCAATGTTTCCAGCTCCTTAGTTTTTGATTGCAGATGATTTTAAATGCGGCTCGTTGAACTTGTTACATGAGACTTGTTACAAAGCTCCACTCTCATTGTCGAGAGGTTAAACACGACCAGAGAATCCGATTAAGGAAGTCCAGGGAGAGAGCTATTGGCAGGAACATTTCTGATCTCCTTGCAGATATCGAAATATAGGGAGTGTCTCATCTGATGCTAATCTACCACCATGTGTAATAGACTAAGTACCAGCAAAGATGGACATCTCCTTTTCAGTGAAGGGATGATGATATTCCTGATTGGATATTCATAGTTTCTTCACTAAAATGCAGACCAAAACACAAAGGGGTGTGGACATACATGTACAGTGAGGGAAACAATTATTTGATCCCCTGCCGATTTTGTACATTTGCCCACTGACAAAGAAAGGATCAGTCTATAATTTTTATGGTAGGTGTATTTGAACAGTGAGACAGAATAACAACAAAAAAATCCAGAAAAATGCATGTCAAAATTGTTTTAATTGATTTGCATTTTAATGAGTGAAATAAGTATTTGACCCCCTCTCAATCAGAAAGATTTCTGGCTCCCAGGTGTCTTTTATAAAGGTAACAAGCTGAGATTAGAAGCACACTCTCAAAGGGAGTGCTCCTAATCTCAGTTTGTTACATGTATAAAATACACCTGTCCACAGAAGGAATCAATCAATCAGATTCCAAACTTTCCACCATGGCCAAGACCAAAGAGCTGTCCAAGGATGTCAGGGACAAGATTGTAGACCTACACAAGGTTGTAATGGGCTACAAGACCATCACCAAGCAGCTTGGTGAAAAGGTGACAACAGATGAAGGAATGGAAGAAACACAACAGAAATGTCTATCTCCTTCCGTCTAGGGCTCCATGCAAGATCTCACCTCGTGGGGTTGCAATAATCATGAGAACGGTGTGGATTCAGGCCAGAACTACACAATAGGATCTTGTCAATGATCTCCAGGCATCTGGGACCATGGAAACAATTGGTAACACACTTCCCGTGAAGGAATTAAATCCTGCAGCCCCCGCAAGGTCCCCCTGCTCAAGAAAGCACTTGTACAGGCCCGTCTGAAGTTTGCCAATGAACATCTGAGGAGGAGAACTGGGTGAAAGTGTTGTAGTCAGATGAGACCAAAATCGAGCTCTTTGGCATCAACTCAACGTGTTTGGATGAGGAGGGGTGTTTTTCTGCTAAGGGGACAGGACAACTTCACCGCATCAAAGGGACGATGGACGGGGTCATGTACCGTCATATCTTGGGTGAGAACCTCCTTCCCTCAGCCAGGTCATTGAAAATGGGTCGTGGATGGGTATTCCAACATGACAATGACCCAAAACACATGGCCAAGGCAACAAAGGAGTGGCACAAGAAGAAGCACATTAAGGTCCTGGAGTGGCCTAGCCAGTCTCCAGACCTTAATCCGGAGGGAACCGAAGGTTTGATTTTCCAAACGTCAGCCTCGAAACCTTGACGACTTGGAGAAGATCTGCAAAGAGGAGTGGGACCAAATTCCTCTTGAGATGTGTGCAAACCTGGTGGCCAATTACAAGAAACGTCTGACCTCTGTGCCACCAAGTACTAAGTCATGTTTTGCAGAGGGGTCAAATGCAAATCACTCATTAAAATGCAATTCAATTCATCAAAATCTTGACATGCGTTTTTCTGGATATTTTGTTGTTATTCTGTCTCTCACTGTTCAAATAAACCTACCATTAAGATTGTAGACTGATCATTTATTTGTCAGTGGGCAAACGTACAAAATCAGCAGGGGATCAAATATTTTTTCCCCTCACTGTACACACACATTAATTTTTCCATTTATAAATGCACCTGTCATGTCTTGGAACTTGCATGAGACAAAGCAGACGCACAGCTATGACTGACACTGCATGTTAAATGTGTTATATCAACACGAAACAGAAAGCTTTAATAGAAACTTGTAGAGATAGAAATGTATGGGGACATGGGAACTGGTAGAATTAGGATGTTACAATGAGAACAAAGAGTGATGACTTGATCACAGCGTAAATTAACAAATTATTGATAACACATGCTGGTAGGCCTATGAAAATTGAGTTTAATATCCTGTTTATGAGATACTCATATGGTATGTACTCTTGAGTGCGAAAAACTAATTCAATCAGGGCTTTTTTGTATTCCAGTATTTAGAGAGCAAAACTAGTTCAGTCCATCCCTAAATGTCTAAAACAGTCTACAGAAAAAGTTATAAATATATTGCAGTATCTTTCAAGAAAAACAACATCATTAATTTCCTGGATGTCTTTCAAAATCTGGAAATGCTCAGCCTAATCTTCAGTTCAGGACCATCCTCTCCAAAGCATCATCATGTCCAAAGAGAACATCCCAACTGTATACAACAGGGATCTATTTAATATCTAACATTGATCACTTTTAAAAACCTCAGAATCTTCTGAAACAAACTTTACAGTTAGTGCACTTCCAGTATTTTTAACACTTCACAAAAACGTTAATTAACTCAAAATGTAATAGCGTATTGATTACAAATCAAAATAAATCAATAATACCAATAAACATTTAGATTGATGGACAGGAGTCATTGGTAAGCATGCTGTCAAAATCATATTTTCAAACATAACTATAAAGGTAACCTTTCACCTACATTCTCTTTAATGACAAATTACATGGACCAATCCCCCCCCCCCCCCATCCCAATGTTTCCTTGGCTACAATGTCTCGTCCTATTGTTTTGTTGCTCTCTATATATTACAAATTCTTATTTAGAAAGACCCTTAATTGAATTTTCCCCCTAAGGCATTAATCTTGAGGGCAGATTGGTCCAGGGCTAGAAATTGGATGCGGGTCAGGTTTTTACATGCTGTAATTAAGGTCACTAGGGGCCAGTGTGAGAGAGAGAAAGAGAGAGAGAAAGGGAGAGGGTAAAGAAAGGGAGGTTAGTAAATGCAGGGATGGTATAGTTGGGTATTGGTGAACAAAAGGTGCAGTTGCTATTATCAGACTATAATTACCGAAACTTGAGTGGGAGGATCAAATATGAAGAAGATTGCATATAACATTACGAAGGATCGCCTTATCTTCTCATCTCCCTCTCTCCTCCTTTCTCCTTCTCTCTGTACTCCTAAGGGAAGGCATCAGTCAGTAGGGGGGACTGATAAAGACAGGAATATGATATGGATGCAGGGAGGACACTTGTCAGTAGATCATTGGAACCGGACTTGATTAATAATGACCACTGCTGTCACCACACAATTTCTTCTTAAGTAGTTTGAAATAAATGACCATATCTGCAACTCCCTTACATAGTCCCTCTTTTTCTCATACTGAAATATACATTCATTGACATAAAATTGACCTTAAACATAATGTTTCACTGTTTTATTGCAATGTTTGATGTCCTCCTGAAGCTCTCATAACATTAGATACACCAACTAGTCTAGGCATTAAAATCTGATTTACAGTTGTTTTCTAATGTTCTCTAAGCTTTTAAATCAAGACTATAACTAAATTGAAAGCTGAATAAGTACTTTTTGGCTCCATATTTAATAGTATTTGCAAAAAGAATGATAAAAAAAGAATATCTGGCTGTCAGACTTGAATGTAACATAATTAACAGCATAATTGTTTTACCATCTACCACCCTCAGGAAAAATATTTTTCTGCATTTAGTAAATACAAAACAGCTAATCTCTTTGGTAGGAAGAGGAAGGCAAAGCAGGACTGATTAATGAAACATGTTGACACATGTATTACAGTATTTTGCTCTAATTGAATAAGGGGATTTGAATGGAGAATGTTATTATTATTTTGTGTGGATTTAGGATAGGAGGGGGGGCAGAGAACTGTTGAACACAAGCCAATAAAAAGCCTTTAAGACGTCTTAATCAAGTTGCTCAGGAATAGGAAAACATATTGGTGTGTTGGTGTGTCTTAAATACATTGTGTCAGGTTGTCTGATATGTATTGTAGACGACACATGCATACAAGACACTTTATTTATGATAGAATACAATTTCCCAGGACACATAGTAACTCATAGTGTTTATCAAGTCACTTTTATTTTAGATACATCATATTAATTTGTTTTAATTACACATGATTATGATGAAACCATATTCATAGACTTTATAGTACTGTGGTAGTACATAGTATCCCACTTTCAGTTCAACAGTACCATTGTATCATAACACTTATTTAAATAATGGAATATGAAGGGAACCCCCATGTGTTGTTCTTGTTTTTTGTTGCTATACACCAACTGTTTATGGGTCTGACGGACCCACAACATTATTGGGTTTCTAAAACAATAAAGCCATAACAATATCTGTAAAGTGCCCCCTCATAAGTTGTATAATTTTTCTTTTTGTAAACATTTTAAAGGGGTGTCTCATATCCGATCACCACTCATGGGTTAATAATTGCTAACGTTCGTAAACAATTAGTATTAATCAGTGAATAACAAAATATAGTATTAAACACAATGATAACATATAACTCATATAGTGTTGTAGCAATAAATTGCTGCTAAAACCGGTAAACAATGCCATCCATGAAGCATTTTTACAATAAAATGTTACAGAAATAACTTTTGCGGTGGTTTATTGATTATTTGGCAGGGTGGCAGGCATGGGTGCTACTCAGTGGAGAGGAAGATAGGCCTAGGTTTGCAGAGAACCATGTCCTGAACTAGGACATGAGAGACATGACAGAGAGAGAGACACACGGCAAACCTATCTTCGATAAAGATACCACAGTCCCCCATAATGCTGACTCACCCTGGCCCCCCTTTCTCCTTCGAGAACATTCTATTTTCCTCTGGCACCATATCTGCTGTTGTCCTTTTCTCAACCTTCCAAAAAACCCTGACTAGTTCAGGACATGTTTATTTGCAAACCTAGGCCTCACCACTGAGTACCACCCATGCCTGCCACCCTGCCCAATAATCAATAAACCACCACACTTGACATATTGGTAATTGACATACAGTTTAGGTTGATATGACACAAACTCAGATTAGTGCTACTTTTGAATCCATTCTTTAATCTGTCAAAGTGTAGACACAAACACAACTGGGCACGTTGGAGTCTTCATCATTGATATTCTCTCATTCTCACGCTCTCTGTCTCTGGATTATTTCAATGATATGGCTAATTATTATCTGTTCACACCCTCCACAACCTTTCCCCCTCCTCACTCACAGTTAGCCAAATCTCCCCATAGACCAATGTTGCATATCATTATGGCTCCATGCACAGCAGGTAAGGCAATACCTACATCATTAACTGTAGACATTTACACACTGTACACAATTGATAGTTCATTAGTTATATATTTTGTCAACAAATATATAGACTCATTTGGTTATATCTGGCGCTAATAATCAGTCAGGTTTTAAAGATGTAGCTCGCCATTTACCTACTGCATCTCTGTAGTACTGTATGTGTCTATTGGGTCTAAATTGTTTGCGTACAGATCGTTAACTAAGATTCACCCCTGGCCTTCTGTGTACCAAACATGCTCATGACCCTCTGTGAGTAGACAGAGAGATGAAAGCACTGCTTTAAAGGTTAGACACCATTGCTGTCCAGAATAAAGCATGCTAGGATTCCCCCATTGAGATGCATGAGGAAATGTGTCATCCCAAACATGTCCCCTTTAATGGCTTCCTTTGTTTCCTTGATCAAAGGTGCTCATCAAATCTCTTTACGGATTAATTGGCCACATGATTTGTCTGGCTGAGTCTTTAACATACCATTGACACTCGGTGAACCAAAATAATTTGTCCACTTAAGGTTCTCAGAGCTGTATTTTCTCTTCTACTCAGTTGGCACTAGATTCTGACTAGGTTACTTTCAAATTAGTCATAAAATAAGACAATATTTTAACACCTGTAACCTTCCTTCTGATTTACACTCTGAAGTAAAACTGAATTCCAAAACACAGGTTAAAATAAATAACTGTTCTCTTTTCTAAAGAACAACTCATACTCACTAGACACTCACCTGTTACTTGGGTTTGTCATGACAGTAGCCAAATATCTGTTTTCACTTTTTTGTTATTCTGTAGTGTTAAGGAGGCCCAACGTTTGAATTTCCTTTCCATAGCATAAATATATAATCAACCCCAGAGAAAATATACATTTTCCATTTCGAAAGATGATGTATCTTGTATAAGATTGCCGCACTGGATATTGGCCTTGAAAAATAAATCATATTTTATAGAGGAGAAAAACACTGGTACCACAACTTCCCCAGTACAACTGGCCTTTTAGCTAATTTCAGAATTCACAGCAGCGGGTGGGTGGTCGGTGCTTTTGTGCTTGCCAGAGCATACAAGCGGAAGCAATGAGGCAAGAGGAATAGCATTACAACGTTGTTTGAAACTGCAATTCTTCCGAGCAGGTAGCGGAGCGAACGACCTGACCAAGAGCTTAACTAATGAGCATGCTCCAAACGCCTATGGAATCGGAGGAGTCCGTGTGTGGGCTGGTTTACCAACATCACTCAAAAACAATGAGCTAATTTTCTGAGTGAGCGAAAACAAAAGGAACGGAAACAAAGGAGCAAAAGAGGGACTGATGGTGCTATATTAGTCTCAGTAAAGATGTTCTCTGTCCATTGACCTGACTGGCTTGTGAGAACTCTGAGTCTAAAACATGGACTCATCCCTGCTGAAAAAAACATCATAGCATGACTAGCATAATGCATGCAACCAGCAAGACCAGCATGTGCCTGTTGAGAAGTCACTCCTAGAAGCAGACTGAAAGGAAATTAACAGATAAACATTGATGCCTGTGTCACAACAGAAACAAGAACATTTCAATATTCAATATCAAATAACCCAGTTCATGACGTCCCTCAAAGACCGCATGCCTACTGCTACCAAGCATCCCATACCATTCAATGTTTAGAGTTTCTGCGAGGTTAAAGAATGCCTGGTAGTTTTTGTGTTGGGGCAATCCTTCCCTCTAAGGCTCCTCTCCACCAGTGTTTAGTGCCCCAGATTGCCACTGCCAACTCCTTCACAAACAAGGAATCTTGAGTGTTCTTTTCGAGGCTATTTCCATAAAGCGAGTTTACCAAATAAGACAGGCCTATCTGTTTAGTCTGACTTATTTTTTGTAAATTCTGTATCATAAAGCCAATTCAACATAGTTCAAGCTCAATTACTATGGCAATCTATGCTACGAAACTAACCTAGTCCAGAGCAGGATAAATGTCAGGTTTTTCCTGTGTTGTTGCTTATCCGGAGGTCACGTGACCTTTCTGCAATGGTGGATCCCTTTGATCCATGTCCTACCTCTCGGACTGCTTAACAATAGCTTGCCTATGCAATTATCTTGACTACTTGAACCTGGCTTGAATTTTTCTGATTGCATGAACTAGAATTGGCCTTTATCCCCAGTGGATTTGTAAGGCTCATTTAAGTCAGGTTTGGGAATGTAATCCAAACCTTTTTGAGCAGGCTTTATGGAACAGGCCAGAGGCCTCAATGCAAATGCAAAAGTCTCCTCCCAAGTGAATCTGACAAAAATAAAAATAAATCAAGGAATTAGATTGTACATTAGACAAAAGTATGAAACACAAAGTGTAGTTGGGGTTCTCATATTAACCAATGCACACAGATGCAGATGTCTTGTTTAGCTACATACAATATGTTTATTT
The DNA here is from genome assembly GCF_038355195.1 of Osmerus mordax. Classification (NCBI taxonomy): domain Eukaryota; kingdom Metazoa; phylum Chordata; class Actinopteri; order Osmeriformes; family Osmeridae; genus Osmerus; species Osmerus mordax. The sequence continues at coordinate 9,135,157 of NC_090072.1, read as the reverse complement.
GTATAAGTATGGTGGTGATGACAATTTATGCATTTATTATCAACAGGAAAAATCTTGTACCTGTGACATCTAACCCTGCTCCTTAGATAGATTGTTTTTTTTTTAATCAATTTTTTGTTTCTTGATTTATTATGAGATATTCACCTTTCCTCTTATTTTAGATACTTCGCTCCCTTCCCGTGTGTGTTTTGCACCTGTGTGATTGTCTACCCTGCCCCGACTGGTTTCACCTATGTCTCATTATCACTTCCTCTCTAGTTCCCAAGTGTATTTAGTGTGTTTCCCTCTCTCAGTGTCAGTTCGCCTTTGGACCCTGTGTCATGCATCTTAGCAGTTTGTCCTAGTGTGTGTAGTTCTACTGATATAAGAGATTTCTGCTTTGTCTTTGGGGCTATCTCGTTGTTATGATCAGTGACCTATGCTCTCTTGTAAAGCTCTCTCTTGGAAGTCGCTTTGGATAAAAGCGTCTGCTAAATGCATAAATGTAAATGTCTACCTGAACCTCGCTTTTGCCTTCTCCCTGTCAGATATGTTTGCTTGGATTATTTTGATGGACTCTGTGTACCGAACTATTGTAAGTAAAGACACAGTTTGAGTCCTAAAGCCTGTTACTCCACCAGATGTTACAGTCCAAACTGGCCATTACATTGGACTCAGCCGACCGGTTGTGCGCACTGCGCACCAAGGTCAAGGAAGAAGGATTCACCTACAAGACTAACAACTCGCCTCAGTCGGGATAGGCTTAAGAAAACTGTAGAAGTGTCATGAGAATTTAGAGGCTTCAATTGGCAGCCAGATTTGCCTCCTCTCTGACAAACTCCAGCTGCTAGTGGCTCACCTCGACACTCTCGGCGCATCTCTTTTGGTCCCAGCACAAGTTCAGGCCTGTGACCCTGTTTCTGCCCCCATTCCAGCACCTTTTCCAGCTCCCACATTCTTGCCATCAGTCCTGGCTCCTCATCTCTCGAGACACCAACGGTTGTCCCAGGACTCCAGGAACTGCAGATCCTTCCTGGTCCAATGTGATCTGCATTTGGAGCTACAGGTGTCCTCATTTAAGACGGAGTGCTTAAGGAATATCTTACATCATCTCCAACGTACCTGGCAGAGCTGAAGTCCAGGCTACTGCCGAGTGGGCCAGGGGTTCTCCTGTCTGCTTTTAATTGGAACTCTTCGCCGAAACCATTCACAGGATTTCGGGCCGCACAACCTTAGGTTGAGAGATGGGGGGGGAAAGCGTTGAGTCTCTGACGACACCATCGCATTCTGCAGCTGACACAGACTGGAATACCCTTTCCTCGCTCATAAGACCAAGACTACTTCAATGACCCCATGACGGTGCTGTTGACTTGCTGCCAGTTAGCTCATCCCCCCTCAGGGGGCATCTCTACTTCCTGTCAGCTCCGGATATGAAGGCAATGAAGTATATTGGTTCAGTATGTCATGACACCCTTTGGTCTCACCAATGGCTCAGCTGTGTTTCAGGCCCTGGAAAATGACTACTTGTCATTTTGACTATTTTGACTACTGTGACATGCTGTTCATCTTCATCTACCTGGATGATATGAAGATGACTCATCTTCTCTTCTGATGAATGGTTTCATGTCCAACATCACCAGGTTCTTCAGAGCCTTCTCAATGGAAAACATGAGAAGTGTGAGTTCCATGTCTCCACTTTCTCATTTCTGGCGGTTAGCATCTCAGAAGGAAACTTCCAGATGGATCATGTGAAGGTCAGAGCTGTGGCACAATGGCCGACACCTTCCAATCATAAAAAGGTGTTTACCCAAGACCTTCCCATGCATGTAGAATCTTGCATGCTGGCTCCCTGGTTTTTGGGGGCATTTCCGTGCGGCCATTCCAGGGTTTTTCCTGGGTCAAAATGGGTCTTCGGTGCTCCAAAAAAATATATATATATATTCTTTTTTTTTCTTTTTTCTAATCAATGAATTTATTCCCAGGTGTTTTGCATCTCCCCCCCCTGTAATATTCTAATAGCTAATGTAATATTGCACATATTTTCGTCCTATTTCCCCTAAAGCAATAAAGTTAGGCTACTTAAAAACTCCTTACACTCGTGAAGTATGCTCTAAATGGCATAAATGCTGCCAATTAATAATGATTGTAAATGGTCAGTAGCCTAGCCTATCGATTAAGGTAGGCCACTCTGAAGCATGTACACTGCCTGCTTCATTTGATCTTGATAGGCTAAGAATTCTGTAGCAAATAATAACAATAAACACACTTTTTATTAATTAAAACTACTTCAGCATAATAATGCACCTAAAATACAAACCTGAGCAAGGGCAGCTATCGAATCAACAGACAATTTAGCTAGCAGGGGAAGAATACAAACAACGAAAATCACCTGTTAACTTGATTTAAATTTGCAAGAACTATAGACTTATACAATAATAGGCTTAAATGAACTGAAACGACAGTTTACTCCGCTCTGTTCATTCGCGCACCTCAAAGTTGCGTATTGATCAGACAAAAAGACACGCTTAGCCTACTGTAGTAGGCTGTAGCCTACTTGAAACATACTATTGAGAACATATTCGATGACATGCATTGCACGCGTGATGAACACAGCTTTTTTTTTTTCATTGCAGACTTTTATTTGCCTTTGGCGCTCGGGATTTGTCATTGGCGCTCGGGAAAACGGCTTTGGCGCGCGCCAACATTTTCTCTATGCAGGAAAAACCCTGCATTCCAGTAGCCGTACAATTCAGACTCCCCAGATCCAAGATGGTTCATCCCACATTCCATGTTGTTGTCCACCTGGGGGGAGGCAGCCATGGCTCTGTGACTTTGTCCATCTTGTCCAAAGTTCCTGACTAGAGGGGGACTCCCCCTCAAAACCTTGAATATGACACAGCAATATTTCATCTGGCCCGACATAATAAGAGCATAAAGGGGAACAAAGAGGAAGTGTCAGTGCACATTAGGTTAGAAGCACTTTTGCTAATGATCAATAAAGACTATCTGAATTGTGAGCCTCTATTAAAGACAAATTTCCACCACATCCAGCCCTCAACCGGGAGGGGGGGGGGGGGGGGTGATTTCTCGCCCTGCTAGTTTTTGTTGTTTCATAAATTTGTTGTTTCCTGTTTTATTTTGAAACATTCCCCTATACTCTCATTTTAGATACTTCACCCGATGCCCCTGTGTGTTTTCTGCGTGTGTGATTATCTACCTCGCCCCACTTGGTTTCACCTGTGTCCCATTATGACTTTGTCCCAAGTGTATTTAGTCTGTGTTTCTCTCTCAGTGCCAGTTTGTCTTTGTTTCCTGTGTCAAGCGTTTAAGCTGTTTGTCCTAGTGTGTAGTTGGTTGGTATGTAAATGCTCCCTTACATATTTAGTCTATACATTTCAAGGCAGTTACGGGATTTAAAATGTAGGATTGTAGCCAATTTTTTTTTCCTGTTATACATTCTCCCTTTTTGAAGGTTGTAAAACTCAGTTATTAACTGCTTTGGAGAGAAGTAGATTAAACTCATCATACAGAAACACTTCTGTATAACACAATACAATTCCAAAATTATAGTTGAATCAACACTTCAGTTATTTTATACTTGGAAATGAACAGTCAAAGAAGTTTCAACTAAAAGCAGAGTGCAAATGATACAACTACAATTGAGGGTGTAATCTTGAACCCAATAAAATGTGGCTACAAGTCTCACAATCGTTTTAGTATCTTGTGTAGTGTCTGCAATCTGTAGACGATGACAAATCAAATCCATTACACCAGCTCATGGGGTGCATACCACACAACAACCTTTGCAGTCGGGGGTCACCAGCAAAGTGTTCCGGATCAAAACTGCCAGCAATCCAGACCCACAAAAACACAACAGCAGCAGACCATATTTTTCGCTCACAGACCCACACAATACTGTATCAGAACCAAAGATACTGTGTGGTGGAATTTTGTGCAGCAATTGTATGAGAAAATAGTCAGGATGCTGTGTTAAACTAAATGTGTATTAATACCGAAAGTACTTTAACAAAGATCCTTGTGATCCGTCTTATCAAGAGGCAGCACACTAATCGACGTGCCTCAGGATAGAGTGATGCTGGTCGCAAAACATACACAGTCTTATATAGGCCTAGGCTCTTAACATCTGGTCATTCTAAGCAATAATCAATCAGTATTCAATGTCAGTCACATCCTTTCCCATAATAACCTCATTGAACAGATATGCAGCTGCCTTATGGCCCTTCTTAACATTAGCTCACTCCTAACACAATCTTTCAGTGCAATCAGAGTTGAACCATCATTAACCCTCAGACCAACTGTCCCAAACAGTCTCGGGTTTCCTTAGAATCACCCCTTAGCAGCTCATCACATCAAAAACTCCTGTCCTACTACAACGACTGCTCCATTAATTGTCCAACCCCCCGCATCCTGTAAGCGGCAACAGTTGGTCAAAGGATGTCTTTAAACAATGGACACAGAAGCCTTACCGATCCAATCACACTAAAAACCCATTGATTTTACATAAAACATAAAATTCCATATCAACTGTCAATATGCCAGTGATGCTAATATGTTACTACCATAAAGCATCTAGGCATAGGCAAACTATTTAACTATTAAAGGCATAGGCCACCCAATAAACAAAGGATTATTTTCTAACCATGCTTGCGCAATGCATGCAAACATAAACTTTAATGATGGATCATAGACTATAACAGGGCTGTTATATAACCCTAGCCAACTTTTCAAAAAACCTTAGAGTGAGATTTGGTGGGGCCAACCAACATTTCACGTGTGTTATTATTATATACGTTATTTGTTATGAACTACTTCTACCTTAGTTTGGCCGTTTTTGACTCTCGACTCATAAAGGCATGGATTACGTTTGATAAACAAGCCAGAGGTTGTGCTCTCACAGACTCATCCAGTAATTTCTGCCCCGTGTTCCCTTATTAATCATATATTCACTCTGGTCTCAGGCAAACTCTGCCTCTCATAGTCTCTCTTCGCTGATCTCATTTGTTTCTTGTCCAATACTGTATATTGCCTGTATTTGTTTTGCACATCCTTGTGAAAGAACAACAAACTAACTCACCAAAGTTAGCACTATCCTTCTATTGTTCTCATACCTCTCTCTCTCTCTCTCTCTCTCTCTCTCTCTTGCATAGATATGCACTCAATTACACTTGCTTTATCCTGTGTGCGCAAAGTTAAAGTAGATTTAGTTGTAGAAGTTATTATGTAAATGAAGCATGTTATGGAGACAATGCTTCTCTCAAAGGATGTCAATTGATCTTGTTGGGTATAGGTGTGAGGGGTCAGGTGGAATACAGGGTCCGGGGGCATCCTCTCCTGGGAGGTAGACACTTAATTAGTATTATCGCGTAACCAGGTGAAACGCATGCTTGATTGTGCTTTCTTTAACGGCGGTTGAGGGACCGCCTGTGATTTGGATGATTCTTTGTATTACATTTTGATCGGCGTTACGTGTTTATTTTACTGTTTTGGAAGTCCTAGTATGGCAGTGTGCCTGCTAGTGTTCTGGCTCCTCGGGAAAAACATATACAAACGAAGTATTGCTGCAATTGTCTGTCTCAGCGTCTCTTTTTGCTGTCCTGCACAAGGGGAGGTAACGGGTATGGTGACGGAGATAGCGAATCGTCACAACGGTTAGTGGTAGAAGATTTGACTGCAGTTCAAGAGTTCCTTGGTTCAAATACACCATTTAAGTTCCTATTGATAAAAGCAATGGCTAAATTAATGTAATTATTACCATTTTTTTCGGACTATAAGTCGCTCCGGAGTACAAAATCGCATCAGTCAAAAAATGCGTAATGAAGCAGAAAAGAACAAGCCCGATCTCATTCCACATCACTGAATCCGTTGAACTCGTTGGTTCATGTCAGTCAGTATGAATTAACATTTAAAAACATGTTAAATGATATATATTTTGATATATATCAGATATATAAGTCGCACCTGACTACAAGCCAGCCAAACTATGAAAAAAAGTGTGATTTATAGTCCGGAAAATACGGTAAATTACTACATCTTGCTCTTAACACAACCTTTTATCTACCCTACAGCCAGTTATCCCTGGATTGTTCCCCTACTCATACTCTAACTTGTTCTGATTTTATAATTTTTAAACCCTTAAATCATAAAATATTATCGCATATGTGAGAAACCCAAACTAGATTAATCAACTGATTTAGATTTTAAGCAGTGAAGTGAATTATTAAATCAGCCAGTCAGCCTCAACAAAACTGACTACATGCCATTACCCAGGGCACAATATTAATGAAATAGACAAATGGCATTTAAAAGAGAGAGCTTTCTAATTATAAATAAGTCATGTTTGGGCTCTTTTGTCGTGGTCAAGCACTAAACAGTGTACCCTTTAACCCTGTAGTGTAGCAACACATGCTCAAAATATAAGATTTTCTAACTCAAAGAACCTTTGGTTTTAAGCTACCCCAGCCTTCTTTTTCCCAGAAAAACGTTGTTGCATTTTACCATTTCTGTGGTACTTGCTTTTCTATCTTGCTTCATCGTCACCATACAGTATGCTTTATTCAATCTCAGTTTTTTTTCTCACCCACAACAACCTCCATAATATGATGGAGATGGGTGGTTCATTGGTTGGATGTGTTTAACATGTATCCACAGATATCTTTCAGCATCACTTATGACTCTGATTGCTTCAATCAGACACATCCTCCAAACAATAAAAAATAACCTACATACAAAACTGAAGAAAGAAAGTTTCAGAGATCATGATTAAATCTGTATTTAATACTGATGATAACCATGTCCAATCTAAATTCTGAAGATATTATCCAATGAATTTCTGAAACTGGCTATTGTCCTGCATCACGACAGGAAATATTGCACTGTAAAGTTCTAGGATTACAAAAGTAAATGGCTGTATTCTGCACCTTAAATGATGTGGACTAAGCATTGTTGAAGTATACAAACTGCAGATGCTACACCACATTTTCTCAGTGATAAGACCAAGAAATGACAAATAAGATCTGAATATGAATGCGGCAGATTTACAGACGCACCTGCCACAGCCAATGCTAAAGCTGAAGTTAGACAAAGACGTCCCACTGATCAACACCTCTAATTGTTTCCATACATATTTTTACACGTCTTTCTAGCATTTCACATGTCAACCATAATTTATTTTGTTTTGGCCGTGCATTTAGCTCTTGACAGTCTCACAAAACAAATCTATTGTGGCAGGCTAAAATTACACGTTGTTCAGAGGACACACAGATTGCTTTTTTGATCACCAAGTGAAGAGCATTTTGGGTGATTTGCACGAAAACAAAACATTAAAGGAAATCAACAGTCCGATGTCGCTCTTTGTCTTTGGCAGTTCTCCACTAGAGTAGCGACTAAGAGAACCCCTAATAGTTGGATGCCAGACAAAGGCTATCATCATACCAAAAGACTGCTGACAAAGAGGCCATTCTTACAAGGGTGGCTGACAACATACATTCAAGTTCTGTGTTACTTTCTCTGTATGTGTGTATAATCAAGTTTTATTTACATATAATAGTGTGTACAATATATATATATTGTACATTGTATGTATTTATATAGTTTGTAAACATACCTGATTAGTATGTATGTGTGTGTGCGTGGTTGTGTGTGCTGTATTTGTGACTGTGTGCGTGTGTGTGGGATAATGTGTGACTCCAAGAAGCTGTTGACACCTAAGGGGTATGGACTGGCAGCTCCAGAGGGGGATTTGGTGAATTAAGAGGCTGCAGTCTCAGCATTGAGCCCTGGGGATTAGTGGAAGCTAGTGTCCAGCCAGGAGATGTGCAAACGCACCATGAGGAGGGGATCAGAGGGTGAAGCGCTGGTCAAACTGACACACATACACGCCTTCACACACCTCAACACACAAGTACACACGCACATACGCACGTCCACACACATCACACACAATGACCAGAAGGTAAACAGCGCATGTCGAGAGAGAGTGAAGGTCACCACATTTGCAAGTACATAGTATACTGCAGGCTATGTCTCAAATGTCATTCTCACTAAAGAGTACTGCATTTGACTGAAGTCCGCACACCTACATACATATACTGTATGACTCCTATCCTCCTTTTTACTCGAGATTCGTATCTTCCCTTTGGCAGTGTCTTAGAAGGTACTGCTCTACATTTGACAAACTTTTAAGGGGCGGAGGTTTCATTATACATACATCACTTGTCCCCTTCCCGGTTCTTAAAAAATAGCCTGCCCACCCACAACTTAATCTTTTCTTTTTTTTTTACGACGTCCCTGCACACTACAGTGGCAATGTGTGTTTGATTGTCCATTGAAATCGTATAACTGCAACTTTGCATACATAATAATATCAGTTTTTTTTTTGGATTTTATTCAATGTATACAAGCAAGGTCGGACTGGCCGTCGGGAGAGTCAGGAGATTTCCAGAACGGCCGGTCAAACGGCCGTGGCATAATGCAAAAAAGTATAATAATATACCATGGGCCGGTCTGCGTTTCAAAGTCCCGGCCCGTTTTTCAGTCCCAGTCCAGACCTGTATACAAGTGATTGTCACTCTGTTGTGTGTGAAAAAGCAACATAATTCCCTTGCTTTATATACTGTATACAATTGAATCCCATACTGTCAGTTTTCAAACATTAAACAGTTACATTTTCATAACAGAATACTATGGTTAGCTACAGTATATTCTTTTAAACAAAGAACTAAATGAAACGGAATACACTTGTGTACCCACTGGTTACAGCTGAATGGAGGCTTTCTACCTACAAAGCATTACACAAGTCATCTACATCTTAGGTGTTTTAAGTGTCTTTGGGTGGCAGGAAAAGAGGTGTATGGACCTCTAAGACAGGTAAATGCAACACTAGCTTACTAGTCAACCCCTGGTAAAGGCTAACACAATTATAGCTATAAGTAATGCACTCATACAGATTAACACGTTACAAATATCGACCAAAAAACATAAACACACTGCACTATAGGAAAGTTGTCTTTGGACAATTGTGGAGTTCTCTTGTACTAATATTATTTTACGGCGTTCTCCAGTGGTACCGCACCAGAGCCCACTTGTATAAGGTCCTCTCAGCAGGACACCGTTCTGGTTCTTCTAGCCAGGCTACCCAAATGTCTGCCTGTTACCTGGCAACAGTTACCTACCCCTCCTTCCATCCACCCTCTTTCTCCTTTTTTCTCTGATGTTGCTGAGCTTCAATGCAACACTGCAATGCCTTGCAGCACCCAACCACTTAATAGCCAAGCAATGGTCTGACATGACTCATTGGGGTAGATTTGGGTTCAGATTGTCTTCAAATCCATGTGGAAATGGTTAATTTGTTTGTATGCTATTCTCAGATGCTGCATAATATTATTAGATGACCTAGCTAAGCAAGTGATTTAGTAAGATCACATATGGTAGCAAAAACACACACAGTTTCTAAGGTCTGATATATCCCCTGCATAATATATTATGTAATCTTCCAAACATGGATCAACATTCTGTGTATTTACAATACGTTATACAGTATAATCAGATAATAGAGAGCTATTTAAAGAATGAAGATAAGAAAAGACATAGACAAAATAAATTTAAAAAGGTATGTGTGTACAGAACATGTTAGATTTTATATGGAAAGTCTTATAAAAAAACATACATGAGTGTATGTGCACTGTACATCCAAGATATCTCTAAGCAGCCAAAGCAAGTGTACTCCAGCCCTGGTACTGTGCAGAAAACGTCTTTTTAACAATTCCCTGAGAATGACTCAAAATTGATACAATGACTTGTAATTTTAGTTTTCCTATCCTCAAGCCAGCAATACAGATTCACCTTCAAATTCTTCAGGTGCTAATGGGCCACAAATATGATCAAACACAGGGACTGCCTCTCTACACCCTGGGCAGACACATACACCTATACACACACAAACACACATTACATACTGAGAGAGACAGGAGAGATAAATATATAGTTTGTGAGAGAGAGAGAGAGAGAGAGAGAGAGAGAGAGAGAGAGAGAGAGAGCGAGAGAGGGAGAGAGGGAGGGAGGGAGGGAGAGAAAAAAAGAGAGAGGGAAACTGAGGGAAATGGAGGCCAGAGAGAGGGAGACCAGTGGTGGAAAGAGATCAGGAATACACATGAAAAAGTCATGAGGACTTCATCCGCCAATTACCCTCAAAAAGCTGTGCATCATGTAGCCCTTCGCTAACGAGCAGCAGGCTTCCCTCTCAGGCATTTGGGCTGCTAGTGCTGGTAAGGGGGAGGGGGCATGAGCTGAGGGGGTCAAACGCTGACAACTCTCATCTTGGGAAGGGGCTGGGAGGTGGGGGCCCGGTCAATATCTGAACATGGGGGGATACTAATGGTAGGGCAACCACTTGTCCATCACTTTGACTCACTCTTCTCTGTTCTAGTCATCTCTGCGGACTTTCTCCCTCAATCTGTTTTCCCTCTAATGAGATCTGGCTTACACTGTGGGATTTGATTGCCCTGGTCTGTCCAAAAGACATGGTTTATCTCACACACTGATGTTAAGTAAAGTTGCAGTAAATTATGGGGAAAAAATACGTCATTTGGAATGCTGTGTAATATTTTCACAATGAAAGAGAGATGAGAGGGCGGGGAGAGAGAGAGCGAAAGAGAGAGAGAGAGAATATGGGAGAGAAACAACGTGAGCCATAATCAGCCATTTTTTAAACATGAATGTTTATTTTATACTGATTGATAGCTGATTTTTAGAGGTCTCATTATTTAAATCACCAATTATTATCTTGCACACTAAAGTTATTTTATGTTTGCACAAATAACAGCATTAACTGCTTTTTAGGACAACAACTCAGTATTTCTCTAAACCTGAAATGACTACCTATCCACCCAAAAAAATATAGGTTTGTAGATTGACATGTTGAACACATTTCATTTGACTTCATTTGCTTTCCTTGCATTGCTACTATGGACAACCCACCATAATGTTTTTGTCCACATCAAGAAAAGAAAAATGCTGTTCCAAAAATGCTAAGGATTCCTTTATGGTTTAGATAAACATCTGATTCAGCTAGCGTACTGTACAGAAATCCATACAAATCATGTTTCCCATTGAAATGTACTATATACCCAGTGTTTTCAAATAAGCTTATCTGCTTAGGAAGGTGCCAAGTGGATTTTGTCTACAGAAGCTTTATGTGCAACCTGGTCTAGTCACTTTGCACCCACAGGGCCCTATCTTGCACCCAGCGCAATTGACTTTGTCAACCACGCAAGTATCATTGGGTGTGCTTTGCCTTCGGCAAGGGCACAACCTTTGTTCTCTCAAATATATATATATATTTTTTTTTTTCCGCCCCCCTAAGGATCAGTCAATATTTGGACTACATACACAACGGCAGTGTCAAAAGGTTCGTCTTGGTAGCGATTGCGTTGGTTGTATTTTTATTTACGTTCCGTTGCATGGTTTAAGTAGAAATTGCGTTTTTGTGGTGAAAAGTGAAGCTAACGGTGGCTAATTTGCTAGCCAGTCACTGACGTTACTAACGTCACGAAAACACGCGTGACTACCTGTAGCAGAACATTCGTTTCACATCTGTTAACTTGGGGGATAGCTAGGCTAACTATAGCTTTACTGCAAGGCAGCTGCAGGAACGCCACAAGCAAAGAGGCCAGGGTGATAACTATTTACTCATTTTACTTTGTGATGTGAAACACAATTATGAAATGTAATGTACAATATTAGCTGATATTATTAAGGAAGTAGGCCCACATCTACTTTTGGAAACGGTAGTCTACTATTTCACTGAAGCATTAGCATCATGACATTAGCCTCTGTTGCCCGGGCAACACATACTACAGTGGTCTATGATGCATCTGTTTTCAATCGTTAAAATAAACATTCCTCACAAATACATTTTCGTTGTAGGGTTTATTATGACATTACATTACAAGCAAACAATTTGTGGGTGAAATTATCATTACCTGTGGTTTTAAACCAGTGTTGCTCACTGCAACGCTGTAGCCTACGCGAGACACTACAAAAACATCTACACAGCTGTAGGAAGTCAAAAGGCGACAGAACATGTTCGGCACTCCCCTTACTTAAATCAAAAGTCTATCTAACTGCTAACCTTAACTTCATTGCCACAGCCTAAACTTTGTCAATCTGTTCATGAAAATTATTAATTTCAGCCTAAACCGTACAACGGAACGTTAAATCCAATTCAACCAACGCAATCGCTACCAAGATGAACACAGCAGTAGTCTAGTACTGTACTGTAGTAGTACAATTTACAGGGGCAGCTTCTCCACACAGGGATAGCGCACTTTGCGTTGTTACTGTTGTTACTGTTGTTACTTAATGATCGCTACCAGTGAGCTTTTCATGAAAGCGATTTTCCACTACATAAATGTCAAGCTTATTTACGTTTTTGGGGGCATATTTTCAGTTAGAAGATGGTACTGTTTGAATCGCGATTCAATCTTCTACTGCCGGTAACATCGTAGAATAATCTTCAAAGGGGGTTCTTTATTCATGAATGAATGCAATGAGTAGGCTAAATGCATGAAAATATCACGAGAAGGGAAAAACTTAAAAGGACGTTTACGTCATAGAGATTAGGTAAATTTTTACACCGGTCTGCCAAATTTATTCGTTTTGATTCAACGATGAGGATGCCTTTTGCAGGGAAAATGAGAAGATCTATTTCATTCTACACTTCACTCGTATTTTCAGTAGTAAATGAGCAGCAAAAAAAATGCTTTTAAATCTATGTAATCTTTATAAATAATAAGTATGCATTTTTATATAAAACATACAGAAATATCAGTTTTAAAAATGTCATTCAAAAACGGACCCCTGTGCAACCGACGCAAGCAAGCACACCCTACAACTTCCCCAGAAATTGTACCCTCTCTAGTTCCTAGTTTGCACTGGACGCAAAGCGGACTATTCCCTCCACAGACGCACGTCGGTAAATTAGGGAATAATTACGTTCCCTGGTGCTATTTAGCAGTTTCAGAAAAACAATTCTGCCACAGACCAGGAAAAACGTTCCTCCCACGCCTGTTTAACCGAAGCTAATTTGGGTGGGTTTCTTCTCCCATCTCCATCAGAATCAGAATCAGAATTTGGTTTATTCGCCATGTAGCCTATGTTACACAAACACGGAATTTACTGTGGCAGGAAGGTGCAAACAATAAACATATACGGGTCTTAAATTAAGTAAAAAAAATACAACAGTTAAACTAATTCTAAGAACTAAACAATTAAAAAAAATATATAAAAATAAGAATAATAATTTGAATGAGCAGCATGACCGTGCAATTTAGTGCAATGAGAAAACTGCTGTGCCTTTCCCATACAATGTCACTTCTCTATCTGTTACGGCCCTGACTAGAACGTCGGTCTCCTCGGCTGTGAACCGCTCCTGGCGTGCGCCTGGCAAATTCGCCGTTATAATAGCAATCCGCCATGGAACAAGCGCTGCTCTTAAAGGGAATGTGAGATGACTCTCTGATTGGTTTATTGCACGTTACGCCCAAACCACACCCATTAGTAATGTAGCTACTTCGGACCAACCCATTTTAGATTTGCGCCAGACACAAAGTCATTTATCCCGCCGGCAAAATAGCAACCGAGCCGGAGTCCCGCCCACAAAGTTACTTGCGCTTTGCGTTTTGATACTTGCGTTTCAGATAGTTAAAATAGGGCCCCTAGGAATAGCACTTGAACTTGTGAGTACCAAGAAACAGTCCCCACAAGTTAAAGTTGTCCTTGTTTTACTATTCTTGAGGATAATTTTGGTCCCCACAAGAACAGTTAAACAAGGCCACACACAAACACACACTTTCATTCAGTTGTCGTGTCCCCTTCACAGTTCCCTCTTGCCACATTTTACAAGGTGAAAGGGGTTGACAGCTAAGCAGAACTGAAAGAGAGATAGGGTGAGCTGTGGAGAGATGAAAAGTAAATTGACAGGAGGCAGGGTCACTGCTCAGCAGCGGTGAAAGGGAGCTGTGGAAAGAAGAGGTTCAAGGTTCAACCCCACTCACTAGGCCAGTGATAGAAGCATTGTGAAGCGCAATGAAGGGTGTCAGCCAGTGGTGCCTTGGAGTGTGTACTTGGGATTGTGTGACAGGGTCCAGTGAGGGTTAGCTTGACTAATATCACTAGTGCTATGCTAGTAGCACTAGCACCGCTGCTACATGCTATCAGGCTTAGCATCAGTGACCATCCTGTGTGAGAAGCTTACAGTAAACTGCTAAGTGCCAGTGGCTGGCTTCTGGAGGTCGTTATTTACTGTGCAGCAGGGGTCACAGGAGACACTATGAGTGCTGCCTCCTGCTTTCTGTCAGCCCCCCTGGGTGTTGCACATCCAATAAAGTCCATAGTTAGCGGCACATTATATCCCACTCTAGGCCAATAAAGATAGCATGCAATGACAGATATTGTGTGGGTGTCTGTCTGTATGTTGTTATTTGTTCGTTTGTTGGCAAGGATTCAGTGAAGGGCTTTTGCCGACAATCAATTCCACTTTTTGTCTTTTTCTTTCTTTCTCTTTTTTTTGTTGCAAATCTCGGACTACTCTCTCTCTCTCCCTCACAACTCTCTGAAAGAGCCTGAATGTTGAGCATTTGGACAACGTGTGGCAAAACACCCTTGATTTTGTTGCTATCAAGCAGTAAGACCATTCAAGCTAAGAATCACTGACACGGCATTCATTCTTTTGGCTCTTTCCCAAGCCTATACTACCAGTTCCATAAAGCCTTCTCAAGCTCCTCCCCTACCCTGGGCATCTTTGTGGTCCAAGTGCTTGATCCATCGGTTCTAGGCTTTGGAGTTTTGTTCTTCCATGTGTTGGATTTGGATAGAGAACCTTTGCCTCAGATCCAACATGGAGTAGAGCCCCATTCTTAATCCTTTTGTCCAGAGTGTATGTTGCTTGATTCTGCAGTTTCAAACCACCTGGGTTTACAGGGAATTACCAACCTTACTTGTTTAAGGCCAAACCAAGAAGTTTGAGCATGTTTCTACTGGAGGAGATAATGGTTAGCATTTGGATGTGTTTTTGAACGCGTGCGAGTCAAACAGGCTAGTCCATTAACAAACACGCCAATGCGTTCCACATGACCTGAATTCAGTTATAACACTGCTCTAAAAATGTCTTCTCTTTTCCCTCCACACTGTTGTCTTTGCTCATCCAACACTGTACTTAACGCCTGCCAAGTAAAAAAAAAAAATAACTATGCTCCAGGGATCTAATTGCATATTTGACCTGACATCAGATCAATATTTCTGACGAGAAGTATGGCTGCGTGTTTAAATTATTTTTGTGCTGTTAATTGAACACGGACTCGAGCTAGGCAATATACAGAAGAATATCTGAGATAGGGTTCCAGGAATTCAGCCAAGAGGTGAAAGAGGAGACAGGGGGAGAGAGAGGACAGAGAGGAGTGACAGCAGAGCGAGGGGAGAAGAGAGAAGGGATGGAGCATACCCAGAAGGGTGCTGCCCGAGATATTGATATTGAGCTCCATGCATGGTTGAGCAGTGATTCGCTATTACCCCCCATCTCTCCCCCTCCCTCCCTCCCTCCCTCCATCCTTCCATCACTAGACTGTATTCCAGTTACACTGAGTCTCCTCCACTACCCCAATGAGCTCTCAGACAGCTTGAAAATGAGATTTTTGCTGAGTCACTCTCCTTCCCCTTCCCCTTCTCCCTCTCTTTTTTTTCTTTTTTTTTTCTTGACTCACATTCTATCAACTTGTTTCTTGCCCCCACCACACTCACACACACTTCCCTTACACCCTCTTTTGCTGTTCAATTTCACTCTCCCTTTTGCGCTCTCTCTCTTTCTCTCTCTCTCTCTCTCTCTCTCTCTCTCTCTCTCTCTCTCTCTCTCTCTCTCTCTCTCTCTCTCTCTCTCTCTCTCTCTCTCTCTTCTCTCTGTCTCTCTCTCTCTGTCTCTCTCTCTCTTTCTCTCTTTCTCTCTGTCCTTCACTCTCCTCGCCTTATCCTCCCCCTCCTTTTCCTTTCACTTTTTCGGAATGTTTCGTATTTCTCAGTTGTTGTGATTGGCTTATGGCATTCAGTCTGTCAGGTTGAGATGGGTTTATATGCCATGTCATTCGTAGATGAGGAAGTAATGATATGCCATGTCATTCTGCAATGACATGCTGGTGATAGAGGGACAGGCCACAGTGCCGAGGATGACTCCTAGCTAGTCGGCTAGCTTGTGAGCTAACCCACCTGTCTGTAGCAGAACTGTTGTGAGCCTAAAAAGCAAAAATGTCTGCATTCAGTGTAAAAATAATACACTTTTGCTTGAGTTTGTGTGTATTCTGAAAAGCTAATTAATTTATTAACTATTTGCTTGTTCAATAATAACTTACTAAAATACATCAAAAATACATTTGAATACTTAAGTATTCAAATGAATATGAATACTAAAGTATTCAAAGTTGTTATTATTACATTTGGATACTTCTACTTATTTCCTGAAAGCTGGTCTACTGTGAGTGTATTTGAACTTGGAATTAAGGCATATTTTCTGTCAATTGCTGTTTATATAATGTCTTCTGTATTCCAAAAAGCATGTATGTTACAGTTGGGCTACGGTAGTCTCTCTTTAAGATTTATTTAAGCCGGGAACTAAAAATATTTTCTCTCTCTTTGTCTTCCACAGGTGACGCATCCCAAGCCGGTAAGTCAACTATCTATCTTCCTTTCTGATGTAACTTTGATTCTATAACTGTGTGTCAGCTTCCCAGATATAATCACTCATGGCACAATGAAGTAAAACTGACACTGGCACACACACACTCACACTCATACGTACAGACATAAACACACCTACTCATGCTGAGTCATATACACGCAGATGAGCAAATGCATTTCTCAACACGCACGCACGTACGTACTCAAACACACAAATTTCCACAGATGTTGAGTCAGCGCCCTCACACACAGATGCATGCCCACACGGACACATGGACAGACACACAAATACTCACACCACCACACAAATAAACAGACCAAAACAAACAATCATCATAATCAGCACCCCAAAGTTGGAGTTTACAAAAGCGCCATGTAAAAAATAAACTCAATGCGACAATACAAACAGATGAATTGAAATTGCTCCACCACTTGAACTTTCCCTCTCAGCGGTGCAGCCACATTGAAGGGTTGCACAATTACCTTTCATTTGTTTGCATGCTAGTGGGGTGCTATGCCTGCTAGGGGAAGGAGCTCTCTCCCTGCTCCCTGAGAGCCCCATGCTGGATTGCATCCACTCTGGAGAAGTATGAACTATATTGGTTTCAATCAATCATGCGCTGGTTGGCTCCCAACAATTGACAGCAATAACCACTTTGGGCTGTGATGAAGACACATGGGCATACCGAGGGTGTATCCAACATCAGCAGCTGACTCTTAGAGAGGGATAAGATAGCTTAATGACAGAGATTGAGTTTCTCTCCAAATGTGAAGTCCATGGTGGTCATGACAAGGTGATTGTTTTATTATGAAAGATGTTTAAAAAAAATGCAGGGATAATTTATGCACTTGGCTCGCACCTTTTAAAAACACATTTGTTTTTGCTTGTATTTCGCTTTTATTCCGATATCTTACTTGGCAGTTCTTTTCAGTCAATTAATCTAATTCCAATTCATTTCCGTGTGTTTGGCCAACACTGGTTGTGCATGACTTTAATATTCATTTAAAACACAAACATAGTCTGTTTTAGAAATGTGCGGATGTGTCACCACACGCTAGCTTTATATCAGCATCTCATTTAAAATCAGCACTGGCGGAAAGGAGGAGGCACAGACAGACTAATGCGATGTATCAGCCACACACACACGTACACACACACGCACACACACTGGAACACACACAGATTAGAACATGGAATGGGTGCTGAAAGTATAGCTTGAAGCACTTTTCTGGAATGTTCCTTCAAGTTTAGTGATGCATCATTATTACCATTGCCCTCAATATACTGTATTAGCTTTGTGGCACACACACACACACAAACACTTTGACTAATCAGCACTCATCACCAATCCTGGTTCCAGCATGCTAACTTGAATGGCATGATATAACTAACCTGACACTTTGCACGTTGTATCAACCTGCTAATGTTTTGAATCAGGTGAAGCCAAAGTTTGAATGGTAGCTAAATCTACCGGATGGGACAGCCCTGCTTTATGTCTGTAGTTCCTCAATATATTCCAGGGATATTCTCTGACACACTTGTAGACAAGTGCCTTGTTGTTTCCAGGCTTTTGGATATCTCCGTGGACACAGTGTTGCTCTTGTCTTCAGAAGCCCTGCCAGTACAGAGAGCAAGCTGCTTGTTAGCTAGCGTATGTGTGTGTGTGCGCGCGTGTGTGTGTGTGCATGTGTGTCCTGCACAAGCTCTGCCCAGACTGAGTGTGCCAGACTGTGTGTGTGTGTGGAGGGAATAAAGGGGAAGACAGCAAAATGGACAGGCAGAATACTAATGTGCCATTTTGTCTGACTGGAGAGACAGCATGGAGACTGGCGGGGCAGTCCATGCCTCCATCCAAGGAGCCACACCCAAATTCCACCACTCCTCACCCCCCAAAATGAGTGAGAGTGAAAAAAGAGAGAAACTAATTAAAATCAGAGCCCAATGCAGGAATTGAGTTACACATTAGACTGCAGGGCTCAAAAGATAGATAATGTTTTTCTTTAAGATTCACTTATTCAATTTCTTCACCGTCGTTGAGTTTTCAGGTTTTTGTGACCTTTTGGTGGAGTATACAGGCAAGCCTTCATCAGAAAGGGAGGATTAAATATGTTTTTTGGTTCCAATGTGACATGTTGAGCAATATGGGTAAAAGCAAAATAAATCACCTTAACATGTTTGGATTGAAGGTCTGAGACCTCACAGGAAGTTCAGATGACTCAAGTTGCTCCTGTACAGGAAAGAGGGGTTAGGGGAATGTACCTGGAGCCCCAATGAGACTTAACCTTTTAAAAGAAGAGGGATGTTTTAGTTCATATCATTCCCCTGGCAGGTTTGAATAAATAAGTACCCCAGGTAAGGCTGTGTGTGCTTAAGCAGGGAACAAAACAACTATATATATACACAGAACCCACCTTTTCCCAGAGGAATTGCCCATGGCAACAGGACAATGGCCTAGAGTGTTTGTGCAGGCCTGAGGTAAAATAAGTACTCCAACTTCACAGACATGGAGAGGCCAATTGCTGTAGTTAGGAGCCATATTTTCCCAAGGCCTCCTTCCCACTTTCCCTATCCGGGCCTTTTTCTACCCAACCAGATGTAATTGTGGTGGCTGGGGATAATGGACGAGTGCCGAAAGAAAAGAAAAGATAAAACCTAATTTTCCTGGGCTTTTATGTCTACCACTGCACATGGTTGTCTTGTCTTTCATGTGTAGAGATGATAGACTGCTTTCATGGAGGGAACGCAGTCACTTGTGTTTATAATTATATAAAAGTGACTTGCTCGGGCGGATGAGAGAATAAAATAAATATAGAGAGAAAGAAAGACAGGCAAGCTCCACTCGATCAGAGAGAGCAGAGATCACACCAGAGTCACACCATTCAAAGGATTTTGGAATTGATAAAAAAATATCCTATGGTGGAGGTTTTATCGCTGTCTTTGAAGCCATTAATATACATGTCCCATCTTTCAGACTTATTGTGAGACAGGTAACTTAATCGTTGGACACGTCTTCCTGGACACACACACACAGACAAAGTTCTGCTGTTCATATACTGGAACAAATATCCTTTTGCAAAATCTTTCTTTTTTGTGTGGCTCTGTCTCTCTCTTTCTCCTTCTCTTCAGCTAATCTATCAATATTTCTTTCTCTCATGCTTCCTTTATTTTCTCACAACAAACAATGTGTTAACTTTCTTATTTCTCTCAACATTCTCAATCTAAATTACTTAATTGATAACTGAAAAACTGCATAAAGGCTCAAGTGAAAATGTGTGAAACATACAGTACCAGTCAAAAGTTTGGCACTTTATCGTGATTGGATGATATTTACCTAAATGAATAAAAAACCTTACTAACCTAGTAGATCAACATGGTAACTTAAATAAAAACCTCATCCACCCCACTCCTGAAAATATGATGTTGAATGCAATTGAATTGAATTATTGCTGAGTTTAAAGCTTTTAGATAATTTCTGCACAAACAAAGGCCTTTAGAAAGGCTTGATCTCTAGCCAGCATATACTTTCAAAAGGCCCATAACTTCTCTAATTTACAAGTCTATTTCATCACCCATCATAAAGACTTCACAGAGCCAATGTCCTGTGTGATGGCATCGCAAAGAATTACAGATAATTAAATTTTCCTTATATTGGACCCAAAACGAACAGCTAAAATCACCAAGGGTGTCACCAGTATATAATAACCAGTCCTTTCTGGCAGTTATTGTCTCCCACTGATGTATAATCAAGCTCCCTGGAAAGTGAAACAAAATGGCCGCCCCCTGAATAACAGTGATTGCAATAAAAGAGCAAAGCCTGCAGCACATTTACATATTGAAGAGGGTAATGAGATAGCTACCTTAGATAATTTGTGCTTAAAGGCATTTAAAACTCTGGCTTTACCAATTGGGGGGAGTGAAATCGCAGCAATTATACAAGTCATTTAATTCTGACATTTGAGGTGTTTTTTGGGAGGGCAGAACCCGGGCCAATATGTCAGCTAGTCAAGCCTTGGGACCTCTCATAAGGCCCTCACTGCTAATATAGCACAATAAATGGCTACTGGACCTACAGTGATGCTAAAATCTGGCATTGAAGACACACTGTTAATGCTAATGATGATAAATGTCGCTTCACAAATGTTAATGTTAGCTCCCGCTTTCCCCCTAACTGTTTTGCTGACATTCAATCACTTGGGAAGCCTGTGACACCAGCAGAGGAGTGATCGGTCAATTTCCATGGTGTTTTATGGATTTACAGAATCCTTAATCCTTAAACAACTTAGCATTTGATTAAAAACCTCCCTTTATTATTCCACTATTGTGTTTAAAAATAAACCCAAATATTGTGCATATTATGTGGTCGATTAGCTCCAGTACAGTTGGTAAGGTTGAAGAGAACATTTTGAACTTGATATCAATGATACGTATGTATTACTATGCAGAACCTTATATGGTGGATTCTTAGTGGTAGGGATGAAAATGGCTGCTGGGGTTTCTGGGAATTGAAGTCTGTAGGGGTGTATTCCAAGGCAGATGTAGTTGCTCACGCCTCAGTATTGTCACAGTATCTTAACAATCCTCCATCTCACACAGAGGATGAAAGGAATGGATGGGTGTGTGTGTGTTTGTGTGTGTGAGAGAGAGGGGAGGTAGCGGGTATACGTGATGGAATGAGAGAAAATAGAGGTGAAGAGAGGAGTCTCTCCTCCTGGGAGGAAAGGTGTATGTGTCTGTGAGAAAGAATAAATAGAATTGAAGGATAGACAGAGAAGCGGACAAGACAATGAGAGAGAGAGAGAGAGAGACAGAGTAACGAGTGAGAAGGACACCTGAGAGAGAGAGAGACAGACAGACATAGAGAGAGAGAAAGAGAAAGTAACGAGTGAGAAGGACACCTGTCAATATTCTTCAGCAAGCCCACCTTGATTTGACCTTCATTGTCGTTCACCCCCTTCCCCCAATTTTACAATGTTAAAGCATAAAACATAACAATACTACTCATATACGTATCTGGTTCCCCTGATTTATTTATGCTTCTTCAGTTTCAGTTTGTTGTGAAGGCCATGAATTCTCAAATTTAAGGACTGCTATACAGATTTGAGTTCTATAAAGAGCTGTAAATGGATGAATGGAGACAGAGACGGACTGGACCACTAATAGGGGGTTAGTTACTACAGAGATAGGGCTGGTCTGTGGACTGACACTGTCTCCTGGTAGGTACAGTACACATTTTAGAGAAGCAGTGTAGAGGACCTAATTAGAGTCAGCGGGTGAGGGGGAACAGGCTAGAGGCTTTGGGAGCAACATATCCCATATGAATTCAGACACACACACACAGAAATGGCCCTAAAATATATCTTAGAGAAAAAAGAACACAATCATGTGCAACGATTCACAAATGCAGGTCGATACATTTGTACCCACACTCATGCACTCACACACGTGAAGAAGAGAGATTATAGTGAACTCTGATATGTAAAACATGAATGTCTCTTCACACTGCTTTGGGGTTCGTAAGACGCTGATGTGAATTACACTGAGGTGGGTATAACTCAAGTCCAGAGCAAGAGGCTACAAGTTCAAATCCCTGGGTGCCTTGGTGGTTCACTGGACTAATGTGTGTACCATGTAGGCTGAAGTGCTGAGTTCAAATCTGGCCCAAGCCCTTTATTGCATGTCATCTGGGAGTCAGTTGGCTGAGCGGTGAGGGAGTCGGGCTAGTAATCCGAAGGTTGCCAGTTCGATTCCCGGTCATGCCAACTGATGTTGTGTCCTTGGGCAAGGCACTTCACCCTACTTGCCTCGGGGGAATGTCCCTGTACTTACTGTAAGTCGCTCTGGATAAGAGCGTCTGCTAAATGACTAAATGTAAATGTAAATCCCTCTCTCCCCACACATTTCTTCTCCAAAAACACACTACCTCTCTCATAAATAATGATAAAGACAGAATTGTCACCAAATATACATATAAAAATCAATTGTGATGATTATTCTCATGATGTATGAGAATTTTGCACACCCAACGTTGCACTTGCAGGTGTGTACTCTATGCAGTAGTTTTTCTTCGATTTATGCATATTATTTTTCAGATCCATGACACAAGCAACAACATGGCTGTTGGCCTCTGCCAAACTGAATATGTGTACATGCGCTAGCGTTGATCTGAGTGTGGTTTGCATGCATACTCAGGAGCAGTCTTCACCGGGTCAGATCAATGGGAAATCCAATATGAGGGATGGTGCTCATGAATCAAGCTGTCAGGGCATAGAGCATGCCAACAAGCTAGTGTTTCCAGGTTCTATTACCCGTGAGTATTGGTTGTAGATGCATTCGGAGTGTGCATGTGAGATTTGGTAGTCTTTTAACAGTTTGAATTGAAGATGATGGAGCAAAAATGATTAAAGCTCATGGTTTGGTTAGAGTTAGTTGGTTTCTGGCACAAGTGTGTTTCCATACAAGCCTAAGAAGTTGTTCACTGCAATACACATAATATGTGTTTAAACTTGACTACCTCATGCTGTGCCCTAGAAGGAGTCGTTCGAAACTATATTTGTACTTGTTTACTCCTTTGTGTATGAATCACCCTTCAACCTATCCACTTCACTAGAACCTAACCCACTGAATTTCAAACTTTATTAGAATCAAGACTCACATGGATGGAATAGTTTCATGATTCAAGCTCGCACACTATAGGGAGTCAGTTGGCTGAGCGGTGAGGGAATCGGGCTAGTAATCCGAAGGTTGCCAGTTCATGCCAACTGACGTTGTGTCCTTGGGCAAGGCACTTCACCTTACTTGCCTCGGGGGAATGTCCCCGTACTTACTGTAAGTCGCTCTGGATAAGAGCGTCTGCTAAATGACTAAAATGTAAATGTAAATATTGGTCAAACCTTTTTATTGATAGTCTTACTTTTTCCTCCGTCATCAATTATTTCACCTCGGACATCATCACAACAAGAAATCAATGTTAAAACTTAACAGAATATTTAAATACTGTTTGTGTAACTGATCATTTTCATTGTATGCAATTTCCAGTTAGTAACTAGTGAATTATTGCATCAATTACACTTGATATACAACAATGAAAGTAGTGTCAAATTGGCTGCAAATTTGTGTTTGAAAGATGTCTTTCCAGCTTTCCAGTTTTCAAATTATTAATGGAGACCATGATTGTTAATCTATTCCTGGGGAACATTTAGTGCCACATTGCCATGTTAAAATGTGGCACAACTCCTCTTCACAAGGCTGTGGATAGCAAATACTAAATTTGTAAACAATTTATTTTATTGATGAAACCATCTATGAAGTGGTGAATTTACAAGCTGTTGATGAAGAATACGATGCCATCCATTTAAAACGAATGGGAAAATGCTTACTTTCTCTTCCTCTCAGTCTCTGTCTCTCTCCATCTACGTTAGCTATACAATGCAGTATAAAGCTGAAGTACACAAAGTTTATGACCCAGACACCAGCAGTAAAACACTGCTTCGCTGCACTCTCTTTTTCCAGGGCTAATCACATTGTTTCACTGCACCTCTCATCTAACACCAACTCTCTCACACAGTCTATGAATGTCAACACCACATTTAGGGTCAGCATTTACCTTACAAAATGATTGCAATTTGACTCCTCTCCCTCAATTTGTTAGTATTGGCATTTATCATTTGAACTCACTTGAAATTTAACAAACATTTGAAACCCATTTCTTCTGTATTCCTTTCGTCTTTGTTTACCACAGACCTTTTTGGGGTTTGTGGTACAGGTGCTCCGGCCACTGTAGCGTTACCTGTCCAATGCTTGCTCTGCTGGTTGTCAGCAGCAGGCCAGTGATGAATGAGAGAGGTGTGTGTGTGTGTGTGTTGAATAGGACTGGCTGTAGGGCTGTACGGTGAATGCACTTGTTAACTTCATAGTAACAATGTTGGAATCAGTAGTTTCTTGCAAGCTGCGTGTGTGGATGTAGGTGAATACATTTGCTATAACCATACAAGTTGATCACTCCTATAGAGAACCTTGAGTGCTCCTACAGTATAGGCTTCAATCTATATTACAGAGAAGGTGTTGAGGTTTTACAGGATTGGTTGTGTATTTGTGTGTGTGTTTGTGAGTGAATGTGTATGTTTATAGGTCTGCTTGTTAGAAAGGCATGCGGCTATGAAACGAGCACCCGATTAAATACAATCTGCTCCGGAGGACAGATGACACAGTAAAAGTGCATCATTCGTTTGGCAAAGAATGCTGAGCACTCAACCACCCACCAACCCACCAACCTACACACACACACACGCACACACACACTCTTGCCTCCACAGTGTCACGTAAAGGTCTGGGAGTGGGAGGAGGTCAAAGCTACCTGGATAACTTTATTAGATAACTTTCATTGCTGCTCTCTTATGTCTCATCACCTCTCTCTCTTCCTCTCTCGTTCTCGCTTTGTTTTTATGGAAGTGTGCCATGTTGGCTGGGCGCATATTGTATGTGTTCAGAAGGTGATTCTCCATGCATCCATGCTTCCCTAGGCATTGTGTGTGCCTGTGCGTCTCAAAATACAGTATGTGCTGCAAAGGTGTTGATTGTCTTTCTGTATGTCTTGTTATTCCATCTTTCTATACCTCCCTCTCTCTCTCTTGCTGTCTCTCATGTCACCTCACTCCCTGTTTCTTGTGAAAGAAACAGGGAGCACTTGATTGGCGGCCTCAAAATTAGGGAATATTTTTAACCGCATGTCATTGCATGGTTGTAGTATTGTTCAGCTGACACTAGAAATAGAAAACAATATGTGCTTTCGTGATGTCAGGATAGATTGCTGAAATGATTCAAGAGCACTGAAAAAAAACAATATATACTCCAGTTGGATTTCGTACTGTACCAAGGCCTCCTGAAAGAGATAAGTTACCCATAATCAAATAAAATTGGTCCATTTGCATATACAGTATTTTATGGTTATCCCAATCCCTTCAGAGACAACTTATGAGAACATGGAGGGGAAAAAGATTGGTCTCTAAGACCTAAGCGCAAGAATACTGTAGAGCAACTGCAAGCTACATAAAATTGAGGGTGCATGAAAAGAAGTGCTAATGACAAGGCATTGAACAAATGGCTCCTAACCATAACCCCAACCCAAATAAAAAACCCTAATCTTAACCTTTTCCCCATTTTGCAATAACCCCTGCTCACAATGGGTTCGGGCCACGTCTGTAAAAACACCATCCTCCCGTCTTTATAGGTTATCATTGTGATGTACAGTATATACTGTATATATCTATATATAAATATATATATATCATGTTTGTCCAACATTGACAGAAAGCGTGAAACATTTTAGTGTTTGTCATCCCTACTGTATGTGTTATCTTTTACATTGTTGGAACAACTTTACCCCAGGGATTGGCAGATATCTCTCGTTTGAACCCACACATTCAGGTATGGTTGAAAGAAGTCCTAAGAAGTGTTTCTATTGAAGTAATTCTATATTCTACATGTAAACAACAGGTTTCCTGCATACTGCATGATTTTGAGCAAATAGTTTTCCTTGCCTCTAGCTGTGAGCAACATTTCTCTGTTCTGTTTCACAGGCCTTTAACAGAAACATGCCATCGCCACTTGTAGCTTCCTAATCCTTTTCTGCAGTCTTGTTGTTTTACATAACTGCTTCGGTCTGCGTCGCATCCTGACAATTTGACAGTGTGGTTTATATTTCCGGATACTCACCTAAGTAACTTTTAAAAGCGAGTTGTACTACTGTGCATGTTTATTCAAAGCCTTCTCCTCTCATCGTAAATTGTAGTTAATTTTGTCCATCAATGGAGGACCATTGTGGTTGAAATAGAAATAAGAAATGTGGCCCTACATATGATGTGCTTTTGATCTCCCCCTCCTCACCCTTTCCCTCCTTCTTTCTATTCCCTGTCTACTTCCTTTTTCCATCCATCTATTATTGTATCCACCTTTACCCACACTCCCCTCTTCCTCTGTCCTTCCCAACCCACTACATTCTTCTCTCCCTCATTTCTCTCTTTCACTCTCCTCTCTCTCTGCCTCCCTAACTACTCTCACAGTAGACATCCCTTCAGTACCCTGGGGCAAACAGCATGATGACTGGAGTTGAGCCATAATCTGAGAGAGAACAGAGAGGTGGAGAGGTTGAAGCTAGAAATAGGGGAAGGGAAGCGGGTAGGAAGAGAAGCCCAGCCCAAGCACTCCTTTGCTGGGTATAAATTCACCTTACCAGGACCTCTGGATCTTGTGGCCTTGTGTTTTGTTTTTCTTTTGATGGATGTACACATTTTTCAAGGGGGGAGGGGGGCTTATCTGTAACATCACTTCCAAAACAGTTTTGAAGGGTTAAACTCAAGGAGGCGCTATATTCTCAACTCTGCAATGGAGTACTTCAATTGGGTCAAACAATTTGCCACATTGATACGTCTTTCAACTGCTACCCAAATGCCTCTGTATTTCACGCAGAACAAATAAAGAAGTAGCATAGCTTTGTCTTGTAGCAGCAAAGTTTACCTCTCATAACCTTGTGCGTGCTGTGTGAGCATGTCTGTCTCAGTGTCAAAGCCGGTTTTCAAGATACCCTGGGCCTCATTTACTAACAGGATTGCGCCCATTTCAGGAACCCAATAGCGGGTAAAGAGATAACACCGTATTTTCAAAGGCAGTGCACTTGAGTAAAAACGCAGATTACCGCTGCTGGGAGGGTATAAGGGAAAGTGGGCGTGTGCCGCAAAGAGATGGGAGGAGAGGTGTATTTTTTCCTTGTAACATGTTAATGTTAGCTGTAACTTTGTGAATCAATATTGCTACGCAAGCGGTTCCTAATACGGACCAATCACAGCCAAGGGGTATCCCTAAAATGTCCACTAACCGTCCACTGCAAACACGTACAGTTTGTATGATTTGGTCATTTTTTATCACACTAGCATTTAATTATCACGGCAAACAATTACACTGCACTAAACTGTAAGTGTAAATGTAAAGTGAAAATAACAAAACCAGTCAGTATGATGACTTCAGCGAATATCATTCACGTCTTCCTAAAACAGCGGCCACGCGAAAGGGAATGAGGAAACTGTTTCCTCTACTAAAAAATATAATGCGGATCACGTGAAAAAAGGATCCAAAGAATCGAAGAAGGACCGAGTCGGGAAATGAACGAATTGTTCGTTTCCTCTAGCTACCACTACAGAGCCTATGCAGGTCACGTGAAAAATGATCCAAAGAATCGTAGAAAGACCGAGTCGGGAAATTAACGAATCGTTCCCTCTAGCGTTTCCTCTAGCTACCACTACAGAGCCTATGCAGGTCACGTGAAAAATGATCCAAAGACTCTTACCTGAAGACCGAGTCGGGAAATGAACGAATCATTTATGTTTACTTGGACGAGCCTATGCAACAGTCCCGATGCGCGGCCACGAGAAAATGATCGAATCACTCTTTGAGAGGACTCGTTACTCCCGAGTCCTTGTAAGGATTCGTTCAAAATTAACGAATCGTTCACGAACGACACACCACTAATAGTCAGGAAAATCAGGAGGTGCACGTAGAGCTCTCTGAGGGGCTCGGAGAGGGCACGGAGAGGGAGTTCCTCGTCGGAGAGGGCGTTCCCTGTGTCCGTCTCCGTAAAAACGGAGAAGTATAAATCGGCCTTAAGGCGCTGATTTCCCGACGAGGATCTGGTTTGATAAATACCACGCAAAATGCGGAAATACACTGTGCGCTATTTGCGGTTGGGCAAAGGCGCAGATTAAGCTGTGGTCGCAATGTTAGTAAATGAGGCCCCCTCAGCAAAGGATATTACTGTGTGGTCCCGCAACCAAACATGGTTTCATCTGTCAGGCTTCTGAATGTTATTGTGTGTTCCCGCAACCAAACTTGGTTTAGTCTGTCAGGGTATATGGGAGACAATAAATTGGATACTCCCACAATTTTCAAGGTGCTTTGACCTTCAATCCAACCAACCATAACCCCTACAATCACAATCTTGGGTGCACAGAGGATACAGACATACATTCATGAAAATGCCTGCACACTATTATACGCGCGCACGTTCACACATGCAGGTCCACACGCATACCCCCCCCCCCCCCACACACACACACACACACACCCACACACACACATACAAACACACACATCCCTGATTCCTATAACTGTCCCTCCAACCCTCTCCCCTCCCCACATCACCTCAAGCCCACGGATGGGGGAAAGAAATATTCAATACCCAATTTCAGTCCCCTTTATGTGCCTAAATACTGATTTGATAAAGATTGATTGGAAGGTGGATGGGCCATTTTTTATCAGTAAATGAAGCTTCGCTGGAAGTCTGACAGCTTCAACCTTGATAAGGTGTGTGTCAATGAAATAAGTTGTCATTTGATGGGATGACAGCTCTAAATAAAACATGCTATAGTTGATAGGGTTAGGCGGATATGGCTATTTTTGTCTCTGAACACATACAGACTAACACACGTGTAAGCATACACATACACGCACACTTTGCACATCCCACATACAAATTTACATGAGTGGTGCCGCATGCTGATTTACACATGTTGTAACATACACATATGTGATAGAGATAGAAACAGAAAGTGAGACAAAGAGAGAGATGTGAAATATGTGACTGTAGAATACCCTCTTTATCTTTCCATACAAGTGAGGTCTTGCCATCTGAAATGTAACTGATGTGGAGAAGATTAATTAAATCAAGAGCCATGACCAACTTGTCTAATCCAGGGGATATAAAACTTAGGCTCGCTGTCTGAGAATTGAGATGGAAGCAATACAGAACCGTGTAACACTTAGAACCTAGTGAAACAGGCAGTGGATGACTTGTGTTTGAGAGTGTTTACGTGTGTGATTATATAGACATAATCAGAATATAGGAACATACTGTGTGTACTATTGCTTTAACCTCCCTCCGGACAAAACTCCCTATCATTCTGCATTGAGAGCCTTGTTCCCCCACACTCACCCCCAATCTCCACCCCATTTTAGATCAGACTGTAGTCCACACATTAAGCATGTGCCATTCTATTCAAAGGAGCAGCAGGTGTTTTTTAGCTAAGTCCCCTTATTCTTCCTGTTTATGAGTGCCCTCCCTCCCCTCTAAGACAGCCCCCTCCCCTAGATCCCTGTTCATGGCCAGAACGAAGCAGGTTTGAAGAGGCTTTTAAGGCGTCTGAGCAACAGTGGAGACAGGGTTTTATAGCTCTGATTGCCAACCTCGCCTCTTATAATGAGACGAATTACTGAGCTGATGGTGTAAGATTAGAGAGTCTTAGAGACACGGAACAGCCATGCAGTCAGGATTGGAGGGAGTGAGGCAGGCAAGCACAACACTGGGACAAAAAAAGAGAGAGAGATGGAGACAGACAGAATGAATAAAAAGCTCAGATCCTAAGCATTATGCCAGATCCTTGCATTGAGCATTTGATTCAGCTCAAGTGTCAGGTAACGAAGGAAAGAAAGGGGAGATGGTGTAGGAGGAGGGAAGACACAATGAATAAAAAAAGAAAGAAAAGAGAGAAAGAAAGAAAGAAAGGAAGAAAGGAAGAAAGGAAGAAAGAAAAGAGATATCTGCATTCCTGTCAATGCCTTAGAAAAGAGAAAGCTTTTGGTTATTAAATCGTTGACAGAGTCTTGACAGTGATAGAGCTCCATTTTGCTGCTGGTCTCATCACATGTGATGACTTTCAAGAGAGGCTAAATGTCACCAGGAGCTGACAGGTGTTTGGGCCGCTTAAACGTTAATACGATACACAGTCGTCAATAAAAGACCCATTCTGTCTTTCACCAGGCTTTGTTTGCACTCAGTTGTATCGTTAAGCTGCTTTCGCTTGGAAGATACGTTATTAGCCATACCCAGATGTGAAAGCCAACAAACGTGTTGAAAATATTGTGGATTGTTCTGTATATAATAATAATAATAATTCATGTTTCCACACACACACACCCACACACAAGCACATTCCCCTGTCTTTACTGTAATCACTGGAGTGAATAGTTGTAATCAGCGTATCTGAAACAGATACATTGACATTTCTACACACTCTAGGCCCTCTCTCTCTGATTACCTCAGCAGACCCAAAGACAGCAGACACACACGCAAACACACACACACACCACACAATCCCAGCCCTTGTAGCGCTTTGTGAATACAGATACAGGTGACCCTATTCACAAAGCACTACAGGGTTTGTTTTAACTTGACTAGCAAGCACAGCATGACTACCCACATTATGGTGGCCTAGTGCTTGTGGGAGTAGAAAGGAGTATTTATGGTGACTAGAATGAGGGTGTGTGTGTTGTCCATGTTGACTCTGGGTTTTTCAATACAGCTCTGATTGGGGCTCATGTCAAACAATGGCACTGTGATTTCAAACATGGCATTCTGATTGTGGCAAAGCTCTTACCTGTTGCTTTGGCAGTTGAGATGCAATCCTTGCTACACCCCCTGCGTTCAAGGACTCATATACGCTGCGAGTGTGTGTGAAAAAAAACAGTAGGGTCTTTCTCACTGTAGGGATGACAACAAATGCAATCAAGACGTAAACACAAACAACATCCAACGCAATTTACCCACCTTAACGCACCTACACATACACAGAAACACAGACATCAAAATAGTTTTCCCCTAATGTGGGTTCATCTCACTGGGCCCCAGGGGCTAGGGCTAGGTACAGGTGTGGCTGGGGGTAGGGCCTAATGGACCAGTTGGCTGCCGGTAGGATGCAGCTTGATGGGCCGTTTCGGGCACGGCTGGTCGGATCGCCATCGGCCCACCTGCTGCAGTACCATGACCAGTGCTGGTGACCCGCACTCTTCTCAGACAGGAGTGATGGATGACTGTTGGCTCTCTTGACTGGAACGTGATGGAAGCGCAATTACACAGTCACACGCTTGTGGACACTCATGCAAACTGTACACACACGCACACACTTATGGATGCGTACTTCACACACATGTGGACAACCATTCATACAGTTTTATTCACACAAATGACTCTGTTCCACCCAACTCCTGTTCCTAATTTCAAACACATACAGCCCTGATTTGAGAGCCCGACATTACCTATTTTAGCATCATTCCCCACCAATGACTTTCATCTCTCAGTGGTACAGTTAGCATAGTTAGCATAGCCAACCCTCTTAGATCTCACAGAAACTCGCTAGCCTGTGTGCTAGGGCATTTTCACAACGTGTGGCTAACACCAACCAGTACTTGTCAGTCTGACCAACTGGAGCTAATGACCCCCCTAATTAAGACTTGGACGCCACCAAAAGAGCTAAAAACAACGGGTCGGGGGGGTCGATACATTTATATATTGTTCTTACCTGTAATCGTAAATATTACTTTACGCCCTGGAGAAGAAGTTGACCCCCCCGATTCTCATTGTATAATTCACACTCTGGGGCTAAGGTAATGAGGCTTCTCTCCTTGCACAATCAGCTTAAGAGAATCGCACAGCCAGTCAAACGTTCCTTACGATTCCAGTACACAACCCTGATGATCTGTAATCAAAGGCAAGTCAGCCCAGCTTGGAAATTATTATCGACGTAAAACGTATACCTTTTCCTTATCTTCCAGTTCCCCTTTTTCATTCCATTACAACGAGGTGTGTTTGTTGCCATGTGTTTCCATGTCTTGCCAACAAAGAATTCTGGCAGTGAGTTCATGTGTGCTTTTGTTTGTGTGCACGTCTGCATGTGTAAATGTGTGTTTGTTTGTTTGTTTGCAGGGGTGGGGCGGGTGTTTGGAATGAGGGTGGGGGGGCAGCTAGAGATCCAATTCAACAGAAGTAATTATGGGAGAGAGACCCAATTTAATTAAAGTTGGACATTTGGGTGCGATAAACAGAGACGGCAATTTATCATCTCCTCCATCAATTAAGGTGTGGGGAGTTGGGTGTTGGAGAGGCTAGTTCCTTCCAGGCCATTTAGCCCAGCCTGCCTCATACAGCAGGTCCCAAAGTACTGGGGCAAAAATATGCAGTTAGTTCATTGAAATGGTTTCAGACAAGTTTTGTGTATTGAATCTTTGCTTCAGGACAAGCTCTCCCAGCTGAACGTGCCTGATTCCACCTGCAGGTGGATCACAGACTTCCTGTCTGACAGGAAGCAGTGCGTTAAGCTGGGAACACAAGTCTCTGACTCCCGGTCCATCAGCACCGGATCACCTCAGGGCTGCGTCCTTTTTCCTCTGCTCTTCTCCCTGTACACCAACAGTTGCACCTCCAGTCATCCGTCCGTCAAACTCCTGAAGTTTGCGGACGACACCACCCTTATTGGGCTCATCTCTGGTGGAGACGAGTCTGATTATAGGTGGGAAGCGGCCAACCTGGTGACCTGGTGCAGCCAGAACAACTTAGAGTTCAATGCTCTTAAGACAGTGGAGATGGTTGTGGACTTCAGGAGGAACACAGCCCCACTCAACCCCATCATCCTGTGTGACTCCCCAGTCAACACTGTGGAGTCCTTCCGCTTCCTGGGCACTATCCTCTCCCAGGACCTCAAGTGGGAACTGAACATCAGCTCCCTCATCAAGAAAGCACAACAGAGGATGTACTTCCTTCGGCAGCTGAAGAAGTTCAAC
This sequence comes from Osmerus mordax, assembly GCF_038355195.1. NCBI lineage: Eukaryota > Metazoa > Chordata > Actinopteri > Osmeriformes > Osmeridae > Osmerus > Osmerus mordax. The sequence continues at coordinate 9,101,838 of NC_090072.1, read as the reverse complement.
CTGCCAAAGACAATGATGGTGCACTTCTACTCAGCCATCATTGAGTCCATCCTCACCTCCTCCATCACCGTCTGGTACGCTTCTGGCACTGCCAAGGACAAGAGCAGACTGCAGCGTATCATCCGCACTGCTGAAAGGTGATTGGCTGCAATCTGCCTACCCTCGAGGACCTGCACACCTCGAGGACCCTGAGGCGAGCGAGGAAGATTGTGGCCGACTCCTCCCACCCTGGACACTCCCTGTTTCAGTCACTCCCCTCCGGCAGAAGGCTGCGGTCCATCAGGACCAATACCTCACGCCACAAAAACAGTTTCTTCCCTTCCGCTGTTGGCCTCTTCAACAAGGCCAAGGGACCACACTGACTCTAATGAATTCTTGCTTAAAACACACTGCTTTTTGCACTGCATTACAATAATGGTATCTTGTACATTTGTATTTTTTGTAATATTTGTATTTTTGTATTTTTATATTGTAATTTACGGCAACTTATATTTTATTTTATTGTATATTTAATTCTATTCTAATCCCACTTAGTACTGCTAGTTTATGTACCCTTAGTATAGATAGTCCACATATTTAAATTGTAGGTATATGTTTATTGTATGCACCTTCCTGCCAAAGCAAATTCCTTGTCTGTGCAAACTTTCATGGCGAATAAATCCCATTCTGATTCTGATTCTATTAGTCAAACATGACTTGAATCTGTCAGTACAGTATATTGTTGAATACTTAGGCTGTGTTTTCAGTTCAGTTGGAGTAACTCCCAAGTGCTGTAAGTCAAATGCACTTGCAATACTTTCCAATGTTCTCCCTCTCAGGTTTGATTAGGGATAAACGATGGTGAGAAGATCTTTGTGCCTTAAGGGTAAGCACAAACCCAAAGCCAGGATTTACATCTCAAGCATAAAGATGAATATTACATATGCACCCTGAAAGTGAAATTCCGAACGTAGAGATTTTCTATCTGAGAGAACTGTATTGGACAATTATTCAGGTTCCAGGCATTTCTTAGATGTGCTTGATCTACATTATATTTCAGGACGTCATTTATACCATTCCGCTGCTATTGTTGCTGTGGATCTAAGTCACCACACATATAGCGGTGACTACTTAATGCATATTTGCCACAGAATATGCTAATAGGCAATAAAAGCAACATCTCAACCCCTTGGCATCAGAATTTCATCAAGCAACAAGGAAATAGAACAATAGGATGGTAGTCACTCCCGTGGTATCTGGTATATATTTGTATGCAAGCAGCAGAGCCAGAGATACAAGGTTGGCAGGTAAGGGGCCTGCGTGGGAGGACAGAAAGAAAGAGAGAGAGAGAAAGCGACAGGAGGATGCAGTATGGGTGTGTGGGGTGCACCCTGTGTGGGAGGATGATGAGAAAATGATGCCGATTCTCCGAGCGCACCGAAGCAGACGAGGGGGGAGATGGGTGAGGGCTGGAAGACACCGACATCTGATTCAATTAGCACTGTATGTTTTAGGAAACAAACGCCTCAGTTAGCCTTGCAGCAGAAGGAGGAGACGCACACGATACAGCATCAACAGATCGCACACACATGCATAACGTAAACACATACTGTATGTCTATTGAGTGTGGATTTTGTCATGGTAGGTTTTATGTGTGTGTTTCTATGTTGTGTATGTGTGTGGGGGGGCAGGCATAAAATATCCTGCCTACACTGTAAAGTTGACTTACCTTAAAAAAAACTTCGCTGCATTGATTGTTTAATACATTTTTGGGATATATTGTTTCAAATTGCAGCAACTGGTGGGGTCAACTAATAATGAAGTCAGTTAAATTAAGTTCAAAGACATACTATCTCACACAAAAAGACAGCAAGATGTTTTGTTAGTATAAGTTGCAAATCAGATGGCCCAGTCCCCCTTTTAATTGAAACAACTTGGAATTTTGAGTGGACTTGAAGTTTGTTGGCATGAGGAAGTTGCATGAATTTAAAACAAATTTTAAATCAAACCACTTGGATGTGATGCAGCCAGGTTTATTAAATGTTCCACGTCAGTATATCAACATGAATTGCATCACCCGGATCAGGATGTATAATCAAATTAACAAAACCTTCAGGTCAAATTCAAAAAAATCAACAAATCTATATTTTTTAAATAAAATCAGCTCTGAAATTTGCATAAAGGCCGGTCAAGCAATTATCTAGTAATAGCTGCTTGTTAGTTCCTGGAAACACATAGTCACTGCATCAGGAACAACATCAACTGGCTGAGCGACGTCAGGTTCACTGCTATTCTGCTGCAATAACGGTGCGTGTCCACGACAGCGGAGCGGGGCGTCGGCTTCCAAGTGCCCTACGCGAGCTTTGACGCTCGCGTAGGGCTCCTACGATCAGTTGACTGAGATAAATAAGAACAAATATAAAAGGTAGCTAAAAAACATTATCATTTGTTACCAATCAGTGTACCAGATGGTTAGATAAATCATACAATCCAGCTAGTGTCAAACTCCTTACTGTAAACCAAGCTATTTTAGTCATTCAAAACAATGATTGTTGTGCTCGAGTCTTTATATGACATATTAATTTGGCTGGGTTCATATTGTAAATGTTTGCTTGCTAATAATGTGTTACTTCAACTAAACTAGGTAGCTATCAAGATTAGGTGGTAGGTTGTGCATTTCTTTAGATGACTCCTACCAAACACCTGGACGTATACTCGGTTCAGTCTGTTGCTTATTTTTCACTGTGAGACAACTCTCGCAAGCAGTGGCGGCCCCAGACATTTTTCATAGTGGTGGCAAGATGGGGCAGCTGAAAATCTTGGGGTGGCACACCAAAACATAAAGCTGTAACTGAATTTCAGGAATTCTATTATGCTGTTATAGTATATAGGCTTGTTGAAAAGTAAGTCAATATGAGAGTTAAGGAATCACATACTGATAGACGTTGGTCTCTTATTTTACAAGTGTTGTTACTAGGCTAATTATCTAATTTCAAATAGACAAATACCGCTAGTTAGTTTTGTAACTTTTTGAGTTAAAAAAAATAATCTGGACGATGTGACTAGCAAGTTAAAATAATACTTTCGAAAGTGTTAGATATGAACACTTTACACAAAGTATATTTTAACACCTTCTGAGTTTAGATTGTAGTGTTTGAGCACTTGTCATCATTAGCAGGGATAAATATACACTTTAGTTTTATGTTTATCTACTTATAACGTATTGTTATATAATGTTCCTTACAGACATTTTTCATATCTCACACTACTTACTAGAAGTTACTTTAGCTTAAGAAAATAGATCTACTCAACTTACATGCACTTTCTAGTTTACTTAACAAAGAAAAACAAATTAGGTTGACAAAAATGGCAGAACATTTTTTACAGCGCACCCATCTATTCATTTTACAAGTGCCCAAGGCCCTGCTGATCTAATGCTGCATAGGAGAGAGAGAGAGAGAGAGAGAGAGAGAGAGAGAGAGAGAGAGAGAGAGAGAGAGAGAGAGAGAGAAAGCAAGAGAGAAAGCGAGAGAGACAGGGAAAGAAAGAGAGAGGTAAACAACTTCTCCCATCTTGTTAGTGCTCAGCCTATTTAACTGGGTGTCCTCCATATCTTAATTTAGCCTTTGCTGGACAGCTTTCAAGGCAAACTCCCATGATTGCTTTGATGATTCCTTTTTTTGGTGAACTTTGAACTGCTCAGCTCCTGTTGCACCCATTAGTTCCTACTGATTGGAAAAGGGGAGGGAAAGGAAGAAAAATCAGGTCTGGCAGAAATTTCAACCTAAAGAAAACACATTTAGATTGTCTGGGAACCTTAATGAGACTTGATTTTTGGCATTGTTGTTGCTTTGTATTTTATGTTTGCCCTTTATATACAGGAGAGAAGCAAAAATGCAAGCAACACTTTCACTGTAGGTGGCAGATTTTTTTGCATAAACCTGGTGAACCTCTTACATTGTGTAATGTTTTAGCACAGAATAATTTGGGTTATATTAAAAGTTTTTTGTAGAAGTCACAGATTTCCATTTTTTCAGACAGAAACTAAACCGTTGATGTTTTACATCCTGTGCATATTTGGTATTTTACATAAATGTCTACGTAAAATGTCCTTCTGCCATTGCAACTGAAATCTCCAGATTTAGACCTATCTCTATGCTGCATGTGTCAACACTTTGATTGACAGTATTGCTGAAGGGAACAATCGGGGATTGCAATTTTGCTTTGTATGTGTCCTGACAGAGGCTGTTTCAGTTCAGCTGTTATAGCCCCTGATCCAAACACACACATGCACACACCAACACTTGCACGCACACACATCCTTTGATGACATAACATTGCCATTCATTGCCATTCTTGACTGCACATATGTTGTGCATTACATACAGTACTGTTAGTCCATAACACCCTTTTTGGCCAGTGCAAGTTTATGGCTGGCCTTTGCTATTGGAAACTGGTGTTTGTCCGTCACTGGTCCAATCGATTGGAAATCGAAAAGGCTGTTCTGTGGAGGACCCTCTAATTGCTCAGGGAGTTCAGTATGGAAAAGACCAGCATGAGAAAAGAGGATACAGTTAGACTAATCCACAACTTGGACACTGTGGAAAAAAATACAATTTATTTCCCTTTTTCTATTAGGCTTTGCAATTTTATACACTACGTTGGAGTCTGTTAACTTGAGATCGTGGTGCATTTTTTATTGTAGTTAAAGGAAATAGTCCAAGCATCAGCACATGCCATTACTCATCGCAAAGTGGGTGCTGTAGCTTTGTGGGAGTGGAGTAAAGTATCGATACTGGGGTTACAGGTGCGCTAATTCAGCTTGAGATGTATGGACTGTGGGGACACACACACACTCACAGAATTGACAGTATGTGAGTAATTGAATTTGAATTCAGCTTTTTACCCCATTAGGAGCATGGTGTTATATCAGGGCTGTTGTGTATGTGTGTCGTGTTGTCTCTTTAATTGCCCTCTGTGTCGGTCCAGCAAGTTTGTTAGGTCATTTCCCTCTGCTATTGCCATGGAAACGGCAGTCAAGTTCAGTTAAGTTTAGGTTCTTTGGTATCAGCCTGTGAGCCTTCAACTCACTGAAATTCAAGTTCATCCTACACCATCACTACAACATCTAGGGAAGTCATGTTACACTGATTGCGCAGGTACTGTGTTGTCTGTCTGAATCTACACAATTAGGAACATTCAAGGTAGCCACATACAAGTTTGTGTAATGTTTGCGGTGTACGTATTCATGCATGCATGCCTGTCCGTGTGTGCATATGTGTGCGCGTGTTTGCTTGTGTATGTGCACAAACGCATGTGTTGCTCACTCTGTGCATGTGCAAATGAGTGTAGGTCTACATGAGTGTGTGTGTGACAGTGTCAGAAGCTGATCTTGAAGGGGTTGACCTTTGCTTGCCTATAAAAGAAGTTAGGCTGTAACAGTCACTGATCTGCCATCCTCATGTCTCTGTGGGAGGAAGAAACGGTTGTTTAGTATGCACATAGACGCCCTGGCTGTCATGAAACAGGCTAACCCGAAAGATTAAGCATCATGATGGAGGGGGTTTAATGTCGGAACGAGATCGTGTTTTGGTCTTACCATCCTCGCTGCCACCTGACAGAATGATAAACAGGAAGATCAGAGTAGCGTCTCCATTGATTTAAATACCCTCACCCTCGCCACCGCTATTAATGGGGTCGTCATCAATGTTGAAGGATGTGTGTTTGTCATGCGATAAAACATAGCATAGCATGGTTCCGAGGGAGAACATGGCAGAGATGGGGTGCTTGTGTATGGTTCACAAACAGTGAAAGAGTAAGTGATGAATTTCTCTTATTTGTGTACCTGTTTTTTGTCTGATCAAGGAGGTCGGGAAGGGATTTGTTGTTCCTAAAAGCCTATAGTCAAACAAACAGCATGTAACGAGAGTGAGCTGAGCACCACAGGAAGTAGCAGAGAGGCTGAGGACAACATTTCCTTTGGACATTTTATTTGCTACCAACATGTATCTTTGAAAACAAAAAACGTTTTTCAAAAAAGAAAATAATAAAACACGTCACAAACAGCTTTAAACGTAAAGAAAAAAAGGCATCTGCCTTCCTGCGTCTCTCACAAGTGAGCTGTTTGGTTAAGTGCTTAAATGGACAGCAAAATCAGTACACCCCTCCCATGGACTCGCCCAAAGTAATGGACTCGTTACAACAGACCATATAATTAAAGACTAGGAGGATATGAACGTACAAACGGCATGTGCAGTGACAGACTGGGCAAGGCAACAAGTGGGATGTAGAAACAGCCGACACCACACAACCCCTCCGTGTCAAATTAGTACAAACAGTTCGGTATTGTTGCCATTATTTAATGTGTCTATGTTGTCTGTAATAGGATTTAGTAAAGAGTAGAACTTTTAATCCCTTGTCTAATGTGCATCACATTTCACCGTAGATGAAGATTTATGCTGTTAGTGTCTCATATTAGCTCCGGCCCACTTCGTTTCCCTTCACGCCCGACGAGTTGGCAGTAAAAAGGGCTGTGCCAGCTTTATTCTCCATGTTAGAGTCTTGAGTAATCAAACTGCCCCCAGGTCTCGCTCTCCCACCCAGCTACCTCTCAGCCAATCAATACAGACAGACAAAAAAATGAACAGGCTGTCGCCTTGCTAGCGAAATTGTCCTCGTTGAATGTTTAACCGACATGTGCAGGGCTCGCTGCTCGGCACCGTTACCGTCTGACGTTGTCCGGGGGCTGCTGAAATGCCTGAACAGAGAGAGTACTACTATTAGAAGAAGAGAAGGCGTGGATGAAGGGAAGGAAGTTGGGGGAGCACAGGAGGAAGAAAGAGAGGATGATTGGGAGTCGTGATGGGCCTTTTGATTCCTTTCAGAGAATCGATTATTCTGATTCCGTTCACCATAAAGATTTGTTCACTGATTCGTTCACCGATTCGCGAACTAGATCTGGTGATTCTCTCGTTCCCGAATGAGATCTGGTTATTCTGCGTTACTGGTACGTAACGATTGCTGATGGCGCTTCTTGCGTAGTGAAATGGAAAGTTCAGAAAATGAACTTGCCTTTGTAAATGTATCATTGATTTTGTGTTCATATGCTGTTTATTTTATTAGAACTGTTGTTGTCTAGGTCTTCAATCTTCCGGCAAAATGTAGTTTACTATAAAGGACATCATACACATTGAGGGTTAGACTGCCGTTGGTAGGCTATTATGCGTAGCAGGCCTATCAACCAAGTACACTCACTGATTCGTTCAATTTGTTCTCTTTCAAGAACGAGATCCAGTGATTCTTTTGTTCTCCTTCGCAATGAGAAATACTGATCGAATCACTGAACGATTGTCTTGGTCTTGTTCGTAAAGAGAATCATTTAACAAATAACTGAAAGAATCACTAAATAATTATCTTGTTCGCAAACGGCATCAGGTGATTATCTTGTTTATGAATGACATCTGGTGATTCTCTCATTCGCGAGAGAAGAAAAGTGAACTGAACTGAACAAACCTGATGAACGGGCAGAAACAGTTCTAAACTCCTTGCTACTTTCTTTTAGCTCCTTAACTTTGCCGAAAGCATTACTTAGGCAGAGACTCAAACGAACAAATCTTTTGGGGGGAACATTTTAACATTTTATAGCCAATTCCTTGGCCCGAATACGTCCACTGCAAACATGTTTCATATTCTCATGTATATGTTAGTGTATGTAAACCATCAGATACTATTAAAAAAAAATCCTGCATTAAAATAATACATCATGACAGTTTGTATAATTTTAAATGGTAATTTATTATCACAATAGCATTTAATTATCACGGCAAACAATTACTCTGCTCTGAACTGTAAGTGTAAATGTAAAGTGAAAATAACAAAACCAGTCAGTATGACTTGTGAAAGAATATCATTCACATCTTACTATATTAAACACATCAGTCACGCAAAAGGGAATGAGGTATCTGTTTCCTCTACTTAACCTATGCAGGTCACGTGAAAAATGATCCAAAGACTTGTACCCGAAGATCCATTCGGGAAATGAACGAGTCATTTCTGTTTCCTCTAGCTACCAGTACTGAGCCTATGCAGGTCACGTGAAAAAGGATCCAAAGACTCGTACTCGAAGACCCAGTCGGGAAATGAACGAATCGTTTCTGTTTCCTCCACAGAGCCTATGCAACAGTCCCGATGCGCGGCCATGAGAAAAAGAACGATTCACTCTTTGAGAGTGTTGTAAGGATTCGTTCAAAATGAACGAATCGTTCACGAACAACACATCACTAATAGGTATCAAAGACGAATAAAGTATGTGGGAAGGGAGACAAAGGCTAGGGCCACACCGCACCACCCCCCTCCCACCCCCCCCTCCCAGCGTCCAACTCCCAGCAGTCTATCAGGGAGGGCATGACAGATCTGAACTTAATCAGCAATCAGCATTAATGTTGGTGTAGCGCTGTTTATTCAAATTAATCATGGCGGACAGGACGCGTGTGGAGAGAAAAAGGAGGGGGGGGGGTGAGCTTGTCTCTACGGCGGGTTTCCAGGAAATTGATGATGAATTACTCCGTTTATCAAGTCAACCCCTATTAGCGAACACACTGATGGCTGATCGTCATGTTAGCAGACGTTTTCTTTAACTTTGACTGTCGCTTCATTCATTCTGAAGGATCTTCTTTTTTTTCTCACTCCCTCTGTGGGAAACAAGCCTGCAAATTATTCTTGTACTGTAGTGCCAAAGAGTTACGGGTATGGCATTTGCATCTCATTGGGTTTATAAGTGGAGGAAAGAAGACGAGAATGAGAATGGATAAGAGAAAAAGAACAGGCTAGTATTTACATAGTAATCCCAAAGCACCTTCACAAACAACTGATTGTAGACAAAAAGTGGTGACCAAGATGTAGTATATGGATTTTGCAAATCAGAACTTTAAATCTAAACTTTTAAATTAACTTTGTGTTCGCCTCAATGCATGAATCAGCTGAACTTCACCTTGTACTAACCTCAGCAATTTGGAGAGATATGCAGAACTGACCATATCCTGCACCCTGGGTCAAATACACTGACGATGACTGTCATTGACTGCATGTACACTATTATGCGTGAACCTTAGAACTTTTTGTAGCTATTTGAGTGTGTACTTTTGGTTTCATGGTGAAAAGTAAATCAATCGCTTGTTTAGAGTTGCAACACACTCCAGTTCCAGACCACAGGCAATCAGGTGGGGTAAAATTGTCCCAAAACATTTTGGCCTTTCATGAAACACAGCTGTTACATAGAAGATAGATGGTCCGGCAGTGAGAAAAAAAAGAAAGAAAAAGAGGCAATCAGATGAAACAGTGAACAAAAGTGTGTGTATGTGTGTAAGGGAGAGGAGACAAAAAAAGAGACAACAGTATCGGAGGACAGTCATCTGGTGTTGGTCATTCGTCATGTAGCAAGAGTGCGAATGGGAAAGGATGGAGGATGGATGGTGGGAGCGAAAGGGGAGGAGGGAGGGAGGGAGGCAGAGAGGGAGTGATGAACAGTTGGTCCATCCCATCAAGGATGGCTTCTAACCTGTGTTGCAAAGAGGCCCATCTATCTTACAGGCAGCTGGCTCTGCTAACACCAGACACACAAACTGTTCATACAGACAACACACACAGCTCATACAGCCAATACACACACACACACACACTAACAACTGTACTGCTACCAACTGTGCCCATTGCTAGTTTGAACTGAAATATTGAAAGCCACACTGAGAGAGTGGTTTAGCACAACTTTTTTTTTCCTGGGAGCTGTATTTTGAATCAAGATGATCCCTTCATTAAGCACTGCAGTACACGCCTGTGATAACTCACAGAGAGAGCACAAATAGTCCAGCCCCACGCATTCATCTTTTGTGGGGGGCGTTGCTGTGGTAACGAGGGCGGGAAACCAGAAGGTGTGTAGTTGGGCTGTAGTCCAAAGGGAAACGTCTTAGTTTGCATACCGCAGGACAACTCTTTATCTGTTTGGCCCTAACGGGCCCAGCTGTGTGTTAAATGGTTCAGACAATGTGTGTGTGAGTGTGAGGAGGGGTGGGTGTGTGAGGGGGTTGGCGGTTGTGCACTTGCCTGCGTGTTTGTGCGCGTGTTAATGCGGGCAGAAGCACGCTCGCTGGCAGATGTTGCTACTAACACTGAGAGGCTGTTCACACTTAATCATGTGGGTGCGTATCAGACACCCTGCTGCTGGTATGGATTAGTCTCTTCCAGCTATTGACTGCCGGTGAATCCACTGGCTGGGGGAGACACTGATAAAAGACTGATGAGTGCGTGTGGCATGCAGGGAGTGTGTGTTTTTATTGACTGGCCCATCAGCAGGGGTGAGCTGACGGGGTGCTTGTTAGCAGGCATGTACTATAGTGTAGATGCCTATACTACCCTGGTAGATAGGTGGACGTGTCTCTCTCCCTCTTTATCTCTCTCCATATCGCTCTCTTTTCATTCCTACTACCACAAATGCATTTTATTTATGCATGCAGGGAAGCCCACAGACAAGCATGCACACTCACACACGCACAGTGCACCAACGATGCAGTGTTGCTCAGTTCATTACTAAAACACGGCCCCTAAGTGTTGTTTGCACTACGTTTACGGGTTAAGATTTTAATTGGGGAGATTGAAGTTCCCATGTTTGCATCTGTTTGCTTCTAAGAGATGAGGCGAGAGAGAGAGAGAGAGAGAGAGAGAGAGAGAGAGAGAGAGAGAGAGAGAGTAAATAGAGGGAAAAGAGAGAGTAAGAGAGACAGAAAGATGGGGGCTGGGGAGATAGAGAGAGAGAAGTAGACAGAGAAAGACTAGGAGGAGATACTTTGAGAAATTGCTTCCTTAGTTAAGCATTATTAAAAATGTATGCAAACCTACTTTCTTTTTTCAATATCTGATTTAGAGTTAATGAGGGGAATTAGAACGACGGGGGAAAAGACTGATTGTATGGCGAGTGGTGGGTCTTGGTTGCCATGGAGATCAAAAGGCACCACTTAGGGATTGTATGGAGTCAGTTGGTGCTGTGTTCTGCATAATTGAATCACATTGACAATCTGCATAAACTTGATTATTAAGAACTCAGTCATCATCATTATCATCATCATTATCATCATCCTTATTATCATCAACTCTACCATATTGACTGGATGTGAATATGATTTGAAATGATTTCTTTATGCAAACTCAATTCCACTGAAAATATTGATTTCATGATGTGAGTATTGGTCAGATAAATGTTCTGCTATTTAATGTTGGACACCAAATAATAATGGCAATGGCTAATTATTTTCCTTTTTTGTCTGTCATCTTTTTAAATCATTTTGTGACAATCCCCAGTATGTGTCAAAGGCTGAGTTTTAAACACATTAAACACATTATAGAGGTGAAAAAATGTTGTTGGTATAAAATGGACCCCCAGTTGTTTATTGTCATCATTCTTGTATCATTATACTGTGTTGTATCATGTATTGCACCACAACCGGGCCATTAGCTTTAAGCATGCATCATTACAGATAATGAATGCAGTATTATTAAATAACTATTGTGTCCATCTTTCCTACAAATACTGCAAAACATTTTATTAGGGTCTAGTTTTTTGGTAAAAATACATTAAAAAAAATGCATGTGCACGAAGTACAGTATACAGTAGTTAGGACATTACAGGTATGTGTGTGAAATTCAGTTCAAATATTGCAAGTGACACATCTCACAGTAAAAAAAAATGTAGCCTTCCTTTCTCTCTCTCTCTCTCTCTCTCTCTCTCTCTCTCTCTCTCTCTCTCTCTCTCTATCTATCTCTCTCTTTTTCTTTCTTTCGTTTCTTTCGTTCTCTATCTCGTTCTTTCTTCATCCAGCTGTTCTTCGTCTCCAGTGTGTCTTTCCTCTGCAACATTTGTCCAAACCTCCGTATCAGGACCCTGTCTCCATGGAGATGGGCCTGACTGTGCCAGCATCTGGCTGGGGCTCCAGTCTCCAGAGAGGCCTAGTGCTCCTCTGGCAAGCGGCCAAGTCTCCCTCATGTGGGGCGGACACACATAGTCTAGCATCCAGCCTCTCTGTTTCTCTCTCCACACATGGTGCTTCTGGAAATCACATACTGTAGCTTTTCAATCTGGGCTGGGTCCCAAGCCCTAGATAACTAAGTAACCACTGAGGGGGGTTCAGATAGGGGAAGTGCATTTCATACTTATTTACAATAAATAACAGGATAACAAGCACACTATTCACAAAGTTTCTATTGTAGATTGGACACATTTTTTTATAATTACCCTTACGTATGCATTGTACTTTTACTGTACATGTGTTCATTGTCGTTATTGACCATGAACTTTCCTTTGTGATGATGTCATCACCCAGCATCGCATGGGTTCAAGCTGTGTCTAGAAAACAGTTGTTGGCTGTTGACGCCTGTATTTGTACTGTTTATGTCTAGATACATTTAATTAACCTTAACCCTTGGAGACTAGCACACTGATCACAACTATTGTCTATTTTCTTGAAAGAAAAAAGACAAACTGTCCCCCTCATGAGTTTATAACTCCATGCTAGGATTAAACAATAAAGTTCTAGCTACGTTTTGCTATACACCATTTTGATTGAAAAGTGGGCTGGTATGTGCCTGCTTTTTTGTATGACGCTGATATGAAATAGAACAGATAATGAGAACAAAGATTCTTACTGAAGCTGAGTAATATACTGTAATACTGTGTAAATGTGTATAAATGTATTAGCTTGTGTTAATTTCTTGGTTTGTTTGATTACTCAAGGATAAATGAACATGTTTTTTTTATTAGCTGTAATTGTTTCTCATATCCTCTCTCATTTAGGCTGTAAATGTCATGAATGGAAGACAACACAATTATCAGTGGCACTGTAAGAGACAATCTGTAGACGCTCATTAAGGAACTATCAATCAAAAGTCAAAAATAACTCTGCTGACATTAAACTAATACATTAGTTGAAAGTTATTAAACATTTTCTGATAGTTTGTTAAATAGAAATATTGAGCATTTGTAGATAATCTATAGATTGACTCTACGGATAAACCGAATTATATTCCATTCATATTTTCAAGTTTACATCCTAACCAATACATGCACAGATGATTTTAAAGTCCTTATCTCAAACTCACTACTGTAATGCACAGTATTCCACAATTTAGTGAAGCTCATCATTCAGCGTGTATCTTTAGATGTTTGTAAGTAGGTGTATTCTCTGGACTGCAGTGTGATTCATACCTGAGTGAGTCCTCCAGAGCATCCACTTCAGACCAACCTAACATGCAAAGTTACACATTTAAAAATGATAAAAACCCATGTGATGTTAGGTCTTCCCTTCACCTGTCTTTTCTGACAAAACATGTTTGTTTCCTTTTTGTGCTCTTTCTCTCTAAAACTTAAGTTAGCTTGTTCAGTTAAAGAAGAACTTAACACATTCAGTACCAGTCAAAAGTTTGGACACATTTTCCCATTCAATTCAATTACACTGAGAAGCTGCTTTACCAGCAATAGAATATCACATTCAAAACATATTAAAATAAGGATGGAATAATAAATAAGTATAAGATCAGTCCCTTACTCATTAGTATACAGTACAATACTCTACATATTTCCATGCTAGACAGTCAGCTCTCAACCCCTCTCCTCCACCTCTCTTTGCATCTGTGACAACCCTTTGAATCACTACTATTTCTGTTTTATATTTTCTCTTTTTGTTTAATCTTGAATATCTTGCCTGCCAGCCTGTCTCTGTCTGGAGTGCCGGTAGGTTCAAATTAGTGGGCCTCAAAAAATGTAGACTGAGAAAGGAAGGAAGGAGAAAAAGAACTAGAAACAGAAAGAGATATATAAAGAGGAATCAAAGGGACGACATGAATGGAAATTGACCTTGACTGTGGTCTCCTCAGTCCCTCCTCTTCCTCTCCCACAATTACTGTATCTATCTCTCTCTATCTCTCTCTCTCTCTCTCTCTCTTTCTTTTCCCCCCCATTCTCTCTTTCTTCTTTTCACACACATTCTTGCTCTGTCTTGCCTACATTCACTGTCTCTCTCTTTTTCTACATTACCATACGAGTGTACTGTACAACATATGCTCACAGTTGTACAGGGTTACACTTACTAACATGCTATTGATTGGTTGACTGAAGATGATGTAGGTGCGGTGTGCAGAGGTGTCGGCTGTGGTGGTGCCATTGTTCTGTAGATGAATTTGATGCCAAGAGTGTACAAACTGTACAAAAATGTACAGAATGTTACCAAACATACGTATCCAATCCCTGGCATTTTCCTTCACATCACTAACCCTATAGAGCCAACTGTCTATATACTGCTGAAGTAAGCTTACATATAGATGGATATTGTCACAGTGCCACACCTACAGAACTGTGGAGGCCATTTCCTATTATTTCTGGAGAGGAGGCCCATACTATACCAAAAAAGTATCCTGTCAATAATGTCTAAAACTCATGAAAACATCACTACTCTGGCCTTAAACATATTGATGACAAAACACTGCTTCCTTATAGAATGTCAAGTAGTTAAAATATCCCATGCAATTTTTGATAACGGTATAACCACCTTTACCAGTTTTTTGGGTTATAATGTACATTTGACACTGTTGTCAACACGTTATTCAACGTGGATAGGAGGCTGTAAGTGAAGTGGGCCTGTGTACAGCCCATGTAAGTGTGTGTGCATGATGTGTGTCTGTGTGTGTGCGTGTGTGAGTGTTTCTTTCACCTTGGCAGCGTTAATAACGCCCCCCCCCCCCCACCACACACACAGACACACACATACGCACACACCACAAAATCTCCCCCTGCCCATATTACACCCCGGCGCTCCTGATAAGCACATCATCAAGCACCATGCTGCACACTCCGTTTGTTGTTATTGGTGAGGGAAGATTCTCGATAAATCAAGTGTGTCAAATTACAAGATTGTGTTACATGATTAGAGGCTGGATAATGAGGATAGTTCATTAGCGAGATTATTAGATTTGATTGAGCTTGCCGGATATGGTGTCGAAACGACTTAAGGACTGGGCATACATACATGTTTATACTGGAGGGTCTGTATGTCGAGTTGGCGTTAAGGTACATACCTTATTTTGGAGTGACTGATCTTTAATGTTTGTAATTCACAGTATGATCCCTAAACAGATGTTCCCCTCAGGCTTTATGTAACACATGTATACACATACAAACGAAAACACACAAACACACTTTAGTAACTCTGTGGATATTCCAGGGAACTGTGGTAGCTTAGTACATCATTTTGTATTTTAATTTTGGCATTAAAATCTGATGACTTTCTGGTGCTGTATAGTTAAAACCCAATATATAAAAGCAAAAACATCCACACCAACACCCACATGTTCCTTCCTCACCTCCAGTTTGCCCCTGTAATCGCATCTATCTTGCAGTCTGTCAACAAATCACGTTTGAGAAAGGATGTGAAGCTCACAAGGTAAAGTGTCACCCCACATTCACACACACACACACCTACCAGGGGCGCTATCTCTTTGGGCCTGTCAGGGCTGTCACTCACTGATGGATAGAGGCTAGATAGTGGGGAAGGAGAGGGCAGAGGAACATAAACAATGCCTCAGCTCTATGCCCTTGCTGTGCTGCTGCTTCAATGTTTCAGACCTGAATGGTACAGCGGCGATCCATGGCTTTTTTGGGACTGGCTGGCTGGCTTGATCACACAGACAAAGACAACGATAGAAACAAACAAAAACACACACAAATGCACAAACAAGCACACCAACACACAAACATGCACGCCCGCACACAAACGCATACCCACATACACACACATGCAAACATATCCTCAAGAGTATGGTGTTCTGTAGCAAATCATCATGAAACCATCATGCACCTGCTAGATTTTGTGGAAGAAATTGGGATTTCCTGTGTGCTTACATTAATCACTAATCAATAGAACTAGTCATTGGATACTAGTTAGTACGTTTATCATGTAAGCTTGCTATTAATAACAGTAGATTGTGTCTATGTGTCAGGGTTAATAGATGTTCGTGATCAGGAGAAAGTACTGGGTAAACGTCCTTTGTCATGACTACAAGGAGAGCGCCAACTATGATCTCTCTAGTCTGAGTGGTCATGTGTTGGGAGCTGTGAATCTCTTCCTCTGAGACTGTTGTAACGTCATTACTGCCTGACTGTCACTATCTATGTTTACATTCCTGTGCCCTATAAAAGATGGTCCTCCGGCTTTCGGAGCTGAGAGAGACCTGGTTGAGACCTAAGCTTGGTGTTGTGTTGTCATTTATGGTCAGAAGACTGGTTTTCTCTCCCAATCTGCAGATTGATAAATACGTATTAAAATCCAGAACTCAACTGAACTTAGTCACTCCGTTTATGAAGAGACGGACAAACACTTTCTTCGTCAATTTGCAGTAGGTAGACGTTAAGATGTACATGTCCTAATGATTTATTTTCCTACCTATGGCCATTGGATTTTGTTTCTTGAAGATCCTTAGGAATATTTTAAATACTTAGTTGAGTTAGTGCTAAACAGCTGGAAACCAGCTGCTCAAGTAAAACCCTTGAAATCAACTGTTGAATTATGCGTATGTACAAAATAGTGTAACATCCAGTTATGATTATTACTGGGTTTTAATAAGTGCAAGTGAAATATATTTTTGGGTTGAGGTCAGAAGTTGTCTTGTGCAGGTTGGATCATGTGACATCATTACCAGACTATGACATGGAAGGTAAAGGAAGGATCACTGTATTGTTTCTCTTCTGCTAAGACTGCCATACCTGCCTTGATGCCTGGAACTTTCTATGTCCAAGCATTTCTTAAAGATAAATGTTTAAGGCATTTCTGCTTTGTTGAGAGATAGCTCCAGTTATAGAGGCACAGGGAATGTAAGGAAGAGAGAGAGGAAAAGAACACACATGAAATGGCTAGGTCAGAATCGAACACGGGTCCCTGCGTTAAGGCCTAATCTACTGTTCATGTTACGTGCCCAGGGAGCCACCAATGCACCCCTGCCTGAGCGTTTCTACTGCTTGTTCAACGCAAGGGCAACCAGAGGGAGCAAACCACCTTCCATCACTCCTAAAAGCCACATAGACCTTGTCTCTCATATTGTAAGGACAGAGAGTAGGCAAAACTGCACGTAAAAGCATAGGAGGGCAGAGTTGGAGAGGGGATGTTGAAGGGGGGACGTCAGAATGAGAGATGTCTTGAAGGAGCGCATGTGCGCACCGGCATATGTGTGTGTGTGTGTCGGTGTATGGAATGCGTCTGAACTGAATGCACATGTGTGAGAAGACCAGGGCCAACTAAGCCACGGGTGCCTGTGCAAAGCTCAAGAGTGTGCTATGAGATTTTGTGTCGTCATTATTTACGGCGTCAATTGCCGCCGCGGAGGTCAGAGCGCGCCGCCTTTGAAATGTAATTATGTGGCGATTGGGGAAGTGTAGGTGCACCGCTGGCGTGGCGGCGGCGATTTATGGCCATGTTAGGCTAATGGATGCCACCTTAGCGCAGAGGAGAGGGGGATGGATGTGGAGGATGAAGGTAGTTTAAGGTAAAAAAAAAAGAAAGAAAAAATGTAAAGCTGAGTGGTAGACAATTTGCCTGCCAATCAAAAGATCTCCTTTTCAAATCCTCCCCAGTACATTGCTTTGTATGAACCTGTCTGCTAGGTGAATACATTAGTCTAACTGCAGGATCATGGGATATGAAGCTCGACTGGTGCTCTACAATGTCCAATTATGTTACCAGTTCCACAGAATAGAGAATGTGGAGGATCAGATTGTACAGTTGATAACAAGAGTAGTTGAATGCAAAGGTTTCTGTTCAAAAGTAACCCCTTTTTCCCATATGCATTTTCAGTTATGAAGTCTTACATGTGCATTTTCAGTTATAAAGGTAATTATTAAGCCTGGCATGGCATTGTAGCTTTCAAACAATAAACACACACAATAAACACACAGTCCCTCACACTCCATCTTTGTCCACCTCAAGAATATTCTTGTATATTCTTGAATATTCAATATCCCTTCAAGGTCACTCACAGTTTATTGCATAAAAACACTATACAGTTATGTATCCATTTCGTCCAGAAAGGAAGGGAGTGGATCTTGGTGGCTGATATTGTTTCTGTAGACCTAATTATCTCCAAACTCAGATTATGATTAGTTCATTTGGGTAATCTGGCCGAGGAGTCCCCATCCAGTGTTGAGGGGAGAGATATAGGGAGATAAATTGGTAATGCCATGTAATGACTATCTATAACTGCCTGCTTGGTTCTGACCAGACAAATATGCATGCAGTCGCCCCATTGCCTTTCCCTTCCATTGTGACAGGGCCCAGGAAGGGAAAATAATTTTTCCATTTACTTTTTAATCATTTTCTCAATTTCCTCCATCCATGCCGAAAGTAATTTAATCTTAGGACCACTTTAAAGCGAAACATATTTTTGTCTCGTCACTAACTCATAGAGATAGATACAGACACACACACACAAACCCACACACGTACACGCACACACTCATACAAAAACATACAACTTTACTCTCCTCAACCTTTTCCGTATAGGACCTCACGTAATATTGTGAAAATGTACTTGAAAACTTCTGGTCCAGTGGAATATGTTGACTCATTTCCAATCTCAGAAGGCTATCAATAACATACATCATTTATGGTAAACTCACTACTGTAAAGTCTGTACCTGTCTCAAATGTTTCAGTCTACAAATGTTTGACAATGGTAATTGCATTACACAGATCAAGTCATCAATTTGATGTATTCAAACATTTTATGATTGATATTATTATAACTGAGACCATAGAGAAAGGTGCGAGAATTGCGTTTCCCAGTGAGTGCAAGATAATAGGTCAACTGATGCATTGAAATACATATCTTTGTAGTTACATTCCGCTCTAGATAAGAGCGTCTGCTAAAATGACTAAATGTACATTCATTAGAAGAAAGTATAAAAAAATCCGGAAATATTTTCAGTCACAAAAAATAAATACTACTTCTACGGTTACTTATTGGTTGTTGTGTCTTAATGACAACACTTTTATATATTTCCATTACTGTACAGTATGTAATAAACCATGTATTATTGTATATTGTAGGGGTGTAGAGTAAACAGAAGTTACGGTTCGGCATTTACCGCGGTTTTGGGGTCACGGCTTGATATGAGTTGGTACAACAGGCAAAATAAGCAAATCCCAAATGCCACATTTCCTTTCATTTTACTTCAATGTCAGAGTCTAAATTTTATGTCAATCTATTCACAAAATTCGCACCTACATGACTGTGAAATTTGTTGCTGTACAGGTGGTCCGATACAACAGTGCTGTTGAGGTTTGTGCAGTAAGAAAAGAGACTGGATCAGATAGCTAACAAGTTTGAATATGTGTTCTTCGTCTGATTGCATGCACAGAACCGTGACGTCAGTACCCGGAATTTGCGGTATGAAAACATGTAGCCTACAGTGACACCCATTGTGGATGGAATATCCACAATGAACAAAATTAATCCTCCTCTAATACCAGCAATGTTTTAGTAAAAAAAAGGCTCCCCTAAAAGACCTGCACTATTGAGCTGCATTGCTCACCTAGGCCAGGAAAGTCAGCAATGGTGTGTGGAATACATTTTATGGCTTTTCGCCGATAGCCATGGGCCAAGTTACCATGAACAAAACAGGCCAGATGCATTGAACAGATTTACTCAAGCCCAAGACGCAACTCAACAGATCAGACACCACACACCACACAGATCAGACGGTGAGATGGTAGTAGTATTTCCTCAGTGGTGGGCAAGGTGGGGCACAGGAAGGAAGGGAACCAGAGCAACGGTCACATGTATGGGTGTACACCTCGGTACCAACGGACTTCTACCCTCATAACATAGAAATGTGTATTCGAACCCTAAAGCTGTCCTTAACAATCACCTTTGAGAAGTTTGCGAGTGACCATAGTTTTTTTGTTTACCTTAGTCTGAATTTTCACCTGCAACACTCGTACAAATCCGGGTGTTATATAAAATGCAATAACAGAAGATGAGTAAGGCCCCTGTAATTTCCTGAATACATACAGTATATCTAATGTAACAGACCTCCAGTGGCAGAAATTCTTTTGCAGACAAATAATAAAGCTGTGTATGAAGGGATGTGGGCTCTCACCCATAAATATTTAAAGACTGTGGATTATTACAGGGTTGAGGTTTATAGAAACCTTGGTTCCGAGATTAGAGTGTCTATGTGTGTGTAATTGTACTGTATTTGTGTGTGTGTGTGTGTGTGTGTATGTTGTGTCTGTGGGGGGTAGTGTATATTGTCAATGAACATTTTATGATTGCCACTTCTTCACAAGGAAGAGCCAGATGATTACACCTTGGTTCTGTTTGTAGGAGGGACGGTTTGTTTTGATGTGTGTTTTTTCATTGGTTTATTTGACGTGTTGTTGTGATAAGGGCTCTGCACCCGATTCCAATCTTGTCAAAACAGTGACCTGAACGGACGGTTTCTGACTGAGGGTGTATCTCTGTTTGACACAACGCAGACTGGCATGAGTGTGCTCACACTGTCAATTTTCCTCTGAGCTTCTGAAACTAAATAAGTTTCCAAATGTTAGCATTGAACTTGAAAGACCGTCAGAATCAACGGAAGTAGCAGTGAAGGAAACTGGGTTTACAGTAGAATCATTCAAGCACAACCAAGCGTCATATAGAAAACTGAGAGAGAGCTAGACAAATCTTCAGCAATGTCAATATGATGCATGGCAGATTAACATGATTAGGTTAAGTCACAGTGTAGAGGATGAAAAAGTATTTGTATTAGTCAGAAGAGAAACATATGTAATATCCAAACATATATAGGATCTGGAAGTTATAGACCTTGGAATGACTTTGACATTTGTATTCCTTGAATGTACCTGTGCTTTTTGAAAATTAAGCTTAAGCACTTAAAACTCTAATATTTTGGTAAATCATGTGTGCATGTATACGTGCACGCGTGTGTGCGTGAATGTGTGTACGTCTGAGGATGGCTACCACCAATGATTTACAACCTCTAGGTGACTCGACAGGGGGAAAACAAGCAAGCACCGATTCTAAACATCACAGTGCAGGACATTAATTTAATGTTCTTCAGTGTAGAGAGAGATAGTGAGAACCAATCAGAGTGCAAAGAGAACAGAGAGAGAGAAAAAAGCTATCAAAATGCTAATTTAGGCTAAGGGACTTTCAGGGAATTCCTACAAGTCCACCTCATCTCCCCCTTCAGATGCTGCTCTCAACCAGACCTCTGACCCAAAACCTGTTCCCTGTTCACTCACCCTCGGCCTTCGCTTTCCCGCCGCTTCTATTTGCCAAGGGATGAGGAAAAATGACTCTGACATTAGCTATCGATCGCCCATTAATGTATTGGGGCTTCTGTGCTGCCTAGACGCATTGATTTCTATTTTCTTTGTCACACTAGAACAGGAAAGAAGGTGAGTCCTTCTCAGGTTTGAAAAATGGATGAGGGGATCCTGTGTCCAAACAAATACCAGCTCATATCTTGGTGTCCCCAACCGTCTACCACAGCCTTGCAGGCAGAACAAGCATGCTGTATGTTGTGAAATGCTGGTGGCAGGGGAAATAAAATGACTCTCCAACTAACCTTGAACGTAACCAATTGTTTCAGATTGTCTCAAAAACTGTTTTGCAGATAATAGTTTGAGAGAGACATAGAGAAAATAAACTTGCTTTTCCACTGTATGGTACTGGCTCGACTCGACTCTAATTGTTTTACCAGGTAGGCTACTTCATGTTTTACTGTAGATAATAACCCTCCAATGTAGCTGGTTGTTATAGTGACCAGGCATGCGATTATAACACCAAATGTAGAATGTCTTTCAAATTTGAAGAAGACCCATGGCCATCGATGCTCAAATACTTGTTGTGTAATAAACAATGACATCAAATTATTAGCTAACTACCAAGCTGACACCGTGTTAGGCATTTTTTTGCCATAGCAAATTTAAAAAGTCTGATTAAGAAGTTAGCTAATGTTACATTGCTAGTCTTACTATTATTAGCTAACCACATGAATGAAACAGCTAGTTCTAACTAGCTATATGCTACAGTAGTACTGCTGGACATTCCCTTGAAAAACGTCAGCAGACAAAACAGCCTTTCAACAGTTCCATTTTCGGTCTTTGTTGTGATATCAAGATGGCTAGGCTAGTTAGCAAGGTTGATTAGCGTAGGCATTCTCTAACCATAATCAAACAGTAATTCTCTTTGACTAATCAATAGTCTGCAGTGTTTTCACGTCACCTTTTGGTATCACCTGAGCTTGCTTGGAACCACAACTGAGGTGCATTGCAGTGTAGCTGCTGTAACCACACCAAGAGAGTAACCTGCCTCTGAGCTGTCTTCTGACAGTTGAGTAAGACTACGTCTTCAAGGAGCTCTTCCTCTTTGAAAAACAATACCGGCGTCTTCTTCTCCTAGACAGAGAGGGCTTGCCAAGCAGTCCCTAGCAGGTGAGGAGACAAGCCACGCGAACATTCTGCAGACGTGCCCTGCCATTACCAAGATGGCACCTACACTTAACTCTCAAAATAGGTGTGTGGAGTAGAAGGGGCAAGGAATATCTGTTCTTATGAGAATATGAGCTGTCTCCATTGAAGACCTCAGACACCTCTTCTCTAAAAAACACACTTTTTACCGTTCCCCATTGGGAGCATCTGCAATGGGCCATGAGAAGGGCTTTGTGTGATGTTGCTAGGATAGACATCTGGACAAGGTAATGGCTGGCATGTGATTACTCAGAAAAAAACGTGTTGGAGCTTCAGAGATGTTCTTTTCTTCAGATTTTGACCGGTGCTGACGTTTTTGGGAAAATGAGTGGCGGGCTAGTGCCCTCTTATATTGGATACCTGGTGGATACATTTTAAGCTTCAGTTGAAAGTTGCCACGGCATGGTCTTAAACCACCAGGAGTAGAGCTCGAATATGGGGTGGAGCTCCATGATATAGAACCAGGCACTATAGGTACAAGATTTTTTTGATGAAAAACAAAAAAAGGCAATTTAAAGTCAAAATAAGATGTTATCATGCAGTGGAAAAGCACTGTTAGTAACCACATGTTTTTCAACCCATTAAAGTTAGTAATAGGCCTGCTTATTGAAAGGCCAAGTTCAATAAGTGTATAATAATTATGCAAAGTAGTAGCATTGCAGACATTAGCGCTGTGAACTCCCACCAAAACTAAGTGGGGCCATGGCGCTAACACACAGTCACTTTATCACCTAACAGAGTCATCTACCACCAACCAGAAGTATTTATCAAAGTAAGGGATTTTTTTTTGCACCCACAAAGCTACTCTGCATAAGGCCACATTTATTTTCTGTGGTTTCTTGCCTGGTGTAACAACCATCTGATGTACTGATTATAACTTTTGCTCAATGAGTGGGCCTCTTGCACAACACATACAAACTCCCTGAGAGTTTATTTTCTATAATCTATAATATAAAGGGAGTCAGTTGGCTGAGCGGTGAGGGAGTCGGGCTAGTAATCCAAAGGTTGCCAGTTCGATTCCCGGTCACGCAAACTGACGTTGTGTCCTTGGGCAAGGCACTTCACCCTACTTGCCTCGGGGGAATGTCCCTGTACTTACTGTAAGTCGCTCTGGATAAGAGCGTCTGCTAAATGACTAAATGTAAATGTAATAATCCCAGTGATGATAACTACAAATAACCCCAAATTAGGGAGGTACAAGTACAGGATAGCCTGTAATTACATAAGTAATAGGATTACTTATGTAATTTCACTATGCTGACAATGAACACTTTTGCTGCTGAAGGTAAAAAAATTCAGAAATATAATGAAGATGAAGACATTCCTTTGTTGATTTCTTGGTTTTGTGTTTGTAAGACTTGAAGTAACAATTCTGAAATATCTGCCTTGACTTCTGACCGAACTGTTGTATAAACCTCATCCCAAGGGATAATCTCTCTCCAACATTTTTATAATTTATTAACTTAGCCTCATCACAAATCTCCTTTCACAAGCTCCTGACGACGTCCACGGCATGAAAACTGAAGACATGCTATCATAGACACCTCTTTTGGGGCCGTGAGGCCAGTATAATATTGATAAAGGTCAGCGTTTAAACAGTGCACTCCCATACTCATACAGTGTAGCTTAAAGATAAGCTATTTCCTTCCACTTGCAAATATTCACAGCTTGTTTAACTGTAATTTAGCTTTTGATTCCATTCATATCTGAGAGGAGTTTGATATCCCAGGGTTATTATATTAATAACATTGGTCTTATCGCTCTTGCCCTCCGAGACCCCTATTTCTATATCGCAAATTTGATTATAATTCTGTTTAATCATTGCAATATATGGTGGATAAAATGCAACAATACAAACACAGAAAAGCCATGGGATATATTAAATAGTTATTTTACTTGGTTATTTGAGTTATTTTACTCTGAAGATAGGACCACAAATTGATCATTGCTGCTACTCATTATGAATTGTTATTATTATGGAAATAATACACTATAGTATTGAACGACAAATCATGCATCAATGGGCAAGAGAATCACACACGTGTCTGTGGACGGTATCAAAGCCTCACTTCCACTAATGAGGCATCGGAGACAGGGTACCTTTATTTTCACACCCTGAGATGCTTCTTTGTTTTGTTTTACCTTTATTTTTCTGTCCCTGAAAGCCATTTTGAAAGGTGTTTGTTGTTTATTTTGAATGATATTTGGGCCTGCTGTATGCATATGTGTGTGTGTTCTGGGGTTGGGGTGGTGGGGGGAGGGGAAGGGGGGGGGTGGATTTGACCTTGTGGGGACGTTTTTGCCGGCCCCACAAGGTCAAATGGTATTTCTAGGGGGTTATAATTACTGTTAGGGGGAGAATTACTTGAAGAGTTAAGGCTAGGGTTAAGGTTTAGACATTACACAATTTTGAATGGCAGTGAAGTGTCTGTCCTCACTAGGATCGTAAAATCAACAAGTGTGTGTGTATGTGTGTGTTTGTACTGGGGCTCAGATATACATGTTTCTTTCTTCATATGAGGAAACAGCACTACATGTGCCCTGAGGCCAGATGTGACATTGTGTGTAGGATGAACTAGAAAGTGCTTACTCCAAAAGTATTTTGTAGGTTTTTGTGTGTGATCCTGTGTGTGTGTGTGTGTGTGTACGTGCGTGTGCTTATGTGGTACCTATCTCTCCCCTACTGTAACTTAGCCTCCAGCCAATGTGTCACCCCAATTAGTAAGGAATGAGTATACCACTGAGTTTGGAAGAACCAAAGAGAGAAAAGAGAGAGCAGCGACAGAGAGGGTAAAGAGAGAGAGAGAGAAAAATCAGACACAGAGCACAGACACAGAGTATTATTGTAGTGTACATGTAATATTTGTACAGTATTTTATTATAGTTTTTTTTATACATGTCCTCATATATTTCACTTCTTTCTTTTTGTATTTCTTTTATTATGCAAGTGTCTCATCGTTCATGTATCTGATATGACTCGGACAAAACAGCGCTCACCAATTCATGCCAATAAAGCAATTTTTAATTGAAAATTTAATTGAATTAGGAGAGTAGAGACAAAGAGAGAGACCGACAGAGAGACCGAGAGAGAGACAGATATTGCAGAGATAGAGACAGAGACAGCAGTGAACTTATTCCACCCTCTCCTGCTCCAGATAGATCAACATCTAATTTGCAGCAGAAAATTCAACACATCAGCTCCTAGACAAGACAGGATCCACACTGAACCTCATTCTGACCCAAATACTGTTCAACCTAAACACACACAGACATACTTGTACTGACACACACACACCCAAGTCTATTGTTTACATATGGAATGCCAGAATAAAGTTCAGTAGAAAAATACTCCAAGCTCTCCAAAATATAGATGTACTGTATGCTTTTCCCACACATAAACACAGACACATGTACACACGTCATCTGCACCAGGTGATTACAATGAGAGTGAAATGGAAGATGACAGAACAAGTCGAAGCTTGATTAATTCTTCTAGTTGGTAAGGCAATTACAGCGCATACCAAAGATAGTCTGTCACACTATCAACCTAAGTGTGCCCTGACATTCCCATGGTAGATCCTTCCAAAAACACACACACATACATGCAAACAAAAGCACCCTCGCACACACACGCCAGCTCCATCTGCGGTGCCTTCACACACGCAGAGCACATTCATCTTTTGCTTTACCCTCATGGTGATCCTTCATTTCAAAGCCAAATGCCACATGCACTGCACCTTTAAGTGCAGGGTCATGTTAATTTATCTGTACCCGTAGGTAGATTTTGTGCACCCCAGCATTCACTTCTTTGCCTCATGCTATCTCGAGTAAACCTTTCATTGCTTCAACCTTTCATTGTGGTTTTATTCCCACAAATATTTGCTTCTGAGATGAGAGAATAACTGTCAGTTGCTGATAGACTGGTCTACCCATTGCAAGCAATATGTCTGTATGTATGTGTCCTGCTGGCATGCGTTCATAGGTGTGTGTAGGTGCGTATGTGTGTCAAGTCTGTATGATGTATCAAATCCTGTCCCTCCGATTTAATACCACCCTAAGTTTAAGAGCAGAAATGTCAGAACTAGCTGTAGGTGTGAGGTAGGGATAAACAACCAAACTAATGGTGTTTGATCTGTAAAAAATAAAAGTTCCAGATTGCCGTAATTATGCAGGGAATCTGGGAGACGCAGAGAACACTTATGTGTTGTTTACAACAGATCACAGCTCTAAATATAGATGCAACCATGACCATCTCAGGGGCTTTCAAAGGGATTGATGAAGAGGACTATTTTAATGACACGCCATTGATTTTAAACTATCCTGAGGTGATTATGGAGGCAGAGGAATTTTGAATGGACATAGAAGCTTCAGCAATATCTGATACAGTGGTCCGGTCTTGATTTTTAAGCATGCATGCATTGTAGTCATCATGTAATAAAACTAAGCGTTTAGTTAGGTCACGCAATCAACTAGAAAAAAAAGAAATGCCATAGAAAGAGGTACTATAGGTTTTGACCTGGCCTTTGTGTGGTGGTGCCTTGGGAGGGGAGGTGTATGAGAAGTCAGCAGAAGAAAAGAGATAATTCTGAGTAATAATGCCAAAAAAACATCTGTCTTGTCCCTTCCCTTTTCCCTGTGTCCCCTCATCTCTGTGTGCCCTCGAATCACTGTCTCCCCCACTCCCTCCCTTTCTCAGTCTTACACTCTTGCTCATTATTTAAGAACTGGTCACAACTTGTTTAGCCGCCTTCTGTGTCAGTAATACAGCCTGTATTTTACAGGATTTTGTGTATTACGTTTAAATATAACAGTATATATGAATTGAAATGCTTTCCCATACATTTAACATTTCCAAGAGTAAACATTTAGTCATTTTTTACATTTAGTCATTTAATTTATCAGTCAGTCAGTAAACAGTGACTGATAATAACTACTTAGCAATGCGTCGATAGAAAGACAGTGTTCCTCCCTTCTCTGTTAAGGAAAAGGATAGATAGGCAGGCAGGCAACAATGCACAGAGAACAAATAACAAGGGAAAACAAGGCAAAGGAAGAGAGACAGAGATGATACGTGCAGCAGAAAGAGGGGTGGGGGTGATGCCTGTGTGCTGAGTCAGCCAGGAAATGGCAAATCAAATGGTTCTTGTCACAGCCAGCCACTGCTCTGCACAGCTGTTGGAGGGAGAGACCGACAGAACCAGAAAGAGTGTGGCCTTGAGAGAATGAGAGAAACAGAGGCAGACAGAGGCAGAAAAAGAGATGAGATGAAGGCAGACAACAAAGCATGTAGATAGAGAAGTAGGGGAATATTCCAAATGTGCATTATACATATTTGTTATATTCCTAAGTATCACTGTAATATTCTTATTGGCGTCCTGCTCATTTGAATCTAACCAGATGTAATTCTACATGAAGAGGCAAAGAAAGAGTGTGTGTCTCTGTATGTGTACACACATGTATGTGCATGTGTGTGTGTTGAGAGGAAAAACAGAGAGATGGAATACTGCAGAGTTACAGTATGTTTAATCCTCACATTTCTGCCTCTTAAGGCGTCTTCAAATTTGGCATCAAAGCAGTTATAAATCAATGCTACAATTGTTAAGTTTAATGATGTGTTTAGGTTGAATGTACATGTACTTGCATGTGTCCTTTGAGAACATTGTTCAATAACAGGGAGGAAAAACTGTCCACTGTGTGATGGCATTCCACAGCAATAACAAAACAACTGTTATTTCAATATTCCTTATTATAATTTGTTGGGCTTGTTGGAATGGCTCCTTCAAGTGATAAACGTAAAGATAGAGGTAGAGAGAGACGGGGGAGTCTGTATTTGGTGTGAAGCGGATAGTTGGAGAGGGGGGAACAATTTTCTTCTTGAAATATTGATGCTAAGGGCACACTAGTGATGGAGATTTACATGGAGACAAAGATGGGGACGGGAAAGATGTGTTTGGAAGGGGGGGGGGTGCTCAGTACTAAAACATTTATGACGGGAGTTTGCTCTGGGAACTTCAAAAGGGGAAAAGGAGAGAGATGAGTGGAGGTTGGGATGTCAATTTTGTAACTAATAAGTGATAGGAGCAGACGAGGGCTGTTCGATTGGGTGTGTAGGGACCCTGACTCTCCCTGAGTTTCCAGACCAGAGGCAGCTACGCCTGTCATAGTATGAGCAAGACATCTTTCTTAATAATATAACCATGTATTTCTCTGTCTCCCCTGTCTGTCTCTAACCCCTGGTGTTACAGAGATGTGACACCACCAAAACGTTGTCAAAGACAGTCCTCCACCCCTAAAGTCTTCCCTCATTCCCTAACTTCCCTCCCATCTCTTCGGGGAGCAACCACAGGAGGCTTCCATGCATTAGCATCCGGGCTAATATGCTAAGATGACCCAGTGAAGTACCGCTGTGCCCAGCGCTCTCACTTCCCCTCCCGGTTGTTTGCCGCTAGTCGTTTACTCGTCAACGAGAGCGAGTGCTGTGGAGAATCCCCCAGTGGGTCTCCTTTTTATGAGAATCCCAGTGTCCCTTTGTCATCTGCTAGTTTTTTGACGGAACATAATGGAGCTCTGAAGTTACGATGCTGACGTTAACAAGCAGTCTGGGTGGATACTGGGCTCTTAAAATAATCCCCAAAGAAGCTAACACTACAGTAGCAAACACTTCGAAAGTCTGAGAGTGAGGCTAAGATGCTAAAGATAGCAAACACGGCTGCAAGGTTCTAAAGCTGCAGTGCTAATGTTGACATGCATGTCGAACCGATGGGAGAGGAAAAAGAGGAACATGTGTATAAAGTGAAAAAGCAGAGAGCTTTCTTAAACCTGCTCATGGCACATACAATCTCGGCAGCGTTTTAAACCTTTGAGTTTGCAATGGATGTTTTATTTTCGACACAGCAGATGGACTTGTCTCAACATGCCCTTGGGTGGATGTGGCATCTTACTCTCCATCTTTCTGTTGTTATTAGGTAAACTAAACCTTGGGGAAATATGTCAGAGAACTGCTGTATAAAGCGTTATGACAATACAAGACATGTGGGGAACCCATGTGTATAGAACTGTATCACCTGGAATTAAAACTGCATGGGATTCAAGTTTTGCTGTGACTGTATTATATCAGAAATGTATTTCAGTGGGTCTTTTTCTGCTATAGTTGATGTGAATGATGTCCCCCCCCCCCTCTCTCTCTCTCTCTCTCTCTCTCTCTCTCTCTCTCTCTCTCTCTCTCTCTCTCTCTCT
The DNA here is from genome assembly GCF_038355195.1 of Osmerus mordax. NCBI lineage: Eukaryota > Metazoa > Chordata > Actinopteri > Osmeriformes > Osmeridae > Osmerus > Osmerus mordax. Next base: position 9,072,056 of record NC_090072.1, on the reverse strand, counting down.
CTCTCTCTCTCTCTGTCTCTATCCATCTCTCTCTCTCACTCTGTCTTTCACACACACACCATTACACATACAAACCCAAATTGAGTCACTACCCACACTGCAGCTCCATGGAGTGAATGTGTGTGAAGGTGTGTTTGGATGTGTGTTCAGAAATGTGTGTGTGTACGTGTCTAAGTGTACAGACAGTGAGTGGGGGGAATAGGGCCTATTTCTAATTAGCAGCCCTTCCGAGGATATGTCTTGTTAAAGCCACAAGCAGATGTTGACCGACAGTGCAAATAAAATGGAGGTGTGAGAACACAGAGGACAGAAAGTGTGTGTGTGTGTGCGTGCACTGCATTCGTGTGTGCTCATTTGCACATGTTCGTGTGTGTTTGAGTTGTGTGAGGACACATTTATTTGAGTTAATAAAACAGGGTTACAGGATGCCCATGGGCACATGCACCAGAGGGCTGGAAAAAAAGAACACAGAAAGGAAAGGTGTGTGTTTGTATGCGAGTGGGAAGGGACTGTGTGTGTGTTTGTATGCTAGAGGAAAGTGACTGTGTGTGTGTGTGGGAGAGAGAGAGAGAGCGACAGAGAGAGAGAGAGAGAGAGAGAGAGAGAGAGAGAGAGGGGGGGGAGATAGAGAGTTTTAATTAGAAGGTGATGTCTGGCTGTGTGGCGTCTCTGTATGACGAGACGCTCCCTGTGTTGGTCATGCCTGCTGGGGGACAGAGAGAGTCAAAGTCACTTTCAAGCTCAACCAAGTTGATGGCTCCCTTACAGGGAGGGTGATAGAGGTGCAACAGTGTTTTGGTTTTGAACTGTGTTTGGGAAGATGAACTGTGATGATGAGGGGGATGTTGACCTATCTCCGCACCACACGCGCACTCGAACCATGATGTCATATCCGTCTTGTCTGGATAAACAGATTGTGCAGTGAGGAGTGAAATTGAAACACAGGCCTTGTTATTAAACAGACAGCGTATCGCCTGTGCACTTTTTACATTGTCAGTATTTACAGTTGTTTCCTATCACTTAACACTACTAATTTGCTGGATTTGAGAGAGGTGTGTGTGTCTGGATGTGTGTGTCTTTAAACTATACAATGTACTGTATCCTTGAGAGCCTTGTGATGAATGTGCGTTAAACTGTAAGCTCTCAGATAATACGGTTTAGTCACACAGTTTGTTCCAGTTGTGATTGTTAACAAGTGCAACACTGTAGAAGGAACAGTAAAAATCATATTGAGCAGTTATTGATTGAATATGTGAGACGGATTGAATAAAAGATGAGAGAGAAAGTGTGTGTGTTTGTGAGAGAGAGAGAGAGCGAGAGAGCGAGAGAGAGAGTGAAAGACAGAGTGAAAGAGAGAGACCCACCGTAGATGCCGCAAGTCAGACACAATTCTAAAATGTTTTTTAAAATCTCCTGAGTGGTCTTGAGATGCATGTTAGACATCGACGATTCCTCCAGTTGAAAAGGTTAGCATTTAGCTAAAGGCTTTCCAATACCTCAACAGAGAGAAAACACAACGTGAATTCCCTACACTTGCTTGTTTTCCTGTCTGTTTACACTTATGGCCTTCAAATCGATACTTTCAAATTCACCTCCAAATGTCAGCAGCAGTATTGATTAGGTGACATAAAGAGGTGAGTCACTCGGGACGAAAGAGAGTTTTACATTTGACACATTCTCTGTAGGGATACTGTCATATTTTCCAAACCATACCATTTACTAAAACATTTTCATCCCTGTCTATGTATGGTATACTGGATAGCGGATGAGAGGGTGGAAGATGACATTGTGAGTTTCTCACCTTATCTTCCTGTCTGGGTTACCATTTTACCAGCCCCTTTGTGGGCAGTTAGACACAACCCAGATACCAAGAAGTCAGGAGGTCAACCCTCCCAGCAGCAAAACCTTCTCATTAGAAAACGTCTACAGCAAGCGTGACACCTTGTTAGCAGTTAGCATCCTAATATCGCAGAGCCCTCATATGTCTTGCTATCTGCAGAGTCGACCTCATATATCTTTTTTTTCTGACATTACTCAATCAATTCTACCCTTTTCACTTCCATGTAATGCCAGGCTGTGCTCCATCTTTGATGAATACAGAGTGAGTCACTACTGGGGAAATTAGAATGAGGGAAGATACTTGGACCTTGATATGGAGCAGAGATTAGAGCCTACATAAGTCCTTAGTGCATATCATAGAGGGAGATGCAGCCAATGTCAACTTTGAAAATGTATTCAGGAAACATGTTAAACCTGAATGGTAGAATGTGTGAAAACAATAATAGTGACAGTTTGGGACCTTTTTGGGGTTCTATGTGTGATCCCTGATCTAACAGTAGTGAGGCTTTTGTTTAAAGCCAGGCCTGACCTAGAACTGGTGTTCTTGTTGTGTGTCTCTTTTTATCTTAACCCCGAAGTCACCCTACACAGGCTGCACTCTATCACACTCACACACACATACACATACACACACACACACACACACACACACACACACACACACACACACAAAGAAAGACCAATACGCTCACAAACTGACACAATTCCCTGCCGGCTATGACATTAACATATTAAGTAAAAGCAATTTACGTAGGATGATTCTTCAGGCAGTTTGCCAGGGATTCAATACAATTAAAACAACCCACGTAAAACAATGTCAGGCACCCTTCCAAACAAAGGCCATGTTTTTGTTTTTTTTCTCTCTCTCCATGTGCTTTTATCGACAGTAATTCAAGATGAACTGTGTGGAAAAAATGCATTTCATTAGAGACGATTTATGTATCTCTCCCAGCAGTTGGTCTGGATTTCAAATGCAATTAAAAGTATTTTTTTCCGTCTAAGGAGTGATTGTATGAAAGCAAATAGACTCATTGTCACTTCTACAATGCAACTGCAGGCTTCGGCACGGCCTCTTTTGTGTCGGAGTCCTATTGTAAATCTTATTCATGACTGTGTGTGTGCACGCGTGCGTATTCCTCTTCCCACTTTTGTCCCATTGTTGTAATTGACTAAATCAGAAGAAAATGCGCAGTCCTGAAGATCTGTGCAACTGTCATTGCGATCTCCGTGCATGTCCTACACATTTCATGCATTTAGTCATGATGGGGAAGATTATAGCAAAAACCAATAGCCGGTTATCTTCCTGTCACTGGACTCTTTGGTTTAACGTATGCCTAGCAGTTGCAGGACTTTGTCATGTATTGTAGAAGTGGTAAAATCTTCATGTGGCATAAATGCTCTGTGCCAACTAATCCACCAACCTTGGCTTAAGACCAGGGGACTTAAGGATGAGCACCACCCAACCCTATCCACTCACGCTGAATTCCTACCTTCATCCCATCCCTACTCAACTCATGATGTTACCCTAAGCCTCCCCTGAACCTGAGATCTTCTAGTGGAAAAATAACACTTCCGTTTAGTTCATTTCACAAGTTCAGTAATCACACCATCGATTGAATTGATTTTATTATTATTATTATTATTATTTTCTTTTTTTATTGAAGCAGGGTTGGTAGCAGAGCCAAGCCCGATGGTGGAGGAGGCTGGTAGCAGAGCCGGGCCTGATGCAGTGTGGTAGAGGCTGGTAGCAGAGCCAAGCCTAATGCAGTGTGGTAGAGGCTGGTAGCAGAGCCAAGCCTGTGTAGTGTGGTAGAGGCTGGTAGCAGAGCCAAGCCTAATGCAGTGTGGTAGAGGCTGGTAGCAGAGCCAAGCCTGTGTAGTGTGGTAGAGGCTGGTAGCAGAGCCAAGCCTAATGCAGTGTGGTAGAGGCTGGTAGCAGAGCCAAGCCTGAGGCTGTGGTAGCAGAGCCCAGCCTGTTGCTGATGGTGGAGGCCGGTAGCAGAGCCGAGCCTGGGGTCCTGGGAGGAGGCGCTTGTGATTAGGGGAGGCGCAGAATGGTGATGGAGGTGATGTGAACGGTGCATGCATAGTTACCAGGCATGGACTCGGGGTGTGGCAGAGTCCTTATGGGTCAGGGCCGAGCAGCAGCTCAAGCATATCCCCGGGGAGCCTGGATAGGTGACAGAGAGAAGCAGAGAAGGGGGAAGGGCGGGAGGGTGACAATAACATGCTAGCACAAGGACCAGCGGAACAGAAGACACTTTATACAGACCTCGTAATTGAAAACGAGGAGTTTGGTCGCATTCCTCCGTGCTTTCACTGTGCTGATGTGTGTTAGTTGATTGGAGTGGAGTCTTGGTGCGCCATCTTCCTCCCGAACTTTAGTTAGTTAATCTGACTCCATTTACTGTAGAATATGTCCTGTTTGCAACAAACAGGACATATTCTTGTCACTTTGTCACAGACAGTTACAATGTCTTTGACAACGCTTTATGTAAATGTAGAAATATACGAAGCGAGTTCCAGTGGACAAACCCACAGTAACACTGAACCACACATAGTCGCTAATGCACTTCTGTCCCAGAGTGCATATACCTATCTTTAGTCAGTCTTGAGTGACAAGTACTTTGTGCCCTGTGTCACACTTCGAGAGCCAACAGGCCACAGCTGCGATAATAGTCACCTGTCACACACCCACGGTGGGGGAAAAGAGAAAAAACGAGGGCGGGGGAAAAGGAAGGAGGCAGAGGAGAGCAGCAGGAAGCTAGGAGCGAGGAGTCACGATGCCAATGAAGTGATGCTCGCCGCTGGGTTCGAAGAAACACTCCGTCTCCCAGGCAACAGGCAATTAAAGCGTCCTTTGACTAAGTAAGTACGTCTCGTTAATCCTTTCCCGCCATCAAATTACCTTGAGGAAAGGAGACAGTAAGGGCGTGAGAATGAGGCAACAGCGATGAGGTCTAAAGCGATTCTCCAAAGACAACACTTGTGGAAATGCCAACCGACACTTGGGGAGTGAAGAGAGTGGGGTTTGGAGCATAAAGACCAGTGGAAGGTAGGACGATGCAGACAACAGCCACTGACTTAGTGTAGAAAGCTACTTGGTAAAGGTCAAACTAAAGCTCCCCTCTACACAACAAGGTCAGAGCAGGGCAGCTGCACTGCTAGAGTCACGTCTTACATTGTCAAGTGAAATGTCAGTATATTCAGGCTCTAGTTAAAATATCAGCCTCACCTATCAAAGCCAACATTAGTATGCTAATAGTGTTTGATATTTCTTTTGTTGCCGAACTGCTAAATCCTGTATTTTTCACCTTTTTATTCAACTTCTCCGCTGCTTATACACAACCTAAAGCGGTTGGCAATCCAACAAACTTAGCATTCAAATTGTCCTGAACAGTGTATTCTTTAATGAGTGACCCGTGTTCCCGGGTCACTTGTTAAAGATGCGCTGCATCTAGAGTGTTTCAGGCAAAATGGCCCTTGAAAGCACGTTCACGACTCATCTTTGCCACAGGGTACAGGAAGCTTTATGGACACTTTTTAGACTCTTTACGTAATGATGTCAAATGGAGAGTACTGTGGTCAACGTGTGATTTTGTGTAGCGGGGCAGATATGCCACTTTCAAGAATCGGGTCACCTTTGATATAATTCAATGAGTTATTGTTCATAGTATTACTTTGTTTCCTATCATTGTTTTGATATAAGCTGGTTTTAAATGAAATCCACTATGGAAACTACAGTTGATTTGGAGACCGTTTAATTAATGATAATTAGTGGCAACATTTTGCACATTTCCCTTTGGAAACTGTCTGCTTTTAAGGTCGAAGTACTCTTGCTTTATTCTAATCATGGTCTTAGTGTCAAAATCAACACCTGTATCTACTTACCTTAAATAGAATACTTTTCAAATCTCTGTTCTTCATTCTTATTTAGCCCAGACCAAACTGAATACCACAGGAGGAATGTACACAATACAATACATCAACCTACAATTCTTAACTGCAGATAGCACATTCACTAAGGGTGAGCTAGCTGTCGATAGCTAACAAAAGAAAGCACTGAGCTGCGTTGGCTTGCATTCACCGCCAGGTCAATGAGCTTTCACGGGAAAGCTAAGAGCAAAGGGGCCAGAGGTACAAAGACGACTCGACATCTGCAAATGAGGTGGGTAGACAGCAAATTATACCCTTCATTATGGCGAGCGCAATCAGTCCACGGATCAATATACAGTAATCATCAGTTCTGCTGAAAGGGGAGGCAGAACTGGCGGCTGAGAGGCAAGACATTGTTCTCTCTGCTTTTTGTCGAAAGGGCCCAGATGCCGTCGATTCAGAGACATGGAGACCTAATCTGTGAATTAGCTAACGTTGCGCCTCAGGCTAGGTCAGCTTTGGGGAGAATCAATAGCTCTGTATAAGAGATGAACACCGTAGTAATTACACTGTAGTCAATAATACTGAGATGGGAAGGTCAAAGTTCAAACTTGGTGCTACCGTCGAAATAGACTTATTCTTTAAAACCCCAGTGCAAACTTCTATATGTATACTTAATGTAGCGTGTAGTGAATTATTGATTTGTACTGTATATGAAGTATTGTAAGAGATGTGTTCAGCATTTTTTAAGGGAAATATGTTGAAATGTGTTTTCCTTTAGTCACACTTTGTAAAGTGAGGAAGTCATTTTGTCTTAGCGGAAAGAAAGTTATTGGCTTGCCTGAGCTCAGAACACAGTTTAGAATTCAGTTTCTTCCGGGGCTTTTTTGGTAAGGACAGCTGACATTTTAGATTTATATCTGAGGGAAAGAAAAATCCATGTGGAGTGGAACAGGGAGGCAGGAGATCTGAACAACACATATCAATCATGTTGTCTTATCATCTTTTTCTTTCTATCCCTGCTGACAAGAACCCCAAACACACACAAACTCACAACCACACAAACACACACACAGTTAATGCACTCACAGAAACAAGCAGAAACACACGTAAACATACACCCCCCCTCACCCCCACCCCCCCCACACACAGACACACTCAGTCATTTCAAAATCTGTCTTCATCCTTCTCTCTTTTCCCTATTGCCCCCCACCCCTTCTCCCCCCTCTCCCTACCTCCCTCGCTTTCACTCCTCCGGGCTACAACTCTCCGTTTTGACCTCCCCTCATGCCTCACTCGAACGCCTTATGTGTGTCTGTCTGGGTAGGTTCTTTGTCACTGCCCCGCCTCAGAGCGGGCATACAAACAGCGGTTACCCTGGCTTTGCTGCAGGGCTACCATCGGACACTAACCATCTCTGAGCCCTTGCACCCCTCCTTGAATCATGACTAGGCTTCGAAGCATTAACATACGACCTACCTTCCCATTGGCCACTTGGCAAATAAGGTGCCTTTTTTTCTTGGGGGCCAGAGGGTAGTCTTGCTGTGGTGGACATGGCTCTCTAGAGACAATGATTGAGACATCACTGTGGATAGGATATAAGAGTGAGCTGATGTCGACTCCAGTGAGGAGGACTGGGAAAGTGTGCATTCACGCACGCAAGTGCTCTTGCACACCCACACCCACACACACTCACACACTTTTTGGTGAAACGTCGGTGCACCCCCTCCCCCCCCCCCAGTGTGTGTGTTTACGGAAGTAACCAATGAAAGAGCAGAGCAGAATAGTGGAAGGAGGCGGGGTGTGACTCCTGGCACGGCACCTCAGTAGCCCCTGCTGTGTGTGATGACTCAAATAAACACACACACGAGCGCACATACAAACAACCACACATATTCATGCACACATACCTACATACTGCACATACACATAGAGTGCATGCATTCGTGTTCACGCACGCACACACACACACACACACAACACACGCACGCGCACGCACCCACATACACACACACAGTGTTCTGGACGATATCCATCCTGCTTTTTCTTTCAATTTCACAAAAAAGGCTCAACCTAATTAATACGACTGTATATATAAACCAATCGGCCAAGAAGCAGTATGCTAAGGTCCATTATGCGTTGACTAATGTTCCACACAAGTTTGTGATGGAGGAAGTCGTATCTTATTAAATCCTGCCTCTCCACACTTCCACAATCCAATTTAATGACCCGTGCTACACTGCACTCATATTGTTGTAATAACAGTCACTTTTAAGCATTCCCTCTAAAAAGGGACAGAAAACTGCAAACCCGATCGCCTGTGCCGATAGCGTTTCAGTTTGAGACACACATTTTATTCATGTTGTGCATCATGTGTTGCTCATGCATCTTTCTGACTTCCAACTCAGCTCCCTCACTCCCTGACAGACCCTGGTGGCTGTCCTGTGAGTTGTAACCGCATACTGCTGAATTGACATGTGTCACACACCCTGAGTGGATTCGTTTACATATTTGGATGGAGTTCAGATCCATGACATGAGGTGTCCCTGACATCTAGGGTTTCCCCCCTAGGGACACTGACAGTCCTTGGCCACAGTGGCCTGGAAGTTCCAACGGTCAGCTCGATCTTTGTGTCTGTGTGTGTGCGCGTGTGGTCGTACAGGTTCATACAGTATGCGTGCGAGTTTGTGTGTGTGTGGCGGTGCGGTGCGTGTTCGTCGATGTGTGTGTCGGTGTGTGTGTGATATCCCCCATTGGGGAAACTCTATCTGAGCTATTGAGCGTGTTGACCTCCCTGGTGAGCGACATGCCTGGTCCTTCCTGTCTGGGAGCGGCATGGGTGTGGAGAGGGGATGCACGGCCAATGATCCCACATGGGTTGGAATTCCATCCCGCAGCACATGCTAACCAACCACCAGTCCACAGCCCTGAGAGAGACGCCCTTACAGGGACAAGGACAAGCTTTCATACTGTAGAATTAGGGACCTAGGCTCTAGGACATGCAGGGTTGGAAGGATGCTTTTGACGAACAAAGAATAGCACAAAGTCTTCTTGCTCATTTCTTCAATTGCCGAAAGTGAAGTCGTTCTCAGCTTTTCTTGCCAAGCTGCCATTTGCATTCCATTAAGAGTTTTCAAGATTACACTAGTACATCCAGAGTATTTGCCTCTTTTCGCCTTGCCTTTCTATAGAGAGTGAACGACCCATAAGCTCTCTGGTAAAATGAAAAGGGATCTGAGCGGGGTTGGTGAGAAGAGAGAAAATTAGAGAGAAAGAGAGGGAGAGAGACAGGCGGACAGAAGGACAGGACGAAAAGAATACATCTTTATGTTCGTTTTTCGTTTGAAAGGGGAGGCTGGAGTGGTTCTCGCTGTACTTGTGGCAAAGAGGGCTTTTTTAGGACTCTGTAGTGTGGCAGAGGGATCACTGGCTTATTAGAGCATACATGTGGATAGAGAAGAGGGCTTACTTGTATTTTAGGAGAAAGCCCTTTTGAGAGAAGTCCAGAGAATCAAAGAAGAGACGTCATGAAAGGAGAGAGGGAGAGAGAGAGAGAGAGAGAGAGAGAGAGAGAGAGAGAGAGAGAGAGAGAGAGAGAGAGAGAGAGAGAGAGAGAGAGAGAGAGAGAGAGAGAGAGAGGGAGGCAGATAGAGAGGCCAAGAGGGTGGAGGAAAGAGAGGGCGAGAGAGTGACAAACAAAACAGCAAACAGAAAATAAACGTTGTCTTCCTTTTTTAGTTCAGGTGCCAGGTTCTATTCTGAAATGTGTCAGATGGAATGTTTATTTCCCTTTACGTCATAGTTCTTGGTATTTTTGCTCCAACACAATCTGGCTGATGGACGATTTTTATGAAGATACTTTTTGCCGTGACATTAGTCTAACGCAATGACAGGGTCAGAGATAGCATAGCTCCCTGTCAGCAACTGGTGCATTGTGGGAAAATGTCCCTCCCCTGTCATTTCCTGTCACTCGTAACGCTTAGTCAGTGTCGAGTCGTTGTTGTTTTTTTCCCGTTTGTTCTTGCAGCCGTCACTTCATAAACATAACGTAAACAAAAAAGCTGAAGAAGGTTATTGAGTTCTGCTGTGTCTTTCCTATCCGTGCGATCCATTCTAATCTCTTTGACAGTGGACTCGTAGAAGCAATCACAAGCTGCTTGTTGCTTACACTTAACAACCTCAACAGTTTTATTTTGTACTTTTTCCCGTCAAACTCAATACATAATTGAAAACGCTGCCGCAGTCCATTTACCACGCTTTTGTTCTAAACAACATCAGCAACACTAACGCCCCAAGGAGACTATTTTCATCAGATTGTTTTCCCTATCTCTCTATCTATCTATCTATCTCTCTCTCTCTCTCTCTCTCTCTCTCTCTCTCTCTCTCTCTCTCTCTCTCTCTCTCTATCGCTCAGTCCCTGCTCCCAGTCCCTGCTCCCCTTGCCACAATGACACTCTATATCCAAAACAAGATTAATCTGGTATCTAACTCACCAACCCAACCATCAACTACCATCTAACTACCTACTGTATAGCTACCTATTGTAAAAACACAGGTTTTAAGAGTTAGTGGTATACATTATTATTTAAAAAGTGTAAGAAGTCACAGTATGGGGGAGGGGTGTGGGGTCAGTGTATGCTGTAAAGTAACAGCAAAGGTTGTTATGTTCCCGAAGCCAGATATCAATATCGATATCCACTTACCCTTGGAAAGTTTTAGGTATTTCTATCTAGTTATTTGGTAGAAAATATAACCTGAATGTAGGGTTGTCAAAATATGGACTGAAGTGCTGTACAGTATCAATAAATCTGAGCTTAATAAGAGATCTAACTTGTAACAATGTCTAGCATTCCAAGAATGTTAAGAAGGAGAAGACATGCTAATTGCACCAAACTCCTTTCAACCTTGCTGCTAAACGTACAGATGTGACGAACAGCACATTACTGTGTTGGTATAAATACATTTACATTTAGTCATTTAGCAGACGCTCTTATCCAGAGCGACTTACAGGGACATTCCCCCGAGGCAAGTAGGGTGAAGTGCCTTGCCCAAGGACACAACGTCAATTGGCACGGCCGGGAATCAAACTGGCAACCTTCTGATTACTAGCCCGACTCCCTCACCACTCAGCCATCTGACTCCCCTGACTCCCAAATACAGTGTAACACATGCCTTTGTCTACCTCATCCTACCAACTCTGAGCTTGGATTACAGCTAACTTTCTAATCAGGTGCTCCGAGTCTGACTCAGCCTAGCCTAGCCATCCTAGCCTCCCAAGGGAAATGTCAGCAGAGGGTTGGAGTGATTTGCAGTAATAGAACTTTGGGATAAACTGGATTAGATGATCCCCCTCTCCTAGGAGGGCTCCCCCTGATTCAGTGCTAAACCTCATTACCTGGGCTAGATCCTTCCACCGAAATCCTCAGGGACTGTCGGAAATTACCACCAGGAAGATGGTGTCGCCACCCGTCACACCTTATGTCAAGGGGGAAGGAGTTGACACATAACACCCACTTACGTTGTGGTCACGGAGTTAGGTGAACAGAGGTGTAATGGTCTAAATTGCATCGGGGTCTATAGGATTATTATGGGATGGCTGGAGACAGGAAGTCTCACTTTGTCTCCAGACGTGCGATAGTGGGGTCTAGGCCAGAGTTTGACAGATGTCCATTGTGCTGGTTGACATGTTTTATTCTTGATGTGTGTAAGCTTGACATGCTGAGAGGAGGATGTGGGGTAGGCAGAATGACAGGAGAGCACGGTTTGTATGTGAACATTGTGCTGACATTTCTCTCATTTCTTTTTTCCCCATCTGTTTTCCGCATTCTCTCTCTCTCTCTCTTTCTCTCCGTCTTTTGTCTTTCTCCATTTTTCCCTCCTCCCTCCCTCACCGCCAACAGGAAAGGAGGAGTCTGTGGCCACCTTCAAGGGGAACGAGTTCTTCTGCTACGACCTGTCGCTGACGCCCATCCAGAGCAGCACGGACGAGATCACGCTCTCGTTCCGCACGCTCCAGAGGAACGGCCTGATGCTGCACACGGGGAAGTCGGCCGACTACGTCAACCTGTCGCTGAAGAGCGGCGCCGTGTGGCTGGTCATCAACCTGGGCTCCGGCGCCTTTGAGGCGCTGGTGGAGCCCGTCAACGGCAAGTTCAACGACAACGCCTGGCATGATGTCCGCGTCACCCGCAACCTGCGCCAGGTAAACACACATAACCTCCTCCTCCTCGGCTGGTTTAACGAAGCCAGAACGAAGCCAGGCATAGGCCGGCAATGTTTAATGCTTGCTTTGTCCATTTCTCTCTCTCTCTCTCTCTCTCTCTCTCTCTCTCTCTCTCTCTCTCTCTCTCTCTCTCTCCCCCTCCCTCCCTCCCTCCCTCCCTCCCTCCCTCCCTCCCTCCCTCCCTCCCTCCCTCCCTCCCTCCCTCCCTCTCTCTCTCTCTCTCTCTCTCTCTCTCTCTCTCTCCCTCCCTCTCTCTCTCTCTCTCTCTCTCTCTCTCTCTCTCTCTCTCTCTCTCTCCCTCCCTCCCTCCCTCCCTCCCTCTCTCTCTCTCTCTCTCTCTCTCTCTATCCATCTCTTCCCTTTCCTCCATTCACCTCTTCCCCCCCCCTCCACTTTCTTTCTCTGTGACTTCATCAGTTGATCTCTAGAACAACTACCTCTGCTTCCTTCCTTCCTTTCTCCTGTCGCTTGATGCCCAGCTAACATCCAAGATTTTTCTTTCCAGGTCAGACGTGACCCTAGGAGCAGAATCCTTTTTTGTCCTTTTGTTTCATCTCCTTCCTGAAAACAACCAAAGATCCATGTCAACTAAAGCAGGGGTTCCAAAACTTTTCAGCCCACGAACCCTAAAATAATGGTGCCAGTGACTCGCGACCCCCGCATCCACGGAGTTGGTTTACGTATACGTGGGAGTAAAAATAGGCCCTGGACTTTGATCCAGACCAGCCCACCAGAACCGGCCCCCGTATATGCCACCGCAGCTAACATGCTAATGCATCCACATTCTGTGTTTGATGTGATGCTAGTTCGGGAGCTCGATAGTTAATGCGAGTTAACCATGCAAGTTAACCATCTTACCTCCCAAGGGGGGGGTCAGATGGTTCCCTACTTTGGGAACCACTGAACTAGAGGGTACATGGGTTGGGTGGTTGGGGGGCACATCAACTGATAGAAGGTTGAAATACTCATTCATCCTACACATTTAGGGATGTCTTATTTTGGATCTCTAACAAAGTCTTCCCAGTCGTTGCCTGATGAAGCTGAAGCTGTGATCTTTTGGACATTTGCATGGAAGGGATGTCTGTGGTCCTATGCAATGATGCGGGCTATTTCAACTGACCTGGGCATTTTAACCCTGTTTTAATACCAGGAGATCTGTGCAAACTTGTAATCATAGACAATAGGAATCAAAGGGGGGCGAGAGACACACACACACATACACGTACACGTACACACACATTGAGCAGCACAGGCAGAAAGGCTCAATACTGGGTCATCAATTGGACATTGCGGATAGTGTTTGTGAGATGCAATCAATTTCACTTACCATTGCCTTGCTTACTTCTCCTAGTGTTTTGGTAATTGTAATTGGAATGAATGGCTTGTCAGCCTTAATACTAGCCATTGTAATAGCCCCGTGTAACAACAAGCCCTTATGTGAATGCATTAACACAAAGAAGAGCACCAAGTTATTCTTGTCTATTGCTGAATAAACATTTACACAAAGAGTCCTTCTTGGATAAGAATCAGACAGTCTCAAACTCCCTGTACTTTTAATGACTAAGGAATTCTGCAACCAAAGAAGTTTTGAAAGAGAGAGGTAGAGAGAGAGAGAGAGAGAGAGAGAGAGAGAGAGAGAGAGAGAGAGAGAGAGAGAGAGAGAGAGAGAGAGAGAGAGAAGGAGAGAGACGGGGGAGGGAAAGAGACAGAGTAAGAGGAAAAAATTGACTTTTAATGCATTTTATGCAACTATACATTTTGTACACACAAACATAGTCATGCAGACGTACATGGTCAGGGTCAAATATGTTGACGGCTGGGGCATGTGTGTTCACCAGAGTGAAACAAGCTTAATAAGCTAAGAAAGCGGGACGTGATTTCAAGATTGCAAAAAAGCTGTACCCCACCCCCTCACCACCAACATCTATAAAGATTCAGAGAACAATGTTGGCCATTCAGAACTGCATAGCCCACAAACACTACAGTGCACAGCATTTCAGACCACCAGCTACCACCACCCCTAGTTATAATGATCCTCAGTGAAGTACACTACCAACAAGACTTGCTCATTTACTGACTATAATAACCGACAGACCAGGAGCTAAATAAAAAATACAAAACATTTCATTTTCTTGTAAATCATTCATTTCATTTTCTTGTTTCATAAATTAAAACAAGGACTCCAAAATTGTGGGGATTTTAAAGCTAACTGCAAATCAAAATCAATAAGAGATGAAGCCTGGAGTTCCTTATTCTGCATTTCACCCATACAGCCTGTGTAGATCATTGGATGAGAGGCCTGTGTGTGCATTGATGCTGTGTCCAGCCACAGCGTGGAAGAGTGCAAGTATTGACGACATTGACTGGCCTTAGACACACATCTGACCCCATGTACTGCACTCTATCTGCTCTCCGCGGACCAATAGACCGGGAGACAGGCAGACACACTCACCTACATAGTTTCCATCCAATACAATGAAATTCTTTGAGAATAGCCAAGCTTTACCCATTTGACTATCTGGTTGTATTTCCACTCACTTATGCTTCAAAAATAGACACAATGAGCTCCCCAAAAATGTTAAATCTACTAAGCACACAATTTAGTCAAATGTTATTCTCTTCCTCTGTGTGTTTGTCATTCTACGCCGCTCTCTTAAAATGGTTGAATTTGTCGTCCTCTTTGCAGTGAAAATGAGGCAGAAAGAGTTAGGAGAGGGGATGGGGAATCTCGAGAAGAACGCATCAAACGACGGACACGTGCGGTCGATTGAAAAGAGCGCCGTAGCATCACAGCGCCACCCGATGGTGCTCCGAAATACTGCGTGCTCGCGTCATGGCCGAGAGTCACTGCTTAAAGGACTGTGGTCTCTGCGGTATGATGTGTGATGGGCGGGCAGGGAGGCACGGGTTGACTTCTCATCAATGAGAAGCTCCCCTCCGAACACACGCGGGGAGACAGGCGTCTTGTCTTGCTCTCTCCCGTGCTCCCTCCCTTTCTCTCAGTCTTTGGCATGACGACGAGATGTTATCACGGATGGAATGCGGACCTCCACGTTGATCTACAGTCCTCCCGGGTTCTCGTGGAAAGAGGGTGCGTGCCGTGCCGCGCGCACACGCACGCGCACATGCACACTCGCCCATACCGTAAGTGCACACACATAGTGCAACGATGTGTCACACTGATTATGCATCCAACTCTTAGGTACATTTACATTTAGTCATTTCCCCCCGAGGCAAGCAGGGTGAAGTGCCTTGCCCAAGGACACAACGTAATTTTGCACGGCCGGGAATCGAACTCGCAACCTTCAGATTACTAGCCCGATTCCCTAACCGCTCAGCCACCTGACTCTACATCCCATATTTTCTTAACGCGCCTCAAAAAACAGATGACAGGAATAGACTCATGTAAAGTAAAACCAAATACCTACTGCACATAGTAGACAACTATGAGAAGGTAAAAGCACATTTTGTGTAGGACTGCCAGAAACGCCTAGCATTCCGGTATTCCACGGTTTTGATCGGTAGGTATCATTCCACACCACTTACTGAAAGACTGTAACACAGTAAGCACAGTCAGGCGCTGTCTATCTGTCTGTGTGCTTAACAGGCACCTGGATCCCCAGAGGGTCTACAAGGTATGGGCAACATGATCCACAGATTGAAAAGTGTTTGTGTGTGTGTGCATGTGTGTGTGTGCACCCTTCTGCAGACAATATGTTTGATAGAAATTGTAAGAGTGCACTGGCTGATATGTGCGGGTGTGGTCGTGCTTGTGTGTGCGTGTGTGTGCGTGTGTGTGTTTAAAGAGGAACGAGCAGTGAAACATAAACCGTCAGAGGAATAGCCTGTGGGATGCAGAGCACAGTTTAAAGAGAGAGAGAAAGAGTTTAAAGAGAGAGAGAAGGAAATAGAGGAAGGCTTTCTTTTATTCCCACATGTGGCTTACCAACCAAAGACTCCACAGCTCCTGTGTCTGTGAACTGGGATGAGGGCTTAGCTAACGTCTGGAGAGAGAGAGACATTTGAACTCAAACATCTCTCTTTTTTTCTTTCTTTCTTTCTCTGTTCCATCTCTCTTTCTCTCTCTCTCTCTCTGTCTCTCTCTGAACTCCGTCTTTCCCCGTGCCTGTGTTCTCCCTTATTATCTCTCTCTAACGTTCATTCTCTCTCTTTCTCTCACCCTCTTCTCTCTCTCTCTCTCTCTCTCTCTCTCTCTCTCTCTCTCTCTCTCTCTCTCTCTCTCTCTCTCTCTCTCTCTCTCTCTCTCTCTCTCTCTCTCTCTCTCTCTCTCTCACACACACACACTCACTTTCTCGCTCTCCATCTCACTCTCTCAACCCATTTACTCAACCCTTCTCCTGCCACTCGTATTCTCTGGGTCCTTCTCCTTTCCATATAATTAGACCTTAGATACAGCCATTGGATTAATTGAGGGATCAAACAGATTTGTCTTGTTCTTAAGTGCTGAGCGCACAGCTCTGGGCTCCATAGGGCCTCAAGAGTTCAGCCAAGCACACACCCTTTCATGTGCTGGGAAACAGGGCATGCCCTATGTAACCTGTGAATCACCCGACAAAGGCACACTCATACATGAAGACAGACACACACACTTTGACACACACACACACACACATATACACGCAGACCGACAAATCATTCTCAAACACAAAAAGATACACATCCTTGCACACACCCCCACAAGAGCACACACCCAAAACACTTATAACACAGAGACTTTGTACTCCATGCTGCATTATGGGTAATATAACCCCATGCTCCCCTCATTGAACATTCATATTCTGCACATAAAGCATACCATCCTCAAGTACTGCTTTCTTTAATAAGAGGCATTTCCAAGTAGAACAGAGTAAATAAAACATAATGTATGAATAGATTTGACATATAATGGCACACAGCCTATCTAAGGTAACGTTGTACCTTAGATAGGCTGTGAGACCTATAGACATACAGCCTTTGCCAGTGCATACCCACCCAGTTGATGCCAGACATCCTAGACATCTATCCGCCTCTCTCTCTCTCTCTCTCTCTCTCTCTCTCTCTCTCTCTCTCTCTCTCTCTCTCTCTCTCTCTCTCTCTCTCAGTCTCAGTTTTTATACCATCTCAATGACATCATCGGGCTAACGGATGTAATTAGGCTCCCCTCCCCCACGCTCACTCCTCTTCCTGTCTACTCACTTCCCTCCCCCCCCTCCTCCCCCACACACACACTCATCACCCCCCCCCCCCCAACCCCCCTGCAACCATCTTCAACCTTCCCTGACACAGAGGAGGCCTCCTTCTTGAATCCAGAACTGTCGGTCCAATCAATTCCCTCTCCCTTTCCCCCCCGCTTGCGTCGAGCCCATCCCTCGCCTGTAATTTGTCACCTAGCAACGGGCACGGTGTTGTTTCGCAGCAGAGCAATTGCAGCCTCTGGCGCAGGAGCGGTCTTAACCCCTTGTCTGCTTCCAGACGCCATTTTCCACACGAGCCAACAATTCTACCACTGCTCCAACTGTAACAGATTTCAACTGTTCTGCAGTCTTACCAGTCACAGTCTAGTCAACTGCACCAGTGCCTATAGAACACACTCTCGAGATATCAATACAATCCAGGTTTTTCTCTGGCCACCTGGCCTTGGTGTAACTTGCTGTAGCTTTTTGTTGCTAATTCTCTTATTCACAATACAGGCAGTAAGTAGTGTGATGTTCACCACTGAAAATGCTAATATCCACCCTAATAGGCTTTGTAAAGGTTATCATTTCTGTTGAATAGACATGAGGACACACTAACACCCCCATAATCTTCAAATAGTTTACCCCAGATGACATTTTAAGCATCCCTAATGGGTTGTAGCCCTGGGTGAGTGGTAAGCGTCATATTGAAAAGACAGGGGGTAAATTGGGGAATGTTAGCGAAAGCTAATGGTTGAGGCTAACCTTCCTTCGTTTCCTGGTAGGCGGTGAGTGGGATAAAGTGTTGTTATGTGAAATAATGATATGCCAAGAGAGCTGGGTGGATATGCTTTTATGCGTGTTCGTGTGTTCAACTGAGAGAGTCAAATAAAGAGAAAGAGTGTGTTTTTGTGACAGCGCGTGTATCCGCACGTGTCTATAGACATGTGTTACCGCAGCTCAACGAGGGCCACCTGTCCATCTGAGAAACATTGATTCTGAAACGAATGATGTCGCTTCCTCCAGATGAACATATCCACCATCACATCTGCGCAAACAGTCCTCACACACTACTCATCGCCCTGCGATCCTCATGTTTATTCATGTCATCCTACTAGACCCTCCTAATTACCTAACAAATCCCAGCATCATTAGTACGCTCTAACAGGTGGCTCAAACAGGTTACATCTTAGGGAGAGGAGATTGTCCAAAAAAAGAGAGAGAGAGAGAGAGAGAGAGAGAAAGAGAGAGAGAGAGAGAGAGGGTGTCGTTTTCGGTAGCATCAGCTATCTGTTTTTTCTCTCTGCTTTTTTTGGGGCGGACCAGCACGCACTGGCATGTCCGTCTGCCAAGCTTTCTCTCTCTCCCTCTCTCTGGCGTAATTGCACTGACATTTAAATTTTCTACCTGAGGACATGCTGTCAATTTCTATTACTCGGAGCCAGGCCGTGTGTGTTTGTGTGTGTATGGCGGGGAGGAGGGGGAGGGGTCGATGACTTCCAGCACCTTTCTTCCCAAGAGGAAAGCTCTTTTGGAACGTCCTTTCCACTTCTACACTTAATTGCCTAACAGCACTCTCACATGCACAAGTCAGCTTTGCAACATCAAACACGTCACCCCTTTGTACACCTATACTTTACTATAGGTGTGTATGTGTGTCATGTGTCCTTCGGTTGACGATCAGGAGTTGAGATGAGGGTTTTGCTAAATGCAGTTAACGTTTGGTCTGAGGATTGGCATCGTCTCTTTTTCTTATTCCTCATTTCCTAATCTGTCACAAATAATTAGTATGCAAAACATTGGGTAATTTAACACCATTGAGGCTATTGGACTAACATCATGCCACATTTCACTAGGAGAATACTACCTATGAGAAATCCCTTGATCCTTGATACTACTTCAATCGAAATGAAAAATATTAAAAATTTTATGCCCAGAACGCAATTCATCTGCTGCCATCTCATCGCTTATTATTAAATAGCTCAATTGGAAATTTATAGGAGAACAGTCATCGGTCTTATAACTCTTTTGTTCAGTATGACAAATTTTCCCAGTGTGTGAACCATTTATCATATCCACAGCCCTAGTTAAATATTAATCTAGGTTACGCTTGCGGTGATAGTTCAATCGCCTCCATGGTGACTTGTATGTAAAGATCAAATCCTACAATTGTGCCATTTGCAGTGCACTCTGTCAACACATTCAACTCTCATATGGGCATTGGTGATTCCAAAGATTGTTGACAGAGAGACATGTCAATTTGGTTCCTCTGAGCAGCTACATGGTAGGATTGATTCACATTTTGTAAGTTTGACATCTTCCCTGTCATTTATAATGCATGGCAAGCACATGCCATGGGAGACCAAGACATCTTATTGAGATTTCTTCTTTTTGTCTGGGCTGGTTTTGTTGACATAATTAGGAGTTTTTGTCTCCCTGTGTAAACAATGGTGTCAGTAGCCTCTTCTGTCACATGAATCAGTTACTCGAGGGACAGCGGTTAGATTGTGGTGGGAGCCATAGCAGTATGAGCTGCAGTGTGTGTGTGTGTGTGTGTGTGCCTGTGTGAGTGATATGGGGGAAGGGGGGGCTTTAGACCATGCAGTATACACAAACTCTTCTACCCAAACTCTCTTGCAGAGAGACTGGAAGAGACGGTGGATATGTGTTGGTCGGGGTTCAACTAGTTTCTTCTAAAGTCATGTTTACCCTCCCTCTCTTCTGTGCAACTGTCAAGCTCCCTCTTTACTTGCCGTTTCCTCATTTTACCTTACTTCTTCCCCTCTCTATCTCCATTTGTTTTCTCTCCCAAAGGATTTAGCTGTCATTCTTCTAACTATATTGTTACAAATAAAAAGGATAGGGTTTCAGGAACCTGGTGTGGAAGTTTGTGTTCAGTTTATTTGGCCAGTATTCGTCATTCGTTGTACTTATAGTTCTCTCTGTCCTCATGTTGCCATATTTCTCTCGTTCTCTATTTCTCTGTGAAACTCTAAGGAAGTGATGACTGTCTGACTTCTCTACATCTTCTCTCTTTTTCATCTCTTTTCCTTCTCCTCAGCCATTTTCCTGGATTCATGTCCCTTACATGTATCCACATTTTTTGTTGAAGAACTTCTTAGAGATCCAAGATAAGTGCAGGATTCATACTTCAAACACTGTAAGATCTCAAATCTAAAAATTCAAATAGAACGTCCAATCATCTTTTTCCACATAATTACCATCAGTCAGTTGTCCTTGTCACCTTCACACGCAGCATTTGTCTTATTTAATTAGGCATTGTTTGGTTCCTGGTCCTTGGAGTCCCTGTCAAATCACACTCATTTGATGTGTTGGATCTTCCTTTGTTTTTAGTGAGATTAATGTTGGAGTAGGGGCGCGAGTCACTGCATATGCAAATTCACACCCACAAATGAAACTCAGTTGTTCAATTAGTGGTTTAAACATGAGTCATTAGTTACAAAGTGAGTATTCTCAACATTACCGTGACCTGGTATTAAACAGTAGGCGGGCTGCACCCTCTTCGCCAACCTAGTGACCCTCCAGGGAGCTCAGATGTGCAGCTGCCACTCACTCCCACACGCACACATACACACACACATGCACACACACACACACGCACACACACAAAGACAAAAGTCAAACAGCACACATCATACACAGATTTGACTCTGCCCACACACACACACAACAAACTTACATCATCTTTGTAATGTCAAACTCAAACTGTGTATACAAAGAGACAGTTAAACAATCCTTCAAGTCAAAGCCTGACTTTCCCCACTATACAGGCAAAAGGGCACAATTCCATTACATAAAGTAGAGTTGTGCATGTTTCCTTCTGTTACTTCCAGAGATAGTGGAATAGTCGGACAATTAATTAATATAGTTGAAATAGAACATACAGTACATACCCTTAATGGCCAGAGACATGGGTCTTTGTTGTTTTGGAGATTTCTTTATGACTGAATAACGTATCTATCTTTTTCAGGATTCAGATTGATGGAGACTGCAATACCATCGGTTTCCCTCCTCCCCTTCTCTCTCTTTCTCTCTAACTTCTACATTTCTGAAAGACATGTCATTTTCATTTACTTTCTTGAATATTCCCCATTGAAAGTGAATATCCCTAACTTTATAACTACCAATATCATCAATACTGTTAGCCATAATCTGTTCTAGTAGTCTATTTTAGCAATAGTAATATTTTTTACCAATTACATTTTGCAATGTTGCTTTATGGCTTTTTCATTCTCCCTAAACTAGCTCATGAACAAGACCTTGAGAAAAGTTTGCTCAGGAAAAAAAAAACCTGCCAAACATTCGGATACATGATTGGCCACTCCCACTGCAAAAGAAGAACGATTTTAATGGAGCTTGCCCCTCCCACCGAGAGCTTGCCCCTCCCACCAGCCATGCCCACCTCCAGGAATAGACATTCAGAGTCATAACTAATAATGGTCTACTTTTCCTTCATTCCCTACCCCGCTCAAAAGCATACCTCACCCCAAACTGCCCTGAACCCCTCTATGTGAAAGTTGGTTTGCTAACTCTTGTCTTTTTACTAACCAAAAGCTTCAGAGTTCTCCGATTTATATATTTTTTTTCTTTGTGATTTTTGTTATCCTTTACCTCTTGATTTGAACAACTAACATTGTGTCATTCACGGAATGTGAGTCATCTGTTGTTTTCCTACTTAACTTGCGTACTTACGTACTAACAATTACAATGGTATTGTTTTATTTTTGGATAATACAAAAAAACAAACCTTTCGAATTACTTTCTTTATTTCTTTATTTGGATGATTTGTATGATATTGACAGAAAAAAGAGAACTTTTTGAGAACCTTCAAGGATTGGTTGGTTTAATATCGCCTTCTACTCTATGACTCCTTTTTTAATTTCTTTTTTTGCAAAAGGCGAAATCTGAAGTGTCCGATATCGAGTTATGGTTTGTCATTATTTTTTTCTTTCTCCTCCCCTTGTTTTCTCCTGAAGCACGCAGGCATTGGACACGCTATGGTAAACAAACTGCATTATATGGTAGATATCATTCTAATTGTCTTATACTTTGGTTTGCCCTGGGTTTTCCGTTTCCTCTTTCTATCCTGTTTGCTTATACTGAAAAAAACAAACCGCCATCGATTTCAAGGTAGCTGAAAAACTCACCTCTCTATTTGTCTTTACTTTTACCTCTTTCCTGTTAATGCTTTCTACCATCCAATAATCCCCCTTTCCTGATATCCAAGAACGTTTTCACTGAACGAGGTCTGCCCTAATTATCAATAAATTGCAATTTTAAATGTTTATTTTGTTACTTTGATTTTCCCCTTTTTATTTACGTATTTTTCCTCAAACACTATCCGTATGAAGAAATAAAGAATCCTTCCATAAAGTAGCAACCTTTCAATTGACTATTGCAAAAAGGACAGCTATTTTCACTTCAGTTAATTTGTTTTGTACCCTCTAATTTGTTTTCTTTGAAGAACCTTACAAAGTGAACGTACACAGCAGACTCCATAAACAGAGAAACACCCCTGCTGTAGCCCCAGTGGCAGTCAGTAAAAACAGGTTACACTGAGTTTCCATTCTGCTACATTACTCTAGAGTACATTTTTGTCAAGTTTAGCTAATAGGTTGGATCACTCAATATTGAGCTAGGTCTAGCACAAAATATGCCTGATAAAGCAGGATTGATACAATCAGCACTATAAAAATATTGAAGCAAAAAGGCAGACATTTTGGTTTTCTGTCACTGGGAGTCTGAGTGACCCAAGTCTATTCTACCCACTCTAATGTTCACTGAGTTAGAGGATGCATTTACACTTCCTGATTTAGTGTTTGGCCGAGCTATAAAGGAGGCTTCAATTGAGGGCCTTATCCCATTAGAGGCTGCACACTGATTTATGGGCGAGAGAAAGCAGCCCACAGCCTCATACCTCTGTTTAATTCAGTGCTATTGTGTGAGGATATTGCTCCCTGTCCACCGTTATTTTGGTGTGTAGCTGGAATGTATAGAGGAAGATGACTTAGATGAAGCTATTTGAAAAGGTTGGGATATACATACATATTAACATTGGGTTGTTTATTTATAAAAACATACCCTAAAGATCTTCAAGCTTGTACAAATACTTCATATGAACTCAGTTCACCAATAACATAAAATAATTACTAGTGAAATTATAAAATGTTTCCACGTTTAAATGAACTTCAATTTGCTCGGACATAATTGTCAAGAACATAAGCTTGGACTTCCTAATAATTCAATTTGATCCTTAGTAATACGATTTTTACTTCCTGTCACTGGACTGGAGAGGCGGTAGCGGCTTATTCCTCTGTTGCCTGGCTCGTGTTGTGGGGATATCTCTTGGAGTGTCTGGACTGTGTCCGATCGACTGTCTCCATCATAACTAACACTAACTCTATACCTATTAGTTTACTGGCCTCACTCCCTGCATGAAGGACTTGACTCCCTTAGCTTTCTGTTTTTCTTTTTGATATATAGATTACATTGAGCATATATGTTTATGTATATATTATGGCTAACATATATACATACATATATCAATTGTCCTAATGATCAATATGGCCATATAACTGGTTAGCCACTCCTGTTATTTTAGATGTAGGTTTTGATTTTATTTATTTTTTACTGACAAAAATAACTTACTAAAACAAATAATGACCTCACTTTATACAAAAAAGAAGAATAAAAGGAAAAAATAAGAGGGGAAAACAGTTTTCATTTCCTAGGTGAATAGAGGTTTGAAGCATCCATAAAACAGAGAGTAATCCACCGTGGCATTGCAGCAGGAGAGGAAACGTGCTGAACTTCAGAAGAACAATCAGGACATGGCCACGGATGACGATCAAGTTTTCCACAACGGCTCATAATCACACTGTAGTCACACGAGAAGCCATTGATACTGTAGATGCATACAAATATATTAGACAGAAAGTAAAAATCATGGCATGTAGTAGATTTGATTTTGTTGGGTAAAACACAAACGTCTATTCACTGTTGAAAATGGATGCTCAGTTTCTCCCCTTACGTTTTCTAATTCTTTAAAACCCTCTCATTTCCCCTCTCAGTTCATTTGTAGTTTTCCAAAAAATCCCATCCTGACATTCTCTCTTCCTTCTGCACCCTGTTGGCATGATCCTATTGGCTAGCATTTCTGTCATCCGCATCTGTCGCCCAGTTATCTGCCACTCTAGCCCAGCGCGTGCCTGACTTGCACACGTGTCTAAATGGGTCATTTCCTTCATTGTTGCTGTTCCTGTCCTAACACCCAACTTAACCTCGTAGTGGTTTTCATTTTCCATTCGTTTTGTGTTGTGATGGACTCCTTAGCAATCTCCTTGACCCGTCATTGTCACTTCCTGTCAAGTGTTTTCTTTGGGTCTTTGTTTGATTGTGTGTTGCTTCGTGTTTGTCTGTTAAAGCACTCATCTCCATTCATTCCAACCATTCAGTCAAGTAAGTGCATGGCCTGTGTTTCACCTTAGCCTGGATGGAATCATTTTGTTTCTTCTTAACTAAAACAAACCCTTGTCACGTAACAAATAACATTTAGTCCAAATCTGGATCTGGTTTTGAACAAATCAAATTACAGAGGACTTTTAAAGAATCCTCCAATTGTTTTTCCTACTACTACTACTAAATTTACTAAAAAAAAGTGTTACTAATACTACTGTTTGAATCAAACCTTTGTTGTAATTGTACTAACAACCATTTTTGTGTCTGACTCTCCCTTACTTACTAAATTACTAACCGATTTCGTTCACCCTCCAACCTAACTCCCTAACTTAACTTTGCCCTGCGCTTACGACATCTCCCCTTCTCTCCCCCCATATCCTTCTAACATTTGGGAATGATGTCAAATAAGTACTCTGCCACCCTCCTCGCGTTCCTCCTGTTCTTACTAACTCAGGGTCATAGACTACTTGAAGGGCATCACTGGGAATAACCTTCTGAGCTAAATTCTCCTTGTTCATGGCTGAAGAATTCAGTAGCAGGATCTCACTCTCATGCCTTGCGTCCAGTCATTCCTAGCAGTCCAGCTGCCAGACACCTGACAGAGGATTCCTATCTGCTGAACAGATAACCTCTCCCTCTGCTCTCAAACTGTTTCCAAATGATCAAAAGCATGTCAGAGGGTGTGTTCTTTCGCAATACGACTTTGTATGGCTGTCAACCATCGGTCTAAAAATATGGTGGATTTATTCTGAAAACTAACTGTTCTTGACAATACTCTATGAATTTGTTGTATGTGTGATTTTTTTTGTCTTCTAGCATCCAATGGTAAGTACTAAAAACTAATCTGATTGTAAGTTCTTCTGTAGAAACTACAGAGATTTCATAGAAATGCATTCAGTGACAGGTAAGTGGTGTGCAGACAAGGTAAGAGTATTTTGTTTCCTCAGAGCAGTGAACTTTCAGTATTTATGCGATGCAGTACGTTGAAACGTTGGCCACCACAAAATGTTTGGTATACTGGGTACATCTCCTTCACGGGTTAAATGTGTGACAGTAACAGTTTTGAAGTCATGTATGCATAAATGAGTAAGGAGGTATTTAATCAGAGATTTAAGAGATTCGTTTTTTGTCTTTAGTGCAGAGGGTTATGGTCCATTTAGAGAACTGGTGACAAAAGGTTGACACTAGGAGCAGGAAGGACTCGCACACTGTCACAGCTTTGATAGAGGCTGAGCGTGAGCTTCCAGGAACATGCTACTCTCCAACTCTCGCTATTGTTCCATTTCCCCCCTGTTAAGGGACTAGAGTGAATATAAGCTGTCACAAGAGCCATGCTTTGATACTCGCCCTAGTTCCACTCTCAAAGAGAGCCTGCCTAGCTTCACTTTGATGCACTTCCTCATGCAAGCTGCTCCCCCTCTCTCTCCCTTCCTCACGAGTTTCCTGATATGGTGCTTGTTCAGGAGCCTGAGCCATGCCAGACCGCAGGAAAATCAATAACAACAGTAGGAGCGGTAAATTTGCTTCATCCAGTAGTATCTGTGTGTTTGAGTGTCTGTGTCTATGTGTGTGTGTGTGAGTGTGTGTGTTGAGGGTTCCCCTAGACGTCCCCTCTCGCCCAGACCTCTGATGACATGATGAGAGGGTATCCTCTCGATGGAGACTTTTCGCCAGTGAGACTCACGGAGCCTTGCATGGTCAATGAGCCGGTGACATGCTTAGCCAAGCACACCACAGGGCCCTGCTATTAGAGCATCAACACAGGGCCACACTCAGTCTGCCTGGCTCTTCAGTCCCAAAAACAACAGTGGATGAAATATGTTGGAGGGGAACGGCTTGTCTTTCTTCAGTTGACGATCCTAGGAAGTATTTTATTCAGGTGAAAAGGTTTTAATAAGTTGTCTGAAATAGGCCAATTGGGAGAAAGAAGTGGATTATAAAGGCTATCTGTCTGCCATGTCATAAAGTCGATCAGTCAAAGCTCTTTATACAACGTTCATTGCAAGTTGTGAGCTGGCAATTATTTCTTGAAATCCCAAAAAGAAACTATTTTAGAATGTCATATCAGTCAGCATGATTAAAAGCACCGTGGAACTGAGGAGGAAGCATCACAAAATGGTGCTCATCACCGTTGGTTTGCCTCTTGTATTCCAATAAGTCTTTCCTTTGATTTCAGGAAAGGCACTCACACGTTTTATAGGGGAACGATTTGATCATGTAATAGGAATCCGTTATATGGTGCATATTCTATTGCCGGTGGGTATGAGAAGCCCCAATGGAACACAGATGATTTGGCACAAGAGGGAGTGGGCTGTCAGAGCACATTTAATGTAAATAAAGGGGATGCTGATATGGCTATGAGTTCAATACATCAATGTGAAATAATTATCTTTATAGGTGACAAGGCAATCCATATTCCCTCCTATTTATTACTTTGGTCCAGTCCTTTGACAAGAAGATGGAAACTTAACAAAATACCCCAACACATTTGCAGTGTCATCCAGAAGAATACTGGTTAATGTTTAATATTTCATTGTCAGCTGACGTTGAAAATATGCTCTAATCTCTTCTGGCAGTATCGAATGTGAATTCTTGTAAACAGAAAGTAAGAGGGAAACACATCTTTCCTGTCTGCTTTATACACATTTGTTTTATGTTACTAGCTGAAATACACACACTTTGCTGTCAAAGTGAAAGCGGGCAATTTACTGCAATTCCACATTCAAGGCATCTGACTTGATTACAGTTGCAAGCTGCACACAGCCAAAATCTCCAGCTATATAATAACATATTCCAGATGGGAAGTATTACCCTGCACTTTAAAGATCACGCACTGTACATAATAACGCAATACGTTAACTTGTCAATCAAATTTTCTTTCAAATCAGACTTATGGAGTCAACTTAACATTGCAATAGGAGTTGATGAAATATTTCACCTCTCACATCGACTGCCTTCCTGCTAGTCAATCCCAGCAAAAAGTGTCAGATTGATAATTATATTGAAAAATATATTGACAGATTGTCAATATATTTTATTAGTAACTGTCTGGTGACAGTTGTGGTGGTCTATCTTTAAATTTAACACTGCACGATGAGGATGTCTGCTCTTGCTCATGTACCATGAAAGGACTCTCTTCAATTCAGTCATTGTGAAAAAAAGTGTGTTACATTTTAGGTGTACTTTACATTAAGTTATAGTGAAATGGCTTATGGATTTCACAATAATAGTGTATACCTGGTTCTGGGAAAGAGTGTACTTAGTCTTTATAATCTTTAAGATGATGCCACTCTACGTGTTCAAGGAAGAATATAGTATGTTTGCCAATGTTGATAAGATCTGGACACAATCTGTCAATGTTGACTTTTGGAGAAGAGCTTTTGAAAGTGTCAATAGAGCTTACTCTACAAAGCCAATCTTTCTGTTTCTCTGCCCATAGACCTGTTCACTGTGTTAGCAACGTGGGATTACCTTGTAGCCGACATTGGTCTAGGATCATCTGAAATCTTGGATGGATTGTGCATTTGATTCAGTCGGACTCTTTGGAGTGTCAGAAGTCAGAGTAAAGGAACAGTTATCTCGGCAGCCTTGCCTCATTCCTAGCCATGTTCAAATGGAGCCAGTCCTTTGTAAATGTTTCTGTCATGTGTGGTCAGTCGAGGACAGACATCGCATAGAACAGGTTGCATGGCGACCCAACACCAGGTCCATATAAAACCCAACTGATTGTAGCACATTTTCTTAACACAACACACTCCCAGCGTTTGAGAAAGGTGTGTGTTAAACCAAAACAAAATCTAACAAAACGAATTGAAGGCACATTTTTGTTTGTAATATTAAAGAAAGAATCTGCATTGCAGGTAAATGTTTGGGGTTGTTGTCGTTCTAGGTCTGTGTGGCTACTGATTTAGGGGAAACAGAGAACCAGGGACTTTCAGCTGACGGCCTGTGATGTCATCATCACCCATCGGTCTCCTCTGGCCAGTGTCTGATGATGCAAGCACAGGCAACATAAAGTTATAATGAAGTACAAGTGACGCAGTCTGGCTGAAGCAATGACTTGCTAGCAGAATATGGAATTATTCCCGTCTTCTCAATGAGAGCCCGTTTCCGAAGGGTTTGCTAAAGTCCAATAGTAATTTGAACTACATCAGTAATCAAGTGAGCTGTAAGGATTCCCATAACTTGGTTGACTTTTCTCACGTTATTAATGTCTTGTGTTTCTATCTGTGAAAGTATGAAATGAATGAAGTGAGCTTATCTGATGTAAAGGGGCTTAAATCGCTGGGATGGAATAATGGAAAAAAGGGAGGTGGATAAGTGGAGAGAGGAGAGGGAGAACAAGGGACAGCCAAAGACTAATCTCTCATTTTCCCTCTTTCAGCTGGAATCCTCACAGGTGTCTGGCAGCTGGCTGACTCTGGTCCATTAATGACCCAGTAATGATGCTAAATGCTGGACCCCATGCCAGACTAAAGCTGGCAGCGGCTACACTGTATCAACTTACCCAACCATACAACCCATAGCAACATACAAAAATGGGCTGGAAACCAATCCCAGGCTAAAAGCTCCTCGTAGTGTATTTCGTTACCTTCACAAGCTGCATGTAGAGAACAAGGAAATATAGGTCTCCGGTCTTATGGAATTAAGGTGCTTAATCCGTCCACATTAACCATGAGGAGGTTGGATCCTTCCAAGGGTTTTGAACTTTGCAACAAAAAAAACCCTGTAGTTGATTTCTTGGATGGCTTGGAACCATTTGGCGTGGTGCGGATATATTCGGAACAGTAAGGACCACCCCCCCCATCCCTATCCCTCGCCGGCGGTCCCACTCTTCTCCCATACGACACCATCCCCACTCACCTCCCGGCAAAGAAATGAACTTCCACTGGACATACCGAGACACCTGCCCCAAGAATAATCCTTATTCTGAGAATAACTACTACCACAGGAATGTGTCCTCTGTCATGTGTCATGTGTCCTCTTAGCCAATCAAACCAGGCCTTCATGAACTCGTCTCACCCAAGTAGTGACAGCAGACATAAAAATGGGTTGCCCTATTCAGGGAAGTACGAAGAGATTTAAACGAGAAATAAGAAACACAAGTCGAAGACTCGGTTAGGAAAAGACCTTTGGAGTGCAGTTGTCAAGGTTACCTTCAGGTGCTTTTGGGAGCGACAGCACTGTTTTGAGTTTCTTTTATACATTTGTGGCCATCATTGAAGTAGGATATGTGTCAATGAGTTTTAATTAGTGAATTGTTAAGTGTGAAGTATGTTCACCAGTGATTGTGTCAAATTAAAGTGAGAAATTAAGATTAAAGTGATATTTGAAAACAAATATCCCTGGTAAAAGTTAGAGTGCCCTTTAATCACTAAGCAGTTATTTAGACTCATAATCCTGGAGTGAAGATCGCTCCTGAAAGTATATCCTTATGGTCAGGAAACCTGCTTCATGCTATTGTGAAATAACATCCTATTTTGTAAGCACCAAACACAGTCATATTTGTATTGTGTGTGGTACAGTCTTACGCAAAATAGCAGATGTCTAATTAACGATTGGACAGCATTGTAGCTAGCCCAGCCAGGACCATTAGTATAATTACCTCATAAATTAGTATCTGACTACAAATTCAGATCCAAATCAAGTCAGTTGGCAGAACAATGCTGTATTTCCAAACAAGTCACCACAAACCCAGTCACAATATAACTCAATTACCCCAAACCCATCATTATTAGAAAATGCTTTGATGGTAAAAAAAAGTCCCTACCTTAATGATTAGGATTCTTCAAGGGCAGGCGTTCAATTATAAACACCTCATCAAAGTTGGTTAGAGGAAAATTGAGTATTTCTATCCCATTTTGCGCCACATTATAACTTCAATCGGACATATTTCATGTTTAATTTAATTCCCCTCCTGGGAAGTCTCTGTGCTGAGGCAGAGTGTGGTGTTACATGTTAAACACTCCCTGTTCCTATCTTGGCAGGTCTGGTGTTACATGTTAAAGGCCCCCCTCTCATCACAACTGCAGTATAATCAAATTAAGGTCAATTCACAATAGCCTTTTAGTTGGTGCCTTAGCAATACTAATGATAAGTCATTTACCACCTTTTATGTTTACGAAGAGACTGCGCATTCACATCTGGCGCCTCGACAAAAAAAAACTGACAAAAATCTCCCTCGAAATGCCTGAGGGAGACTTTAATACACACGCTTGTCACTTCTGTTTCGCAAAAGAAAACAAAGTATTGTTGTCTCAAATCACAGTCGGTGCTATCACCCTCCATCTCCTACTAGTGATGCGTTTGATTCTGCTTCCTCTCTGTTAGTGATCAAAGACATAACGCACACTTGTAACCTCTCACCAAAGACATTACTCTGGGCAATTAAATATTAAAGGAAGCTATTTTTACACCAGATACGTTGATTGAGCTTATTCTCAACCGGGAAAAGTGTCAGTGTAGTCCTTTTCAACATTTTATTGTCTCTCTCAAAGAAATACTACCAGTTATGTTTTTTTTTAGGAGGTTTAATATAAAGAGATTGCATAGTTTTATAAAGCAATGTATTTAAAGATTAGGCGAACACATTTGTTCACTACTTTATGGTAGTATATACAGTACATGATAAAGAACAAACCTCCTCTACACCTAAAAGCTGATACAAACAGTGCTGGCCGAGGGGCAAACCCTAGCAACTGCACTCCAGAGTAACTCCTATCCGAGTATTAACCGTTAAACGCAACCGAAACAAATCGAAAGGACACAGCCCTGCCTACCGCCAGTGTTTAATCCAACTTCTTCCTTTCCTCTCCTCCTCCATCTTCTACTCTCTTCCTCCCTCTTCTGCTCTCTTCCTTCCTCCTTTTTTTTTCTTGTCCTTTCCTCCGTATCCCTGTCCTATCTCTCCCTATCTCTGTTGGGCAATGCCTATGACAGGTGACAATATCAGTGGATGGTATATTGACCACCACTGGTTACACCCAGGAGGACTACACCATGCTGGGCTCGGATGACTTCTTCTACATAGGAGGGAGTCCCAACACTGCTGACCTGCCCGGATCCCCTGTCAGCAACAACTTCATGGGCTGTCTAAAAGACGTGAGTGGGCTCATAGGAGTGCATCTCTCTCTCTCTCTCTCTCTCTCTCTCTCTCTCTCTCTCTCTCTCTCTCTCTCTCTCTCTCTCTCTGTCTCTCTCTCTCTTTCTCTCTTACACACACACAAACACAAACATCCATGCCCACATTCACACACACACACACACACACAGAGCCAGACTGCGCACACAAGTGCAGCCATGTAAATAAACATGAGAGCATCCAGACAGGTGCACATGTGCAGAGGCGCACACAAAGGCAAGGGACATACAGTACAACAAACAGAGTCAAAACACGGAGACGAGCAAACAGCGATCGTCCCACACAGATGTCATATTCCACAGCGTGGGCCGCTGCGGGAGAGTGTGGGAGGCGTCGGACAGGCTGTCAGATTAATCATGAGCCCTCTCCTAATGTTTTTGCTTCCTCCTGCCTCGACTGCTAGACTAAACATGCTACGCTGCTGTACACACACACCACAGCAAGGGACGGGAAAACAACAAACACACAGACACACACATGCACAAAGACCTATTTTTAATACGCGTCACTACGGGATGTTAGCAAGGGAGTGTGACATTCTGCATGCTTCTGTCATGCAATTGTCATTATTTCCATAAATGCTACGAGACATCCTAAACAGATACATGATGTATTGTACATCCTGTTTAAAACGAATGCTAAACATTTTGCTTATAGTATTCAAGATGTTGTCCCCTTTCTCGCTCGCTCACTCTCTCTTTTCTCTCAGAATTACACGTACATACACACGCACGCACCCACACACACACACAGAAAAGCACACCGACTCCATTGAAGATACAATGAACCCATTGTACTTTAGTAGAAAGTTAGCACGAGAACTCTGAACATTATGCATTTTCTCCAGGGGGGAAGCTAATTTGGTCATCAGTCTGAGGAAGTAAACAAATACATTTGCTAATAGCAGGGGGAAAACCAAGTCCCAATATTTTGTATGAAATTGCTTTTCTTTACCTAGGCTTCAAGCCACAACTTAACAAGCTGACAAGAGCACTAGTCTGATTACAACATTACATTTTTGTTCGGGTAATGAATTTTAGGGAGAAATGGCAGTGAATCACTACATTCCCTTATAAAGGTTGGCTGATTGAATAAGTAATTACTTTTTCAACCGTTTTAATGAATGATATAGTTATCGCTCCATCTCAAGTTTAATTAATGCCTTTATGATTACAATTTAATTATTTGGTATTGGGGGAAAAAAAGATCCCAAATGTATATCCTCTCAAGGCACCTCACTCAAAACTGAAGACGGAAAGAAAGAGAAAGTAAGTAAGAGAGTGAAACAATGGCAGAGAGCAAGAGAAAAATAAGACAAAAATAGGGGGACAGATATAGAGAGAAAGACAGAGAGAGAAACAGATAGACATGTGAAAATAGCATGGGATGCCGTAGCTGCTTAAGTGAGAAAAATGGAAGTGAGAGATGGGATTGCATGAGTGATAATCTAACAGAAAAAAGTGAAAGAATCGACATAAGAACAAACGGATAATGTGACAAGTTAAGGGGTTGCCTTTGGGAGAGAAAAAATGGTTGTGAAATTGCTTTTAATGCAGTGTGAACAGGAGGATGATCAGGAACGGGGCAATAGCTCAAATATAATTTTTATTGAATTGTTTAGAATCTATAACTGTCAGGATAAACCAGACCTGGGCGTGCCAGTAACATTGCAACCGAATCTGAAAAGAAAGTTCAACTTGTATTTTTTAGTTGAACATTTGAATTCAGCTCCAAAACCAACTTTGGAATATAGTTAAAAAATACATAAATACATGAAAAAAGGTGTCAGGACTAGTTTTTCAGGGTGTAGACATCAGGTTCTGGATTTTGACGCTACAACACAGGCAGCTGCAGTGGATACACTCACTACACACCGAACAATTAACTTTTACTCAGTAGAAACAGCTGTGTTTACACAGTATACACTGCAGCAGACAATATGCATACAAATCCACCTGTTTGGGACATGCTACTTTTCAAATCACTTCAAACTGACAGTAAGGTTCACAACCATCTGCTATTGTCCCATTTTCTCTACGGATCACATCTCTCTCCTGGGAAATGGGTTATGGGTCAGAGTGGGAATCCCTACTTCAAAATGTTATCATAGTATGTCACCCTGACATTTTGGCATACTTTTCTGTATTAGCCATACAATGTTATGAGACATGATAAATCTTTAGTTTAGCCATTATGGTTTGGTATATAGACAAAAATACTTTAGCTAGACCGAGAGTAAAGATATAAATTGATAGACACATATGAAGTGAGAGAGAGATATTTGTAGTGGTACTTGTGTGTTGGGGAGCTGGAACGTGTGTGGGTGTGCTTGTCCAGGTTTCTATGCTGTAAAAAGGGTATTTCATCCTTTGGTCAATACCGTAGCAACCATTACAAGTGTGGTGTCATGGGCTGTAGTCCAGCTTTCATGTTGCCACTGTGGAGAAAGGACCTTTGTTAGGGCTAGCCCAGAGGCTTCCTGGACCCAAACAACCTACAGTGGGTACAGTAGCAAAAGATTGAGTGAGAAGGAGACATATAAATAACCTGGGGGGGGGGGGGGGGGGGGGTTGTGCCTTCAAAGACTTTTGAATTGATATACACTTCAAAACAAACACATTCTTATCGTTTATAGTACAGAAATGGTAATACAGGACATGCTGACCTGTATCTGTGTGCTTCTGTGTTCATAAATGTGCTCTGTGTGCTGGGATGTGTTTGTTCTATTCATGTGTGTGTAGGTGTGTGTTTCGTTGCCTCTGAATCTGTGTGCTTTTGTGTTTGTGTGAGAAATCATATCACGCCATCCTCACTCTCTCCAGTGTCATTCACACTTGTTCTCTTTCTCCCCCTTTTCACCATCTGTGCCTTCTCTGCCACCTTTCCTCCTCTCTACTTGTGACCTTGATGTCCCCCTCTTTCTCACCCTCCTTTTCTCCCTTTCTCCCTCCCTCCTATTCTCCGGGCGTTTGTGTAATTAAGTCCACGCCAGTGTTGTTGGAACGCCAGCTTTACCATCCTGACAGCCAAATTAAAAATTGATTTCTTCGACTGATTCTGCACACTAGTCCCTTCCCCCTCTCCTCCCTCTCTTTCTCCTCCTTCGTCTTGTACCCTTCATCTCTCACCCACCGCCATCCGAGCCTATTTCTGCAGCGTCTTGCGTCAATGATAAAACTTCACCTTACAATGATGATAGAATCTTCTTAACTTTCTGTAATCTGACAGACAACATTGTGTGCATGTGTCTGTGCGTGTTTGTGTGTGTGTGTGTGTGTGTGTGTGTGTGTGTGTGTGTGTGCGTGCGTGTGTGTACTTGTGCGAGAGACTGTAAGACTGCTCAAAATCAACTTAGCCAGTCAGCTTTTACAGATTTCCATAAATAATATTTTTGATAGGATGATTTCTGTGAAATATTTGAAGGGGACAATAGCAACAAACTAAACTCTCTTGCCTAAGCACACACACACACATTGCTATAGCACACACTCGCACCCCGGAGCATCAGCAAAAAGTGATTATGTCTGGGGCTTTGAGAGTTTCTCAATGACAAAATAAATCAATCTAGTCACCCGGCAGCAGGGAAAGCAGTCCAGCGATAGCAAACTCATCAGAACACTAAAAAGCATAAGCCAATACACATGTCATCTCTACAAACATCCTGGTGGCTTGAACGCCCACTAAACTTAGAAACAGAAAACCATAGTTTCTCTTTTTTTTATCGTAAATCCTTAAATCCCACCAGATCTTATATCTGAAGTAAGACTCTTTCAACTTGGTTCATTCATTTCATAAGCTTTCATGCGCTTTAAATGCAGATCCTGGCCTGGGTTGAAAAGTCAGTGCTGTTATATGTATAATACATGGCCCTGCTTGCAAAAGTCTACACCTTTCCACGCTAAGTAAAAAGATGAATTGAAATGCCTTTTCTTTGGAACTGGACAATTTCCTGGAGTGTCGTGAGTGAGTCAGATGAGGTTGCAGTCTAACTGCATTGTTGAATACAGGTTTCTATATCGCTTTTCTATAGACCAGATTCACACTGTCTGGGTTTTCTGTGACACAATGGCAGCATTTAGCCCTTTCAGGCTGCTGTTTTCCGAGATGCACAACCACATCTCCTCTGCCTTCTCATCCACCACTGTTCCTGTTCCTCCCTTTAGTCCCTGTCTTCCCTTGTCCTCCATCTCTCTTTTCTCTTTCCTTCATCCTAAATCTCCTCCTGCCTGTCTTTATAATGAACTTCTCAGTTCTCCTCCCTTACTTTAAGGTCTCAGACCATTGTCACACACACCCCTTCTTTCCATTCATTTTTGGTCTTTAACATCCCCCTCTCTTCTCGTCACACTCCTCCTTAGCCTTCTGTTTCTTTTGGGGCCTCATGGCTCACACGTCATCTCTCACCTCCCTCCTTCCTTCTTTTTGTCTCCCTCCTTCCACTTCTCATAGCTCTTTCTCTCCTCACTGCATGTGCCGTCTCCTCTCCCCGTCCTCTTCTTGTCTGTCTGTCTGTCTGTCTGTTTCTCTCAGTCTCATACTCTCTATCTATCACCAACCCTCCCTCGCACTGTATCACCCCAAGTAGCTCAAACTGGTTGCCAGAGGAGAGTTAGCACGGATAATTAGCAGCACTAATCCTTGCTAATGACAAGACTGTGGGGTCCACACGCAGTAGCACGCGACACCTCAGGACTTACCCCAGTTAGCCCATCCCGCGGCTGCTACAGAGAGAGAGGCTGAGGGAGTCTGCAGGAAAAGGAGTTCACACAGTTCTGAAATAGTCATTTTTGGAATGGATATGTAGAGGATAAGGAAGACTTCCACTTTTCTCATAACGACACTTTAAAACGCAACATTCTCAGAGCTCAAAGAACTTGATTGTGTGACGTTTTTTCGTAGAGCTATAGCACAGAGAAATTGGAATGCAGCAACAACAAAAAAAAGAAAGAAAAAAAAGTATGTAATTTCTTTGCGTTTGGCTTGAAACTGCATGTGCTTCCAGGGCACTAGTCAAAACATGAATGCGTGCCTCCTTCCATGGATGTCTGTGTGTTGCCCGTGTGCGAGCGTGTAACCAACGTGTGTGTGTGTGTATGTCTGTGTGTGTGTGTGTGTGCGTGACGGGCTCTGGGATGTGAGAAGCCACTTGGCTCCTCCGTTCTCGCCCGCCGTCTAAGAGGTGCTCTCACACTTTCCAGCTATTTCACAGTGTGCCATCTCTCCCAGGCTAGCGCCATTTCCTTGATGACAGCCATCACTATAGTCTATGGACCTGACAGAAATAAAGCGAGAGAAAAGGGGGGAGTATATAAAACTCATCTATCCAGACTTTTAGCACCTAATACATTCCAAACGCATGGTCGCAACCACACACACGTATACACGTGCAATAGTTTGAGTTGTAACAATAGCCTTACGTCTTATTAGGGTCTGTCAGGAACGGTTGCATTCGTCCTCAGGCAGGATCTGGTGAGGTCTCATGTCTACTGCCTGTCTCCCAGGCTTTGAAAGTAGCTTTCACAAAAATAACCCACAGATGTCCACGTGCACATCTAAATTTGTTTTATTCCCCAAAAGTCACGTGAAATGTCTAAGACCTAATGGGGAACGTGTTTAACACCGGCAACCATCTCCTCCCTCCATTCCACAGGTGGTGTACAAAAACAACGACTTCAAGCTGGAGCTCTCGCGGCTCGCCATCATGCGCGACGCCAAAATCAGTCTGTACGGCGACCTGGTGTTCCGCTGCGAGGACGTGGCAGCCCTCGACCCTGTGACCTTCGAGACACCCGAGTCGTACATCGCCCTGCCCAAGTGGCACACCAAGAAGACAGGCTCCATCTCCTTCGACTTCAAAACCACCGAGCCCAGCGGCCTGCTGCTCTTCAGCCACGGGCGTCCCCAGGGTCCTAAAGAGCAGCTTCCGCAGCGGCCGAGTCGCGAGCTGAAGACGGACTACTTTGCTATGGAGTTGCTGGACGGGTATCTGTACTTGCTGATGGACATGGGCTCTGGGAGCATCAAGCTGAAGACCAGCAACAAGAAGGTCAACGACGGGGATTGGTGCCACGTGGACTTCCAGAGAGAGGGAAGGAAAGGTGAGAATCTTGTGCCGTTAGCTGCTTGGTTCACTTTAAGGTGGTCGTAGATGCTTTAAGGTAGATATGTATGGACTGGTTATTGGTTATCAGTGTGTGTGTGTGTGCGTGCGTGTGTGTGGGGCGGGCGTTGAGGTGTACGTGCTGTAGGTTTGTAAGTGTGCTGCAGGTGACCTGCATGCGTGTGGCAGGGGGAGGGGGATGTTTATGAACTGCAGGTGTGTAAGTGTTTCGCAGTGTACCTGTGTGCATGCGAGTGTGTGTGTGTCAGCGACTGATAAGTAACACAGAGGTGGGAGAGCTCCTCATACGTCATCCCTAATCCCCAGCACCGATCCATAGTGGGGCAGGGGATCACATTCCCGCCTCTGCAGTAATTGCCTTTTAATAGACAATTAAGAGGACGTCGTACATCACTGGAAGGTGCAGGGAGAGGAGCATTTGTGTCCCTCACTCTATGCAGAATTCAGCTCTGCTTCTCACACTTCAGCCAATTATATATAGACACACACCCAGACAAACAAAAGCACACCTACACACACAAACACAGAAACGTATTCAATTACAGTGACACACTTACACAGCTGAGAGCCGGTCTATCAAGTCGACTTGTTAGCAAACTTACTGGGAATAATGATGTGATTTGAGTCCCGTGCTCACACGTGTGCGCACACACACACACACACACACACAGTCTTACGCGATGCACACAAACTCAATGCAAAAAGCTGAGCATTGCACCATCAACTATTTTAATCTTCTCTCCTTCTCTCTCTCTCCCTCTTGATCTCTCTCCTTTTCTCACCTTGCCTCTTCTCCCTTCCCTCCTCCTCCCTTCCATCCTCCTCCACTCATCCCTCCACCTGGCTCCCCCTCCTCTGCTTCCATTCCCTCCTCCCCCACCTTTCCCCTCCCTCCCTCGCTTCCCTCCTCCCCATTCTCCCCCTTCTCCCCCTCCTACTACTCCACCCATCCCTCCCCTTCAACTTCCTCCCCTCCCTCCCCTCCGCCTACCTTCCCTCCTCCGCCTCCTTTCCATCTCCCCCCCCACCCCCCCCCCCACCCCTACCCCTCACCTTCCTCCCCCTCCCCCGCCTCCCTTCCCTCCTCCTCTCCCCCCTCCCCACCAGGCTCCATCTCGGTGAACAGCCGCAGCATCCCCTTCAACTCAAACGAGGGCAGCGAGATCCTGGATCTGGACAGCGACATGTTCCTGGGTGGGCTCCCCGAGGCACGCGGCGACCTGGTGCTGTCCCCGGAGGTTTGGACCGCCTTGCTCAACTACGGCTACGTGGGCTGCGTGCGCGACCTCTTCATCGACGGCAAGAGCCGCGACGTGCGGCGCCTAGCCGAGATCCAGAGCTCTCCAGGCGTGAGCAGCTTCTGCACGCGGGAGCCCCAGAAGAGGTGCAGCGGCGCCCCCTGTGGGAATGGAGGCCTGTGCAAGGAGGGTTGGAACAGATACATCTGCGATTGCACCGGCACGGGCTACCTGGGTACCAACTGTGAAATAGGTGAGCATTCGTTTAGTTGCAGCCTTTGTGGTTGAGAGACTGAAAATCACATTGAGCACCAAGCAGCAGGTGAGGAATTCCCCTCGGTCACGATGCAGCCCAAAAGAATTAGCCTAGGCTAATACATCTCACACTTTTTGCTACAAGATGGTCAATTGCTCTACAAAGGCAGACAATAAATGAAAAAATGGTCATCTCGACACACGCCGTGCTCCTTTAAACCTCTACGCAGCTGCTGTCAAAAAGAGAGTTAGCTTTTCTCGTCGAGCCGTCCGTTTTCGAGCTCGGAGCTGGGTGGCATTTAGGCTTGTCTTGGCAGGGGTTAACCACACACAGACACACAGAGTGAACTGCTGGACGACTGGCATAGCATTTCGGGCCGAGCGCCCGAGGCTTACTCGCACCATCTGGGGCACTCGCGCACTTCTCCAGGTGGCCCGGCCCGTTTTCTGCCTTGTCCTGGCGACGCCACGTAGCTCGCTAGCTCGCTAGCTCCCTAACGTCTGGTCCCCCTAATGAGACCGGAGGGGTGGTGTGACATCGCCAGGGGGGAAGCCGTGATGCACTTCCTTTGAGCTGGAGGAGAGGAGGGAGAGACTGCGGAGGGACTGTTTGGCTCAAGCAGAGATCATTAGAAAGAGAGAACAGAAGTTAGAAGAGAGAGAGAGAGAGAGAGAGAGAGAGAGAGAGAGAGAGAGAGAGAGAGAGAGAGAGAGAGAGAGAGAGAGAGAATGCGGCTGTGTTTAGAGGGGGAAGAGCCATATAGATGCATTATGAACATGTAATGAGAGACAGAGAATGAGAGATAGAGATAGGAGAGAGGGGGGGGGACAGGGGCTGTTTGGAGAGAGGGAGAAGAGACACATTACAAACATAGGTTGCGAAAGAAAGAAGGGTAGAGCAGGGGGTTCTGAGGGAGGAGAGAGACATTATAAAGACAGATTGAGAGAGACTGAGAACACAAAAGATTGCAAGAACCATTGTAGCATTCCATATAAACGTGGATTTTTATAGTTTGTTTTTGCGAACAGCCCCGTCATGGGACATTTGGATAACAAACAGTCTACATCTCTGCAGTCCTCCACTGCCACCTAGTGTGGTTGTATATGATTGCAGGACTATTCCTTATGACCACATTCTCAGATGCATTGTGTTGTTTCATTCAGCCATGAAGACGGTCATTACTGTTACTGGACATTTAGCTTATATGTGAACGAAACTAATTGTAGTCCACATTTTATCATGGAATATTCCATGGTAGTTAGATTTGCTGAATCTCATTCCTCATCCTGAATCTTATCATTATTTTTCGTCACGTCACATTATTGAGGACAACCTTGGATTTGTCTCTGTACAACCCACACATACAGACACACAAACGCACACAAGGGTGGAAACCATGGCTCAAAACCAGTTGTATAACCTAAATATTAAGGGTCGTGTCCAGATGAGAGGAGTCCCCATGGCAACTGGTGACACGCATCTTACCACACAACCAAAATAATGTTGATGCAGCCTCTTAGTGGTCACCCCAGTTTGTTTCCTGCAGTAGTTAATTCCTGTTTAGAAATCCATCCTCTGTGAGTGCGTTTGTGCCGCTGACGAGACTGTCATTCTACTGTATCAGATCTCTGTGTGTCTGTCTCACTGTACTTCTCAGTTCTAACTCGATGATGTATGTCTGTGTCTGTCTGTGTGTGTGTGTGTGTGTCTTTGTATGTGTGTCTTTATGTGTGTGTTTGTGTGTGTGTGTGTGCACTAATGCACGTGTGTCTCTGGGTGTACGGGTATATGCTCGCGTGTATGTCTATGTGTGCGTGCGCGTGCACGTGTGCACACGTCTCCGGGCGTGCGTGCGTGTCCACACTCGCGTGTGCCTGTCTGCGGGGCCCACCCCCACCCCCCTCCTCCCCCTCTCCCCCCAAACAGAGGCGACCGTGCTGAGCTACGACGGCAGCATGTACCTGAAAATCATCATGCCGGGCACCATGCACACGGAGGCGGAGGACGTGGCGCTGCGCTTCATGTCCCAGCGGGCCTATGGCCTCCTCGCCGCCACCACCTCCAAGGAGTCCGCCGACACGCTCCGCCTGGAGCTGGATGGGGGAAAGGTCAAGCTGACCGTCAACCTAGGTACGACCCCCATCCCCTCCCTCTCCCCTCCTTCATCCCCTCCTTCCTCCCGTCCCCCTCCTGCCCCTACGGAAGCCCTCGCACCGAACGCCCCTTTTTTGTGGTCTCCCTGTGACCCTCCCCCCTCCCCCCCCCCCCCCGCCCCATGCTCATTAACTATGAGCATGATCCTCTCCCCTCACCCCTCAACCCTTCCTGACTCGCTCGTGTCTCGGTCTGCTATCCTGTCTGGTGGCCACTAGGTAGAGCTGCTACTCCTGTACTCCTGTTGCAGCCCTGCGCCCCAGTCTGGGCTTGTTTACCCAGGGGATGTAAACTGTCCAACCTGGTGATCGACTTTGGTTGTTCACCCTGTCTACCAGGAGGGGGTGCCAGAGAAGCGTTGAGGATTTCGAACTCCAAAACTCACATTAGAGGGCATCATAGTTTAGTGGTTGTGTCGAGATAGGAACAGTTAGTAAAGTTAAGTTTATAAAAATGTGAAAGGATATCTGTTAAAAATGATGCACTGGCACAATGAAAGAATATACACTGACATATTCTTCAGAATCTCTGACATGACAAATATTTTTAACAGTTCCTGCTAATGCTACCTATTATAAACATGTTATTACATTTACATTACATTTAGTCATTTAGCAGACACCTTATATCCAGAGCGACTTACAGTAATTACAGGGGAATTCCCCCGAGGCAAGTAGGGTGAAGTGCCTTGCCCAAGGACACAACTTAATTTGGAACAGCTGAGAATCAAACCAGCAACCTTCTGATTAATAGCCCAATTCCCTAACCGCTCAGCCATTTGACCCCCACTGATGTTATCAATGTAAAACTTTATGCCTGACTAATTACAAAATAATATTAGGTCTTAGGAAGTGTAGATTGGAGTAGGGACTCCTAGTAGACAGGTGTGTGACTTGAATACTACCAGAGGTTGGGTGGAGTACAGGAGTGTGTGACGTGGTGGGACAGAGGACGTTTTCCTCTGAGCATACCATCCTTCATCCTCTCATCTCTTTTTCTCTGTCTCCCAATCTTTTGCTGTCCGTGTCACATCTCTCTCTCTCTCTCTCTCTCTCTCTCTCTCTCTCTCTCTCTCTCTCTCTCTCTCTCTCTCTCTCTCTCTACCAGTATTGTGCTCTCTCTTGCTCTCTCACTCTCTCTGTCTTCATCTCTTATTCTCTTTATCTCTCTCTATCCCTTTCTCTCTCTCTCTCCCTCCCCCTCTCTCTCTCTCTCTCTCTCTCTCTCTCTTCACCTCTTATTCTCTCTCATTTTCATTCCTCTCTCACCTGGCCAAGGCTCAGAAGATGGAACTTTTCATCCCTTCAATGGCCTTTATGTCTGCGGCCCTCGGATCAGACAGTCAGAGAGACCGGCTCACTGCCAGCCTTGTCCCTTAGCAACACAAACACCACACTCACACACACACACACACAAACACACATGCACTCAAACACACACACACACACACGCACAGCCTCCAGGAATCTGAGGCAGGGCACACACACACCATGCACACGGATGCCTCCAAACAAACCGAGATCCAAACCCATCATTTATCTTAGTTAATAAGGCTGAATTCGAATCCATAGTTCTCATTCTCTCAAGCAAGTCAGATATCCGTTTACCAAAACACCTTCTTCCTTCTTTCACTCCCACGTATCTTCCTTCCAAATGACTCAAAATCAAATGATACCCAGAGGGGCAGTCCTGTGATCTGAGTTTTTTTCCATAATGTTTGCAAGGCAATTAATGAAAGACATTAGAATCCGTGGGATATCTTTAATATCTGCGCATCCCTAATCCCTCGTTAGGATTAATTAAACTCAAGTCTTAAATCAATGTGAAATAGCATTCAGGGACACAATTAGCAGCAATTAGTGATCAGTTATGGTAATCATCTGATCAATACGGGATAATTCGACAGATTACGAAGATGTCTATTTGACTCATTCAAACACACACCCTGACATAGCTCAGTAGATAGAGCACTTGCCTGCAGCCCAAGAGCTTACAGGTTTAGATGATCCCTGTATTGTACGTCACTTTGGATAAAAGCATCAGCTAAAATGAGTTTGACATAACACGATACTGTAAGCATGACTCAAATCTGCCTACTGGCATTGCTACTGTATGGGGCCTTGCTTGTTTATGTATTGCACACAAAACACAAGCAAGCACTGTTCTCAATGCATTTTTAATCGCACATAAACTTCACTTCAAAAAGAGGGGGACAACCTCACAAATCTCATTGATGTATTCAAGCTTCACACATCCGAAATGGAAAAACAAACATTCCACATAATTTCTTGACTCACTCACTCACACACGCACACACACTCTCTCACATGCGCACACACACACACCTATGTTCGCCTTTTCTACCCCTTTTCAAAGCGTACGCTTATTTATCCTTCCGTGTGGATCAAAAAGCATCAGGCGTGTGTAAGCCTACAGCTTTGATGCTTTTCCATCCATGAAGAGAGGCAAGTAAATGAGCGATACGGAGAGAAGGGTAGAGAAGGAGAACATGCTCCCCTCTTAGTCCCCCGACCGCATCAGTGAGTCCGGTCCCTGGCTGTTTGCGTCCACTATTCTGTAGCGGTTGACAGCTCGAGACTACACCACGGCCACGGCCACCTGCACATGAAGCACTCAACCACTAGGTGGCAGAGAAGCCCCAATAATCTCATTTACTGTAAAAGGAATAAATACGTCAAACTATCTCAATGAAAAAGGTGAATTTTGGTGTCAAGTGGTATTCTCATCCAGGTGCCCATGTGTGCAAATGGCAGATAGTGGCTGATGTGTGCAGATCACCCTTTTCCTACCGTTGCTGCTTTTGGTTTTCACCCCCCAAAGAATTACACAAGGCAAGCTGTTTCCAATTCATGATAAATTATACTTTGTATTGCTTACTCAAGAAGCCATTACTGGGTGTCTTTTTCCACACAATTTACTCCTTCAGTTCGAAACGCTACCGTGTCTTGCGCTGTAGCGAATAGGGATTATGAAAGCACTGAATAACGCACGTTTTCCCTACTGTATGCTATGATCTTGAATTTGTTACCCCAATGTTGAGCTGGGAAGCAATAGGACTGATTGGTTTGTTCTAATCCCGAATGCCATATTGAAAGCAGTCCCGTAATGTACAATGGTGGATTTTGTTCCATATCCTGAATGCTTTGTTGTCTTTTTCCATAGTGCATTGTGCACGTAAGCTGTCCTGTGGGAAAAAAGATGTGTCTAATCCATTTCCACTACCATCTTAACTCTTTTGTAGCTCAGTGTTTGTGGCAGTTCTTACTCTGCCTTGATGCACAGAACAGTAGTTTACAGTCAAAATGTATTCGGTTTTTACTTGTCTTTTTTTTCTAAAGATTGAATGAATGTAGCTTGCCTTCTGTAGTGTTCTGGGCGTGGCGTGGGTGGGTTTGGGGACCGAGGGATGAGACGGAGGTGTGGGAAAAAGGAAAAGGGTGATACTGACTCGCTGCTTGTCCCCGGA
Organism: Osmerus mordax; assembly: GCF_038355195.1. NCBI lineage: Eukaryota > Metazoa > Chordata > Actinopteri > Osmeriformes > Osmeridae > Osmerus > Osmerus mordax. The sequence goes on along the minus strand of NC_090072.1, from coordinate 9,027,068 downwards.
TGGTGGCCCCCAGAGATTTGCTTGGTTGTCTGCAGAATTTACCTTGAAGGATGTAAAATGTCTCTCTCTCTCTCTCTCTCCTTTTCCTCTCTCTCTCTATCTCTCTCTCTCTCTTTTGATTTGATCTCACCATCTCGCTCTCTCCCCTGCCAGATTGTATCAGGATAGACTGTAATCTCAGTAAGTGGTTCTATGCATTTTTACAATTACTTATTTTTGACTGTCTCGACGTGACTGTGATATGTACCTTCTCCACCTCGCTTCCTGCTCCTCCCTCTCCCCTCATGTCATAGACGTGACAGTTATGTCATTATGTCTTCCTGTTCTTTTCTCCATCCATTTCCAAGCCTCAATATATATCATTTGAGTTATTTTCGATTAAACTATTATTCCTGTGTGATATTACCGTCCGTTAAGTTTCAAATGTGTTTTTCATCCCCCTATGATTTTGAAAGTAAATGATTTCCCCACCTGTTAAAATTCTGTGATTATAGAATGATTATTTTCATATGCCTTTTTGCTCTTCATTTCACAATTGTTGGCTGTTTCTTTGTTTTCAGTAACTTCCCATTTCCATTTCCAATTTCCTTTTTTGTTTCTCCATCTTCACCTTCCCAATGATAGGTATATTCACCTTGTTTCAGGTTGCTTATATGACTGTTTAGGAAATCCTTTTTTTCCATAGTTGACAGAGCCCACAGGTGCAGGTGTTATGTGTGTTATTTTATGTGGGACATTGTTGTCTAGACAGTTAATTGCTTTCCCAAACTAGGGCACAGCACCTGTTGAGATGAGAGAGTTCTAGAACATCTTCAGTCAGTCAGCAAATGTGACCGAATCACTTCAAACTGTTATGTATCTCAAGTGATGATAGTGTCAAAGGTAAGTGCAGCCTAAAAGGAGAAAACCTGCTGCGTGTGTGTGTGCGCGAGTGTGTTTTGTCTGAATTTGCGATCCTGATTGTGTATATGTGTGTATCTTTGACTGTATGTGTGGCTGCATGATTGACCTATTTGCATTATGTACCTGGTGTGCCATACAATGGACTTGTGAAAGTATAACTTGTTTTGACACTTTGTCGCGCAGTAAAGAGAATGCCAAGGTAAGACGTGACAAGCTATTGTGTCTTGTTCCACTGGTGTGACACATACACATTCCTGGGCAGTGCAACCATTCAAACACAAGGTGTCACTATAGCAGCTGTAATCCATTGTGTAAAGAGTAGAAGAAGAAATGATTACGCCACCAGAGGGCACACACAGCTTTTAGAAGGCAGTAAAGTCAGCGTCCTGATTCTGTTGCATTACTTTTATGTAGCATGCATTGTGGATGGATGAAAGCAATGAAGCAGTTGAGCAAAACTTCTATAGCGTAAAGTTTATACATAGTTGATGATACATTCTATGCTATTTCATTATTGCACGTTCACAATTTTAAATACTGCCAGAGAACCATCTATACAAGCCTCAGGGCTTATCTTGTTATGTACCGTGCACAGGAGTTGCCCATTTGAGGTTGACTACTTTTGGATGCAATTGGGTGTGATCCGTGTTGTCAAGTTGGTCGATGGCTGCTAACACTTGGCTGGGAACGCCGTTGTGTGATTTGATGGGATGAGCGCCAGACAAAGACGGTCGTTCCTGTCAGATGTGGTCCGGACTGTTAGCTGTTGTCTGGGACAGACACGCAGTCGTGACCTTCGAAGCTTCCGCTCGGTACTGCTGTACCGGTGGGCGAGATGAGACGTGTGCGGACGTTTTGGCGTGCGTGTCGCTTCTTGATGCTTCCTCCTACTGATGTCACACCCTTTGGCCCCCCTCCACCTGTGAACGCTTAGAGAAACGCGCGCACAAATGGAGACACGCACGCACGCAAACAGAATCGTACCCACAGACTCAAACATACATTCGACCGAACGCTTTTCCACACACAAACACGCGCATGGTCTCCTGACAGGCTCCATCGTCTAAGGTGCCACCTGCACACTGCAACACTTCCATGTGTCACTGAGCCTGGTCAGGATGACACATGGCCCTACAGCTAAGAGGTAATCCTATGTAAGGGGTGTAAATCCGTGGAACGCACTCCTCAAGTATATAACAGGCCACCCGGGTCAATGAAGAGCTAGCTTTTCGTTGGCCTTGCTGGTAGTGGTCGCTCTTGGCAAGTCAAAGGTGACGTGTTCGAGCCCAGCGAGTGGTGAACATCGGCCCGTAGACCTTGTGACAGAGCGTGGCCACGTCCGTTACATACCTGTCACACCGACACAGTCAGCATGTACAGACAAGTCCGAGGATTCACTGCCTATTTGAATTAGCTCATTCCGTGTGTTTATTCATTTGTTTGTTCATGATTCACATGCAATTGCAGTTCTGTAATGTTGTTATATCCAGTTTATTAGGGTGAATTTGTAAGTGTATGTCCCCACGTACACATTCTCTCTCTCTCTCAATATATATACATATATATATGTATAAATAGTATGTGATTCATTCATATGAATTACCTCCGTCCTTAACTACAAAAGAGACAATAATGTTGCATGTAGTCCAAACATCAGTTCCTTTTTTGAAACACTAGGTAAATACCGTATTTCGGTGATTTTTCAGGCAAAGGGATACCTCCCCTGTAGCACTGGGGCAGTTTGTTTGAAATGCGAGCAGTCACTGACATTTGCAGTTGGAATAATTTGAAATGTTCGGGTGAAATTAAATTCTCTGTTTAAGGCAATTTAACGCTTCACTGGAGGTGAAACACTTAATTCAATGTTCATTTCATCTTCAAAACTCTGGTCTAAATTCAACACAATCTGACTTAAAGAGAGGTTTGTGACTCGTACAATACCTTTGATTTTCGCCCCCAACCCGGACGTACTTCTGTACATTTTTCTGCTTTTTGATTAGAAGTCACATTCACATCTAACAACGAAATCAATGTTTATTTTGAACACAGACCTTGACAATAAGCTTGCTAGTCCACTAATAAAAAAAAACCAGGACCAGTTTCCTCGTTGATTATTATATTAAAAGTACTTTAATGCTATGGACAGACATGGCTGGTTAGCTGCTGTCCGTCAGACATATGTGATCACATTACAACAACATAGTCTGAAGATTGGAAAAACATGTTTGCAAATATCACTCCTCTATATAGCATCATTTAATTTCCCCCCTTTTTCTTCCCTCTATCTGCATGTTTTAATGTGAAATGAACCAAATGCCTCTTAAAATGTTAAACAGAAATGACCCAATAAAGTAATCCTTTGAAGCCTATATAAACTTCAAAGGAATATATAATCAGAGCATTTTCCTAACCACTGCTGAAATGAAATGAACTTGGCTAACACTGGGAGATACATTAAGTGTGTGTTTACATGTGTCTGTGTGTGAGTGTGCGTGCATGTGCCAGTGTGCCTGTGATTTTGGTTGGGTCTGTGTGTGTGTATGTGTTTGTGTGTGTGTGTGTGTGTGTGTGTGTGTGTAGTTGTGTGTCCTCCTGACACATGCGTTTTATCAGTTGCTAAAGAAGACTATGGGGTCGACAGTAAAAAAACTATTAAGCTGGCACACGGACATGTTGCAATTTGACATGACAATGACAAGAATTAGTGGTCAACTGGCCCTGCAAACTTCACCGTGCTTCGGTTATAATAGATTCTAATCTCCATCTCAAATACTTTGTTGCAATAATGTGAAACACGATTTATACCTCCACCGCTGACAATGTTCTGGATTTGATTCAGTCTCTCACAGCGTTTTATAGTATAAACAGTATATGCACCATTTTGTGCTGGGCCTCTCAGGATGCAGGGGGTCAGAGGCAGATATCACCTCAGTTACAGAACGGCTCTCGTGTTTTTTGGATCTCTATATCCAGGTGATTGTAATATGCGTTGGTTAATAGGTAAAAAGCCTTTATAAGAATTGTTTATCCTCAGTAATATCTGTTAATAAGATTATAAAGATGTTAATAATATAAGTCAGGGTTAGGGTTCGGGCTAGGGTTAGTGCCATCTTAAGATGAGATAAACGTTAGTTAATAGGGAAAAGGGTCGTTATTTTGTTATATGACTTACTGACTTAACGCCTTATTACCTATTGTCAGAAATATTAATCTTTATCAAGTGTTGCACAGTCAGTCGGTGAAGAAGTCAAGGACGTTTTATTACTTGCGGCCGGCTGCAAGGAGACAAACCGACCAAACGCCATGGTGGTACAAAGTTTATACAGAATAAAAGGTTACATTCTTAATTTCTCTGACACCGATTAATTTACCTGTTACATGCTTTCTTTCTTTCCTTATTGTACTGATAGTTTGCATTAGATTCCCTCATTTGAAGAGCATTTAAACAAGCTTTTTGAGAGGTTTTGTTAATGTAAATGTGGATAGTTCTTGCTGGGGCAGTGTGTGAGGGACTTCTCATTCATGTGTATCTTTTAGTAAATCCCAGATATAAGAGACACACGTATTCGTTTGTGTCCAAATGCCAAAGTAAGAAAAAAAAAAAAAAAAGTGCAACGACTGTGCACAGAGGCAAATGTCACATCCATGGGAGTCAAAGGTCAGTTTTGAAAGGTGTCAGTCCACAAACGGTCTCATACCTGAGGCCACTGACCTTCCCAAGTCAGAGAGGCACACACGGAACTCACGGGAGTGCACTCTTCTCTCTCTGTTCCCTCTGGTTTGGAAATATCCAACCGCTGTGACTGTCAAATGCATTTCTTCACAGTGCTCTGCTGCCATACACCCGACGAACGAATGTAAGCAGAGAGGGAGAGAGAGAGAGGCAGTCAGAAGGATGGAGACAGACGCAGACAAACAGCAACAGACGCATGTAGCAGAGGGGACAGGAGAGGAAGGGCAGAGGTAGAAATGTAGAGGCAGCATCACTAAGTGAGAGAAGGAGAGGGAGATTTAAGGTTGGTGGCATGATGCCTATCGACGGTATTTTCCCTACCTATTTTTTTCTCTCTCTCTGTCTCTGTCTCTCTCTCTCTCTTTTTTTTTTTTTTTTTACAGATTTCTTGGTTGACTTTTCAATTCAACTGAAACATCCAGAACCATATCCGCTAGTCCTGGTAGGACAGGGAAGACCTGTTTCCTTGTCAAACCTTGAGTCCCAATCTTTATAGATTTACCCTGAACAGTCCACACCACCGCTCTCCCCTCTACTCTCTGATCCTTTAAAGTCAATCAAATCCACCTACAGTAGAACAGATGAAAGATTTTTGCTTAGCCCTGTGAGAGGACCCTTTGAGAAAAAACAAAAACAAAAGGAAAAACGGCTCTATTTCTCTAACACAAGGTTGTAGCAAGAACCTCTTTATCAGTAAAAGGTTGTAGAAACTGTTTTAATAGCATGGGGTTGGTGTCCCAGCGTAAGACCACTCAAACCTAGCTACGTTCTTATGGTGGAGTGGACAGGTGTAGAGGAAAAAAGTGCTCTTCAGGGGAAAAAAAGTGGATACTTTATTGGAAAGGCGGGAAACGAGGGTTAAACTCTCCCCGCACAGTAAGACCACAACCGCTTGAAGTCAATGGCCTGGTAAAGAGCGACGGGGTAGATCTGCTCTCATTATAGGAGATGGCCGCGGCACATTGATGCTGTCTGTGTTCATACTGCCTTTCTGGAATGATGGCTCTCCCAGGGCGCACTGCTGCTGCCGCCACTGCAGCATGCTGGGAAATGTGGTCCAAATCAGCTAAATACACCTGGACTTGATTCCTGGAAAGGAGACAAGATAAATAAAACAAATTACGGAGAATGATGGTAGAAATGAAGGGAGATATAATGGTATGGTAAGATAGGTTAGGGAGAGGAGAGGAGAGGAGAGGGAGCGAGACAGAGAGAGAGAGAGAGAGAGAGAGGCGAGAGAGTGAGAGACAGACCGAGAGAGAAATAGGATGGGAAGAAGATGATGCAAGATTCATTCTCATCTCATTACAATTGAAATCAATATCTCTTCCACTCAATATCAGCCCTGTTAATTTTCACTGCAGTCATGGCCATCTGCATTGCTTGGAGATTTCAACTGCACTTATCTAATCGTGCACTGTATAACAGCCACATACACGCACACGCACACACGCACCCTTATCTCTGTAATTGGCACAGAGGGCAGAGTGCCTGCCATGGATAATCATTGCTGGGGGGTCATTCTCTGTGTGGTCCCCACCCTCCTCCCTCCCCTCCACCCGCACCAGCTTCCCTCCGTTGCTCTCTCCCTCCGCTGCGGTAAATCAGCCAGTGTTTTGGACGGAGCTGCGAGGCTTGTTTCGCTGTAGTGGCAGGATGTGTCCTCGGCTGACTGCCAGCCCCAATACTCTCTCCCCCGCCAGAGACCCTCTGTTTTCAGTGCTGAGTGATGGGTGCAGGCCGTAGTATGTGTGTGTGTGTGTGTGTGCGTGTGCGAGACTGTGTGTGTGTGTGTGAGAGAGAGACAGAATGTTGATCTGGTTGTTCCCATATGGTTTGTCATCCTCAATCAGAGCTCCAGTCGCATCGACGGTCTTAGTGGGCGTGGTTCCTATGAGCAGTCATCAAGAAAGCAGTGCACACACACACACACACATACATACTCAGACACACGCACGCACATCTTCATCATTAGATCTATGGAGATAGACGTTGCTCTCCAGATGGTGGGAGCTCCCGATTGGGAACTTGATCTGCGATAAAGAGACGCCTGCGATCAGCGTCAAGCGCCGCTTGAACCTGATCTGAGAAGTCAAGCGAGACGTTCCTCTCCTGCTGTAGGAACTGCTTTTATCTGCTTACGTAACTGCCCTCTATAGCAGAAAACTGCCTGTCTCAATGGTTATTGAAGTCGAGATACGAGCAATTCCACAAAGACATACGCTTCCTAACATTGTTATACACATGACAAAACAATAGTAAAATACCATACCTTTTTATGCGACAAGCGGTGAAGGATGGATTGCGTGGTCTCTCATGGACACACACACACCCACTCACACTAACTGTTACGCACACATGCGCGCACAAACACACATGCTTGCTGTGTGCAACCCCCTTGAGCTTTTGCCAAAAAGGGTTTCCAATTTAAATTGCACAGGATTCATTTTTTAACCAAGACACTCCACAATTTGAAAGTCAATGAGGAGAGGTTAACACTGTTAGTGGTCATGAATCATGAAAATGGACCCTCGGGTCTTTAAATAAGGTATTATTTGCATAGCCTCCATCATGAATTCAATTTGAGCCGCATACATAAGAAATGCCTACAGTCTGCTGGTTTGGAGTCCTGGGTTCGAAAATTTGTGACTAAAGGGTTTGCGGGTTGGAACAAATGTGGTGGCCACACTTAACTGTTTCAGTGAAATGTCTTTTAATATGAGGAAAATATTTAGGCACTTAGAACTGTATTTCGATAGAATGCAGAGGCAAAATGACAAAATGACTGCTCAGATTTGATTTAAAATTAACTCTTTTTGACACTATTTTTGAATTAACTATCATATGACTACATATAAATATGTATAGTAACAACATTGTAGTTACATATGAACTGCTATTTAGTTACATTTACACACTGTACAGTTTAGCAATCACAAGTTATTACACAAGTGAAACTTGGTATGGGGAGATTGGGCCTTCCAGGGGTAAATGGATGTTGACTTGTTTTTGGAAACACAACCTTCAGCTGCCCCTCCACTACATCCTCTTACCCCTTACATCCCTCCACCATACTGTGTCTTCTTACACGTTTGTAATAACCAATACTGCTAACGCTTAGGAACATATTTTTTAAATGATCAATTGTTATATTGTAGCTTTTCATCCTTGATAAAGGGAGTCAGACATAGGTAGAAACTTTTCATCCACCTACCTCCCCTTCAACCACATCTGTGCCACCCTCCCCTCCTCATCCCCCTCCTCATCCCCCTCCTCATGCCCCATCCTGCCCCCTCCCGTCCCCACCATCAACTCAAGTTCAGTCGTCATTTCCTCCATGATGCTGGTCTGATCTCAGGCTAAGCCGCCAGCCCCGAGGGTTGTGTGTGCTGGTCCTGGTTAGCAGATCACAGTGTACAGTGGGCTCAGAGGGCTCCTTGGTGCCAGTGTGGCTGCTGATGCCAGACTGCGGCTGCTGGACCCACTGCCCAGGCTGGGACAGAGTAATCAACCGTGAAGGTTGTGTGGAGCAAACAGCCATTAACCTATGACAACACTGGGCATGATCACTGACTGGAAGACAGAGGGAAGCGACACAGTGTTTGTCTGTGCTTGTGAGTTAATTGTGTGTGTGAGTTCAAATCTGTGTGTGTGTGTCCACGTGCACTTGTGTGTGTGTGTGTGTGTGTGCGTGCACTTGTGTGTGCTCGCCGCTGCCGCTCACCGGCAGCATGCCCCTTTCATTCAAAGCCATGCTTGTGATGCCCATATGGTGTTAATAGCGCCTCCCCCTCCCTGCCCTGCTCATGCCCTCGCATTCACATGCCATGCTTATTGTGTCGGCTGGTGTGATGTCATGCTGAAAGAACCCATCTGCTGTCATAGCGGGCTGGCACAAGGGAACCCTCGGGGAAGCAGGAGAGCGGGCGGAACCATGTTAGGGGCCACCCGATTCGGCAATGAGATCCGTTCAAGACTTCTGTGCGCCTCGAAGCGGTCCGTTCGCCGATAGTGTAGTGCCATGTTTTTGTGGCGAAGGTCCTTAGTGGCAAAAGAGATCAAGTGTGTTTCTGTTTTGCGCTTGTTGGAGTAGAGCAACGAGACACGGCGAACCCCGGAGGTTTCAAGCTGTGGAGCACTTGTAAAAACCCACAGAGAGTGAACAGCTTGAGAGCAGAGCTGGTGGGACGATTGTTGTGTTCGCAGGATGGAGGAACATCATGTGTGTGTGTTTGCGCGTGTGTTTGTGTGTGTACTGTACATTTTACCTCGGTCTAACTATAATTGGCATCACTGGGCACATTTGTGTGTGCATTTGTGCCCACACGCAATCGGGTTTACCGCATGACTGAGTGTGTGTGTGTACGTTTGTGTTTCGGAGGGGCGTATTTGGCAGTGTTACAGGTGGTTATATGAGTGTGAAGAGAGAGTGAGGATGGAGGAGGGTGGAGTATGTACGCTGGGCTGGTGGGAGAGAAGGAGGGGCAATCCTAACAGTGGGGGAGTGATGCCAAGGGAGAGCAGATGGCATAGTGGAGGGGGCATGGGGGTGGCACAGAGGCTGGTAGATGCGTCTCTGCACACACAGTGAGCAGAGACGTCGGTACCCGCACACACTCACTCGAATCTTTCAAATGACATCGACTCTCTTTCTGAAACTATACACGACAGACAGTGCACAGGATATAGACCTAGTGTTGTCGGACAGAACAAATGGATAATCCCCCCCACACACACATACACACACCTTTGCCAGAATGTCTAGGTCATGTAGAGGAAGTTGCACTGCTGAATAGGCACTCCTGGTTTGCTCCATGCCAGTCTACAACGTACCAAGGACCTGCTAACCGGTGCTTTAAACGTCATAGCACAGCTCTTGCATGGCAAGTAAATGGCACTACACTTTAAATGGACTATCCCTTTTTTTTTTTTCTCTCGAACTCTCCGTTTCTCTGTCTCTTTCACTCGTTGTCAAGGCCCAATAAAGAGTTGGAGAGGTGTTTCAGAGAGCCCTTGTGGGCAGTGGGGCATGCTCATGTCTCTCTTCACAGCGGGGGGGGGGGGGGGGGGCAGGAGGAGAGCGGGCGTCTCTCAAATGCAATCAGAGGGTAGGTTGCCTCTCAGACATGCACTCAGACATAGCCATCCAAACGCTCGCACCTGCACACGTCCACTTGTGCATCCGCCCGTACACAGACCCACGCACGCTGCACGCACACGCTGCACGCACACACACACACACGCATATGGGGATGGATCCATCATGCACACGTGCAAACGCACTTTCCTGACACTGCTGAAAACGTTCACACCTGTCCCAGCCGGGGCTGCTTTAAGATAACCAAGTCGACGGCCCAGCACCTGTTACCTTTTAACCCCTGCGTGTGTGTGTGTGTGTGTATGGGCGTGTGTGTTGTACTTGGTCTGGTGTTTGGGAGGTTCCTTGTTTACACTTTATGCTGTCCATACACAACACACTGTAGCTCCTTCGGGAGTCTGCTGGGATGGGGAGAGCAGTTGGACTGAGAGAAAGATGACAACACAATAACACAGTTCAAGATTAATTCTTTAGCTGGAAAAAACAGGGTCAAAAATAAATGAGTGGTGCTGTGTAGGGATTATAGTTCATGTACACCCGAGGGGGTGGTGGTGGTGGTGGTGGGGGGGTGCTTAAAGCCCCTTACCTGCTGGTGAGTCATGAATACTAACAAGAATTCAGAAACAACACCTGCTCACACACGTGCACACAGGCACAAGTTTGCACACACCTTTCTACTTTGATTCCTCTGTCTTGGCATGCCAACACTTTTTGTGAAGAGTTACTTGAGACAGTTGTGTTTCCTCCTCTCTTTTCTATGCCTCCATCCCTCTCTCTCTCTGTACCTTCCTCTCTCTCTGTTGCTCTTTCTTACCCGGGCACACTTTTTGGAACGATCTCAGTCAGCGTAAATTAGTAGTCATTTTCAGGCCTGCATCAAAATCCATACCTGTCATCCAGGATCTACACTCATCCATCCAGCTCTCCCTTCTTCCCTCTCTCCACCTGAAGTGCTGAGCGTCGGCATCCTCCCTCTATCCTCAGAGGGGGGCTGCCAAGCCAAGAACGACAGAACAAGAGAAAGGACAAGAGAAGGAGGTTGGAATCTTCCCCGAGCCTGTTTTAATTAGACTGCCGACCAAAGCTATTTTCTGTGTGTGTGTGTGTGGGGGGGGGGGTTTATTGTGAGTGTGTGTGTGTTTGCACACATCACTGTACTGCTGACCTCATATCTCTGGGTGACTCCTTTCTAATAAAAATCATCCCATATATTTGAGTCAGGCACTCTCCGCGGGCTACTATACCACCCCTAAAGATGTCAGCTGCAGGAACAGTACTGACAGGACTCATAAAACGGGATAAAGGCAGTAGAGTTGGATATTTAATAGGTAACACATCAAATACTACACGAAAACTAAATAATGTGCAAATCAATTGACGTTTTTATGGCAAACTTTTACAGGATATTGTTATCGGTTGATTAATGCTACCAGTTGGCCATTGCTGTCTGTTTGTAATTGTTATAATTAATCAATTAATTTCAGTATTAATATTTAGCATTGTAAACATTTGTATGTTTTAAGTACAGTATTAATATTAGGATCTGTTTTTAAATTATCCTCACAATAGAACGTCGAGAGTAACATACACAGAGAGTGGATATGATGAGGTTGCCTTGTTTTACATCACGGCTACAAACAGTCTTCATAGTCTTCCCCTGGCTGCCATGTGGCTCTGACCCGTTTACTCAGCAACACACACACACACACACACACACACACACACACACACACACCGCTTACCCTGACAACATACTGGGATTATACTCGATCTTAGCGACACACGCTTCTTTGACCTCCGAGGACCACTGACACGGCAAGTCGCTGAGTCACAGCGGGTTGTGCCCTCGCCGAGCTGTGGTGATGCTATCCTTCATGACTCGCCAGGGCTCTGCGCCTCGTGGGAATGTTGTCTCCCGCCATCCCACCGGAGCTCTCCTAGGCTGAGTGGGATCCCCTGGGGGCGATCTGCAAGACGAAGCCACGGCCAATTAAACTCCCCGGCCGTGTCAGAACTGCTCTCGGTCGGCCGTGCTGGGGCTCCAGTGGGGGGAGAATGGTAGCGACGTGCCAACGAGCCCTGAGCCACACGACGGCCTACTTTCCTGTTCCCCGACGCTGTGAGGAGCTGGGGGCTGAGGTGATGTGCGCTGGGGCTAGGAGGTAGGGTCCCGTGTCCGTGGAGAACGGGGCTGTGAGGCGTCGGCACACATTCGAAGGTCTGTGTGAGTTGGCGGAGACGCTGTTTCTACCATGTTGTGACGTGTAGATAAAGACAGAAAGATCCTTTTGATTGACAGACCGTTCTTTCCATCGTTTCTTTCTTTCTTGCCATGTCACCTCAGCAATTTTTTTCTAGTAGGGGGTAAGGAAAGCTGACATTCAATAGTATTGGAACAGACTGTTGTTTTCATAGTATGTCGTGCCATCGACCCTGAACAAAGACCTAGTACCAATTCACTCATTACTTGAGTGGTATCCACACCCCTGATCACGTTGACAATCCACAGCCATCGGTTGCCCGGGTCTCTTCATTGATCCAATCACGTTTAACGAAGGCTGCTTACACACGACAGCACTGCCGTCTTCGACGAACAACGCTCGGCCATTAGCATTTGGAACGGCCTGGAAACTTCACGCGAATCATTTCCTTTCCTCCGTTCAGTCAGAGGGCGAGAGAGAGAGAAACTCCATCAGATATCCACTAGACCACACATCTCCATACCACCTCCCTCGGGCTTACATGCACACACACACGACAGAAGAAGTCAATGATGGAGATTCAGAGAGGGAAGGATGAGAGGGGGGGGGGGGGCGGGGGTGTGGGAACAGAGTCGACAGATGAAAAGACAGAGACGATCCTTTGTTTGTACGATCAGAGCACCTCTCCCCTCATTGATCTCGGCGACAAAGAGAGAGTAAGCTCACGAAAAGGGCACCATGGAGTGGAATTAATTGCGTTTTAATATCGCCGGGTCCTATTAATGATTAACCGACTCAGAGGAGTATGTGTGTGTTTGTCCACGAGGGCGTGTGCGCGCCCATGTGTATATGTATTTCTTTGTGTGTGTTGAGCAGTTGCGTGTGCGTATGGCCTTCATGTGTTTGTGTGCATGTGTGTGTGTGTGATGGCACAGCATTAAGGGCTTATTGCCTCATTGAACGCTGAGCTCTCAGCCTCTGGTCTGTTTAGACTGTTCATTACCTGGGCATTAGAACACGACACGTCATCCATGAGTCAAACTGACTGGTCGTACGGGCAGCCAGGTGGCCCGGCACTATAGGGATGTCTGTACCTATGGGCACCACTGTAAGTTGCATGTTGCATGCTTTATAGCAGTTCTGAGCTTTCTACGCCTAACCTGTTTGACGGGCGATGCAAAGAATCACCTTGGCCAACTTTAGGCATCTTAGAATTCACATATCCACCAAAGCTGCCAAAATGTATATGTTCTTGCTGATTTTACCTCACATTAACCACTGGTCTACTGCCAACTACCACTACCCTTAATTAAACCGGTCATGTCTCTACAAACAGGCTCTCAAAATACTAAACTAATATACTAAAACTAAATACAGCCATCACTGTTCAGTCCTCCATAAGTACAGACTTTTAAGTTGGGACAACCCCCCCCCACCGCTATGCAGCCTAGTCAAGTTTAGAACAGCAGCAACCACTGCTACTCGAGGGGCAGCAAGAGGAGACTGTGAAAAAAGTGTGGACAGTCGGTTTTCTCAGTTAGTTTAGCCCGGGAATGGAACCATCTCCCACAGAACATTAGAGAATCAACCTCGTTCAACTGCTTTAAAAGGAATCTCAAAACATGGTTGATAATTAACCAAAAATGTGATCATTAGTGGGTAAGCAGTGGAATAATTTTTTAGCAGTAGAATTATTTTTTACCACTTGTTTGTACACCCATTGTTCTTTTCCTTCTACCCATGGTTAAGAACCAAGTGGAGTTTGTGTATTGGGATTTTCAGTTTGATACATTTGAACTCAATGCCTTTTTTTTTAGGTTGTATAGCCTTTTTTCACTCTGGCAGGGGGACTGCCATTGGGAACTAGCCTTTTGGCTATAATTGGGTGCATTTATATTTTAATGTTCATGAATATACTCTGTCCCTCTTGATCAAATAAATTGAATTGAATTGAAAAAAAGATTGTTTTCAACAGTGAGTAATTTATCGGGATGGGGATATTTAATATTTATCTGTGGGGCTCGCAGCAACCGAACTCTTGAGTAGAAGCTACTGTATTAGGGTTAGTGTGATTAAGGGGCTGTGTTTGTGTATTCCATCCGAATGCGTTTGATAACCAAACATGCACTTGGCTGAGCAATAAGATGACTCATTAATACAAGCACGGTAGGCTTACGGTGTGTAATTGATGTATTATTTGAACGTGTAAGGTGTTCTTGGGGCCTAGCGTAACCACCCCTCTTGCACACCTAGGCGCTAGCAGTCATATCTGGGTTCCTCTTGAAAGCAAAAGCTCTATATTTAGTGTTAGTAGCTGTTATTGCCTATTGTGTCAGATGTTGGCCCTCAGCAGTGCCCCCTGCTCTCTCCTGGCCCCCTAGTGGCCAAGGATGATAAATAACCCATAGACTTTGTCCCTGGGGAAAGCACAGCCCATTTATTCTCCCTGCAGCACAGCTGACAGGACCACGGTCGTACATCACACGCTGTTGTTTTCCTAGTTTCTCTTAAATGTGTTCCCTCGCTCTGTAGAACTATTCATTGCTTGTGCCTCTCTGTCTCTCCCTCTTTACTCTTTCATTCTCTCTCACATTCACTGTCTGTCATTTGCACTTCTTTATGCAAGTTAAAGTCGTTTTATTTTAATTCTACATCGGTTCACCAGTTTTCTGTTGTGTGTCTTTATCTCTCTCTCCCTCTCTCTCAGCAGTAGCAAGCCTTTACTTCATATTTACTTCACACACAGGGTGATTAAAACTCTCTCCATCCAATTTCTTGTGGCTCGACACAAAAAAGCCAATGCGAACAGTGACTGTGGTAAATGAGAAAGTGATTCTCCTGTGTCTATGTGTGTGTGTGTGTGTGTGTGTGTGTGTGTGTGTGTGTGTGTGTGTGTGTGTGTGTGTGTGTGTGTGTGTGTGCAGACAGAAGGTGGGCTATCAATTGATGGAACCTTTTTCCTTGAAACTAAATCATTTCACACACAACTGGGGGGCACAGTCATATTCCACCAAGATATACTTCATCATAGCACAACAGCACCTCCGGCTAGTCAGCTATAGCCAGACATCACTACAGTCCCTGTGATATGGAAGGCTTTCTAATAATGGACCTGCCTCATGCATACACAAAACACATTTTAAAATAGTATTACAAAGCGAAAGTTTTTTTTAAATAATTAAATAAACTTATAGTTTTAGCCCACTGAAGAGTTTTTAAAAGCTTGTTGAATAGAAGTGACTGGCTTCAATTTAACACTGCCGCTATATCGGTCTGGTCCACTGGTTAAGTGGAAGACTCCACTCATTATAGCTTTGTTTATACACACATTATTCTCCTCTCTAATCACCATTAGGGCAGTAACTTTATACTGTGAATTCAGGTAATCTGGGAAATATTTTTCATGCATTTTCTCATGGGAGCTTCCTGATTAACTAGTGCCCTGACCCTTTATGTGACACCACACCAATCACGTTTTGTGATTTCAGTCACATAACATCCATGCTAAATATAGAGTCAAAGTTCTGTGGACTAGACATTGTCATAGCAGGGGAAAAAACACTCTGGAGTTTAGGTGTCCCACATTACCCAATGTCCCAGATTACCCAAATTCACCCTAGATGAACACATTACATATTGTGTTAAGAACATTTGCGATTATTTGGTATCTCTACGTTAAACCAAAAACATAATTTCTTGTTGCACATCTCATTGGAATATACAGTGACAACCAACCCCGTGGCTTATTACTTGATGTTATTTACATTTTGTCATTTAGCGGACGCTCTTATCCAGAGCGACTTAAAGTAAGTACAGGGACAAGTAGGGTGAAGTGCCTTGCCCAAGGACACAACATCATTTGCACAGCCCAGAATCGAACCGGCAACCTTCGGATTACTTGCCCGATTCCCTAACCGCTCAGCCACCTGACTCCTTGGTATGCTGATAAAAGTGATATTCATTCATACCCAGGACCTTAAGCTTTGAATCAATATTGAAATAAGTCTTCTATAATTTGCTGGTGCTAAGAAATACTGGCATCGGTAAGAGTGTGACACCAATCCCTGGTCTCCCCTACACACAAATCGAGCCGTAGCCTTTCAGCGACGGACACGTTGCGTTGCTGATAACTCGCTCTTTCTCCCACTCTGTCACTCTCTCACGCCGTGGCATACTTGATGCAGTGTCATTACAAAGATATAAATAACCCTAGTTCAGATGGAGAGAAGTGGTAGGGAAGGCTGCTGTAAACATGGCCTTAATAAGCTGTTCCACTCTAGCCATATGCCACTCCATAGAACATGTTTTTTCCGTGACTGTGAATATGTTATAGCGAAAGTGAAGAGGGAGAACAATGAGAGGAGAAGGCAAAGAACAGGCGAGACCCACAGCCGACTGCCTTGCGTGAAGAAAATGCTCAAGTGTGCTGCAAAATACATTAGGTGCTCAGTAAGCGAGTCCTGCAATTTTTTTTAAAGAGGTCTCTTTTCTATGTCGTGCTACCAGACACTGTTTGCCTTTATCAGTGGTGGACAGTTACGAAGTACATTGAATTTGTTCATGTAGGCCTCATTAAGTAGATTTTCAATTATCGGCATACAGGATTTGTGTATCGTACTTTGTCCACCACTGGACTTTATTGGCACGCTTACTGTTGAAAATACAGTAATGTAAATATGGTTCTGTAGTGTACGACCCTATAGGCCTAATTGATGGTGTCTTTTTAGGGCTGTTTGTCTCGGTTTTATTGTCTACATGTCACATTTATTTTTCATTCTTTCAGGTTGTTTATGAGTGCTGAATGAATGACAGACACACAGAGTCTGTGTACACAATTTGAATGCTGTGTGTGTGTGTGTGTGTGTGCGTGTTTGTATGTGTGTCTGCGCGTGCCCTTGTGTTCAAATGGACAGACATGACTTGAGCGTGTGGATGTGTGTTAAAGCGCAGGTTTTCTCCACAGATATACAGTTCCTCACCTGTGGGTTGTAGCTGCTCTGTGCTTCATCACTCCTGCTGGCTGCTGGGTGACCACTTCTCCCCCCCCCACAGGTAAAGGACCAGAGACTCTCTTTGCTGGGCAGAAGCTCAATGACAACGAGTGGCACACAGTGAAGGTCATGAGGCGGGGCAAGAACCTGCAGCTGTCGGTAGACAACGTCACCGTCGAGGGTGAGTGTCAGCTGCGTGCTTGGGGATGACCAACGGGACGTTAGACAGTGACCAATGGATAGGTTGGAAATGAGACGGAAAGTGGCAGGGAAACATCTGGATCCCCTGGGCCGGGTTTAAAGAAGGGATTCAATAACCGAAAGATGGAGGAGGTGAACGATGATGATTGGAAGAGAGTGGAGGCGGAGGGTTACAGGAGGAAATGAAATGGATGAGAAGTAAGAGACCAGCTAACCTCACCTCCCCTGGGGTGACAGCAGGTTGGAAAGGAAGCAGATGAAGGAGAGAAAAAAGAAAGTGTGAGAAGAAGAGATACTGTAGAGAGGGTAAGCTGAGGCCCAGGGCTAGGTTTGACCGGTCAGGAGAGCGGTCTGAAGACCTCAGTTTCAGCCAGTTTGAACCGTTTCCTTCTCAGCCACTGTGGTGTCAGGGGAAGGGAGACCTTGTATGGATGGGGGTGTTGAGCGCTTCTGTATTTTCTATCTGCATCTTTGTAATGATCATTACTGTCTAGTACATTTTATTGTCAGCTATGTGCACGAGGGACACACTGAAATAATGTGTGGGATGTCAGTGTGTGTGTGTGGGGGGGGGGAGTGCGAGCGTTTGTGTGATCAAAATGAAAATAATTGCCTCGAAGCTAACTTTGTATACTTTGCAGTTAGAGTACTAGCACATTCATCCAAATGTGTTGGTATGTTGCCCAACTATCTGCTTGCACCTCATGCCTCTGACCCCCTCTACTCCTACCAGGCCAGATGACCGGCGCCCACACCAGACTGGAGTTCCACAACATCGAGACAGGCATCATGACCGAACGCAGATTCATCTCTGTGGTGCCCTCCAACTTCATCGGGCATCTGCAGGGCCTCACCTTCAACGGGGTTCCTTACCTCGACCAGTGCAAGAACGGAGACATCTCCTACTGCGAGCTCAACGCCCGCTTCGGCATGCGTCACATCATCGCCGACCCAGTGACGTTTCGAACGAAAGGCAGCTACCTAGCGCTAGCCACTTTGCAGGCCTACGCCTCCATGCACCTCTTCTTTCAGTTCAAGACCACCACGTCTGACGGACTGCTGCTCTTTAACTCTGGAGACGGCAGTGATTTCATCGTCGTGGAGCTTGTCAAAGGGTGAGCGTGAACAAGTCATGTCATTGTGTGGGTCAGTACATTGTATGTCATCAGGGAAGATATGCAGAGAGTTGCCATCGGAAATACTGAGAGTACTTGATTTGTTGAGACACGTATCATGGAATATTTCGAAAGCCATTTATGGTCCAATAAGATGTCAAATCCAGTTCTCAGTAAAAAAGAAAACAAAAAAGAGGTGGTTGCAAATTTGGGGTAGCTGAGCTGTGGAAAATAATTTAGGATGTGAACCAACTGTGCTGTGAATCAATTCTTGTTGGAGAGAAAGGCTGCACTAAATTCCTGGGAGCAAAAATAATCAGTTTGGTTTATGGCAGTATTGAATGGCGAAAACAGGTTTTAAGTGTGAGACCCAGAAGTTGGAGAAAACATTGTGTTCTCCACGGTAAATATCTGATGTCTCTCCAAATAAACTGGATAAACACAAATTCAGCTGAATGTATTTTCTGAGCCTTTGAAACTTCTTATGTAGTTGTTAAATTATGAACAGCGGTGTTGAATAACATGTCTGTGAATAGCATACCTTTGTCATACCTGCGATGCTGTTCATCCATTCCTGCAGAGATATGAATGTATCTCCCTGCCCCTCCTCCTCCCTGTCTAGTATTGTTACCAAACAAAAGGCCTAAACTGCCTTTTCCAGCAGGAACAAAGACAAGGACATGTGGAACAGAGACAGGATAAACACTGCACGCTGACAGTAGTCTTAACCAGGCAAACAAAAGACAACCATTTTGTCTGCACAAATGAAAGATGGCACCTTGTCAGCCCTGGGGTAGATGGAGGGGGGAAAGAGAAAGAGAGCGGTGTTCCTATATGTTGACCTTTGAAAAAACTGAGACAGACTATGGGTCCTATCTTGCAACCAGCGCAGTTGACTTTTTCAATGACGCAAGTATCATTCCTAGTTTGCACTCGACGCAAAGCAGACTTTTTCCTCCACAGACGCACGTCGGTAAATTAGGGAATGACCTTGCGGTTCAGCGAAAAAAGGAGGCGTGTTCCGGTGCAAACGTTCCCCGGTGATATTTTGCAGTTTCCGAAAAACTATTCCGCCACAGACCAGGAAAAACGTAGTCTAAAGTCAATGGCGCGTTATTCAGATGCTATTTTAAGGGCGCAAACTTGGCCCGTGCGCACTGCTGGCGAGGCCAGAGTCTTCTTCCTGCAAAGCTACGTTACATTGTTTTGACTTATTGTATGGCTGTGTTACATTTCTTTCATGTCAATGATTACAAAGATTTTCATGAGAAATCTATGTATGTGAACTTGATTTGTAACAATTGTGGCAATTTCCTCCCGCGCCTGTTTAACCGAAGATAATTTGGGTGGGTTTCTTATCCCATCCCAATCAGAATCAGAATTTGGTTTATTCACCATGTATGTTACACAAACACGGAATTTACTGTGGCAGGAAAATGCAAACAATAAACATATACGGGCCTTAAATTAAGTACAATGGTTAAACAAATTCTAAGAACTAAACAATTAAAAAATATAACAATTAAAATAATAAAATATATATAAAAATAAGACTAAGAATTTGAATGAGCATACATGAGAAATACATTAGATTTTTTGACAAACGGGAATTTCATTTTAGAGCACATCGAGTCAAGAAAAGGAATACAAAAATATTGAAAGTAAAAAAAAAAACTTGCAATTGCAAACTTGGATTGCAAACCAGGCAGGCACGAGGCCCCCGGTGGTGCAAGGCCCTGTGCGGTCGTATTAAAACTGTTATGCTTTGTATTATGACTGTCATTAGATCTGTAAGCCGCTGTTGTAGTGCGGGCGTGCATGTGTGGCTCTTTGCTATGGTGCGTTTTAGTTTTGGCTCTTTATGCTGGACTGGTTAGCCACCCCTGCTCTAACCTCACTTGACGGCCTCCTCATACAATAGGAAACGTATCCTTGACTCTTTGCCCCCCATGTTGCACTCATGGCGATATGAAAAATAATATGTTCAGGGACAAAGTGGCTCAGTTTCCAGTTAGTTTCTTGTGAGATCCCTTCCATATATGTTAGCTTGTTTCTATGAGTCTTCTTAATGTGTTGTGAATGAATGCTAGTGCAGTGCCCGTGGGCCGAAATGTTAGGTGGCAGACAATGAAACATCCGATTCAATATTTATATATTTGTCGTGAACCACACATCTAAACAACTTCACAGTCAACAATCCATGTCATTGGGGACTAAGAAAAATACCTGGCTGTTTTTAAACTTCACACAATACCCGGTTCTGGAGCCACAGAAGCACAGACAGATGCAGAGATTCATGGATTTAGAGTTAAATTGGATTTCTTGCTTGGAGTAATTGATATTTAGGCTAGAATACATATTTATTCAGCAGTCTCATTGTAAATAACTTAGTTAAAATAGTCTCTTACATGAATTAGATATATACAAATAAATAAGAACTGCACTTCATAAGAGCAAATGAGAGAAGCAGAGAAAGTTGTAAAGCCGGGGACCTTTGGGTTAGCTACTCTTCAGGCAAATAGATTTGATATGACTGGGTACACATCTAATAAATCTAACTGTAACTTTGATGATTAAAGAGTGTTCACTGTTCAAACAATAGAAACATTATGAGTTTACATTACATTTAACAGACGCTCTTATCCAGAGCGACTTACAGTAAGTACAGGGACATTCCCCCGAGGCAAGTAGGGTGAAGTTGCCCAAGGACACAATGTCCTTTTGGCACAGCCGGGAATCGAACTAGCAACCTTCTGATTACTAGCCCGATTCCCTAACCGCTCAGCCACCTGACTCCCCTTAGCCACAGAAAAGTAAAAGAAATCACAAACAGAGGCTATAGGGACAGATGACCGGAATGATGACCGGAATTTGATAGCACGATTGTTATAGTGAAGGCCCCCACTCTTTTTCATACAGGTTGTATCAGTGTCAATCCTATAATCTTACCCGAGAGTATGAAATACTTCCAGTACTTCCAGCAAGAGATCCAGCAAGTTTAAATGTAAGAAAGTAATGTGAGAATTGACGCCTTTGGAAGACCAAGAAATATTAATTTGTAGTTGGTCTGATAAATGCTAAACTTTGTTGAAATCAGACAACACTAAAATAATTCCTAAAATCTGACTTGTAAAATGAGAAACAAATTTACGTCAAACATGGCATCGAAAGTTGATGAGGGGGGGGGGGGGGGGGGGGGAAAGACAGAAATGCAGCTTTTAATAATAATAGGGGAAGAGGAAGAGGAGGGTTTTTTGTCTGTCTTCCTAATTGAGCTTGTCTGCAGTTGAATGCCCCATGTCTTGGTTGAGATTGTCCCCCATCACCTTGGTGACGTCAGCCCCATTGAACAATTGTAATTGTATTTAATAATGAGAAAAAAAATTCAACCTATCATCTCACTTTTTGCTTCTGTAATGTGTTTACAGAAGTAAAGAAAAAACAACAACCTTTGCGTCATGTCTTGAATACACCCGCTCCCTCGTTCTCTTTCTAGCACACACACACACACACACTTGTTACTGACCACTTTTTGTCTCCCACAGGTACGTCCACTACGTATTTGACCTTGGCAATGGCCCTTCACTCATGAAAGGCAACTCTGACAAGCCACTCAACGACAATCAATGGCACAACGTGGTGGTCTCTCGGGACGCCAACAACATGCACACGCTCAAGATCGACTCGCGCACCGTCACTCAGCACTCCAATGGAGCCCGCAACCTGGACCTCAAAGGTAAGGCAGTGCTCTAAGTTTACAATCTAAACAACCCATTCTAGGACTGGCTAATCTAAAATGTACACCACAGCACCCCACCACAACAATCCAATCATCTACTCTATGAATCTCTGACCCAGACTTTCCTATATCGAACATACCACACGTACCATTTCAGATTTAACGGCACTTTTGTTGGTGTCCCTGATTGCCGAACTGAAACTTTAAACTCTATTCTCAAAATATTTCATTGACTGTAGATTTCTCTCTCAAGAGTCATTGAGAGTTTAAACGTCCTGCGCTGTCTGAATTATGTTCAGTCTGGGGGTGATTGTGCTCCTCATTCTGATCCTTTGTTACTTTTAGTGAACTACTCAATAACTCTACTCACGGGTCTTAAGTGAACTGCCTTAAGTATGCATAGTGGGGAAAAATGCAACCCTTGTTGCTGTAAGAGTAGGAAACTATGTCTATGTCTGTGTCTCATGAAAGATGTATACTGATAGCATACAGTTGAGGATTGAACACTGATATGATCGTTTCCAAGGTGTCGTTTAAGCTGCCGTTAACTAAAATAATCAGTTTTAGGATGGTTTGTCACATCTGGTTGATTTAGTTACAAAAAATAGACAAATAAATACAAGAGATATCTGCATATTTTTACATATTTTTTTAGACTAAGTATGTGTGCTCTTGCATGTGTTTGTGCGCTGTTGTATGTGAAGCGCTGTGTGTCTGTGCATGTACACAGCTTTTTATTCCTGTTCTGTTTGTTCAGCTTTCAAATGTATGCCAGCTCAGGAGTTTTGGGTATGTTTGATTTAGCAGGAGAGAGGGGAAGAGAGACCCCGCTCCCCATGCCAAGCTTAAATCTGCCCGCCAAACAAGAGTTGGACTTGAGGCAAAAATTAATTCTAACAAAAGCCTGGCATCGGCGACACTCACACCATTCCATCCTCTTCACCTTGAAAGATGATCTGCTTTTTTCAATGTTCTTCACGTTGGTCACACTGTCCCTTGCATAGTCCCCAACCAATCAAACAAACCTTGAATATAAACCACATCTACCTTTCCAAAAAAGAAAAATGACCATGGTGATATAGTATCAGTTGTATGTTTCTCTCTTCCTCGCTCTCTCTTTATCTCCCCCTATCACCCTCCTACTTCTGCTCGCTCCTGCCGGAATATATCCTCAAAAATAAGAGTCCTGGTTAAAAGCCACTTAGGTGTGAACTTGTGTTCCATTGTAACAGTGCAGACGGTGCCGAAGAAAAGGACACTGGGTAATTGCAGGTTTCAGACAGACAGACTGAAATATTGATCACATGGTTATGTTGACTCTTGAGCAAGTTGGACCCACTAGAGGGTAAACGAGCAGGAAAAAAAAACTGTGACTCAGATTTCTGAGAAAACATATGGTAAAATTATAATCCAAAAGGAGATAAGAAGCAATTACGGCCCTATCCTTAGGGGGCCCTATTGAAACTATTGGAGGTGTATGACATCCGAGAGAAAATGGTCATTTATCTTCGCTCACAGCGATTCACTCAAATTTGGGCTCTGGGATAGCAGTGAGTCTTGTGATGGGGAGGGGGTTGATGAGGTGTTTGGGGAGGCAATGTGGTGATCGGTGTCTCTGGGGCGCTGCTGAAGGATCTGAGAAGTCTCTTGTTTCTCACTCTCTGCCTCTGTTCTGTTCTTTCTTGCTTACTTTCTCCTAAAGTGAGACACCTTGCAGCGCCTTGCTCTCTGTCTGTTTTGTCTTTCTCTCTCTCGCTGTCTCTCTCTGGCTACGTTTTGCCAGGGTAAGGGTGGCGCAATTAAAAGGGTATAATATTATACAATGATAAAGAAGCGTATAAATCATGAGAGGGTAGATTATAGATGGGTGGCACTCCGCCCGGTCGTCATGGGCACAAGGACGAGGGAGAGAGACCACTCAGCCTCTGAAATGAACTTCAGCATCTAAGAGAAACTAACGCATGCTATCTTTTAGTGTCTTAATGTCAGGAATTGCGTAGGCAGTTAAGACATTCAGATAGATAGGATTAGTGTTGCTGAATGAACGAGCATCGGTAGAAGAGTTAGGGCTACAACTTAACTTGTGATAATTTAACATCCAATCTAGTAACTTTATATCCCAGCCAACTCCTAACAAACCTTTCTCTATCCTGATATAGCGTTGTCATTTCATTGGTCCGCTTCCAGTTCATAAATCATGACACTTTGACAGGCCATCTTCCTATGTTTCCTGGCTTGATATGCTCCAATAATCTCAGAATGTTCTAACTCTAATTGATGGGGTTTGCTGAGGTTTTTCCTGATTGATTGCAGTCATCAAGTCTTGAGTGACACCTGCCAATCAATAGTGAGACAGAGCAATGGGAATGCAGGGAGGATTTGTCATGTATAGAGAATGGTGGGATAAGACTGTAGCGGGGTTTGCTCGTTTAAGATTGGCAATACTTAACTTATAATTAAGTATGTAGTTCTTAGGGGCACCACCTCTTATTTGTTAAAGGGACAGAGGAAACCTTATTGAATAATAGCCTTCGTAATAATCAGTCTAATCTTAAGTAGTGAATTCTATGAAAGTAGAGCAGATCCGATAACGTGAGGGATAACGCGAGTATTATAAACAATGATTTATTTAAGGAAATGTAATTATAATGAACAAATACCAGAGACGTTATAGGTTAGTTGAGAGAGTTGAGTTGAACTGTCTACAGTAAGTCCTAAACTATGATGAGGGTTGGTACAAGATGGTAGGTTGAGAGCGCGTGGGGAGGGGGAAGGGAGAGAGAGAGAGATAGGCTTCTGGAGAACTAATCCTAACGAAAGTTAGGTTAAATCATTTGCAAACTAAAATCAAACCTAACAAATTTGATCACAATATGCCAATGTTCACAGGTAAGAAATGTAGCAATATCGCAGTTACTGTTGTCAGTTTGAAGAAGAAGAGTCAAAGTTCCGTTCGTTGTTGTCAAACGGTTAGAGCAAAGGAATGTTTCGTTCAAGTTCCTGGTGGTCCAGTGAGTTGCTGATTGAGAAGGATAGGTCAGATGTGTCGCGAACACTTCCGGTGAATCCTTGCGAAAAAGCCAGGTTGGCTTGTGCATCGGGGTTTTATAATCCTTGCGAAAGGGGGTATCCTTTTGGAGGTGAACTCTTTGATTGGTCAGTTACTCCCACCTGGGCGTCCATCCTGAGATTGACGTATGGGTGTGAAGTGGTTGATAACTTTTCAGAGTTCAGCTATTTCAAATGTCAATGTATTGCTTATACTTCAAAATATAACAATACACCATTAATAAATGGTTTAGTTTGTAGATTAAAATCATTTTGATATCAAGATTGACTGATTTATCATAACACGAAAGGAAGTTCATCAAATTATATCAACACAGCATTAAAGGGAAAGCATACATTATAACACATCAACTACTGTCATTGAAATAGTGTCCATGAGCCATGTAGTCCTTGAGAATGTGTTTGTAAATCCAGAAAAGTTAGTCCTTCCTTAAAATCCTTTGTCTCCATACTGTAAGGCCATTTTGGTCTACCTTCTGCAACCATGCTGGGCCAGAAGCTTTGAAGCTCCTGCTCTGGGAGATAAGGACAAGGCGGGAAACCCCCTTTCTCCTTGTCGGGGGTAGGGGAAAGGTGTGATGGTACGTGGTTTGTCTGTTGGCTCTGCTACAAGACATAGACATAGATCACACACAGTCTTAGTTTGGTTGTATTTTTAGTTTTGTATTCTGGTGCGAATGGGGCATGTACTGGCATAATTCGCAGATTACTATTAGATCTGCATGCCAATCTTTTCGCAAATTGTCTCTCTACCTCATACAATGATGAGTCACAGTCCTCAAATACATCCCATGAACCACCAAACAGAAGACCTGCTCAACAAACAAGCCCGCCATACCCCGCCAAAGCACCATGCGGTGAGAATAAACCTAATTTGCATTCCGCAAATGAACAAAATCACCAACGCCCCACTGAACAATTAGTTTCCTTAAAAGAAACAGAAGGACAGCAATTTGTAAAGACAAGGAGGGGGCGGCCATTTTGTCTTTTCATTGCCAACATGGATGCACTCTGGCTCTCCAAGCACAAGCTGAGGCGTCACTATAAACACTGTCTCAATTCCCAAAGAGGGCTACTCCGTCTGTGTCATTAATCTGTTGGCTTTTGTGAAGTTGTTTTGTATTTTATTCGCATTTCCTTATTTTACAGCCCTTTTTTCCTCTCGGCCTGCAGGAGACTGCAGGAGATAGCAGCAGCTACATGTTGCTCGTGGGAAGAATAATAGTTGTAAATCTAGTTCCAGAAGACCTTTGCCGGAGAATTATGTCTCTTTCCTGAATCCCCAAGTCTCATTGAACAGTCCAGCCATGAACTAAATTCTCAAGTCCTCCTCCTTTCGCCCTATTCCCCTAACTGGTGTATCGTGTCAACACACAAATGCACCCCCCTGTCACACACACATACACACACACACTACACGTCACCCCCCCATATACACAAACACAAACACACACATCCTCAAACCACCTCAAAACTCGTCTATGCGTCACAGAAAACACATTGTTAACATACAAGCTATCTTCACACATTGTATCCTCTCTCCTGCGCCAACACTTTTTTTATTTGAACACTTCATATGGGAGCGGAGGGTCCCTGTGCCTGTTCTCCCAATCGTGCATCTTAAGTTATCCCAGACTGAAAAATAGGATGTCTCTTTCTTGAAAAGTGATTGTTTCGTACTGAAATTATGTTCCTGTGTCAGTTTAATCATGATGAGGAAACAATATAGTGGGCCTCAGGAGACTCAAAAGTGGTTACACTTTTGTCTGCTGGTGGAGTTCCAATCACACAAGCAGATTCACACAGAAGCAGATGTTGAATTTATTGTCATGCTCTATGAAAGCCTAGATAAGTCAAATCTAAGTCTGAAGTCAGCATAACCAAATTGAATTGGTTAAACTCACTCCTCAGAAGGAATCCCACCCAACCGAACCATTGAAGAACTAGCCTTTTGGTGACGTAGGTGATTACGTAACACACTGTGTTTATAGACATGGTTGCCATGCCGAGTTCGCTTCCCAGTGTGGGAGGATGGGAGGAACAGGTATACTGATGAAATATTTTTTAATTTACTGGTAATAATTTTATAATAATCTGATCAATCAGGCTAGCCCTTAGTAACGGCATTAGCTTTTCCGGCAATAGCCACAACAGTCCGTGCTCTAGCTCTGCAGATTGCTTCATTTGTGTGTTCAATATTCATTAACACAACGCTATCAGCACATTAGTAGCAGTTTGGATTACTGCTCACGACTTGGTTTATAGAATTGTGACCTAGCTTTTAAGAACTAGGGGGCCCCTTGGTTCAGTTGTGATCCATCTATACCCCCTGCTCCTCTGTGGCTAGTGCATTAATTAGCCCTGAATGAAATCAAAAGCCAGGAAATGTTTTCCGCTAGCAAACATTTCCCCAGCCACAAACATTAGCTATGGAAAAGTGTTGGGACTTTGGATAAGCTCATTGCCTGACATTTACAATTATGTTTTGTATCCCAAAGTGCACATTCTCTCTCTTTTACATATTGTTGAAGGCTATTTAGACACATATTCATATCTCATATTTATCCCACAAAGTACATTAGCGTCAAATCAGGCTTTGAAACAAAATGGCCTTTGTATCTTAATACAGGCAACAAAGAAGAGGACTCTAATCCTTTTCTTGCTAGGAGAATTCAAGGGAATTAATTACCCTTTTAGTTTGTCCTGCTATCATGTTACTATCCAACACAGTCTCTTAAGCTGTTTTGTGTCCTCTCTCTGCACAGAATATTACAAAACAAACATACAGTGAAAAGAATGATACTGCAGCTAACAGAGTTAAATCCACAAATATGAGACCAAACAAATACAAATAAAAATACTTCGCTTGTTACGCTGAGCATTCTTTTTGGTGATGTTAAATTGGGAGGTTTTTCTCCCCCTGAGATACAGTTGAAGCAAACCGCACTAGTCATGTGCACTAAGAAGAAGTGGCTCCCTGTAAACAAAAACACAAACAGGCCTAAGGGGATATCCAAGCCTCATTATGTTAATGACATGACAACGCCAAAGATAATAATGTCATCCTTTAATGCAGAGATGGAAAGATGAAAAAATAACAACACAAGAACTTGGATGTTATAAAAAAAAAAAGACAAAATAAAAAACGACTGCCAGGGAGCTGGAGAGAAGTTGTAATTAATTACACCTGATCCTAATTCGATCTGTCCCTGTTTTCTAGACATTCTCTGAAGCTTACTCTTGCGCAAAATAAAAAATAAAAATGAACAAATTAAAGAAGGTCTATTTTCTACTTGCAGTGGGACCAATTGGATCAGAATGAGAGTTGGAATGGAGGGAAGGAGGGAGTCAGGTACACCTATTTTTACAAAGAGCCTTTGGTGCCAACAGGAAAATTAAGATTACCCGTTCAATCACCCCGTAGCCGGGTTCTACCGTGGCACCGGCCCACAGCAAACCAAGCTAATCTGTCGCTATGCGCTAATCCGAGAACAATACCGAAACTCAGCACGAGGCACCGCATTGTTAATGCCGGCCATTGTCTAAGACTTCCTCACCAAGGCCATGTGTTCTCACTGGGATAAAGCCATGAGGATAAATGGTCTGGATGAATACAAGCCAGGCCCAACAAAGCAGAGATCAGAGTATACTGAAGCCTGTGTATGATTTCAAATTTAAATTAACTTTAAAATTCAAATGTGTTGTATTAGCTGTATCTCCCTTAAGTGGAGATGTTTCTTACCTGGGTACATTTGCTCCAGAAACATCTGAACTGCATTTTGCCTTCAGAAAAAATTACGGCATTGTGACACTGCAATTTGGTTTTTCTATTTATCCTGACCTATTGAGGTGGAATCAATTATCCTCTTTAAAAGTCCAGCAGACTGGCTTTAAAAGCAATGTGTTTAATGCAATCTCTTTCTCCTCAACACTTGCTTTTCCACAAATGATCCTTAACCTTTCGATAATGGCACCAGTAGCGGCGGTAAAACATAATAACTCCTGTTAAAATGTCTTCATTGCCAGACTAAAGCTTCATTTTGCCCAATAATCGTTAGTATCTGGCAAAGGTCGATGGATTCACAATGTAGGTCTAATAAGCATGGTGCCACATGGTACAACAAGGTGCCAGAGCAAATACTTTTAAATACATTTAAATCGTCAGAATGACGCCCTCGTCGTAGAATTTTAACCCTCAGCGGACTAGTTTTCAACTGAAGTGTAGGTCCAACTGAAAAGAGTCAAATATGGCTCCAAATTAGAATACAACATCATTGCCAAGTAAATCAAATCCAAATAAATATATAGTCTCCTACTTTATCTGTGAAACCAATCACAGTTATCAGACAGGGACTGAAGAGTTAACACCTTCTCCGTGCTAGTTCTTGGTTATTGCAGGCCAGTGGATATGATTGGCCGAGTCCCCACGGTGGGCACGTTGCTGTTGGTGTCGGCTGATGTCTTTAAACAGCTGTGGCTATGCGCCACCCACGCCTTCTCTGGCCGCAAATTGGCCCGCCATCGATCAGCGCGCCTCAGCCTAATGGCTATCGACCGTAGGCTCGCAGGGGGGGGGCAGGGCTCTCGGGGAGGAGGTGTCCCTCTCCTTTGTAGAATTCACTTGTTTCGAGTCCTACTTTGGCGGTGTGTTAGTCTGTGTGTGTCTGTGTCATTTCTGTAATTTCAATGGAATTTTAAATGGCCGCCAAAACCTTACCGTAACTCTACTGACGCCCACACAATGGTTTTTTTCCTTTCTGATTTGACACCTGTTACAAGACAGTACTTAAAATGGTCGACTGTAATGTATCTCCATTTTTTGGGGGGGATTCAAAACTCTCCAACAGCCTTATTCATACAATATAGTTTTAAGCTCCGAATTACCAGGCAGTCATTTAGTCAGGCAAAATGTTAAATGCCATCCTGCAATCCTAAACACACATTCACACGCACACACACACGCACACACACACATCCTCAGGCCCACAAGGCTTTATTGCGCTTCCATTATTCTGTGAAAGAGGAAATGTCAGGACTGTTCCATAATGTGGGTAGAATACAGCCAACACACAACCCCACGCTCCCGCCCTCAGCTCTCCCCTCCCCTCACCTTTCCTCCATCCCCCGCTCCTCTCCTCCCTCTCCTCCCTCCGTAAAGAGTGTGTGGTCCACACACTGCAAGAGGCCGAGGGAGGAGCAGTGAAGTGTCAGTAATTGAATGTGAGCTGTGAATGTATCCCCATATGGAAACTCGCAGTGTTAGATGAGAGAGTGCCTTTTTATCTATCATCCTCTTCCCAAAGGTGCTCCTTGTGTTGAGATTTAACATGTTTTAAGGGCTATTTAAGTTGGCAGAGGCATACCGAGAGACATCCACAGGGGATGATACTTCCTACGGACATGTGCGCGCATTGAAGTATGCACGCACTCATGCCTACACAAGCACACACATACGCGCGCGCACACACACTTTAATAGGTGTTCTGGCATGAGAGAGAAGTCTGTTTTTACGTCTCTATCCTAAAGCAGGAAGCAGCGTAAGCTTGACAAAGACAGAAGAAAGACTATTAATATATGTGTCTGTATGCATGAGTGTTTCATCTTCGCATTAGGAAAACGTCTGAGGTTTCCACCTGGTCTGATTTCCATTGTAAGTATTAAATGAACGGTGGGAGTAGATGTGATTGGATGAAGATGTGCTGAAACAGAGATAGCATGTATTTGCATAATCATCTCAAATAAACTGCACGCAGAATAACCTGATTAGCACGTTTGTGTCAGATCCCATAAACATCCTGGAGTGTCGTCACTCTTCTCTGTGCGACGCACTCCTTCACGAGCAACAGAGAGGGAAGCACTAGGAGGAGCGGAGAGGGTGGAACAGGACGTTGATGGCATCACAATCACTGTCATCCACCGACCGTCACTATCATCACGGGAATCTCTGTTCATAGTGTGCATCACAGTCACGATCTTGCCTTTTTATCTCCGCACCTCAGGCCCCATTTACATGTCCTCCGAAATCCCCCTCTCTCTGTAATTCCTTCACGATTTTCTGCCTCACTCGCTCCCCCTCCCTCCCCTGTGTGCCAGTGCTCTCTGAATAAATGATAGGTAAAGCTGCTTGAGTGCTCCGATTGGTCGGTGTGTTTTTCCATTCTTTCCCCTGAACCGTCGTCCAGTACAATTTACTGTGGCATTACTCAGAGCTTTAGCTATTTCACCCCCTCCGCTCCTCTTCCCCAACACACACACACACACTCCTCCCCATCACCTGCTGACTGCTACGCTTTTCGCCAAAGGAATAAAGTGTATGAAAAGGCACATTTTGTACAAAAGTCTGTAGTATGTGTCAAAAGAGAGTATATTCATAACTTAATATGCTTCTCAAACGAAAGTTTCCCAGGACAACAGCGTTTGTTTTTAGGAACATTTTACGGTCGTGTCCAAAAATGCTGAACACCGTTGTCCATTATTGGTCAATATACACCTGGTTATGGCAACTGAAAAGGAGGATACCATCTAAAAATGGCCTTTATTATTTTCTTTACAGCAGTTGTTATTGTTGTTTCCATTGAACCAATCAAAATGTCCCCTGCCAATGTTATGGTCTGAGTGGGAGTGTTAGACCACAATTCAGTGTTGAGCAGCACATTAGCCATTTCGAAGCCATAGTGCTGACAACTCTAACTCGGCGATGCGAGGAGAGTGGATGAGAGAAGGGAGGGGAGTTGATTTAGGACACTCCACACCAGTGGCAGAGTTCCCCATCAGTCATAAATCCCCAGCGTCCGATTGGCCGAGCTCTTCCCTCTGACAGGTCAGCCCAGTAAATGTCTCCCCTGACAGACTGGCGTTGTCGCAGGAACACACTTGTGTTTTAACAGGTGTGCATCCCCCTCTCGATCACAGCTCTGACAACATCTCAGAGAGAGAGAGAGAGAGAGAGAGAGAGAGAGAGAGAGAGAGAGAGAGAGAGAGAGAGAGAGAGAGAGAGAGAGAGGGAGAGGGAGAGGGAGAGGGAGAGGGAGAGGGAGAGGGAGAGGGAGAGGGGGAGGGGGAGGGGGAGGGGGAGGGGGAGGGGGAGAGGGAGAGAGGGAGAGAGGGAGAGAGGGAAAGAGGGAAAGAGGGAAAGAGAGAGAGAGAGGGGGGGGGGAGTAAGTGAGGGGAGAAAGTGACAAAGGGAAACTTAAAGACAGAGGAGAAATAGAGAAAAAGGAGCGTTAGGGAGCAGTGGTAAAGTAGAGTGAAAAAAGGGTTTCTAAGAGGCACACATACTGTATCCACATGTCAAGCTAACATTGAGTAAATGGTGGTGAATGTAGCAATAGTTGCAGTCGGCTATTAAATGCTGGACTGTCATCATAGTATTGTGTTGGTGAAACATCAAATACATACGCTAACACACAGTACAGTGTCTGTAATGTGTGTCTGCTCACCACTCAGTGTATTTTTGGCCAGTGTGTTACGTGTCATTCTGTTCATCTCTACTTCTGTGTTTTTTTATTCCAGACACAAGTCTATTACATGGATCAATTCCATATAAGTATTTCAAGTAATTGTGATGAGTTCAGTTTGGTTTGAGCAATTGGTCATTGTTCTGTTCAATTGGTTTCATTGCAATCGAGTGCACCCAATAACACTGTCTGTCTGCCACTGTGCAGTATTTGCAAGTCCCAACAGAAAGAGAGCTATTGCACACCTAAGCTTCAGTGCAGACAGCCCACAGTAGCAGCATGTATAGCCCTGGGAGAGTGCATTCTCCTGGGTGGTTGTCTGAGATTGTCTGGTGCCCTGGTTCGCCTCTACCTAGGTTGCGACCCTCCTGAAAATCCACTTATTAGCCTGTCTTTGAAAAGTCACAAATGGTCCTCAGAGACCAGTTCAGACCTAAAATCCCCATGGTAATATAGAATAAAATGTACTTTGTAGTAAAGGATTCCAATATAATCGAGCCTGTGAGGCTTTTAGAGCTTTGGGTGGTGGAGAAGATAATGTGGCCAGTATATTATTCATAGCTGTAATATTTTGACTGTGGAACTTTAGAGGATGCAGAGGCACAACATTCTCTTTCTCTCACACACAAATGCACACAGACACATTCCTCTATAACTCATTCCCTTCAAGGGCACAGGTAACAGCCCATGGAAGTGAACACAAACTATTGTGTATGGCAGTTGGATCTGCAGTATCTGGATAGAGTAGACATAGTATCTGGATAGAGTAGACAGTGTGTGTGTGTGCCTTTTGTTTTTTTTGTGTCACACAATAGACAAAGGAAGCTGGGGTGCAAGTTCTGTAAGTGGTTGATCTTGAATGCTCCCACAGAGCCAAGTGCTTGACTGAAATACAATCCCTTTGTTGTTGCTCCTTTCTATTGTCTAAAGGCAAGTTTGAACAGTTCCAACCATGCTCTTCAAATTGACATCAGTATCTCCAGGGAGATCAAAACAGGAAGAACACCTGCTATCTAAATAGAGATCAACCACCATTGAACTAATGAATAATCATTTTGATGGGAAATTCGGTCATCAGTGTCAAACAATCTGTCACACATCTTCAACACAATCTGCGTGTGTGAAGCACAATGGCATAACTCTTATTTTAACATAAATAATGAACACCCGAGCTGACACCCTCTTTTCCATTCCTTAGGCGCAGTAGGGAATATTGCTGAAGTGAACATCTACAAAAAAGATCCCCATCATCTAACCAGAATACTGATTTGACCATAAAAAGATTCTTTAATCATTTGAATCTTTAAATCAAACACATTTTCTGGCCAGCGATTCAGAAATGTTATTCCTACTAACTTGACAACTTGTCAATTGGCCATTGTGTAAAAATGCCAGATTAGTTTGATGTGAAATCAATAGTTTTTGTGTGAAATTAATGGTAGCGTACTGCAAAGACACCAAAAACGTCTGTAATAGACTTGGCACAATCAAGATTACTAAGTGCTCTGTTAAAATATAAAGAGAGACTATGGTGGTGAAAAAAACGTACATTTAATTGCCCACCTGGAAGAAGCACCAGGAGCAGCAAGCTGTGCTCACAGGAACATGGTGCACGTGTTTCTGAGCCACACCCACGCGCTGCTGGGTTTAGAGGGGTGCAATTGGTGCCATAGCACTGAGCCTCACCCCAAATTTAGAGAGAAAATCCCTATCCACATCAACTTCCTGCACAACCTTTTGCGTAACATGTAGTCCAATGTCCAGTGGAGGGTCACCTGACATGTTCACCGACACTAACATACTCAACAACGATTGTACCCTTCATTAACTTAATTAAACGTGTTGTGGTTTAACCCATTTTCTAAGAAAGCCACATGAAGCAGAACACTGGTTAGAATCTCGAAAGTAATAGTCAAGACTCATACATGATTATCCTTAGATTTATGTTGATCTGAGGTTTATTTTTTATAATGTAGGGAAGGAAAAATAGCTTTTTGCTGAGTGTTCTCTGTCTTAGATCCTCCGGGAGCTATATCCCAGAAGCCCTCTGTCTGGCTTGACGCAGTGCGGCCCTGCCCAGGGGCCCCTGAGAGGTCGTTATGGTAACTGTGAGCATGCAGAAGAAGTGTGTCCGAGCGTCTGTAATTGGTCCCTTCTGGTTGGAATTTCTAGCCCACTCGTATTCATCACTCCCCTGACCACAAAAGCAGCCTTATACACAAGACCAACCTACAATACCTGCCTGAGCACTAAAAACCTGTGGTTATAGGACAGACCCAAAACCCAAAACACCTTATCTTCTTCTATTAGATAGAAAAACAGCCGAGAAGCAAAAGCCATGTTCCCAAAACACATTAGAAAACAAAACCCCGTCCCTCCAGAATGTATGTACAGGAAATCATACGTTTACAGACTAAAATGTATTATTCAGTGAATAGTAGGGCTATATTGTTAAATTTAACATGGCACATACAGTACAGCATGTCTTCAACCTGAATGTAAAATCAGAAAAGAAGAACCATTTTACGGATGTATTAACATTTTTATATTTCATTTTTTTCTCTCTATTCTACATAGTCTCAAGTAAAGTTAACAAAGCTCAGAAGATGTCGCAAACTTCTCCAAAACTGCATTGTTCACACTTTCTAGAGTGTTTCCAGCAGAATAAATGCATAATTCTACCAAGGGATTCTTCTTCTCTACAATTTCAGGGCATCACTCAGTTAGGCACCTAATGAATTCATGGTATTGATTACAATGCCTCATAGCCTTGACTGTGAAATATGAAGTGTCACACACACATTAGTTTCAGGAAGAATATAGTAAACCATCAGTTACTAAACTTATTCAATTCACTCCCCCATATTTGACCCAGTGGACTTAATACATTCAGGCTTAATGTGTCTAATTCCAAGTTATATGGAATTATATTTCATGGAAATGCTAATTGGTATGTGTATCATTTATACCATTTGACTACTGTTTATGGCGATTCAATTTTTATTTGCTGAGGATGACAAAGTTATACAGCAAAGTTGTTATGAAACAAAGCTAGAACAGGAATAATACAATTGAATCATGGCTGTTGGTTAAATACATGTGTACAAAATATAATATTAATACTGTTTAAAGAGAATAATGCACAGCCCTTAAAAAATTGGGCGTTTCCACCTCATTCGCCACAATTACACTGTACTGAAGCATTCATACTTGAAAAGATGCGCAAAAACATTAGAAACCTTTTATTTTGATCTATCGAGTCAGTTTGAAGGCCTTGTGTAGGTGATATTTTGCAAATGTATTTATTTATCGAGTCAACTTAACTGGCATCCATAAATCATTTCATGCAAGATGTACACCATTTTATTCCATAATGATGAGCTCTGTCTGGGGGCGGGAGGGGGGGAAACTGGAGTCTCTGGAGTATCCTGTAACTTACAAAATGTCTGTCTCGAAATGTCACGTTGCTGTTCTGCCACATCACGGTTAGTGTTGTTGGCGACATTCCACCTGATTCAACAGCTGTTCCTAATGTGACAGTCCTTGTCTCCTCCAATCTGAAGTGCCAATGCGTCAAACGCTTTAGTTTTGTAACAGGATAGCTCTAGTTCTTAATGAGATAAGCTGGAGAGAGAGAGAGAGAGAGAGAGAGAGAGAGAGAGAGAGAGAGAGAGAGAGAGAGAGAGAGAGAGAGAAAGAAATGGGAGTAAAAGAGAATAGAAAATCCTTGTATTTGTTGTTTTCATTCCAAAATAGTTTTATCTTTTCTCGACATGTGTTCTTTATTGTCTGGTGATCCTCGGTTTCTTCATGCTCTCAGCTCTATTGACTTACCCTCGGTCAGACCTAGCCACAGCTCCGATCCCCAAAGCGCTGCAAAAGCTTAATTAATTACAACTGATATGAATTCAATTATTTCTCAATCCCTTGTTTTCTTTGTGTTGTCAGCTCTTTTTTAAATACTCTCTATTTTTTAAATACTCTCTATTTTTTTAATGTTCTGTTTTGCCTCAACTTTTGAAAACTTGGAAGGGTCCAATTGAAAAGAAAAAAAGTACCAATATATTTATTACATTCTTCACTGTACAAAGGTGTTGGATTTAAAAGAGTTGTTCTGAGAAGATGTGTGAATTTGCACCACAAATACAAGATGTTGGTTTTGGTCTGGCGGACATGAATGCGACTGCATCCATGTTTTCCGTCTTATGCAAACCTTTTTGTGATGCCATTTTTTTGTTCTTTTTTGTTGTTGTAATTACTTGTTTTTAACACTAGACCTAACCCTGATATTTTCTTCCCTGGTGCTTTGTCTTTGTCCTAATATAAAAACCAGTGTGTTCATATTTCCATTAGCAATAAATGTCAACATGGTCGAAAAACATGTCAGCCTCAACTGCAATAAAGTTGGTCTATCATTTGCTTTGTAGGGGAGCTATACATCGGTGGCGTGACAAAGAACATGTACGGCGGCTTGCCCAAACTGATAGCGTCTAAGGACGGCTACCAGGGCTGCCTGGCATCCGTGGACCTCAACGGGAGACTGCCCGACCTGATCGCAGACGCTCTCCACAGGGTGGGTCAGGTGGAACGAGGCTGCGATGGTGAGTGTCTCAATAAAGTTGTATTTCGTATTATTAATCGGGCAAGCCAGATCAAACGTACCAGTACATACCCCAGACTAACATCAATGGTTGCCTTTGGAAAATAAAACTCAAATGACCCTTGCTTTTTTAGTAATGTTTTAGAAGAAGAAAAACTATTCTTTGTCTCACAGTGTGACACACACACACATGCAGGGACTGGTGACACCGGAGCGCACACACACACACACACACACACACACACACACACACAGGAGTGTCTACCATGCCATCCTTCCTCCAATGGTAGCCAGGAGCAGTGGGCTGCCAAATCACTGGTGACTGTGTACCAACTGTAAGTTCTCATGCTCATGTATTGGCTCAGGTACAGGACAAGAGAGTAATATGTTCTATGCAGGGAGAGAGGATGGGAACTCCACCCAGAATAGCACCCACAGGTTTGGGGATAACATGCCAACAGTGCACCCAACAGTGTCAGGAATTGAATCAGGACCTTCTTGCAGTGATGCCACGTGTTTTTACTTCACATTGTACCGGATTAAGTCAATGTTAGTTTGTACTTGATCACAATTCAAAATCATACAACAACAACACATCTAGAAATCTCATTCAATCCAAGTCTTATTCGTATCCAATCCTACTACCACTGTCTTATTTAGAACACAACTTACATAGAGTATCTTACATGTTTCTGAAGTTCATGTTTCACGAGCCTTCCCTGGGCTGTTATTCTCTGATAGATAATACAACCATCCGTAGCCTCACTGCCAGAGGCACGTTTTACAGTCTTGCCATGTCTTCACCGTCGATCCATTCTATTGCACCATAAAGCTCGCACAGGGAGAAGGTATATTTTTCTCTCTTCTCTGCCCTAATGCCATTGTCAGTGGCCCAACCCAGTTTCAGCACTGCTCCCGTAATATTCATCAATCTTGCAAAGCCCCCAGAATTCCTTTGGACTGCTTCCAAGCTGGCAGGTGAGGTTGCTGGACTGTGACGTCATCGGTTGGCGTCTGTGGCGGGTCGTTAATTGTGTTTATGACACCTGCAGGCTGTGGGTACAGAGCTTGCCGCTTGGGTGGCGGGTAGCGTCTGAGAGCACGGCATTGATTTCCCAGAGGTCTACACTGGTTCGGCAGCTAAGCTCCAGTTCCAACGAGTGATGCTACTGCCGCCACCTCTGCCAGCTTATTACCTGCCTCAAGTCATATGCCACAATTATATCACTTTGAAAACAGATTAGAACTGCATTAAACTATCGGATTGAAACCCAGGGGACTTCCAATTGATAATAATGAGAACTAATGATTAGATATGTAGCACTGAGTGTTTGTAATTGTCCATATTAAGACATAGTGGGTGAAAATTCCCATAGTTCCCATAACTTTTATGATTTAAGTTCTCCATACTTGTTTTCTTTTCTGTAGTAGTGTGTACCATGGAATACATAACATGTTGAGCTGAGGCTGGACTCAGTTATGACATTTTGTCAACATTACAATTAATATTGTACGTAATACATTGTATTTGTTATTAAGTTAAAAAGCACCCATTATATATTTAATTTAATTTTAGCTCACAGAACACCCTTCTCCAACACTAGTGGGCATCTCCACACTCGATCTATAGCTCTGGCTATACCCTCCAGGACGTGGTCAGAGTGGACAGCAGGCCAAAGGTCATTACTGCTGAGGTTCCCCCAGACGCCCGACCAGGGTCGGAACCTGAGCTCAGATTTTGATGGACCAGAAAGTCCCTGACTCAGCTCATCTCTGAAGCACTGATAGCTTCCAGCGGCTGAAAGACTCACAGTCCATACACTTTCAGCCAACTCTGCTGACTCACGCTGGAAATACGGGAGGGAAAGATAGTGGATGATGAAAAGGGAAGAACAGAGAGAGTGAATACAGTAGTTCAGATGTTATGTAGTCCAGATGTCTCACTCTACCCCCAGCTGTTAGTTTCAAAAACAGGTGTCAATGTGAAAGGGTTACGTATTGAGTACTGTTAACATTAATGACTAGCACTTACTGTCCCTTCAAATTGTTCTACATTAGCTTTAGATTTATTTATATCCACTCCCCTAAAAGTCACCAAAATACCTCTCCAACCAAGTAAGTAAGTAAGACTTTATTTATATAGCACATTTCATACAAGAATTGTAGCTCAAGGTGCTTTACATAAAATCAATAAAAACAATAATACAAGTGATAAACAATTCAAACAAAAATAATAATCCCAATAAAATCTCTGTTCAAGAGAGAAAACAACTTTAAAAGTAGGAAAACCCTTTTGAGATAAAATTACTTAAATGCTTCGGTAAAAAGGTAGGTTTTAAGCTGTCTTTTAAAAATGTCTAGAGTGTTTGCTTCCCTAATATTTATGGGTAATTTGTTCCATAGTTTTGGGGCGTTAATTGACAAAGGCTGAATCACCAATCTTCTTATGACTGCTTCTGGTGACCTCTAATAGGCCTGCATTTGATGATCGCAGTGTTCTAGCTGGTGCGTAGTTTATAAAGGAGTTAGCAATGTAGCTAGGTCCTTTTCCGTGTAGAGCTTTGTATGTGAGGAAAAGGACCTTAAAGTCAATTCTGAAGGTAACAGGGAGCCAGTGTAAAGTAGCTAGGACAGGACTAATGTGTTCTCTCCTTTTAGTTTTGGTTAATAATCTAGCTGCAGAATTTTGAATGAGCTGTAGTCTTTCAGTGGTTTTCAACCAAAGCTGAAGGCTTCATTCAGGTTCTGATTGTGCTGTGGTTGATCGATAACAGCAGGAAGTGCAACATGGCGAATAAATTGTGATTGACTTCAGTACTAACAGAGGCAATATGGTTAATTAGTAGCTCTGGGGATCCTTTATTAACTAGTGATTGATATAGTAATAAGCTCTGTGGGCAATTAAAACATGAACTGATAAAATATAGACATCTAACTTGGATGGCCATTTTGGAAATTGGGGAAAACTATCTCTTGGGAAGCATTTATGAATCTGTCACAATTTGAGAATTTTAATTGGGCTTTTTTTTTAAAGCCCAAATGTTTGTTTGTCTGCTGAAGCAAATTAGTTTGGCGTTGCATTTGTATTTTGTTTAATTGAGTTTATAATGAGAATAATTTCTTCATCCCTTTTTGGGTGTGCTTCTGTCTTTCATCAAGCTAGGGTCTCTCACTGGTTGTAGTAGCCCAAACGTACAGTTTCATAGTAACACATCTACATGAACACACTTTTTTTATTTCCTGTGCCCAATATGTTCCCAATGTCTCGATGCTGATATATGCAATCGAATGAAACAAACATTTTCAAGACAGCCCCGCACTATGAAGCAGTTAGAATAAGTATGAGGAATTCCTTTGAGAAATGACAATGGTGGATTTTTTTAATTGACAATTTAATGTCTTCAGCCATCCATGTCTAGGTTTGGAAAGAAAAGCAAAAAGACAGATTTAACTGTTTAATATCCAAGTTTCTCACAATTGCAACTTTAATTGACAGATGCGTATCTCCTGACTGACGATCACACAAGTTTTTAACCTTGAATTATGCCACATTCAATCTGAATTTGTTTTATAACAAGCCTTGATCAAATCATTTTCAGCTGAAAGAACCACTATTATGAATATAATTCTCCATATCAATGTAAAATAAAAGCCAATGGATGTCAAGGAAGCAATCACTGACAGTAAATTGTTCAATCACACTGGGCTTATACGTATGTACCCAGAGTATGTCCCCTCTGTGTTGCAAATATGTGAAATAAATTCTACCTACTATAGGTTGACCTAGTCCAAATGGTTTATTATCTCACAAGGGGAAAGCCTGCTAAGTCATAACTGTGCCCTGGGGAAGATGTATTCAGTATTGTGCTTCTCTGAGAGTTACACACTGATCATAAAGTTTTCATGAGATTGCACAAAATTGTAAACAGCCAACAGCAGATTTTACTCCAGTCCTAACAGAATCAATCCACAGGAACTTCCATCTGGGACCTAGTTCTCAGCCAAGCCAGGACTTCTTTTCTAGGTTTACAGCAATTAGCAGACTCTCCCAAAATAGATACAGCACTCTATCTCCATGACTCAGTAGGCTAATTAGCATGTAAACTATTCTACGATGAATTTGCTTCTGGGGTTAGTTCCTTGACTGCCACCAAACTTGTTTACCTCTGTCCCTGCAGGACCCAGCACCACCTGTACGGAGGAGTCGTGCTACAATCAGGGCGTGTGTCTCCAGCAGTGGGAGGGCTTCACCTGTGACTGCACCATGACGTCCTATGGAGGCTCTTTCTGTAGCGACCGTAAGTAGAAAACACAATTTTGTATTGGTTGTGAATGGCTGTGGATGGGTGGTAGGTGAGATAGCTGCTGGATATAGTTAGCTTATCTGGGTTTTTAAAAAGAAGTTTGGGGACGGTTGTTATATTGTCATCAGGTTAGGACGTGCTTACGGTTACATTGTGGTTGTGCTCTGGACACCTCTACCACCTATTTGCCGCGTTTGCTTTTCTTCTGCTCATTTTAAGAGCGGTAGCTTGGGAACGACTTCTGAGATATGATAGGTTACTAGGTCATTTACCACTGTCAAGGTCTTTTAAAATTGACAACATTCACAGAAAAATCCTATTGAGTTTGAGAGCCTCTCTATTCTCCCAGCTAGTGGATGGTTGAGAAGTCAGCATTGGTCAGTGTTTTCAGGCCGTCTTGAGGGCC
Source organism: Osmerus mordax (assembly GCF_038355195.1). Taxonomy (NCBI): domain Eukaryota; kingdom Metazoa; phylum Chordata; class Actinopteri; order Osmeriformes; family Osmeridae; genus Osmerus; species Osmerus mordax. The sequence continues at coordinate 8,985,251 of NC_090072.1, read as the reverse complement.
CCAGGGTCTGACTGCTACAATGTGGGTGGCCCAACTCATTGATGCAGTAGGCTGAAGTCAAGAAATGAGAAGAGGTTCACGGTTTTGGTCTAAGGATATCAATCGGCATGCCAATTCTAAATTGTGTCGTACTAGGTTTTCCTGGTACAGGCGTGTGTGACATGAACAAGTCAGATCCGTTACATATACTGTTTTGCCTGTCAGACACCAGGTGAGAGGACGATCTAGTCATATTCAGGTTGACGGTGTCATACGGATGTGCTTGCAAAGGATTTATTATTGTTTACTGGAGGCTTATGAGGTGTTAGCAATAAGCCATAGCCCCCACAGGTTAGCTTTAAGATTGAATTGGGGCAAAGGGACATACTTACTGTACACTTATTTAGCACTTCACAGCTGATTTTGGAAGTGAAGTGAAGACTTTCAACACCGTCTCGTACAGGTGTCTGCAACAGATCCGCCAAGTTTTGAACGAGGAGCAGAACTGTCGCGCGTAGTTTTTGTTGTTGCTTCAGTTCTCGCTGTTGATAATAGTGTTAGTATGAACGATTTGTGATTGGCCTTGACAGTGCGTCGCTGATTAAAATGACGGCACAGCGCACTGTGCGCTTCCGGAAGGTTGGAATGGAGAGATAGAGAGAGAGAGAGAGAGAGAGAGAGAGAGAGAGAGAGAGAGAGAGAGAGAGAGAGAGAGGGGAGATAACAACCCCTCTCCATGACAGGAGAGAAACGGGACGACATCCCTCGCCCCTTCAGAGAGGACGATGTGGAGGGGCGGGGGGGCAGACGCCTGCGTTCTCCCAGCTCTGGGGCCGGCTTAGGTATTAGTGAGTTTGATATTCGTATTTCTCAAGATGGTAGATAGTAATATGTGGCGAGATGCCAGTAGGAGGGCTTCACGCTCATGCTGGGGAAACACCCGGAAGCCGTAGAGAGAAGCTCTTGAGTGTGTGTTTGTGTGTGTGCAGACAGAAAAAAAGAGGGAAATCTTTGCAGCAGCCAGCCACAAATCTATCCCATGTTACATTAGGAGCCACTTTCTGACTCACACCCAAAACATTTAAGCAATGAGGCATTAACAATGTTACGTAAATAGAATTGAAAAATGATTTGCTTCATTTGTATTTGAAGGAAAATCTGTAACTGTCAATCACAATATTTACTCGAGATCTGCCGTCCAGAGCTACAGTGGACATCCCAGTGGAGAACAATGTAATTTAGCTCCAATAACATTAGTTGTAGTAAGTAAGAAACATATGGAACATTTCTGTCAATCAATCTGTCAATGAGAGACCAACATCCTCATGGCTTTCACTGGGGTGAAATGTACGGAAAAGAAAATTGAGCACTGTGGCCAATTTGTCGAATGTACACTAGAATAAATTGCTTAGATGAAATTAACCAATACACCCTAACCTTTGTTGTTTGTAAACATAATGTTTATTAAGTATCCTGAGGTCTATCTGGCTGCTGGCAAGGTGTCCCCCTACCATAAGCTGGAAGTGTAATTTGCATACAGTGCTGTGTTGTTTGTTGTTGATTGTAGTTTTTCAGTGTTTTTTCCCCTGAACAATAAATACAGCCGAAGATTGATATTTTCTTACAAAGAATGACATCAGTCTACCTTGAACGTCTCAGTCCTTTTCACTTTTCAACTTGTTCAAAAGAGAGCTTATTGAAGACGTATCCTTGAAGACTTTCTCAGCTTTCAATGCATCATATGCAATACTTTGCTGAAAGCGTCACTTTCAAATCACGTTTTCGTCAAGCGATCCATCGACAAAGGTAGGAGTACGTACCGTATGTATTTGTGTGCACTCTTCGCCTCCCTGTTTGCAGATTCATCTTTTACTGTACTGTGTTTCCTGAAACAACTTACCACAGGTTGTATCAACGGTTCATATCCTCTCCAATTGTATTCAGGATTTTGGCGGTGTGTGTGTTGTTTCCTGATGTGGATTGTTTGAGGTGTGTATACCAGGACACTGGTGTCCTCTGCTTGAGGGACAGGTGGCATTGGTCTGCGCCCACACCATCTGTCTAATCAGAAAGTATGAATTTGTTTAATCAAATGGTAGGATTGAAGTACACGACACAAGTCACAAAGGAGCAGGTACTTGTTATTTCACTCTTAATTGCGCCCACGGCCTTAGTCCAGTGTTCACACACAGACACGCATATGCACACACACACACACTTAACCCCACGACAGAGATATGAAAATCAATTAAATTTTCTCTTTAAGAAGAAAAAAGACTTTGAATAGAATGACGGCTTTCCATTTAAAAAAAAAAAATTTGTAAGAAAAGAAGTACAGCTCCTGGAATCTTAAATTGCCATAATTATTCTCTCTGGGCTACTCGCAGGGCTCTTTGTGGCCCTGCAGGCCTCCTCTTCCACAGTTGTGAGGAGAGCAGAGAGGGCCTTTTGCAGTGGTAGCGTGTGTTTGTGTGGCTCATCTGAGTTGCTCTATCACCACAGCCAGATGGCTGCAGTGGAGATGAGGCTCATGAAAGGGTGAGCAAGACACACATTTAAGTGCACACAAACACACACACACACACACACACACACACACAGACAGACAGAGTGGCAGTCACATAGTCCACACACAGTTTTGTAATGACGGATGCACAAAATAACTTATTGTTTATAATGCTTTGCCAGGACTGGAAAGGCTTCTTAATGAATTGTCTTCAAATTGCACTTATCTAATGTTTCCCTGTTAAGGAAACCCTGCTACAGTGACTGTCAATGTATCAGAGGCGTTGTTAGACATACAACTCTATTGGGGCACAGGCCCCTATTCATATCCCTTTTTTTTTAACTGCTTTGATTTTACAAGCGTTGATAGGTATACTGCGTTAATTTTTTCTGGGATTATCAATATAAACGAATGCACTGACTAATAAAGTAAATTGTTAAAACTCAAACTTTAGATTTTACTGGGGCACAGCAGATTTATACTGGGGCACATGCCCCAGTAAAAAGGGTCTAACGACGCCCCTGCAATGTATGAATACAAATAAACAGCAAATGTTTACTCCTCGACAGGTCTGCAAACGCCTTTGTAAACCGAGATTTGTTAAAACGTTTGTTAACCGAGACCGTAGGTCGAGGTTTACAAACAAATCGTTTTAACAAAGCGACAAAGCGTTTGCTGACCTGTCGAGGAGTAAACATTTGGTTTCTTATATACTACAACAATACGTGGGAAGAGCACAAATCAAACAGGTCGAATCTGGAGCAGACGCCATGTTGTCAACAATCAGCTGCACTTGCACTGTTGACGTCACTACACCTCCAAGGCAACATATCAACAACATCAATTCGTTTTCTGTCTGCTTCAGATACTTTTTTTAAACGCGAAGCGATTGCGGGGCGTTTGCGGACCTGTGCAGAAACCATATTTGGTTGTTTTAGTTTTTTTTTGGGCAACTTAGGCTACTTTGTTGCCGAGCAAATGCTACGTTGTTAAGGTCAATGGCTACATCTCCAAGGCAACCGCTTGTTGCTAGGTCCATAAAGCCGTTTATTTACCTCTGCGAACATTCGGGAGGTATATAAACGGTATTATTAACTTTTGAGAACGTCTTCTGGACCAATAGGAACAGCGTATTGGTCCAATTATTACACTAGTATATAAGAAACAAATCTGCGTTTCGAATTTTAAGACTAGAAAAAGAACCTTTGATTACAAGTATGACAGGTGTAACCATAGATATATCTATGGGTGTAACCCTTTTAGAACAAAAACAAAAAGTGTTCAAATGTCCCCATTAATTCAATCATCATCATCTTAACTGACACACAACGAGACATTCCGGTTGAATCCTTGAATAGCTTGAACGCACGTGTCAGAATCCATCCCGAGGTACGTCTCTTTTAGGCTTCCTACATCTTCACTGTCTGGCGGGGGGAACACAGGGGTGTTGTGCTGCTAATGCTCGGGGTACAGATTGTTCATGTCCTTTGTCACGCAAACTCTCCTCTGTTATGTGTGGCCGGCGACACAGTCACTTCTAGGACCCGATGCTCTCCATAGTAGAGTACCTGACCTGTTTAGTAAGTACCTGTTTAATTGAGAGATAACTGGAGACTTGTGTGCATATGAAAGGTTTGTTGACATCAATAAATGGTTTGCGTAGCTTTGGTTACCTTTGAAATATTTAGTTCTAACGATGCAACAGATATTGCAAGTTCCATGTTCAAAGCACGCCTATCCAAATGACTAATTAAGGTCATTTAATTTGAAAGTAAAATGCTCAGTTTTGCACTAGTTACAGTCACACAAAACTGTAAACCCCCACACATGTCGCTTCTCAAATATTCACTCATGAGACAGGCGTTCTCGATTGACAGTCGGATGGCGGTGCAGGTGTTTGCCGAGGTTAATGGTCACCACAGACCTCAGCTCTGGAGACGCAAGAAATCCTGTTCCCATCTGTCGAAATTCATCTCCATTTGAGTTCCTGTCGGCTGCACACTTTCTTTGTGTGGAGAGTTTGAGACAGAGTCATTCCAAGAGGTCGTTTCAGAGCCTGGTCCTACTGGAGATGTTCCTTGGTTTGTAGAGGGGCCGTTGTATGTGCCTTGGGAGGTTTCGTCTGAGTGGCTGATGCAGGTGCGAGTCGGATGCAGGAGGAAATTGGTGATCACTTTGTGGGCAAACATCGTGACACGTGTTTGAGTGTGCAAGAACAGGTGAACAAACAAATAAGACAGTCACTCTCTCTCTCCCTCTCTATTTCTGTTGCTCGTAGGCACTCACCAATTCTCCCACATATATTTCCTCTGTGCAGTTCCTTTCTGCCACCATGTACACCACTTACACACACACACACACACACAATCACAAATCCTGTGAGCTTTTGTTTGTTATTCAGCTGCAGTGGCATGTGATTGACTGGCCTATTTGTTTTTGCGTTGCTTCTGAGTGGAACACTTGGTATTCCACTGTAAGTGAGTCAGAGAGTGCCTGTGTGTCTATGCATACCACATGTGGCTTATGTTACGAGGAGTATGTGTGTGTGCATGTGTCTGTATGTGAGACGAAGTGACGGAGAGAAAAGCTTGAGCAAATTTGTAAACGCTGCCGTATTTTCCATGGTTGTAACTAGTAGGCTATGTGTCGTATACGCTTGGCATGACAACAACTGTACTCCAGTATATTTGGAGGTTGGCTATTTGTCTTTCATATCTGCTTGAAAACAGCTTCCTTTTATTGACAAAGCACATTCTCATAAGTTTGCCGTCTACAATGTGAATGCACATTCCCTATCAGCATTACATTGTGTTTAACTACACAACACTTACTTGTGTAGTAACTTGCATCTGACTTTCTTTGCAGTTGTTTGAAACAATTCAAGAGAATTCACAACAATCCTAGCAGTGACCCTAACTATAATCCTAACCCTAGCCTTTAGCCTAAAAAGCGTGAGACATTTTAATGCCTACATGAATTGACTGCACCTGCATCAAATGGCATTCTGTAAACAAAGAAATGCAGATAATTGATAATTCATAGTCCCAAATCCTTTCGAGATGTAATAAGTACTCAAACACTATGTGTGTGTGGTGTGTGTGTTTGTGTGTGTGGTTGGGTAGGTATGAGAGAGAGAGAGAGAGAGAGAGCACATGAATACATTTTGCACGTGCGTTTGCTTGCATTGTTCTAATGAAGCCAGTTGCTGCTGCTCCATCTCGTAAGGCATACTAAGCGTCTCTCTCCCCTATCTCTCTCACCCTCTCTCCACCTCTTTCTCTCACAAATCTCTCACACTCCCCCTCACACACACACACACACACACACAAGTCATATCCAAACAAGGGCCCAACCCGACTTTAACCACCTTTCGCTTCAAACCTCACCCACTGCATTGAGATTGCCGGCTCCACCACTGCCAGGCAAACAAGGCACGGGGCACGGGCTTCGGAAAAAGAGATTGGACTTAACAGCCATTACTCACACGAAGCAACAGCCTCTCTCCATCTAGCCCTGCTCCACCTCCACCACCCTGATGAGAGGCGATCATCGAGATGCATGCCCTGTCATGCGCCTTCATACAGAGACCCAGCAAGCCATCATCAGTGTGTGGTCCTGTCCAATCCAAACCAGAGAACACTTCAGATAAGCCTGGTCGCCTGTTGAGAAGCATGAGAGGGAATAGGGACCGCAGGGTTCACTTCTTCATTTTGGGGATGACTGTCTAACACCAGTCAGCTTCAAAGAACCGAGACGGGCTGAGATGGGGGTCGGTGTGACCTAAACACAAAGCAACACGGACCGACAGCGTCTTGGTGTTAGCCCCAGCTGAAACACTGAGTGTGTCTACTCAGGAGGAATTAGTAAACGGGACTGGATGTCACTCTATGGACACGAATCCTAAAAAAAAAAACCTTCCCCCAAACCCACGATCCAATAAAGGAAATCAACGTGCTTCACTGGAGAAGTCGTGAGGGACACTAAGCAAGCATGACTGTGCATGCCTGCTCTCCCATGGAACATTTCTCTTGATCTATTTCCCTCTCTGTCTCTGTCTCTCTCTCTCTCTTGTTTTCTAGGCTTGTTGTTGTTTATATCTTTCCCCTCCTCCTACAATGCCTCTTGAGTCTTTTCACTCGCTCGCTCGATCTCTCTGTCTCTCTCTCTCTGTCTCTCTGTCTCTCTCTGTCTCTCTCTCTCTCTCCCTCTTTCCTTTTCTTCACCATGTTCCTTAGGCAGGCCCTTAGAGGTAGCGCACGACCCCAGCAATTAATGAGCACCTCATTAGACGAGAAACATGGCGTGAACTTCACATAATTGCCTGCCTGTGTTTATGCTTGCCCGTAAACACGACCAAGGCATTGCAATATTTGAGGGAACCTTCCATAAAAAAAGGCAAAATAGAAAGCTGAAGAGGTCACTATCTTTGGGGACCAGAAACTGTGGGCATGAAAAGGAGGGGCAGGCGGGCAGGAAGAGGAAGAGATGGAGAGCGAGTGGATGAAATAATGTTTGGGCATTGAGAGCCAATTTTGACTTCCTTGGAAGAGTGGAAGGAAAGCCCATTGAGTCTGGAGTCACGGTGTTTGAAAGCTAGGAAAGGATTGGTCAAGGGTTGATGGAGGCATTCTCTGGTATTTCATTGAAATGGTGGTCTGAGAATGTAACACAAACCCTATGGACAGGTACTTGTTGGTCTGCTACTGGATCAACAAATCATTTATACAAGTTAACAAATGATTATGTCGTTAGACTTGATTCGTTTTCTAATAAGATATTGTATTCAACTCATTAGAGTACATTTTATTCGGACTTCGTTTTCACCTGCGTTCCAAACCAAAGCCCGTAGCAATCTAACTTAGCATCCTCCTTTTTTTACCAAGTCTCAAAATGACTTTTTGCAACTGAGATATCAATTAGTTCCTCGATTGCCTCCCTTTCTCCCGTTTCCATCTATTTGCTAGGTGTGTGTGTGTGTATGTAATTAGCTTTGGCAGGTTAGCCTAGCATCTGTCATGTCCTGAGGGCTGGAGTGCTCCACTCCTCAATCCCATTGGACGATGCAGACCTCAACTCTGTCCGCTTTTCTGGAGGAGCAGAAGATATTTTCAAGCCGTCCCTTAGTAATTACCAAACTGATTGCTTCTTAACTGTAACATGTATTAAAGGGCAATTAATGGCTTCTGTAATTGCTTCGAGACCGTTCTCTCCACTTGCAAAGTTTGATCAAAGACGGGGTGTTATACTACACAGTGAAGAAGGGGGTGGGAGGGAGAACAGGGAGGGAGAAGGAGGGAAAAAAGGAAAGGCAGGAAAGTAAAACAGCAGGAAAGCAATTACTTCTTGGAGCGCCGGGCTATATTAGTAAATTGTGTTGTTGACGGTTTGTAAATCACAGTGCCAAATGTCTGATCAACATCAACACTGGCCTGGAATGGGTTCACAAGCAAGTACACACACAAACACACACATACACACACACACACTCCACAATAATGACAATAAAGACACCTTTTTCTCACACAAATGTACTCATAAACGTGAACACACACATCCCACATAAACGTACACGCAGGCATTGGATAGCCTTTTTTAATTGTACAGTGTCTTTGTACAATACATGTACTCTGCCAGGTACATGTCAGCTCACACTGTCTGACTGTGAGAAGGGTCTGGCTTGCTTTTGAAAATCCACAACAGTTTGTCAGTTCTTTCACCGATTCCATCCACTCAAATGCTCAATATCACTCATTGTGTGACTGACTATGATCTTGGTTGGACAAGAAGAATTTGCATTGAATCCGTTTGCCTTGGACAATGCTCCCCAACCTGTGGATATAGTTTTGGTATGTTGCGATATTATACAATCATTCTGATTGTCAAAGCTTTTGAGACATTTTGTTAGGCGGTTCAGAATGCACCATGCACTGTGAATGCTCGAGTGTCTTACTGGACAAGACAACTTGTCTTACTGGACAAGACAACTTGCTCCCGATTCCTCTCTTTCTTTGACTTACATTTACATTTTACATTTAGCCATTTAGCAGACAGTCTTATCCAGAGCGACTTACAGTAAGTACAGGGACATTCCCCCGAGGCAAGTAGGGTGAAGTGCCTTGCCCGAGGACACAACGTCATTTCGCACGACCGGGAATCAAACTGGCAACCTTCAGATTACTAGCCCGATTCCTTAACCGCTCAGCCACCCGACTCCTGACTTGTGAAGTAAGCTCAAGTGGAAATGCAATGCAGTTTTGCCAGACAAACCATAGACTCAGCCAGCAGAGGTTTGCGTTCACACAAAGTGTGTATAAAAATGCAGAAAGTGGCTCCATTCTCTCATATTCCATGTAGGTCTGCTCAAATACGACATGTTTTGCGTACCCTTTTTTGCTGGCATTTTTCTTCCTTTCTACTCTTTCAACTCCCCCCCTCATGTCAGCAAAGCAGTTCCTGTAGAGTGTGAGAGAGACGGGGGACGGGGGGGGTCACACTCCCTCCAACGGTGGATGGAGGTGGTTGGGATTGTAGAGAGGTAATGGCGGGCTGATGTGAATGGAAGTAACAGGAGGTTTTTCGCTGTGCTCGACGTCAGGGGTGCTCTTTGAGAACAAAATTGGGCCCGCACTTAGGGCCCGCCTTTTATGACATCATCGCCCTCCCCCTCCCACCTGTTCGCCCGTTCTAGAAATAACGTGTACACAAGGAAACACACGCATGCACACACACACACACACAGGCATAGACAGCCACAAATGCATGCACACAAGTGTGCACACGCAGCTTCAATACTGCTCACAGCACTCCCTCTCTCTCTCCCCTTCCCTACGTGCTCCATCTCTTGTCAGCGATTGTGTGGACTGTGAGCAAATCAATACCCATCTTGGCTAACCTGTAGACAGCCTAGCCTGCATTTTCCACAGATCAGTGCTGTTGTAAAACACCTCAAGCCCATCGTGCAGGGTTGCAGAAGTTCACGTGGAAAACATATGCCAACACACACACATATGCACACACACACACGCACGCGCACGCACAAACCAAAAACAGGATTCGCGTTAAAGGCCGCTAACCAGCCAAGACGTGCTCTCTCCATCTCTTCGTCGCTCTATCACACCCACACCCTTCATGTTCTCCTTCATCCTCTGTGCTAATCTGTCCCACGGACAGACCATGCAGCCAGCTGCAGCCAGCACCCAGACCCATGCAGGGAGTGCAGGGGAAGGCTGGGAAACACCCTGTGGTAGATCAGGGTTGCCAGGGGAGTCCTTTGTCTTCTCCAGCCTTGCAGTGAAGGGAGATATACTGTATAGTGGGCACACAGTGGGTCCAGTACAAACATACAGGGATGGGAAGTTATTCATGTCTCGTCTTGGTTGCAAACTAACAAACAACATGTTTCGTCACACTCGTATATGTGTCAGGAGCAAAGAGTCCCCCAAACACATACACGCGCATGCATGCGCACGCTCTCTCTTTTGACGGTAAACATAAGCTGCTCAAACACAGAGCCACACACACACGTTCACACTTGACTGAACACAGTGAGCCATCAGTACTGGTCGCTGGTGTCAGGTCGCAGATATAAAAACATTTGAAAACTGACCGGACATTTGAATTTCTCACCACTGTGGTTTTCAATGCATTGCTGTGTGTGCAAAAGTGTGTGTGCAAAAGTGTGTGTGCAAAAGTGTGTGTGTGAGAGAGAGAGCAGGAAGGAACAGTTTGTCATTAGAAACACTGACAGCTTGAAATAATGGCTCATGCTGCAGGGGTGTTTACATGCCTAGACCACAATACTATGGGATGTAAGATATTATTCTCAGAATAGTGTGTCCTGTAATATCACACACACACACACAAACACATACACCCACACACACCAAGCGCAAATCAGAAAGTCACTGTTCCCCCAGGGTTTCTGTCAAAAGCCAGACACTAACCGATCCTGACATAGTATTATAGATCATCGGGCCTGGCACAAACACACACACATCCCAAAAGGCACACGCACATTCTCACACCTATACACACACCAGCACACACACACACGTTCTCTCATCAATACATACACACACCCATACACTCACGGGCATGAACACACACACACGCATACATACACACAAACATTCACACACCAAAACATACACATACCTACACACTCACAAACACACACACACATTCTCACACCAATACATACACATACCTCTACACTCACAAACACACATGCACACACACTCACACACCTAAACATAAGACAATCATTACAGTTCTTTCCCAGGGGCTGAGCTGCCGATATGATGAGAAGCACAGTCTCTTCTCTCCTCTCCCGAGAACTCCCTTATGGGCCCTCAGTGCTGCTCCAGTGCTCCTCACAGTCACTGTCCAGCTATGGATCTTAACCTCACCTTCCCTCTCAAACACCAATAGAGTTGTTGATGTAGAAGAAGGGACCCTTTTACTTTAAAGCTGCTCATTTTTACTAAGTGTGAGTACGTGCACACATCAGTCTTCATTCTTTAGAGAGATACATAATGTGTATGTTGTTTTGTTATTTCTTAACAGATCTTGCAGAACAGGCTACCATCTGTGTTGAATGTCAAAGGGTGACCATTTTGAGACAGTTACAGAATGATTCTGGCTAGTGAGGAGATACACACAGACAGGATGGACAGGATGAATCATTCAAATCCCTTCCAAGCTCTGATATACATTTAACTGCATAGATCCATTCTGTGACGTTTTTATGGATCTCTCTTTCTCGCTCACTCATGTTCTCGTTCTCGTTCTCCCTACCCACCAAGATACGCATTGATTTTTTATGGTGTTTTGCGGTTATTGCGTTTTGTCCGGGGAGCCCGCAACGGCAAATCCTATTGATATTTGGTTTTTCACGAGCAGCCGTGTGTAAAGGCTTATTATTTACAGCCATGATGGCGCTGGCCTTAAAGCCTCACCTTCACCAGGAACAATCCCTGGTGCTCATTTGATCAAGACCTGATGATTTCAATGAGTGGATCGAGGCTGTGTTGAGAGGTGGAGGAGGTATGTGCACGTGTGCGCGCGTGTGTTTGGGCGCAAATTTGTGTGTTGGCAATTGTATTTGTGTTATTCGTGATGAGTTTCCAACACGATCAGTTCATTTAATAAATCCCTTTGATTTTGTCAAAGAGACATATCAAGGGAGAGGGGGAGTGAGAGTGTGTGAGAGAAATGGATAAAAAAAATGACACCCTCTGGTTAACATTTCTTTGGTGTTCAGGAAGTTTCTCAACTATGCATATACAAATGCATAATCTAGTAAAGGAGTCGCTTCCTCAACCTTGTATGTATTAGAAATCGGTTTCTAGCTAAATGATAAGTAATTTTTCTTCACTGGTATCTTATGATACTCCGATCTGTTTCGAACAGTGACCCTTCTCAATGTGGTGTCATGAGAAGAATGCAGTGTTCTGAGAAACACACAGATCAATAACTCCTCAGCCTCACACAGTCATCATCCAATCAAACATGGATCAATGCACTACATTTCCCACCCCACGGCTTCTCATTCATTTATGTGGGATTGTAGACGCTCAATTCATGGCACCTATAATCCAAATGGTGGAGTGCCAATTATCTGACATTATCAATATCAATTTACTGATCTTTCTACCCGACTTTAACATGAATGACCTGTTATTGATCGGAGATGGTGTGCATCTGCATGACCCACTTTTGCAGTCACACAACAGGGAAATCAGACACACCAAGTCTCTGATTTTACAGTAAAATGTAGAGAGAGAGAGAGAGAGAGAGAGAGAGAGAGAGAGAGAGAGAGAGAGAGAGAGAGAGAGAGAGAGAGAGAGAGAGAGAGAGAGAGAGAGAGAGAGAGAAAAGACACTGAAAATTAAAGCAAATAAGAATTAGACTAAGAGAGTGACAAAGACAGAGAGAGAACCACTAGAAAAATGCTTTTGTCTCCCTATTATTTCTTGGTGTTGACTTTACCGTCACAATTCCTAATGGACATGGCCAGTTGAATGCTTCATGTTGATGGTGCCCATTGACAGGTAGTTAGTCCACTTCAGATTTTTCATGGGTCCATGGTGCATTTATTGCAGACATGAATACAATGGGCATATTATTATTCTCATGGCGTTGTGTTTAAGAAGATTAGTTGTTTGTTTTTGCACCACTCTCTCAGTGTGGAGATGTCTTTTCACATGTCTCCATCACTTCTCTCAAAGAAACACCTTAATTTGCAGTTACTCAATTTACTCAAGAGGGTAGAGGTGCAGGAGAAGAAATAACTGTTTAAAGCGTTCACATAAAGTACATTTTTTGGAGCTGCTATTCCCTAAATGTGATTCTTTAATGCTCCGCATGAAACGCTGTATTTGCATTAAACAGGAAAGGGTTCTCTCGTGCTGCATAAAAAATAAGGAGACAATCACTTCTGAATGTCATGATGATGCATGATAGAAGATATTTTATCGAAATTCATGCCCCCCACGGCTGTATGGAGATCGCCAGTATAGAGATCCACTGGCTGTGTGCATCTTCCTCCAGCCTTACCGTCCTTGAGCTTAAGGAGAGAACATATTAGGTTAATGCCAGTGACAGCTTCATCTTGTGCGTTGTGCATTGAGCTCAGGATTCATGGGGAATGTCAACCCCGTCGGCAACGTGTATGATTCATTTCTCAATATCGACAATGCCAGGCGACATCATTTCTCATCATCATCTCTATATATAAAGTTCCCAGAGGAGTCCTTATCACTGGCAGTGTCTCAATGACAACTTTCCTATGTGCTTTTCCCCCAAAATGGACACCGGTTGATCGACATCCTCAGACACCATATGTTGATGTACTGTTGATACAGAAATAGTCCCTCCCACCCAAAAGACAACCATCCATCCTGGCTTCAAGCAGTGTCAGGAACCTTTCTGATGGGTATGAACCCCGTTGTGTAGTTGGGCCCTGCCGTATCTCGACCTGCAGGAGGTGAAGCGGTCCGTTTGGTTTCCCCGTATCTCAGCCGTCAGGGTGGTAGTCGTCGATGTATTATTGATGCGTGCGGGGGCCTTGTAAATAGAGCAGCTCTCCGTTCCTCACAGCACTGGCCGCTCAGCTGGAGTCCTATCGTCGGTGCCAAAATAGAGTAGGAGAAAGAGGAGAAGGAGGAGGAGAGCAGGGGGGTGGGGGGGGGGGGGGGTTGAGGTCGAGGGGGGACGATAAAAAAAAAAGGTTTTCTTATATATATATATCTTCGGTCAATATGTGTGTGTCTGGGGTGGGACGTGGGGATACTTTGTGTTTGCAAGAAAGAGCATACTGGGAATACAACAAGGTAGAAAGGCGTTTACACTGCAACATTCTGTGTTATTTTCCCTCAATCCAATCAAGAACTTGACCTTTTGCGCCTTTGAGAGTCGTAGCAGCTCCTGAATTGTGGAAGACGTAGAGGTCACAAGAGGGCTTTGTTGTTTTTAAGTCCTTTTTATGAAGTGGGGGGGAAGTAGGGGAGCAACTGAACGCAAAATGGAAAGTTGGGATGAGAAGATAAAGGAAGTTGGAGTGAAAGCATGATTGAACGAAGTGAGAGAAGCAGAGTCAGGAAAACAGAAGTAGTTCAACAGACCGATTAAGTCAGTCAGAGAGAGAAAGTGAAGGAGGGGGAGAACAGAGAAGAAGAGAGATTACACAAGAGTCAATGGGAGGTTTTTTTAATTCTAAACGCTGGGTGGAGCTGACCTTTCGTGGACCGTGGGGGGGGGGCGGGGAAGACTTTTTTGGGTGCACAGCCAGAGCTCTTGGTAAGTGCTGAGAATGTTGAGAGGGACATGTGTTTGTTACTGGGGTACTCACAGCGTTTTAAACACCATGACATTTCTGAAGTGACATGCAGACGCAACCTCTTCAGTGTTTAATGGCTTCACACGCTTCCATTACAGACCCATCAGAATCAGAATCAGAATCAGAAAGGGATTTATTCGCCATGAAAGTTTGCACAGACAAGGAATTTGCTTTGGCAGGAAGGTGCATACAATAAACATATACCTACAATTTAAATATGTGGACTAACTATACTAAGGGTACATAAACTAGCAGTACTAAGTGGGATAAATATAAGTTGCCGTAAATTACAATATAAAAATACAAAAATACAAATATTACAAAAAATACAAATGTACAAGATACCATGTTGTGGTGCAGTGCAAAAGCAGTGTGTTTTAAGCAATAAGTCATTTGAGTCAGTGTGGTCCCTTGGCCTTGTTGAAGAGGCCAACAGCGGAAGGGAAGAAACTGTTTTTGTGGCGTGAGGTATTGGTCCTGATAGACCGCAGCCTTCTGCCGGAGGGGAGTGACTGAAACAGGGAGTGTCCAGGGTGGGAGGAGTCGGCCACAATCTTCCTCGCTCGCCTCAGGGTCCTCGAGGTGTGCAGGTCCTCGAGGGTAGGCAGATTGCAGCCAATCACCTTCTCAGCAGTACGGATGATACGCTGCAGTCTGCTCTTGTCCTTGGCAGTGGCAGCAGCGTACCAGACGGTGATGGAGGAGGTGAGGATGGACTCAATGATGGCTGAGTAGAAATGCACCATCATTGTCTTTGGCAGGTTGAACTTCTTCAGCTGCCGAAGGAAGTACATCCTATGTTGTGCTTTCTTGATGAGGGAGCTGATGTTCAGTTCCCACTTGAGGTCCTGGGAGAGGATAGTGCCCAGGAAGCGGAAGGACTCCACAGTGTTGACTGGGGAGTCACACAGGGTGATGGGGGTGAGTGGGGCTGTGTTCCTCCTGAAGTCCACAACCATCTCCACTGTCTTAAGAGCATTGAGCTCTAAGTTGTTCTGGCTGCACCAGGTCACCAGGTACGCACCAACACAGGCGCATTGACCATCAAGTCATCCTTGGCTTTAAACCTCTTATTGTCCTGGGGTCATAATGGTTTCAAAACATATTCAAACCAAAGAAAATGATACAGAACACTAGTCTATATAGGAGACCAAGTAAATGGTCTTCTATATAGCATCCCAACATGACTCTAACCATTGACATTTGGGAAATGTCTACAAGCATGTCACAAGTTGCGTCTATTCTCTATTACCTCAGTCAATATGACTCAAGAAAATACTGATATTGGCTGTACCAGTCCCTGTGTGGTCCAAATACGTCAGAAAGGCAGAAGGTGAGAGATTAGAGCAAGACCAGCTCTATTTGTGTGCTATTCTTTACAGTTAGTGGATGTTTGGATAATATGGATATTGGAAAGAGCAGTTACTACATGTAATCAGTCTTTGCATCTTGGTTGAAACAAAAAAAAGCTTTTTCATGGGAGAAATGCCATCATTGGCCGTAACACTGGCCCAATGTCTCAAGTTGCACCATTTTCTTTTATTTCATGTCATCAACTGTGTGCACCTCAGCATCTAACATTTATTGCTGCCATAATTTCTCGCCATTGAAGACGAGGCGAGGGGGGGTTGCGAGATGATTTCCAGAAATCAAGGAACATTGTAAAACAATTAGAAATAGCATATTTTTGCCAAAATTTCAACAAGTTAAAAATAGTAGTTAAATTAATGCATGCAAAGGAGTCAGGTGGCTGAGCGGTGAGGGAATCGGGCTAGTAATCTGAAGGTTGCCAGTTCGATTCCCAGTCATGCCAACTGACGTTGTGTCCTTGGGCAAGGCACTTCACCCTACTTGCCTCGGGGGAATGTCCCTGTACTTACTGTAAGTCGCTCTGGATAAGAGCGTCTGCTAAATGACTAAATGTAAAATGTAAATGTAAATAAAAAATCCATCAGCCTTTTGATTTTCCATTCTCTGTAAGTACGGCAAACCATCTGACATCCAACCAGGAGGACGCGTTAGTTGAACTGTCAAGCGACCGAAGACAGCGTTCTCAGCCAAGACACTGGCGGAGTTTTGGATTTCAGTGGAGAGGGAATACCCATGGTCGCGGGAACTAGGAGTGATGAGGGTGCTGCAGCACCCCCTGAATTTGAAATAATATGACTTGAAAATCCACCACCACGGCACAGCCCCTCAGTAGCGGACTGGCCATAGGGAGCACCGGGAGAAGAATAACGATGGAAAACCAGGCTAAGATACGTAAGGGTGGGGCTGAAGAGTCAAAAATAAATCACCTTTACTAGACAAGGTTTTACCAATTGAAAAACTGCTGTTTATTTTACACTAAAGCTCAAAAGATTTGGCTCACGCGCTATGCGCGCTCGCATTTACTATCAAACTCCCGAACTAGCATTACATCAAACTCAGAATGTGCATGCATTAACAGGTTAGCTGTGGTGGCATATACGGGGGCCGGTTCTGGTGGGCTGGTCTGGATCAGATGCAGGGCCTATTTTTACTCCCACGTATACATAAACCACCTCCGTGGATGCGGGGGTCGCGAGTCACTGGCACCATTATTTTAGGGGTAGTGGGCTGAAAAGTTTGAGAACCCCTGCTATACAAGACACTCATCTGACTTTATTTTGGTGATGTATACATTCATTTCACATTCTGTGTGATTATTCCTTTTCAAGTTTTTTGAATTGCCTCAGACATTTCTTTTCACAAAATACCTTTTTTTCAGTACAGTCGCGGTTTTAGCTTTAATGGCTCTCTCGGCGAGGAAACGTTCTACAAGTATTTCAGAACCCCCCTGCCCCCGTGCCCCCCTTACTTATTTGGTAGAATTTTGTAATGTGTCAGATTTTCCTAAATCCGCCACTGGTTCAGTACAGTGTAATCAACATTTATTTGGAAACCAAACTAATTATAGTTTTTTTAGCAACCATGGAAGGTAAAATACAATTGGGTTCTAAGAAGACATACGTGCATACTATTTGCATACACAGTGTTAAGAAATCGGCCCCTGGCATTTTGCTGCCCTTCAACTTTTACTCCAGTAATTAACTTAATGGATTATAAGTTGAGCTCTCCGACATCTCCTCCTGTCAAACAAGCAGAATAAAAATTATGCGATTGTGGGATTTACTGAGACACCAAGTGAAATCTCTGTGGCAGTGATTTTTTTCATTTAACATATCCTTTCTTTACAAGTAGTTAGCTTTATTTCTTAAAAGATTTTCCTCCTCTTTTACATCACATCAAGAAAAAAACACTTTTTTCCCATTTTCTTTTGTTTCCCCTTTTAACCTTTATTCCTTACATTTACATTTAGTCATTTAGCAAAGGCTCTTATCCAGAGCGACTTACAATAAGTACAGGGACATTCCCCCCGAGGCAAGTAGGGTGAAGTGCCTTGCCCAAGGACACAACGTCATTTTTGCACGGCCGGGAATCAAACTGGCAACCTTCAGATTACTAGCCAGATTCCCTAACCGCTCAGCCACCTGACTCCCTTCCATATCTACGTAATTAAAATGTCCCTCTCGTTATCTACTCTTCTTAAAAACGATGAACGCAGATGTCATGTCTATGTAGTCAGTGTCCATGCATGCAAAACCTAAATTAGATTTTCAGTTCAAACTTTAAACTCACGTTAGCCAGTATGCTAATGCAACCATCCTCATGCCACCTCATTGAAACAGAAAGCTTCAGGAAATACCTTCATGAACCCTGTTAAAATAAAATTTGCTATTTTACATCACTGCAGGGTTGGCCTTGGGCCTTGTCGACTCGTTTATTCTTCTTTTAAACATGGCTGAGACCATAGACACACATTACAGACCCCCAAATTCGTCTAGTTTGGCTTCACTTAGCCTCAACTGCATAGGCATCTTTGTGGGTCTCCTATAAAGTAGACTTGGGTTCTGCTCCAAACGTTTACAGTTTTATGACAAGATGCACCTTGGAGGGACCCTGTTTTGGCCTTAAGGAACCTAGTCCCAGTCCACATTGATGGCCCAGATGAAACAGGGTCAAAGGTCATTTAATACCACTTGAGCTTTGTCAATTTAGATAGCATCTACGTAAGAATACGGCTCTTAGATAAATATGTAGCAATAAGCAAACCCTTTAGCCTAAATCACTCGAAATATTGGGTTTACACCTGTGTTAAGTTTCAAATGGTATACTTTATGTCAAAACTCTATAAACTCTAAACACATTGCGCTGCAGTCAGGATAACCCCCTGTGTGAATTCTATGTGATGCGCAGCACTCCTCACTCTAGCAGGAAAAATTGCCATTTAGAAAGCAACTTAAACAGCTGGGTGCCCGCCTTAACTAGCATTAGACACAATTGCCTTTGGACAATTACTACTAGATTGTGGTTTTCTATTGTGTGACACAGTCTCACATTTGAACGATTATCTCTTCTTTTTGATTTAGAACAGCTGCAACATCCCAAATGCAATAACCCTAAATTCCGGCAGTTTACATGTTATCTGCAGCACACGGTCCCATCTCACATCGTCCCGTCCCGCCCCCAATTATGAATTAATAATAATAATAATACATTTTAAAATTAACATAATGCTATATTTTATATAGCATATACTATGATTCTAAATATGATATATTTAGATATAGATATGATATACTAATATACAAACACACACACACAAGCACACCCACAAAGAAACGTACCACACACATGCACATGTAAACCCCTGAACTCAACCAACTTTTCATCCCTCCAGTTGCCTTATTTACTGGGTTACTGGAGCCACATTTCCACTGCAAGTGCCCAGAACTAGTTTGACAGGAACACACGGAAAAAAGTCTTATACACATGGGAATACCCAACAGGACTAACATTCAGGCAGGGCCTGACATGGAAACCAAACATTTATATACAGGGAGGGTGACTACAAACGACTTCAGCTTGGTAATTACTGACAAGACAAGTGTGTAGGGAGCCAGGAACCAGGGGAGAGAGGGAGAGAAGGAGAGAGCCAATACACACCACAGACACACACCAAGAGAATGACAAGGAAACACCAGGGATGTTGGTAACATACTAGGGAAACACAAGGGAAAACACTAGGGAAACTGGGCCCCCCCAGTTTGGCCCCAGATGGCATTGTTCCGGAGGAAAGTTTGTAGTTCCGGGGGAAAGTCTCTCGCTGCAGTGGAAACACAGCTTTGCTCACCCTCTACAATCCCTTCCAGTCTATCTCTAGCTTGTGTGTGTGTGTGTCTGTGTGTCTGTGTGTGTGTGTGTGTGTGAGTGAACAGGAAAGAGAGAGAGATCAAAAGAGATGAGTAATGGCAGCACTCTTGCAAAAGTCGCATTGGTGGGTGTCCTCATACACACAAGATTGCTTGCGAATGTGTGTTTGTGTGTGTGAGAGAGAGTAATAGTGTGGATACAGTTTATCTATGTATGTAGGCTTTAGGCTCCTGGCAGGTGGTGATGTGAGTGTGTGTGTGTGTTTGTCTGGGTCTGTGTGTGTGTGTGCCTGTGGTCTCTAGGGTACACAAGAGCCTTCATGTCCCCAGAATGAAAGCCTAAAAGGTACTGTAAACTCCCCTGCTCTTTCTTCCCTCTACCTTAACCCTGAGCTCCCCCGCCTCCATCCCTCAGCCTCTTCTGACTCCCCCCCCCCCCCCCCCGTCTCTGTGATTGATCTCAGCTGCTGTGCTCTGAGCACAGTGTCCGCGAGGAGCCGCTGAAAAGGAAGGAGTCGGGGAGGTGACAGGCGCCCCACACTAGAACAGGACGTTTGCACTCACAAGAACTCTGAGCACAACTTAGCTGGTGTGTGTGACATAGGGACAGAGATATCAAGTCCTTGTCTGTACGGTTTGGGTATCTTATCTAAACTGGCAACTGGCCACACTGACCAATAAGCAGCTTGTGCTGAACGTGCAAGAATGAAGACCTGTTCACACGCGTGCTCGCACAAGTCCGCCACTCAACAAGTCCGTCTGGCACTCTGGGAAAGACACGGGAAGCTTGGTGACAAAGCGCTGACGGGGCAAGAAAGTCTCTCTCACACTCTTCCTCCCTCTCTGCCCCCCCCCCCCCCCCCCCCCCCCTCGATAAACCCCTAGTTATTTTCTCACCCCCCAGCAGTAAGGGGGACAGACATGTGACTATCCCGTCGGGCTCTCCGGGCGCCATCAGGAGATCTGGTTTTGGGGGAGAGAGGAGGAGGAGGAGGAAAGAGCGGGAGGAGGAGGGGAGGAGGTCGAGAGCCGTAGGAGAGCAGGACGAGGAGACACTGTGAGGCGATCAAGGGAGGAGTGCATCAAGTGAAAGAGGAGAGCCTATCAGGAAGCCCTTCCAAGAAAGGAGGGGGGGGGGACCAGGGATCGAGATTGAGTTAGACGCGAGAGAGAGAGTAGGGAGGAGAAGAGAGGGGGCAGGAGAAGATAAATGAGGACAGAAAGAGAGAGAGAGAGACTGAGAGAGAAGGGCAGGGGAATGGGGAATAAAATGGCTTGTGTGTGTGGGCGTGGGTCTTTTCACTCATCCTCAAATCTCCATCACTCTAGAAAATGATGGGGGACTTGACAGGCTGATGGGGGGGGGGGGGGGGTAGGTTAGGAGAGGAGGGGAGAGAGGGAGGGAGAGCAGAGGTGAGCACAGTTTGAGATGCAGCATGTGTTACCAGCTCTCAGAAATCATTCAAGCTTTGAACACAGCCTCTGCCCCAGTCTCATACATTTATGAAGTAGACTGTGTGTGTGTGTGTGTGTGAGAGAGAGAGAGAGAGAGAGAGAGAGAGAGAGAGAGAGAGACAGCGAGACAGCGAGGGAGATGGGGTTAGAACAAGTGGCACTTGATATAATGAGTCACATGCTCAATACCCCCAGTTATGGATGACCTAGTCTGCTACAGTCAGCCAGGTCTGTTCTTCCTCCCTCCACCTTGCCATCTATCTGGCTCTTTTCCTCTTTTCAACCCTGCAGCCTTTGCCATCCTCTCATCTCCCTCTCTTTTGTGGTAGGCCTCTTTTCCCACACGCCCCCTTCTCTCTCTCCCCCACCTCTCTCTCCTCCCTCTCTATCTCTTCTTTTCACTGTGGCCTTCAGTTGTTTCCCTTTGAGAGGAGAGCTGGGCTGCACAGATTGCCTGTCATCAGCTGCTCTATTGCCTTTCCAAAAAGATGTCACTTAGCATTACGTCCAATCGCTTTCTTCATGGACCATAAAACAGTGCCGTTGTTTCATCAGCCTCCGGGCTACATGCTAAACCATAGTATAACAAACCTGTTGCACTTTAGCTTAGCATATGTTAGCATAATCCATTAAAGAAAATGTATCTTTTCACAAATTAAACTCATGGAGACTCATGGCTCGACGGCTTGTTGCAGGGTGTGACCAAACGTGAGGTTGGCTTTAATGACATTCACCCCTGTGACCACGATTACCTCATGACCCAAGATATACCCAAGGTACTTCCAACAAACTGTCCCCATTTTACAACAACACAAATGATTGTTCTTGAAGCGTGACTAGATTTTTTCTTGCCTGCAAGACATCCATCCAAACTGGCAATTAGTTGGCAGCTCGGGTACACCTGGAGAATGGGTTAGCAATGATAAATAATGGGCCCAAATTAGGCTATTTGTTATTGTAGGGTCATGGGAGGCCAGTGTGTGTGTGTGTGTGCGTCCATGCCCAGGCTGTGAATAATGTCAATAAAAGAAGAAGGGGAGAATGGAGAGGGTGGTAGATGTGGACAAGAGAGAAGATGAAGAAGTAATGAAGGGAAAAGTGGGTGGGTTGTGGGGAGGAAGGAGGGGAACAATTAAAATGTATTTTCTCTTATTGATTGCCCATATCCCAGACGAACCACGGGTGACAAAACCCCACAAGGAATAGGAGTGTGAGTGTGTTTTCTAATATGGTACTGAAAGGTATTCAGCTGTACTATGCATTTACAAATGCACCTATCAATTGCAGTACAGCCTTGGTGGCAGGAGTAGAAAATCCTCACACACACAAACAAACACGCTCACACACACACATCTGCCACCTGCCACACATAGCCTCACACTCAAAATGTCCTCGTAACAAACACCCATAACATCTTCCATATCACAGCTGTAGGTTGCACTTCAGCCGCATGCCCATGAATCCATGAAAGTTTGTCTAGCTCAACTCATTAAATCACGGCTAAGCTTTCAGACCAGCCCTGTCAGGCGCTGCAACATTGCTACATCGCCATTTTCTGCTGCCCTGTGTTCTCCCAAAAGAATCTTGGTAACACACTTGGTAACACACTTGTTCTGCCCTTGTGAGCGGAAGAAAGATGTTTTGTTGTGGTGTCAAGGTGGGTTCCTAGTCCCATTGTAGCATTGAGAGTGTGCACGTTTGTTTATTGACAAAGTTGACTAAGTGAAAAGAAAGGTAGATGACCTTCCTGTCCCTTTCATCCATCCTGCTTCCCCTCGATCCTCTGTGCTCTACAGGCCCCAGAAAAAGAGAAAGTTCAGTTCAGCAATAAAATATTCATCGTCATCTTATCCAAGCTTTTCACACCTTTGGACTTGGATAAATCCATGTGACTCTTACTTGCCGAGCATGCATCTTCTGACCACTCTCAATTGCTCTGTCACTCTGGCCGTTCTATTCTGTCTCCATCACACGTGCAGTCACACATAGCAAAGATGCTTGGACATATATGGCCCGTTCGAATGTATCTATTTGAACTTTTCTTACTTATCTTGCATGCTACCAGTCTTAAAACGCTTTCAGAGAAAACATGGAGTTTTGACGTCAAGATGTCATAGTCAGGCCCTCTAAGATTTGTGTAACACCAAACTTGTCAGATGACACAGTCTCTTCAAAAGGGAAAATATGACAACTTTGTATTTCTCAGCTTAAGGCTGCAAAGTTGATAACTAAGTCTTTGAGAAATTTTGGGCTTTGGTATATGTTATCTGAGGCTTTAGTCTCTCTCTCTCTCTCTCTCTCTCTCTCTCTCTCTCTCACACACGTATGCACAAACACACACACACACACGCACGCACACACATATACACACACACATTACAATCTCTGACTCAGCCATCCAGCTGGTCTTTGTTGAATCTATAGGCTGAGTAATCTTCCTGAATTTGCCTGCTGAAGACAAATGAAAGAAAGGGAGATGTAGAGAGAGATCAACCAACACAAGTGAGACTGCAGTCTCATCAAACTTAGTAGACTTTACTGTATTTTTCGGAAATAAAGCTGCGGCCTGTACAACGATTTTACAGTTTTCTTGTAGTTGTACGGCTTATATTTCGAAGCGGTTTATAGTCCGGTTTTAGAACTAAAAAGTGGCTTCCGCCCAAGATCTCTACATACGGTGCAGCTAATTTAATCCTCAACACTTGAACGGGGGCTTATTACTTGAAAGAGGAATAATTTACTGTGCTGTCTCTGTTACACTGTCAGGGCTTGGAAATACAGTGACTTGCTAAAGTAGGCAAATGGCTAGTAGAACATAACATTTCATAATAATTTCAGTAAATCAAACAGCTGCAAGACCCAGTGAAATGTTATATACAGCTAGCAAACTAACATCAGCTAGCATCGCTAACGACATTGGCTAATTCAACTTTGGTAGTGAAGGATTTAAATTCTTTATGTCTATTCCAATATGTAATGATGGTATTCAATGACACAATCTGTGTTCTAGAAAGACTGGTCTGGAGTCGCAGAGGTCCAATAATATCAGCTTTAATGCAGCAGTTGGAAAACAACAAGTACAGAGCTCTGGGGTTGTCTACGTTTTCCTACCCACAACAGAGTTTTGGGCTGGTTCACGAAGTCCAACTCACTATCTGTCCCTGCCCCAGCATATATTATACAGTGCAGTAAAACAAAAAACACAAGAAGAGGGTTGAGCTTGTTCTCCTGTGAAGCAGGGAGTTGTTCTTGCCTACGCGTCCCACATGCTCGGGTGCCGTCTCCACCCGGTTTCAAGGTTGTTTCTGAAAATGAAGAGATAGAGACACAAAATACAGCCTTTTTCCCACACTGTGGTCGAAACTCGTCTGGATTGTTCCTCTTTCTCCGCCCGCACCCCTGACTCTCCCCGCCCTGTGTGAGACACAATGTTTAAGCCTGAGCACACTTCTAAGTTCATAAGACAGAACTTTAATAAGCACAATGCATAAATTTAATAAGCACAATATATTCTTTAGTAGTGTAACCAAGCTCTTTGTAGGTTCGTTTTAGATATACTTTTATATGGTCTTGTGGACAATAAGACACGGTGGTCTCTTTTCACAACTTGTATTTTCCCACTTCTCTTCTTGACATCGCCATTCAAATAGCCCTCACTAACTTCACGTAATGCTTACGTCAGCATCATGCCTATGGCAACCCCGAGGGACAAAACACCTTTCTGTACACAACAATGGATTTTGCCACTAAATGAGTGACTTGGTTTTCTTCTGGACATACTATCCACAACCGAAGTGTGTTACACACTGTTGTAAGATCGCCTATACTCGTGCATTGCTTGGTATTGTAGTGACAATGCTCTTGGTACCCAGAATGCCTCGCGGCAAGCTGAAAAGCTACGAAGTTAAGGGCTTTAGCTTAGTTAGATAAGCATTGTTCGGAGTTCTATTTTTGTTTTTGTTCTGTTTTTTTATATCTGTAATGCTATGGTCTGTAGATTAGATAATTAGAGTGTTCAACCTGATTGTGAATGTTGTCTAGTTAGATGGCTATCCAAGCTGTCCGAGGTGAAAGTGGCCCTGGGTAAATAAACAGTCGGCCTATATTCATGGGTGGCCTAGACTTCAATTTGCAATCACAAAGTTCCCAATCTGGTGGGATGTGGCTTACAGAAAATGCATCTTATTTTCAGTAAAATACTGTACTCTATATATTGTTTTGGACTGCAGACAGGTAATTTCAATAAACAATCCTTTGAGAAAATGTTTAAGCTACATCCAACACAATGCTGAATGGCATTACAAGCTGCTACTTTAGGACATACTGACCCTTCTAGGCCTCTCTAGACCTGTGGGCCTGGGGTAGAGGTCGAGGGGGGTTACACCCTTGCAAAGCAAACTAATAGCATCAGGTTTTAGCGCAGACATATGGCAGATTCCATGACCTCTCCTTTGAGTGTGTCTCTAATGCGTTCCCCCCATGGCCCAGGGCTAGTCCCGACTGCCTGCTTGCCTGCCTGTCTGCTTTCCTCCCTTCATTCATTCCTATCTCCGTTCCTTCCTTCCTGCCTCCCTGTCTTCCTGTCTTCCTGCCTGCTTGCCTACCTGGCAGGAATACTAAAGAGACAGCATGGGAGGGTCACCTCCACACTAAAGATGTAAACTCAGATAGAAATACACATTAAGACACACACACACACATGCACTCACACACACACACACACAGTGAAATGCACATCATACACACACACATACATACTAACACACACCTTAATAATAGACCCAGATATCCCCTGGGGGACCTAGCGCTCCGCTCTTGACGATTTCACACGACAAAGGTTAATGGTATCTCTGCTCCTGCTCCTGGAGAGGTGACCTGGAGGGGAAGTCAAATGTCAATATGGCCTTGGAGCTGACACTGTGTCAATGACTGACAGAGGGCTAGAGACAGCAAGGCTGCTCACCTGGCACGTGACAAAAAAAGGGATTCAAATTTGAATCACAGTAGTATTTAGTGTTGTTTGTTGTTTCTTTGAACAAAAGTAAGTTGTAGGTGATATTACAAAATTTAATTCGCTTAGTTATACGCCGGGAGAGGATTTTAAGACTGCGATTCGATGTGCTTTAATTCCCTGATGAATACCTAGGTTAACGTTACCGTTTCCCGTCACAATCTGTAATGTATTTTAGCAACATTGTCAGCCCTTAGGCCAACATCGCTAATGTTACTCGCCGTGGACGTGCACTCAGAACTGACCAAATGCATTTTGGCACTGAAATAAAGACAAATAATTGAAATTTATTTGGTCTTCTTCCTTGCCTACAAATAGAAATCTAACAATGAGTATGTTTATTGACTATTGTTCCTATAATTTACATGATTCACCTGTGACCATGTACCATCCTGTAACTGGTGTTTCAGCAAATCTATTTCAACATTGTAGGGGGTCAATATTGGCCAAACAACTGAAACTAATTCCCCTATGGTTTGAAGGAAGATGGGAAACTGAACAGTGTATTAACATTAACCAAACTAGAGAGGGTACAATTTCTGGGGAAATTGTAGGGTGTGCTTGCTTGCGTCGGTTGCACAGGGGTCTGTATATTTTATATAGAAATGCATCGGGCCTACTTATTATTTATAAAGATTACATAGATTTAAAAGCATCTTTTTTTGCTGCTCATTTACAACTCAAAATACGAGTGAAGTGTCGAATGAAATATGATGTCTTCTCATTTCCCCTGCAAGAGGCAGCTGACAGGCTGAATCAAAACGAATACATTTGGCAGACCGGTGTAAAAATTGACCTAATCTCTATGACTTAAACGTCCTTTTAAGTTGTCCCTTCTCGTGATATTTTCAGGCATTTAGCCTACTCATATTGCATTCATTCATTAATAAAGAACCCCCTTTGAAGATTATTCTACGACTTTACCGGCAGAAGATAGAATCGCGATTCAAACAGTACCATCTGCTAACTGAAAATATGCCCCCAAAAACGTAAATAAGCTTGACATTTATTTAGTAGAAAATCGCTCATTCATAAAAAGCTCACTGGTAGCGATCATTGTCAGTAACAACGCAAAATGCGATATAGCCCTGTGTGGAGAAGCTGCCCCGGTAAATTGTACTACTACAGTACAGTACTAGACTACTGCTGTGTTGGTCTTGGTAGCGATTGCGTTGGTTGAATTCGATTTAACGTTCCGTTGTACGGTTAAGGCTGAAATTAATTATTTTCATGAACAGATTGACAAAGTTTAGGCTGTGGCAATGAAGTTCAGGTTAGTAGTCAGATTGTTTCAACTATTGAAAGACTTTTGAGTAAGGGGAGTGCCGAACATGTTCTGTCACCGTTTGACTTGAACAGCTGAGGAGTTTTTGTTAGCTACTCACACTAGTGTCTCGGGTAGGCTACAGCGTTGCAGTGAGCTACACTGGTTTGAAACCACAGGTAATGGTAATTTCACCAACAAATCGTTTACTAATGTCAGAATAAATCATATAACGAAAATGTATATGTGAGGAATGTTTATTTTAACGATTGAAAACAGATACATCATAGACCACTGTAGTATGTGTTGCCCGGGCAACACAGGCTAATGTCATGATGCTAATACTTCAGTGAAATAGTAGACTACTGTTTCCGAAAGTAGATGGACTTCCTTAATAATATCAGCTTATATTGTACATTACACATCACAATTGTGTGTCATATCACAAAGTAAAATGAGTAAATAGTTATCACCCTGGCCTCTTTTCTTGTGGCGTTTCTGCAGCTGCCTTGCAGTAAAGCTATAGTTAGCCTAGCTATCCCCCAAGTTAACAGATGTGAAACGAATGTTCTGGCAAAGGTAGTCACGCGTGTTTTCGTGACGTTAGTGACGTAAGTAGCGTCATTGACTGTGGCTAGCAAATTAGCCACCGTTAGCTTCACTTTTCGCCACAAACACTTAATTTCCACTTAAACCATGCAACGGAACGTAAATTCCAATAGAAGCAACTCAATCGCTACCAAGACGAAACTTTTGACACCTACGTTGTCTATGTAGGCCAAATATTGACTGAGTTTTAGGGGGGCAAAAAGAATAATAAAAATAATAATAATATATATGTGAGAGAACAAAGGTTGTGCCCTTGCCGAAGGCAAAGCACACCCAATAATGCCAATACCAATGGAATTACAGTTATTCGACTCTATGGGTTAAATCAGAGCAAGAATGGTCAAAGTAAGGTTAAATAATATAATAATTTAATCATATTGCAAATTAATGAAATCAATGAAGGTTAACTCTTACCTACTCTACCATGATTATTGTAAACTAGAGATAGAAAGCAAGAGGTGATGAAGAAGTAGTAGGACAAGCCAGAGCTGAGGAGAAGGTCTCAGGAGATCAAGAATCCACAGATGCTTCACAATTCCTTTTATACCCAAAACAACTAATAACACCACAATCCTGACCCTTACTTATCAACATGACTAGCAATGCCCCAGTAAGTTACACAATGATGTGTGAGAGCCATCAAGTTTAGACTCCATCCAGTAACTCCAGATTTGACCATATGAGAGGTGGGGGCAGGTTGATAGCCTTACAAGATCAGCCTTTATTCTTCTGCCCTAGGTACACCATCTCTTGGTCAAAATAGAAATTCAGCAAATTCAACAATTAATATTGATATAGATTATTGTTTCTACAATTAACATCACCTGTTACATGCATCCTCCTGTAACTGGTGTTACAGTAAATCTTTTTCAAGATTATCCTTTATTCTTCAACCCTAAGCAGGCCTACACCATCTCTTGGTCAGTTTTTGGCAATTCTTCATGAGGTGCAATTTGTACAACTCATTTACTTGTAACTGGGAATACATGGGATTGCATTACATTTCACAGTTCCACATGCAGAATTCACCTGCCATTAAATGAACATATCACTGTATACTGCATCCATGCTCTGTTCAACAGGATCAGAATGTGCAAATCGTTTTTTATATTCATTATTCTCATAATGTCAGTGTAACTGACAATTCCACACAAGCCTGTAAATAAAAGTACATGGGGAGAGAACTACCAGTAGCTACCATACATAATTATCTGCATCCATTTTCTGCGGCAGCAGTCAATGTCTCTTCGTCATCTTAATCATCATCGTCATCATACTTTGATGAAAATATTAAGCAAATTACCAGAACTGCATTTTTCCATCTACGTAATATAGTCAATATAGCCAAAATACAAAAATCCCTGTATTTTGTAGCAATTCAATGAGGGGATCCCTCATTGAATTGCTCCTCCCAAGGTTTCTTCAATTTTTTCTCCTGCAGTGGGTTTTTCTGGGAGTTTTTCCTTGTCTTCCTTGAGGGTTTAGGTTGGTTGAGGGGCAGTTCTATGGGCGTATGTGAACCCCTCGACATGCTTGCGTGTAAAAAGGGCTATACAAATACATTTTGATTAGATTTGAAAAGCATTCTGTTGGGGGAAACTGCTATTACAAGTTGAAATAGGCACCAATTGATATTTACTTTGTGTCATGTCGATATATGATTAAAACCAAGGTGACTTTGAGGCTACAATCACAAGCGTATAGCTTAAGCAAAATATATGTCTTACCTGTTTGTAGTATGTTTTTATATTTAATATAACATTGAACATGCTATTTTATTAAGTCTCCCACTTTTTCTTCTGTAATATTAACGGTATGGACTGGCTATTACATCAAATGTATGCATTGACTTGGCAGTTTGTCTCCCACGCCAATTGTATACGCTGCTACAGCCGTGTTGCTTTTTTTCCGTAATATGTGCTCAGATTGAACACAAAATAAACCTTATATCTGAAGTGTGGTGAAGTAGGACAAGGTTTTTTGTTGCTGGGTGCCATGGTTGATCCCAGTATCGGAGCTCCATTGATGTTGGCTTTTAATAGTTCTCATGCGCGCGCTTAACTCAGAGTTGACGTACTCCAAGTTGAGTTAACAAATTCAAATCAGCTTTTCTGGAACCGAGTTTTCAGAGTTTCCAATTTTAAAGTAACTCAACTCAGAGTTCAGGGTTAGGCTCAGAGTTTGTTAAACCCGCTACCTGGAATACCCCCCAGGTATCTTTCAGTACTATTATCAGGCAAGATTGTTTATTAGAATCAGGTCCAGAATTGGATATGTTTAGATACTCACCTTACAAAATAATATGGAAGTCAAACCAAATCAACGTCAATAGTTACTCATAAAACGGTAATTGCAATAACTTTAAATAACAACAACGTTAATCAAATTGAAATGCCAATTACCATGCCAATGCCAATGTAACACTTTGAATTGGACGCGAAAGAAAAGCCTGTAAGACTGTTGGCATACGAATCCCCTTATTGCCCGACTGTCAGTGAATTGATATGAAACTTCGGTGTCCATATCCATTACTTAACAGTATTTACAATCCTGTGAAACAGAATACACCCGACCCTAGGTGATGAACACACACACATACACACACGCACACAGACACACACACACCAAGCCATCGGCGTGCCAGCAACATCACTAGTTACAGATAAAGCAGTGAAATGGAATGATAAACGTAGATTTGTGTGGCCCGTCTTTAATGCTTATGTATGACATCTTAGTAGAACATTTAGCCGAACTGCCAAAATGGCCATGGCCTCCTCACCCTTGAGTCAGCCTTGGTTTTGCCTTACAAAAATATAAAATATAGAGAAGTGTCCTGCACTTATTTAAATGATGCGTTACCACAGACGGAAATTCATGCCAAAGACTTCTTTCTCTTCCTAGACCAGTTATCTCTTTCAGACATCACTGTCATCTTGTGCTATTTGTGTGGTGCTGATAAACCACTTGTGAAAGCCAATAGCTTTTGGTGAATAACAACCTTGTGGAAATGAATCAATAACAATAAATAGTATATGTACTGTGCAGTATACACTTTATATAGAATAAAAACTCTGAAGTGCATCATGTGAATGTTATGTTCAATAAAGGAATGGTACGTTATCTGCCAGAAGCTAAG
Source organism: Osmerus mordax (assembly GCF_038355195.1). Classification (NCBI taxonomy): domain Eukaryota; kingdom Metazoa; phylum Chordata; class Actinopteri; order Osmeriformes; family Osmeridae; genus Osmerus; species Osmerus mordax. Next base: position 8,954,218 of record NC_090072.1, on the reverse strand, counting down.
ACACATAGAATGATCGAGTTTCTCATGAACTAAACAAGTAAAGAGACCAATATCCTGTTTTTATCTATCTCTTACTTCCTTGTTGGACACCTTAGGTCGTGTTTGCTTTAGTTCTAGAGTTTGGAGATTCAAGATTCCACCTCTGCAGAACACCTACACATTGACGTTTATTTTCGGCCTAAAGATGAGTGACATGAGGGTGGAATAGTGACAGAATTAATCCAGAAGCGACTGGTAGTTTACCACGGCAGAGATAACTACTAAAACCTGATTACAAAGTTGCACAGAGAGAGATAAAAGGTGGACATGTGACAGTTGTGCCACATGTGCATGGAACCTCCAAAAACATCTTCTAAATATAAAGGCAGGAATATCTGTCTGTCTGCGGCTTGATTATCTTGAGAACTGTGTATTGTATGAAGCTGACATTTGCAAGGTGCATCGCATAGGACTCAAGGATGGGCGTTGTTGAGGAGGAAGTTGTTTGAAAGAGTGGTTTGCATGTTAAACATATAAACTGTTTGCTGCCATGTTGAGCTGCACTAAGAGATGGAGTCATGGTAACTTTCCGTCTGACAGGATACGCTCCAAGACCCACCCAGTTAGCAAGATCTCAAAAGTATTTCATTCAAGTGAGCAATGCACTAGTGCAAGGGTGGCCAACCCTGGTCCTCGAGAGCCACTGTCCTGCATGTCTTAGATGTTTCCCTGCTCCAGCACAACTGATTAAAATGAATGAGTTGTTATCAAGCTCTGATGGTCATTACCCGGCTTCCACAGAGCTTGATAACAACTCATTCATTTGAAACAGGTGTGCTGGAGCAGGGAAACATCTAAAACAGCCAGAGACATTTTTCAGTTCACACTGATTATTTTTGTATATGTAACTAAATATTTTGATTTCAATAGCAATGAAGATGAAAAAAGGTCATAGGCTACATACCCCCTGATATGTATGGATGTATGCTGCATAGCAAAATAAACTAATCTAGCATAATAAATACATTTAACATTAAATAAAATCTCCACAATAATACTGGTAGTTACTCCGGCCCATGTAATTTTCTGTTACAGACCGACCCGGCCCCACATTAAAGAAAGGAAAATTATCTGGCCCTCGCAGAAAAAAGTTTGGGGACACCTGATCTAAAACATGCAGGATAGCGGATTTCGAGGACCAGGGTTGGCCACCCCTGCATTAGTAACTACAAATAAGCAAATTCCAGCTTTTTTGCATACATTTATCTGAATTGAGTTTTTCTTGTCCAAAACAGGCAAATTAGCGCTACTGAGTTAAAAACACAAACATCAAAGAACTAAAAAATGGGGTGGAAGGGAGCTGAAGTCAGGAAAGTCTGGGCTTCCTATCCTCCCATGATTGATGGTCGCCATTGTTCTCTAGCTGTTATTCATGGCGTCGTAATTGCTTTTTGATATTATTACAAATGAGAAATTACTCCATCCCATTACCGGAACTTACGATAAACAAAAGGGGACTTGGTTGAGTGGAATGATAAGCTGTAGGAAAGAGAGAGAGAGTGCTTTGAGCCCTGCAGCTCGCCCTCTTAACTTCAACTTATCAGGCCCGAGGTACACTGGGAGAGGGACAAAGGCTTAAGCTGATAGAGAGAGAGGAGGGCCCAGAAATGTCCCTTTGCTCGTTAATTACACCATAGAGAAATGCCATGAGGTCTGAATCTCTTCCATGTCCGTTGTTCCTCGCTCTGAGTGGGTTTTGGTCACATTCCTTTTATGCTCTTGGACTGGGTGATGGCATTGGGTTTTTAAGGTAGACAACAGTTTTAGGGTCGGGTTTGTTTAGATGCATTTAGATGAATATTTTCGATGAATAGTATTGAAATGTTTACTAGAAGAGAGGAGCGTTGATGAGAAGAATAGGTAAGTTGTTACCATCATGCTCACATGATGGAACCATTTTTGAGGAATTTCCATTTTTGAAAGGGTGACTTCTACGTTTAATGTTACATTAACATTTTACATTTAATGTTAATTGTAACATCTTATGTTACAATTCTACACAAGCCCCTATGCCAAAGCCTGTAGGAGTGGTATTTATAAAGCTAAGCTTCTCGTGTCAGCCTCTGTAAGTAATGTCCTGGCACGTCAGTCAGATCTTATTTGCACGGCCCCTTTGGCGCTAACGAGACAAGACCCACTCCCCCATCCCAACTCCTCCGAGCCGGGGCCAATGAAGGAGGGCGATGCTAATCACCCGTCACTTACGCAGCCCTGTCAGTGGCTGATGATGGGGGCGCCTTGGCGACGGGTGACAGATAAGGAAGTGCCTGCTATGTGATGAGGAACAGCTCATCAGTCAGGGTTAGGGGGGGGGCGTAATCATGTGAGAGCACCACAGGGACACATACAGCCATATTAAAGCAGCCATTCACCTGATCCCTGCAGCGCTGATGACATTCTTCATAGATAACCACAGTCATGACCCTCTTAAAATGGGACATGATGTATTTTAATAAGACTGGGCTATGGCTGTCAACATGGTCTGTCAGCTCTCATTACCTTTGTTTCGTCAACCGAACATCAATTCGCTGAAACAAACTTCTTTTGATCTTAGGCTGCAGCTTCCCCTGAAGTTTTAGCCAACATGCTAGCTGGCTACCTTGGGTCACTGCAATGCAGTAGATAACTGCTACCCACTCACTCTATGACCAGGGTATACTTATGACCCCCTGTCCTGTTTACGTGTCACTCCAAACCTCCCACTGCAGTCTGAGAAGCCTTTCATCACTTTGTTACCCATGAGCCTCAGCTTCCCCCTCGACACAACGACACCACGCTCTCTGGGATACAAATAGATGAATCACATGCCCAGTACGCCCCTTTGGTGTGCTTGCATGGTAGCTGGAATGGAAGGGCTTGGCTTGGTAGCAGGAGCTGGAGGAGGAGGAACGAGAATGTTGGATTAAGGTGGGCGGGTGTGGCCATTTTAGGTCGGGCTAGCAGAGTTAGCAAGCACAGGTCTAAGTTGTCAGTTGTTTGTTTGTTGAAGTTGCTAAGTGGTGTCCATTTAATAGCTCAAATTAATAGTTTGCTTTATGTATGCTTCAATACCTCCCTAAAATGTACTTAGCAGTGCTCTACTTTAGGAAACATTTGAGTTGTTGTTACACAGGTGGACTTTGAATTCCTGCCCTTGAAGAATCGAAGTGAAGGAGGAGAGAGCTCTGATTCCAACAATCCTTACTCCACGCCTTCCCTCACTTGCCAACAGCATTAATTTATGTAGCTGACAAGATTTGTATTTAAATAGGGAGGTTATAGCTTAGGGGGTTTGAGTTCTTGAAAAAGGTTCAAATCCCTCTTCCCCCTCCCCACATGTGGCTTTGGATACAAGCATCTGCCAAAAAACTGCACTGTAAAAATGAATATACTAATTACAACATTTGGAAGGCAAACATATAGGCCCAGTTTTCCAGACAAGGATTATTAAGCCTAGTTTGAGACTACAAATGTTTTCAATGGAGATCTTCATTGAGTTGTTCTCTTACTTTAGGACTAGGCTTAATTTATGTCTGCAAAACAGGACTCAAATTACAATAGCAGCATCTAGTTTGAGTATTTTGCAACACTGATTTGATTGTTCAGTCTTCTCTTGTTATGTTCAAACCTGAATAACAAAAAATGTGCCGTTAAAAACAACCACTCTCAGGAGAAGTCCAATTCCCAGTTGAATGTTTCCCATCCATAGTTACGAGTTTGGCTTGCGTGCAGCAACTCTCTCCAGACTCCCTTCACATGTGTGTTTCCAAATGTAATCCTAGTGTTGCCCATGGCCACATAAATAAAGTTTTCTAATTGATAGGAGCGAGTCACATGAAGCAGGAAAGCTCACAATTAGCAGAGAGTGCCTGGGTGTATACAGTGCATCCGGAAAGAATTCACAGCGCTTACATTTTTCCACGTTGTTATGTTATAGCCGTATTCCAAAATGGATTACATAAATTAAGAATCCTCATAATTCTACACACAATACCCCGTAATGAGTCAAAAAAGTTTGTTTGAGATTTTTGCAAATCTATAAAAAACACATGTACATAAGTATTCTCAGCCTTTGCCATGACACTCAAATTTGAGATCAGGTGCATCCTCCTTCCACTGATCATCCTTGAGATGTTTAACAAAATGTGGAAAAGGGCCACTGGGGCTTTGGGATGCATGCTGGATGCAAATGGGGATTTGTTGCATGTCAATTATACTGTCCAAGGAAGTGCGCATGTGTGTACATAGGTATGTGTGTGTGTGTCTACATGTTTGTGTGGGCTGTTTTGTATTCCATGGACATCGAGCCCATTCCAGAATCCTATATATGCACACAAAGGGAATACCAATAGAATCTACAGCTATCCTAGTATACAAACCAACGTGTATTTATTCTCTTAGTGTATATGTCACAAGGTCATTTCTAATCTCAGAAAGAGAGTGGGAAAAGCCAGGCTTTAAATATTCTATTTCAGAGGAATCGTGATCCGTTAAGGGCAAAGAAGTCACTTTACCGAGAGTCCTTTGTCTTAAGCCTCGTAGCTGAATGAGCAGGGCTTAAGTGCATGGTTTCTTGGAGCTGCCAATGTGTGTACGTGTGTGTACCTGAGTGTTCACAGAGTGTACTTTACATGTGTGCGTATACACCTACGTGTAAGCCTGGATGTTCAAGACAGCATAACAATAAGTTGGCCAGTTCAACAACAAGCCTTTCCCTCCCTGGCCTTCACAGAACAGACTAAAGGTGAAAATAGGAAAGAAGTCCAGAGATATGGGGGCTGTGCACCAGGTCTTAAACTCTGTGTGTAAGAAGACCAGGAGGTTGTTTTGCTATTGATTGCATTGTCCTTTCAGCATCCTCCATTCAACCCTCCCTAATTCCCTCCATCCACTCTTAGCACTGTGTGGACTGGTGTATGAATCTCACACACCCACCCACGCACACAAACTCACACGCATGCATGCATGCATAGACACATAGACTGTAAACACACAAGCAGACAGACAGACACACATACAGTAGACACACACACAGAACTCAGCGCGAAACGCACGTTCAATACACACACACACACACACAGAGAGCCTCCCTCCTGTTAGGGCCATTTGTGGCAAACAGCATGTCCCTTGTATGCCATGTACTATAATCACTCCTCAACCTAGGAGTGCACTATTCCACCCCCACCCCCCCACAACCCTAATCACTGTGTCTTTGTCTCCTAGACTTTCAGTCAATCCCTATATCACTGGAACCCTCATCAGACACTATTGTCCAATAGGCTCAGAGAGCTCGGCCCTCTCCGTATTTATCGTCCAATCACCCGAGACAATTACCCTTGTGACCTCAAGTTGTTTTTCCATAAATCAGTTCACACACAACAGGTCAATACTGACCACTAGCTAGACTCCCCGGTCCCATTTGATTGCTGTGAGACTGGATCTGAGATAATACATCACAATCATGGAAATGTAATTAAATTCTGTAGGTGTCATACAGCGTCTCTACCTCAAGTCTGAATGTGGAGCTGTCCACGGTGCTGACTGGAGGGTCGAGCGTGATAAGAGTGATTGGAAGCGTGAGAGAGGGAGGGTGAGAAGGTGCAAGTGAATCTACGTTGTTTTTCAAGGGAGACTTGAAAAACAACCCGAGAAAAGGGATCGTGAAGGTGGAGAGCGGTGACAGAGGGTGCCACATAGTGAGTGTCGGAGAGAGAGAGAGAGAGAGAGAGAGAGAGAGAGAGAGAGAGAGGGAGAAAGAGGGAGAGAGAGGGAGAGAGAGGGAGAGGGAGAGAGAGGGAGAGAGAGGGAGAGAGAGGGAGAGAGAGAGGGAGAGAGAGAGCGAGAAAGAATGGGGGGGGGGGGTGGGCATTCCAATACAGCCAGAGAGGATGTGACCTCTGTGGAGAGCAGGGCAGCACCAGGGGGATATAACAGATGGATTAATAGCTGGCGTCTCCCCCCTGTTTAGTGAGGTGCTAGCACATGCGTCCCATTTGTCAGCATTAGGAGTTGGAGCGCGGGGAGGGAGGGAGGGGTGGGTGAAGAGTACACAAAAAGATAGGTGCCTATTCTACAGAGTGGGTGACCTCGCCTTTTTGTTCTCACTCTCTCCCAGACAGGATATGAGATAGTTATCGTATGAGGTGTTCAAAGGTTTTCAATGTAGCCTGGGTCTTATCTTGTCAGTGACTCTCGTGTTTATGCTGGTATCAGCCTGGTCAACCGTGCTGGATGAAACAAGTGTTGTTGTTTCCCTGGGAGTTGACTGGCCGCTCGCATGGCGGCGTGCACGTGTTTACGCTACCTCCAGGTGTTGCACACGCAGTCTCGCCTGCTGTTGTCGACTGTGGGAGAGCGGTCCATGCCGAGAAGGCCCTGCTGTTATGGAGGGGTGGAACAGCAAGAACACAGCACGGTACAGCAAAGAGTGCTCATTGGTAGGGTGGGCATTTGTGTGTGTGTGTGTGCGCGTGTTTGTGAGTGTGTTTGAATATGCCCCAAGGTGTATCATTAGAACCATTGTTAGTTTCATGTGGGTGTTGTAATGATGGCGCTACAACAGTTATTATTATTCAGTAATAAAAGTCACAGTTTTATATCAGCAAAATGACAGGTCCAAGTACAAGAACAATACAATTGTGTACCCTGAGGATAACTATCTACACAATAAAAGAGTTGATACAGTGCTTACTTATTTTCAATCCAATAAAAACACAATTTCCATTTCAAAAAGCATACTGCTGTGACTTCATATGCATAGTTTACTCCCAACACAACATTCTCTGTGAACATGTTTTACTGCGTGTGTGTGTGCGTGTGTGTGTGTGTGTTTGTGGTGATCATGCCAGTCTACTCAAGACTTGAGCAAGCAGCCCTGCCTTTTGATGGGAAGCACACACAGGCAGTGTACACTGAACTGGCTCTGCTATCAGCAGCCTTGAGAAGGAAACCCAAATTCTGCTCCATTTCACAGCTTCAGATGGTTTACCATCCCAAAACATCATGTTAATAGACAATAGCTTGTTTGTGTACATGTATTTGTCATGACAAATAGGGACAAGTACATGACAAATGTAAAAATATTAAAAAAACATGTTGGCCTACATTGAGCTGGTATACATTTAGTGATTGTCATCGTATTCATCAGTGTAAATGTTTGAAGGGTGTGTCTATGTCAGGGATTCAAAGTATTTGCATCTTATGTCAGGTTTTCTGTATGATATCGTACTGTAGCCACAGATGAGGGTATTGTATCCGGCAACAATAGGTAAAAAAACATTTTAGGAAAGAAAACCATGTAGGCCTTTAGAGCAACTTTTAGTATACGCAGTCTTAAACACATTCAAATACAATGATTGAAAGGAAATACATAAAATGAACCAGGCCAAATAAATCGGAAAATGTTTTTGCCTGGCACCTTGACTTTCATCACAGGTTACTCGCCTTGAAAATGAATGTTTCATCTTGATTATTACAGCATATTTTTTATTTAATTTGACATAGTGGTTGAAGTGAGATGCATATCCGTTACAACCTAATGACAGCCTCTAATGAAAGCTCACTTGTGAAGCCTCATAGACTGAGCTCTTTAAGAGTTTCCTCTGTTCTATCAAGGTACATCAATACACATTCAAAATATCAGCCCACTCAAATTGGCTTTTCATCTAAACCTCTACCCAAACACACGGACACAATTAGGCTTTTCTATGGCAATATTAGTGTGGGGGCTAATCCTCTTTACATCTTAACTTTTTAGCCCCTTGAGGTTAGAGGTGAGGTCTCTCCCGATACACATGTCCTTTAAGCACTCACGGAGATGCGGTCGCAATAATAAAAAGGCGTTTTATTGATCACAAACTCCGGTTTACTTTCCTAACAAAATATAAATGAAACATCCAAGAAAACGATACTCATGCGATTGAAGAAAATGTTGCTCTTCACACTCTAACCGGGTTCCTGCCAAACAATTCCACTCCCTTCTTAACACCTGCGCAGATGCGCAGTAGTCATGCGAGGAGGATCCAATACATTTACGCGATCAGGTTAGTCCAGGTATTAAGCATTAAACATAGAATTCCATTATACATTCATGTCATATTGTTTGTAGTACACAATAACTAATTAAATCAAATCAGGCCATCAATCAAATGTAATCTCCATGAGTTCATATTAATAGTAGTGCACAAAACCCGAGATACGGCTCCAACAATTAGTGTTTGGAGTACCCCACTTTGAACAGTGGGCAGCTGGCATGTGTTGATTTCTACATTTGGGAATAACTGAGTGTCTGCGCACATGCACATATATTTGTGGCTGTGTGTGTTTGCGTTTGTGTTTTTCAAAGAAGGCAATTCCCCACGTAATGCTCTTCCCTTCAGCCCCATACAGAATGTTTGGTCATGCGTAGCCTGGCTTTCTGTCGTTGACCCAAGGCTGTGGAGACTGCTTAGGGTAGCGTATGCTGCCTCTGAACCGGGTTACCCAGGGGGCAATGGAGCAAACGCACCGCTGCAACCCGGCCCTTTGCCCGGCTCGGCTGCGCCACTCTACGCCTTGGGTCCCGCTTACAAAACACCAAATCCCCCAATCCCTGCACAATAACAGGCAGCACAAAGGATGTGCAAGTGGGTAGGGAAAACCAAGCTACATTTGCTTCTCAAATGCTAGTTTGAATATCAGTAAAGTGGAGGTAAGGTTTGTGTGTTGATAAAGTGCTACTGATACATCTCGGTGATGGAGTTTTACTTGCAGCCTCCACCCTCATGATAAGAATCTATCTCGGACGGTTGGGATACAGGGGCGCTCCGTCTGCGTAATTAGAGAATGGTTGAGTCAGGGGATTGAGAACAGTGGAACTTCATTTATTTTAATACTGTCTTTTATCACCCTACATGCCTTCCAGCTTGAAGACCAGCAGGAATGATGAAAACCTTTGGATTCCATCAGAGGCATTGGTGTAGCGAAAGTGGAAGCCATCTCAAAGTCTAAAACGAGTGGGAAACTGTATTTATACCAGTAGACCAACAGAAATAGCTATTCCACTGACATTAGCATTTGGCATTGAATAAGTTACTACCACTAGCATTAGCTTTTTCGAACAACTATTATTGTTGTTATTGCTAGCAACATCAACACTAACCAAAATATTGGACAAACTGCGGCTATATTGGTTGCATAGACAAGACTCATTGCCTAAAGACAGTTTGTCAGTGTGTATGAAGGGAACTTTGTCTGTGGTGTGCGTGTGTGTTTGTGTGTGTGTGTGTGTGTGTGTGTGTACATGTGTGTTTTTATGGGCTCTTTTTTCAGTTGACTCACACAATCTGTTCAAAGAGCTATCTGAAGCCTAGCCAGGGGGACTTTTAGTTTGATCTGGGAGGTGGGCACAGGAGTTCAAACATCATACTCACACACTCACACACACACACACACAGACACACTACCTTCTACACAATAGTGTTAACATTGGTATTTGTTAGCCAATTCCAAGCTTCTCGCTGCGTATTCTATGTGTAAATAGTTCCCTAAAACAATTTGAAGAGGAATGCAGATAGAAAACCACAAGGGAATAGTTCCAGTACAATTATATCTGTGTTTATGTTTATGGGTGTGTGTGTGTTTCAGATTGTTGTCTATCAGATGCCCTCTACCCAAAGCCCATTTGAATGAGAACTATTTGTTCTAAAGATACACACACACTTTCACATACACACACTTTTCAACCCAGGCAAGTTTCTAGGAAGTTTATACCCTGTGTCCCATCTGCTGGGCATAACAGACCAATTAGGAAGTTCTTCCTCTCTAATCAGAAAGGTGTTATTTCTAACATGACCGATTACTTGAACTATTTTTGTGTTTGTTTTCCCCCAGAAACAATAGTTGTTTATCTCGCTGGCATGGTGACATTATACAGTTTTTCTCAATTGCTAAAACACTAAAACCCATTGGCTGAACAAAGTTCTCAGTTGCCTGAACTCATGTAGCTTATTGTGCCTGTCTGTAGTCAATACCTTAAACCATTTCACATGGTAAAACACAATTTGCAGATCTCATTTAGAATTTTCAGCAAAACTCTAAACACATTCTCATTTTTAAAACACATTCTGCACTCTAATGCACATGTCATCCATACTGGTAATCACAAATGGCAACAATCAAGTACAAATAGAGAAAACATGTCATTGACTAAACACAACCACTCAAAATTGATTTCACTTGTTTCAAATGATGTGACACAACCAATATAAGCCAGTTCAGAGAGCAAACAGGTTGTTGAAGGTGGGAAAATATTGCTTGTGATGTCGACAAAGTGCTCTGGCCTAACCCAGCCCAAAGACAAGAAGAAGCACATTGATCACATGTTTACTCCTTAGATTTTTGTCCCTTTCAGTATTGTATACTGTAGTACAGTGCATTGTAGGCTGTATACTGTACAATGAAAACATTGTATGGCCCTGAAAATTGTGCTTTCCATTTGTTACAATAACAGTACTGACTGCTCAATAGATTTTGACTGGTTGCATGTTCATATCAACAAAGAACAAGTGTGAGTTGTGAGTAGTGAGATGCAGGGTACAGTACTGTATAGGGGTACAAGGAGGAGAAAGAACAAAAACATTGCAAAGAGCAAAGCAGAGTAGTAATTTCTGATCAATTTTGAGCTACTATGATATAACATGTTTTTGTTCATCAAAAGACAATGACGGATAAATATGAAATTTGTTTTGAGATTACGTAAAAATGTACTCCCTGAGAACTATATGTTTTGAACAATGTGTTTTCTATTTTTTTGGTGTATTGTTTACTGACTGCTTGATAGTGTATATAATTTTGATCACTTTGTTTATGATTTGTGAGCAGTGTTTGATTTTGAGCACAGGTAAATCTGTTTTGAGGCGAAAGTTTCATTTTGCAAGAGGATTCAGAGGTTTTGTAAATAGGGCTTGAAGATAAGGTTTTGTGTTTACAGTTTTGAGACAGTGGGTGACTGTTTCAAGAAATGTTTTAGCAATTGTGAAAAACTGTAACATGGACAGTCATTTGGTGGAGGGCCCAAGGAAATTTTGGGTAATCAATGATTAGAGCACACACTGACCAACTGACGTCCCTCGAGTGGCTGTTGGCATGTGGAATTGTGGGAAATGGTGTTGACGTGCGGTGGAGAGAGCTTCCTCTCTTATCACTTGCAGGACAGGGAAACACAGGGAAATGGAGCAATTATCCCACTTGATTGATATAGCTTTAATTCTCATTCTTTTCCACGTTTATCTCTTTGTCTCGTTTTCTCTTTTATCATCTCTCTTGTTCACTTTCCTTTGCTCTCAGTCTCCATGTCTCTATATCTCTCGCTACCTCGCTCTCCATCTCTTTCCCACCCCCTCTCTTTTTTTCTCTCCTTTCCTGTCGCTGTTGAGGATCGATGGCTTCCTCCAGCCAGTCCAGAAATATTGACAGGTCCAGGCTTTCAGGGTAATAAGAAACTGGCCAGGAGAGGACGAATCAAACACACACACACATATCCTACCCACTCTCTAACTCACACGTCGCTTTTGTAGAGGGCAGACATACCCTACTTTCAATAGCTTTGTGTCTTTCTTTTGAAGGTTATTTTCAGTTGTAATTCTTAGCTTAGGTTCTTCTCAGTTGTTAGGTGAATTATTCAGTAGTATTATTATATATTTCTTGATAAGTATTGGAGCTCACACAAATTACGAATCATTATTACATGTTTAGATTATTTATTAGAGGGGAGATGGGCTGCGAGGAATTGTCAAGAGGTACTTGTTACACTTGACTGTGAACTTAAATATTGATTTTGAAGTTGAAATACCACATTTTCCAACACACCTTTACCATACACCATGTATCCTGGTGCAATGTTTTATAAAGTATGAGGTCTCAGACAAGTCAGAGGAAGTAACCTTTTCAGATTTTCAGAAGTAGACAAACCACTTGCAGACATGGCTTCTCTAGAAAACTATTGCAGAAACTCCTGTGTCCCTCTAACAGAGCAGGAGTAACTGTCACCTCAGGAGAGCTGCTATCTGCATCACAGCAGGAGGCTGTGACAGGACCTGATACACTTACTGTAGGGTCCCACAAACGCAGATACACGGCTACCGTATCACTCACTCGCAGTGCATGCACATATGTGCTCATATCTTACTTTAACTCGACACCTTCAAACACACACACACACACACACACACACAGACTCCCTCATCCATCTTTTAGTAGAAGTAGCCTGATTTCCCTCTGTGTGTCTGGCAGGCAGAGAGAGTAGATCTGGGGTGAAGAATGACAGGTGTGGTTCAGTGTAGATAGGCACAAAGTAAAAATATGACACTGACAGGGTGACAGAATTGAGGTATGTGTGTAAGACATATAGCTGTATTATATGTGGGTGTGTATGATTCCCATGTTTAAATGCCTGCAGGGCATTGAAGCAGGATGGTTCCGGCAAATCTGTCTGCTTATTCCATACAAACAGTATGTCTGTGGTTTGGCTGTAGGGCAACGGGGAGGTGTGCAACATGCACTGGCACCTAGGCACAGCGTGTGGTGAAAGAAGTGAGGGGACATCAAAGGAAGGTTTGGAGAGAGAGAGACAAAGAGAGAGAGTGTGAGAGAGAAAGAAAGAGAGAGAGAGAGATAAAGAGAGAGGAGGGATGGAGGGAGAGAGAAAGAGAGAGAAGGAGAGAGAGAGAGACGGTCAAAGATAAACCTAGAAAGAGCCACAGAATAAAAACTTGTGGGGGGGATAACCAATGCTAGCCAGATGCTAATGTACTGTTTTGAGAGCGGTGATGCAGGGTCTATGTGTGTGTGTGTGTGTGTGTGTGTGTGTGTGTGTGTGTGTGTGTGTGTGTGTGTGTGTGGGAGATGTCCACATAGCCTCCCACGGACCGTGACAGCAAGAACATCACGGACCGCTGCACCGCCCATTACACTCGGACAAGCCAATCAGACAGCCAGTGGATCTCTCAGCCCTTCTGGTATCACTTCACGGGGCACATAACTTCCTCTCTGCTTCCCTGATCTGCACAGCATTTCCTTAAAAATATAGATTTATAGCTTTATCCAAACATATTGATTTAAAAGTCAAGATATTCTGTGAGCATGGACTCTTTTCCACTGGTTGTATGGGGGGAGGACACTGAGTGGGGCTTGTGTGTTTCTATTTGACTTACCGGCTGCCAATCATTAGTTTCATCATGCTCAATTGCTCCGACTGATTGCTAGATGTTTTCATGTCTTTAACGAGTGAGTTGAGTAAAAAATTATAATTGTGCTTTCCCGTTAAATTTGTTAGAAAACGTTCAGATTTGAACATCTTCTGAAATAGAGCCAGTGAGAGTATAGTCACCCACCAAGATGAGCATTAGGAAGATGTGTTAGATCGAAAGAGAACATTTCCGTAAAGGGTGCTCCAATCGAGGTCTAAGCACGGGAAATCTGAGCACAAGGCAGGAACAGAACAGGTAACAGGTACGCGGGAACGCTCGGTAGAAACACAAGACGAACTGGCACAGGACAAACATACTGTAACCCAACGGACTAAATACCCCACTAACGAGCAGACAAGACGAGACACACCTGGAGGGGTCGGGGCCAAACAAAACAGCGGAACACACACACACAGACGTGACACCCACCCCCCCAAAAAAATTATGGCTTGCCAGGAGCTAAGCAAGAAAAACGCTAATTTGAACATGGATGTCATCAACATCTTGAATCATGAATACATTTGTTTGCTATGCAACACTATACTTTACATGGGTAAGAATTTCAGGAGCACTTCTAAGTCATTCTTGGTTGCTTTCCCCTTCATGTCCTTATCCCTCATTTGAACTTTGGTTGAACCTCTATGTAAGTTCATTTGAACCTCATTTGGCCCTCGTGTGTCAGGTCTCCTCCTATTTTATCTATGAATAAAATAGGGCGTGTTGAGAATCAGGTTGAGAGGCAGGAGACAGACGGGCCCAGTCTGCACTCTCATAATTAATGTGTACGGCTCTTCGGTAGAACAGAGGGAAACTCCACACCAGAGGATGATGTTATGCAACACCCTGTGAGAATGAAGACGTGATCTCTCTGCTCTGCTTGCTTGGTCCCTAGAGTTTGGTGTGCTCGCATGTTCCTAGCATGTTTGTTGCACAGGATATTGGTATGTGCAAAAGGAAAGAAAGTCAATTTAAAATGCATTTAAAACCCCCCTCAAGGTTAGTGCACCAATCAGTCAAGATACTTCTCAAAAGCTCACTCTTGGGGGCGAAAAGTCAAACAAGCCTTCACTCCCTTGCCTTGAAAAGAAAATCACAAGGATTATTCACATATTTGCATTTCCGCTTACCATTAAACATTCAGGCCGACCAAAAGCAGTGTCCCTGACTCCATTAGGTAATCATACAGCTGTCACAGTCCAAAAGGCTTGCCTCTAACCTTGCCATTGTGCGCATGTCATTGATATACACATACACAAATTGCACTGCATGAATTAAGGCTCGCTGCCTCCCACCCACCCCCTCACACACACACACAAGCACGCACGCACACCTCAATCTCCGTGTCTTCCTGAGGTTTCATTTAAGAGCTTCATCATTCTTTGTTGGGTGTCTTCTATGTTTGGTCAGGCTGCTATGCCACCGTTCTCCTAGTCTCAGCCCATGCTTGGTGTGAGAGAGATAGTCGGAGGCGGGGGGGGGGGTTTTCAGGTGAGAGACAGCAACGCAGAAGATCCTGGGAATCCAAAAGCTCCATGATTATGCCTTTGTCAGGCCAGGTCATGGCCAGACTCTAAAGCCCAGATCAGCCACTTCCATGTGGGGCTCCTCAACCCCTGGCTCCTCCCTTTCCTTTCTGTCACTCTGAGCTGACGAGATGAGGATGGAACCATCATGGTTTGGGGGTGGCAGGGGTGGTGAAGGGCTTGACTGGAGGTCAGTTTCTGGACATGTTTTTCCCTAAACTACCATCTACTTCTCTAGTAAAGATGGATGAAAAATAACACCACTGCTGTTCAACCTGCCAATGCACAGCCATGTCTGTTTTCCCCATGCCTCTCTCTCCTCCCTGTCTCACTCTTTCTAGATCCTCCCTGCCTCTCTCTCTTGCTATTTCTCGCTCTCTCTTTCTCTCTCTATCTCTCTCTGCCTCTCCCTCGGTCTCCCCCTCTCTCTCCCTCTAAGGAGGCCTTTAAATAATTCATGGTTGGATGTAGGCATTTGTATCTGTCAGGGGTCTGTCCCTGCCTGTCGGCCCACAGTTGTGGCTGGCTGCAGGCTAGATTTACAGCCAGAGGGGGGCTGTGTCTGGAGGTCTGGAGCCTGGGCTGGGCTGGCGGAGGTCCCGGGGACCTTCTGACGCCCACTCATTCCAAGGGGAAGGCAGAGCTGGACGCTGCCTGCCCCTCTAACCCCCCATATATTGGACGAGGTTGTGTTACGGAGTCCGTTGCTGATGTAGCATTTGCATTTGGATAGGAGGATTAGCTGAGGTTTGTGTTTATTAGGTGTTTTGTTTATGTTTATGCCTACACACGTGAGGGAGAGTGCCCATACTGTACGCAGTTGACTGTGTGCTTATATGTGCCCACATAATGTTTACATATGAAAGCTCTAGCTGTGATAGATTATACACATAAAACCTTCTCCTCCTCTTCCTTTGCCCCGCGCCATCGAATTGCCATTGTTATCATCACGTGACCCTGGCATCATCGTGGAGCTATCCCCCTGTTTCCCCGTCCTGCTGTGCCCTTGCAGGGGGCTCCATTCAAACTGAATAATTCATTTGTTTGCATGCGTTTTACCCTCGCAGCCAACGGTTACCAAGGCTCTGCTTTAACTCTCCCTCGTAATGTGATCCTTCTCCTTCCGTGCTGCAACCCCTCCAAGATAATTGTTGCGCTATTACAGCGAATCACTGTCACCAGAATGGGGGTGTTTGCAAGCATGTTCTCGGTGAGGCCAGGGTTAAATGACGGGTTGCCAGGTCGGAAACAGCTGGAGTTGTTGAGCAAACTCATTTATGTGATACGACTGTTACAGAAGCGTAAACATTAATTACTTTATTTAAAGGTGCCCAATGAATTCTTTCTCATTAGTATTCAGCATAACTTTGGAGGAATTCTTCACTCGGAACGGGCGGATGTATGCATCATGTAGCATCCTCTGTAAAGACCGCAGGAGCGCACGTTTCTCTGCAGCTTTACACATCTCTTCTGGGCCAGATGGGCCATCAAATATTTAAAAAAATATCAAGGCATAGGCAGAGCTATTGCCAAAGTAGTTCAACCAAAGGGTAAGATATTCTCTGGCCTAACCTGTTTGCGTGCTCTTACCCCAAATGCTTTTGTCAGAAGCCAGCAGGAACTGGTGAAGAGCGAGACTTCATGGTGCGCTCGTAAGTCAACGTGTGATGCAGATAGCCGCGCTTCCGCGTACTTTGCACCCAATCTCCACCAATTGAGACAAACGTTCCCTGAATCCTTATCTGGACTGCCTGGTAAGGCTCAGATCAATGGGCAGCCCTCCTGTTTGCTGCCTGAGCTGTACTCACTGAACCCACACATTCACTATGTTGAGTGTGGGACACACACACCATTGGGTCTGCGAGGGTACGCTAACGGCAAACTGGCATAGAGCCATCGTTGGTTGACACAAGCGTAGGCGCTGTGATTTGGTTTTCAGTGTTCTGTTAGTCAAAGTGTGTTTTCAGCTTCTCTGAATTGAGCCAGAAAGCATACAAGGCAGGCTTTAGTATCACACAGTGTCTCTTTGTGTTCAGACAAGCATTGGTCTATTTAAGCCCGTTATAAGCCTTCAGGAATTGACTTTGCCATTCAGCGGAGACCTAAAGATTACCTAATTGGCCAATATTGGCGTTTAAGGCTGATGTTTAGTCGTTATTGTTACATTGTGAAGTAAAAGGAGACTGACATTGATTGGGTGAGCTGAAAATGTGGTTCTGAAGGTAGGTCGGAAAAAAGAGGATTGTGGTTCAGTTTTCCTTTTCGATGGAAAAACCCACCCACCCACCCAGCCCGCCCTCCCCCACCACTCCCACCCCTTCCTTCCCTCCATTTCACTTTTTAGTTACTCGCTAATTTTTCTCCTCTTTCCCTCATCCTCTGTTCTCTTTCTCCTATTTTCTCTTAACCTGCTGAAGGCTTTCTACAGTTCTAGAAACTGTGTGATTACAAAAGATTTTTCTCTGTTCTTTGGAGAGGCTGTGCCCCAAAGTGCAAGAGAGATTGAATTTGCGCGCCTCTAAAAGAACAATGGGCTCTATCATCATTTCTATCATGGATCTTCCTACGGGAAAAAGAAAGCGCAAGCTTAAATGTAGTGACGTGCATGAAGTAACAGCAAACCTGAACATATTACAGGGCAGAACATTTACATGTATTCATTTAGCAGACGCTTAAGCGACTTCCAAGAGAGAGCTTTACAAAAGTGCATAGGTCACTGATCATAAAAAACGAGATAGCCCCAAAAACATTGTAACCAAAACATGAAGCATACGAACACGAAGAACATCCGAAAAATATTTGGCCTATTTCTTCGCCTTGCTCGGATCACTCCTGCCATTGCATAAGGTACGTCCATTTTTACAGGAAAATGCGCTCCTGGTTATGACCTGCTTTTAAGATGCAGAAAATTTCCCCCGCAAAATAGAGGCGCACTGGCAGTCTTTGTAAATACCGCGGAATATATAATTGGGCGCAATTGATTAATTTTAAGAAAATGCTACACTTTTTAAACACAAAGTCTGATGCTGCAGGTCTTTTCATCATCAGACAGAATTAAGTCAGATTTGTTTTGGGTAAAGTTTGTGTGTCATGATGATCCTTTTAGTTCAAAGACAATACATATTATGTGAAAACGCCTGATCCTAAACAAGCTTGCCTATTTGTTATCACACAAAAAAGAAACGATAACATTGGACACAACGTGAGTTGCAGATGACTCCAAACACAATCAAAAGAAATCACAGTCAGTGTGTGGCTAGATCTGACCATGCTAATTACTGTATTATGCAATGGCCCACTTGTGCATTGTAATGGCACTCTGGGAAGTTTGCTCAGTCTGTTAGTGTTCGTTTGAGTCAAAAAAGCACCAGCAAGAGTTACATGTTAGAAAAGTTTGCCAAAAGGTCATCTAGCTGTCATTTACCAGCAACTGTAGCCCTTTTAGAAACTAACATTCATGCTTAAAATGCTAATCCTTGGCAGATCATTCAGGCAATGGATGTTTTGTCTGGAAAAAGAGAACGGATGATTCATTATCAAGTACACGGTGAGCTTTGCTTGAGTCTGTATGACGTGCTACAGTCATGAGGTGAGAGATCTGAGTTATACTTTAATGATCCCCAGGGGGAAAATGCACTGTTACAGCCACGTTATACAAACAGTCACACAATAGTACAAATATACAAACTTAAAAATGACACTGTATGCGTAAGTGCAAACATAAGGTGTAACAGTAGTCCTTGGCATGCATACTAAGTTCAAAACAAGCCCAGGCTGTGCAAACCACTGTTGTCCGTGGAGTGCACATAAGTCTGTATTACTACTGTGTATCCTAGCACCAATCCCACCACATCATGTGTTGTAGTTCTCTCTCGTGAACATACAGTATGTCCGTGCATTAGCAGTGTTGAACTACATAAATACACACTTTATCTTCTGCTTCACTCACGAAGAGCGTACATCGAGGACGCTGTGAAGGCGATTGGCTTCATACCACAGTTTGCCCACCTGTACGTGTCGGCACTGTGAATGCTCAGATTCAGGCCGTAAACGACACACCCGTCTCCCCCGCCTCTCTCGCCTCTCTCCCCCCTCCTTTGCTTCTTCTTTTCTTCCTCTCCCTCTCTTTCATATTTTCCTCTGCGGTTCCGTTTGCTTAATCTAAATGATTCGCCAGGACTTGAATGACTAGAAGGACCGCCCATGCGGTGACTTGTTATTTCAGGGCTTGTCTCTCCGCATCATGTCGTTCCTCTCTTTTGTTTTGGCTCTTAGAGAGCACACAAAATGAGATCTGTCGCGCCAATGAGGAAAATAAATCGATCGTTTGTCCCCTCAGCTCGACTCATTTGCACTCCCCTCCTTCGAAATCGAAACGCTAATAACCTTTACCAGCGGACTGAGGCGTCAGATAAAGATGTCAGATGTATCCAGCTCTCTCGGTCTTCGGCTGCTCATAGAAGACTGGCATCTCCCTTCCTGACTTCCCCCCACATATGCCGTCATTGTCCACTCTCCCTCCCTCCTCCCCTTCAGTGTCCCCCCTATAGTATGTCCGGCTGTCTGGCTGTGTTGGTGGTTCAGTTGAAGACTCAGTATAGTATTACTTGATACTTTATTTCACACGGTACAACACATAATTGTAACAATTGATTTGGCATTATGGTTCTGCTTGCATCGGCTCCCTGCCGCACCCAACGGAGACACCGTCTCGACCTCGGAGCAGAGAGCAGCGACGCATTCCCCCTACGACAGGAAACACTGAACCAAGGGTGGAGGCCGGGGAGGCGGAGGCAGCAGATTAACAGAAAGCAACCTGTGTCGCACTAACAAAGCAGAGTGCAGCGATATCCTGATTAAATAGCCCGCTCTGCTAAGAAGGTGCTAGTGACGCGCTGCTAATGAGGCGCTATGTCTCGCGTCCCCCTGCATGAACCAGCTCCGCTTGATTTCGAAGTGTTGAAGTTGATTTCACAAGCGGAGAGAAATGTCTTCCCAAACATGAATTATGACAGGACAAGGATGGAACAGGTGGGGGAATGAAAACCAACAATCAGAGCTTGACGTCTCTCAAAGAAAAAGAAAAAAAGCAACACGTCATGGAACTGGGATATATCTTTTCACTGTGGATGGAGAAAGACATAAGAAGAGAGAGAACGAGAAGTATAAGAGACGAGCAAAAACTAAAATAGAAAGAAAGCAATTATTTATATATTGCTGTGCATGCTGTACAATGCAACTTTCCAAACTGTGAAAAACTCTCCTCTGCCTGGGAGGTGGACATATCTCATTTCTGTCAGTGAGGATTGTATTCGCATGTCTACGTGAGGCAGGGTATTGAGTTGCCTTTAAATCAATGTCAGTTTATTCCTGTCATTGGAGGAAAAGTGACGAGGAGGAGCCACCACAGCCAGAAGAAGTCAATGTCTGCTAATCTACTGGTGGGTGTTGCTTGAAAAACTCAGGGGGCTTCAAATTGAAAAGGACTCAACTGGATCACGGGTGAAAGAGATACAGGATTCAATGAAATCAGTTGTAAGTGGGAGAATTATAGGTGATAAAACCCACGATTAATTTCGTTGTATTTAATGTTCCCTCGCATGACTTTCGCCCTGCATTCTCCCTCTGCCCTCCCCCTCTCTTCTTCTACCTCCTCCCTCCTTCTCCCTGCACAGTACTTGTTGTTCAGTGTGACTGTGTGTGTGTTAGTGTGTCATAGACACACACACGCGCTGTCCCACCCTTACTCGGCTCCAGATCCCCGTTAAATCACTTTAACGGCCGTTGAGCTCTGTGAATGGACCTCGTAAGAGTGCAATAAGGAGCGCGCCATTCTCAACCCCAGCGTGCTTTAGAGCAATGGACCCTCCCACAAGGGGCTCCTTTACTGATGCATCTCATCGCGGGGAACTGTAAAAAAAAAAGAAATGTATGAATAAAAAATAAGCACAAGGGAGTGTCCCCCCCGAACAAATGGCAAATCTATGAACTTATGAGCGCATTTGCAGCATCAAGAGGCATCTGTTTGGCCTGAGGGAGAGGGATCATCTTCATCTGGCAAATTCCGAGATGTAAAACAAGCCTTGTTTTTTCCTTTTCTTTTTTTACGAGGGAATGCGCTTCATTGCTTTCGAAGTGATGATTGCTTACTTTTGGTAATTTGGTGAGCGGGTTGATGCTTTGAGGTCTTTAATTGTGTTTCACGGGAAAAAAAGACAGGGTTTTTGTAGAGTGGAGTTCACGTTCACAGACTTGAAAGAGAGCTGGAGACAAAGCCTGGCTTTATCCGATGACAGTGACAGCTGTAGTCAGGAAAAAGGGCACCCGCGTCTACGCTGTGACTAAGGCCTTGTTAACTTACACTCTCCACTCCATTCTAACCCCCTCCTGTGCACCCCTGACCACAGCCCCTCACCCCTGGCAACCAGCTCATCCCTAACTCCCTGCCCAACCTCCCGGCCCCTCACCCCCCCCTCCGGCCCTCAGCTTCCGGCCCCACCGCCTGGCCCTCAGCCCCCAGCCCCTACCCTCCGGTCCTCCCGTCTCCGGCCCCCTCTCTTCATGCCTGTCAGGCCCCTTGCGGGAGAGAAGGCGAGCTAATGGCAGAGAGCTCCATCCCTGTCATTAATCAGAGCCCATTAGCTGAAGCGAGCCTAATGGACAGGGGAAGAAAACAGAACCCAAACAAACATGGCCAGGCAAGAAGGGGTCATGCAGGTATGCTTAAGAGCCTCCTTGGCTGACCCCTGGAGATCGAAGGCTTGACTTGTGGAGGAGGATGTTTCTGTGTATACGGTATGGGTGGATTAGAGGATGCTGAATTAGAGAGTCTTTTTTCCGGTATTTCCATTGCATGCTAACAGCTAAATATCAAGTATAGCCAGAGATGAGGAATGCGAGGACAGCTGCGTGTTCTTGTGCATGCGTGTGTGTGCCTGTCCTTATGCATGTTTGTGTGTGTGTGTGTGTGTGTGTGTGTGAGAGAGACAGAGAGAGAGAGAGAGAGAGAGAGAGAGAGGGAGAGAGGGAGAGAGGGAAAGCAATCTCATCCAATTATCATCACGCGCATATACTTTTCCTCCCCTCTTATTCCCAGGCCTTTGATCCGCTGATAAAATCAGCCAAGCGGACTTAACCAGGAGTCACAAAGCCTCTCCTGCAGCCTCATGCTCCTCCCTCGAGTACAAACGTTCTATCTGTCAATCACACGGAAACCAACCCGTAGCTTCTAATGTGCACTCATTCGCTTAAAGATTAAGTGTGTTTCGGTTGTACAACTGGGATTTGATCAGCTGAAAAGTGCCCTTTAAGAGTTCACAGCAATTGCCTACAATTGTCTAGGTGCAATACTTTTTAAAAAGAGGATTGGAGTACTTCTTTCAGGGGTTTTCTTCTTGCTGTTGTTGGGTTTGGAGTTGGGTTCATTGGTTGGACTGAGTGGAAAATAAGGGTTGAGTGTGAACATGGATCGGGAAGATAAGAGTAGATGAGGCACACAGGCCTGACACTATCTGTTCAGACTTCCAGGACTGTAAACAAAGCTGCCTGTACACACACACACACACACACACACACAGGGTTAAAAGGTTGATGTTTGTCAGCTGAAAAGGAGCCCCTGTGCACCCCGGGGTAAACTGCACTGTGTGTGCATGGAAGTGTGTGAGTTCACTTGTGTGTGTTCGTGTGTGTGTGTGCGTGTGTGTGTGTGTGCGTGTGTGTACCCACCTAACCCCTCCTTTTCCCTCATAAAAACAAGAGGGGAAGGACAACGCAATTACCCATCCCTAAGAGAGAGCAGCATGGCACTAGGGTGAGACAGGCACGCATGGAAAACAGCCTGTCCCCAAACAGTATTCTCCCTCTCCACCAGCCCAGCCCTGGGAAGATATACAGTAGTAAGACTGCCCTCTGGGTGGAGTGAGGATCTCCGGCAACATCCACTTCGGCACGAGTCCCAGTCGACTGGCACAACCTTGGTTTCAGTCTTTTTTCCAAAGTGTATTGAAGTCGAAGAGAATCGTTCGTGCCGGCGCAACCTATGGGATACATACGTACGTCTGACTCACACACTTTCCTTTGAAACGCCATTCAAAGTTTGATAATGATGCGTACGTCTAAGATGTGAATTGCCATTATCCCTCCGCTGTCAGCAGGCAGATGCTTGCCAGATGGGAAGACATGTTAACAACATTCTAAGCGTTTCATCTGCCTCTCTAAATACTCATCGTACAAACGACTCCACCCACTGCAATAGAATATGACAATTTCCGGAGGGAGCAAATTGACTTTAGCACACGTGTACCCCCAATGGGTTTGGGCCAGTCTGATTCGACATTGGCGTGACGGATATCGACACGCACGATGCACGTCGACATCTGTAGGAGTATGTGAGGTGAGCGCAGCAGCGTCTCCGCATAGCGGGCCCGTAACGCAGAGCACCACACAGGATCGCCGTTCGCGTGACAAGGTGGCGGCTTGGGGGTCTGAAATATACATGAAGTGAGAGAGGCGGAGGGGCATCTCAGGACCTCTGGTGTGACTCGGGAATCGCAGCATTCTCTCAGCCGCTGAATAATGGATGGCCTAATGTATCTGCTTAGTCGCCGTGACTTCACCTGCTGTGTAGATGGTGGGGAGGAGCCATCCACAGAGAGGATCACAGCGAGAGAGAGAGAGAGAGAGAGAGAGAGAGAGAGAGAGAGAGAGAGAGAGAGAGAGAGAGAGAGAGAGAGAGAGAGAGAGAGAGACGGGCAAAGATACATTTTATTGAGGGGGTTTTTTTTATTTATTTTTTTACTGGAATCCCTCATTACAATTCCGGGCTGATATTTGAACCCTGGCCAACCCGACCCCACAAATTTGAATTGCATGTGGAAGTGATGACTCGGAGGGTGGAAAGTGAGGGGGTGGCGGACCTTAGTGTAACCCCCCCCCACCCCCCCCCCCCACCACCTCCTCCTCTCTGTTCCACCTCTGTCTGTGAAAAAAACAAGGGTGGGCAGGGGACTGTGGTGGTTGAAGGGTGTGTGTGTGGGGGGGAGGGGTGTTAGGGTTATTTTTTACTCCAGATGCTCTCAGTTTCACATTACTCAAACAGCAGGCTGGAGAACTCGTACTCATCACCCCCCAGCCTCCCAAAGCCCTGCATCAGCAAGACAGAGAGAGAGAGAGAGAAAGAGGGGTAGCGAGAGAGAGGGTAGCGAGAGCAAGACTTTGAGCAAGACAAACAAAGTTGGGTGGGAGAGAGAGAACAGCGTTTAGAGAGAAATAGATAGAGAGAGATGGGGTGGAGGGGTGGGGTGGTATTCAGACAGTAAGGGGATGAAAAACGGAAGACAAAAAACACACCCCGGCTCCTGGGTTCATTTTTCCTGCTAAGTGTGGACACTTGCCAAGGCTCCATTAGTCTCCATGAATAATGGAAGGGAATAATGACACTGTTAGCATTGAGCTACAATATGTATGATCCTGCCCCCTCTGTCTTCTCTAAAGGGGTGCTAGAGTTTGTTTCGGTGGGTGAGTGGGTGGACAGGTCTGGGAGAGGCGGGTGTTTGTGTGTATCTTTGTGTCAATATTTGTGTGTGTGTGTGTGTGTGTGTGTATACGAACAGAATAGTTCCACCTGGATCCCAGGGAGAAATTGGACTCGCTTTTTTGTAGGTCTCCCCCATCCATCCTGTTGCTAGATGGAATTTTGTCTGGAATAGCATCGTTCATGGACTTCTTATCTGCTTAGAATTTAATGCATTGCTGTCTGTGGAAGTCGGGGAAACTTTTTGCTCAGTTGAGTTCTACTGACTGAAGCAACAGAAGAACTTTCTACATCTATCTATGGGGCATTTACACCATATTATATTTCAGTATTACACATTACATTAGTTCATTTCAAGACAAATAACTCATCACAATTTTTCAACTGGTTAAATTTGGTCTTTACACCTCACTCACTCCCACCCCTCACCCTTGTCCAGCCAACACTCAAACACACACTAACACACACACACACACACCCTAGAAAAGACAGATACGTCACAAGAGAAAGTGGTGAGATGGACAGACAGGGAGAGAGAGAGAGAAACAGAGAATTAAGGAAAGGTTTGAAGAGCAACACAGAGGAAAAGAGAGCGACATAGCAAAAAGAAAAGAAAAAGAAGCTAATAGAGCGATAGAAAATTCGAGAAATAAACGAGGGGGGGTAAAAAGAGGGGGGGGGGGGGAGAGCGTACGATGAACTATCACACGTAGCGATGAGCGATCGTAGACGGAGATGAGTTGACAGGCAGTCTGCCATCAGTCAGCTCACGCTGTCACACAGGACTTGACGAAACGCCCAGAGCGAGGCGGTAATGGAGGCAGCAGGAAGCTCCAAGGGCTGGTGTGTGTCTGTGGTGTGTGTTCGGTGTGTGTGTGCCATGGTGTGGCGTGGGTGAGGCATGGGGGGGGGGGGGGGGGGGGGGGGGTTGAGGGGCATGTCAGGATGTGTGACAGTGACGGATCAGAACGTCAGCTGGTGCGAACCCCCTGCCTGCTTACACGCAAACAACCTCAGACACAAACTCACAGTGCGGCAATAAAGCCCTCCGACTTGCACCCGTTCCTAAGATCTATACACGCTTCTAACGCACGTATTCATATAACAAATACACACTTGCAGACATATACTATCATTTTTCAACCATCAACCACAACCCAGCCCGGGCAAAAACAAATTGATGGTGATGACAGTGGAGAGAGGTGCCGCTGTATTTCAATAATGATTCACACACACACACTCACAAACCCACACACACTCTACACACTCTGCACCATTCCATCTTGTTAGATTTGAAAGATGCACTGTGTCTATGTGTGTGTATGTGGTTGTGTGTGTATGCATGTCTCAGAAGTCCTTGGCTGTGGTTAATTGGAAAAGTAACATATTTTACATCTAGCTCCAGCTAGCAAGGTTGTAGCTAACAACTCAGCCCCACATACAGTACTGGCAAGTACACACAGGCACATGCACACACACGCTCACTGACTCACACACACGTGTTTAGCCTTTACAAACACGTGCGCTCTTTCTCACCATCAATCAGAATCAGAATGTGTTTTATTTATATTTATATATATACGTTCACACAAACAAGGAATTTACTGTGGCAGTAAGGCGCATACAATAAACACTCTCTCACTCACACACGCACACACTCACAGTGCATATTTAAGATCGAACACGATGGAATAGCGCTGGAGTCCTTCTCCTTCCCTCTGGATCCCACCCACCCATACCCTCTCCTACGTCTCCTCATCTCCTGTGGCAGCAGTATAAGGTCTGACCCGGCCCTCAGTCTTGCTTCGCGCACGAGGGTCCCACATAGCCCTGGACCCCCCCCCCCCCCCATTTTTTTCCTGCGATTCGGCCCCTGCCATCGCTCCGCCCTCCGGTACCCATCCATCCCCTTACTCTCAGACCATGACCCCAATCGCTCCTCCCTTCCCTTTTTTTTCCGACCCCGTCGCGGGGCTTGACGTTCCGTCTCGGAGGAGTAACGTTGCCAGACGTCGCTCCACAGTTCAGGCGCTTGTCTCAGGGACTGTGTCAGCTGGTTGTATGAGACTGGAACTTCACACATGGCTGAGTGGATGCAAACCGCTCACAAGCCGACCCACACTAGGTCTGGTGGAGGCTTCCACAAGCTAACAGGCAGAGAGGAACTGGACGGTGTGAGGAAGAGGACACGAGGGATTGTTGTAGAACTTGGATAATGGGAAAGAGGAGAGGAGGAGGGCAAGTCTATTGTAATACCAAATTAGAGTGTGAAGGGCGAACGGTATCTTAGGCGGAAAAGTAGGTCTGCGACTGGATTTTTGTTCTTTTTTGTGGTGTGTGTGTGTGTGTAGTAGTGTGTACCGTGTGCGTGCGTGCGTGTGTGCGTGTGTCTGAGAGGGAGAGAGAGGGAGAGGGAGAGAGTGTGTTTTGAAAGGAAGTGTCTTATACTCTCGGCTTTTCAGGGTGTAGATGTTCAAAGCGTGGGCAGAGAAAAAAGATCCCCTTTATTTGATGGAAAGAGGTCAGAAGTGATTGCTTGGGTTTTGCCTCAACAAACAACAAACGAGAGACAGAGAGAGAGAGAGAGAGAGAGAGCGAGAGAGAGAGAGAGAGAGAGAGAGAAACAGAGGGTGTTTATTCCCGTCTGTGTGTGTGTGTGTGTGTGTGTGCGCGCACTTGTATGTATGAGTCTCTCTATCCATCTATGTGTGTGTCTGTCTGTCTGTCATTCTGTCTGTGTTTGAGTGAATCTGTGAGGGAGAGAAACAGACTCTGAGACAGTGTGTGCAGATTGATTCCAACACCCCGTGTAATCTGAGAATATCTCCTATCAATGTTTGGCAGAGGTATAATAAGGGGAGATGTTTCTACCTCAAAGCACACTCCACTACCACTAGCCTATATCACATATGACGCGGTGGAGAAAGGCAGGATATGCTCATGTGTGGGGGTGCATGAGCATGAGTGTGTGCATTCTGTTGACTGACTTTGTGATTGCCTCTGCACGAGAGGCTATGTTTTCAGTAAGAGCAGTTCCTTTCAAGGCCGACCGCTCATTCTCCTCGATCCGAAATAACAGCCCCAGTGCATCTTGGTCTGAGAAAACAATAACAGAGCAGTTTGAGGCCAAAGGTTGATCCTCAACAGACGCACCATATTTGTGTACAGTGATGGTTGTGACATCCTCCATACACAACAAGACAGGCGACCTCGGAGACAAAATTCATTCCTGCTCCGTTCCTGAGAGTCAAAGGTTTGTTGATGATCGTGTTGCCATCTTTGCAGGTCGTTTCTCGATTGACGCTCGTAACTTTGATGAAGGACACCCCAAAATATGTTTTAGGACTATTTAGGACTCAACCAACTTCACAAAATCCCACCTGGAGGTCCCTCATCTCTCAGAGAAATAGATAAGCTCAGCTGACAAAGTTATAAGGGGTAGACAGTGAATTTGAGTATGTTTCCTCAGGACAAGTATGAGAGGGGTAAGGGGAGGCGAATGTGTCTCGAGACTAGAGAGAGAGAGAGACAATGAGGAAGAGAGGTGATGAAGGTCATTGCCCTGCCGTGCTAGAGATTGTGAGCTGAGAGGGAGGGAGAGAGAGAGGATGGGTGGCGTTACGGGGTGCTCCCTGAGACACACTGCGGAGGCATTGACATATAAATCGCGAGAGGCGGAGTGAACGAGAAAAACGCCTGCGATGCGCCGCCCCGATCCATCACCCTTGAATTGTTGCAAATCGTTCTGCCCCTGCCACTGTCATCACAACTACCTCCTCTGCTGGCTTTGACATGAAGCCGGAGATACTGAATGAGAACGAGAAATGGATGGGAAAAAAAATCACAATTGATTACTTTCTTGTACTTCCGTTTAATCTAAACACCCCAATGCTTTTGATAACCCTTGTTCCTGCCGTTAGGAAATAAAACAGATTCTGCCGGTGGCGCAGAGCCAAAGAGGAACCAGTTTCCTGAAGGACATTCATGTTCCAATTAAGTTTGAGGTATTACTACATTACGAGCTCAACACTGAAGTCTGAAATAGGAAGCCAGGCGTAACCCCTGCTGTAGTTGGCTAGTCTCTGGTCACATGACCAAAGCTCACCTTCCCCCTGTGTCCCACTCAGCGTAAAACA
Source organism: Osmerus mordax (assembly GCF_038355195.1). NCBI lineage: Eukaryota > Metazoa > Chordata > Actinopteri > Osmeriformes > Osmeridae > Osmerus > Osmerus mordax. The sequence continues at coordinate 8,925,783 of NC_090072.1, read as the reverse complement.
ACAAGCCTATAAAGAGACAAGAGACATTGTCACAACAGGGACAATGCTTGTGTAGTGTGTGTGGGTGTGTTTGTGCGTGTGTATGTGTGTATCTTGTCTTTCCACTAACACCCTTGCTTGCTATTTGCCTCTTTATCTTTTTCTGGTTCGACAGGTTAGATGATTAGCAATGGTTGTCATGAACAGCACAAAATAGGTTATGCTGAGGAGGGTTTAGAGAGGGTGGCTTACCTGCAGGAACAGGTTTTGTTTTGTCGTTAGCATTCAGACAATATAGCCATCATATCCCTGCATCTCGAGTCTAGACATCAATCCCATGAATAAATACAATAGAAATCACCTCCATTGGCCTCTTAGATTTATCTGTTAGCCACGTGTTCAAATAATAACCAGGAAAGCGTAGTCACACACACACGTCTCTGACTTGTCAGCAAAACAGCCCCACCCACACACACATATTGTACGTAAACACACACACATACACACACACACACATATACAGAGACAGGCACACATGTATTCAGGCTCACTCACACTTGCAAATGGAGTTTGTGATGGAAGTGGGTCCTGGAGGCTAGTGGAGATGCTGATGGGGGGGGGGGGTAGCGATGACAGGGAAGTGAACATGGCTGTGACTCTGTTCTTCTGTCTTATCGGTGGTCATACTTTGCACCTCGGGTGAACAAATCAACGTTTTTTTTCCCCAGGCTCCTGTAAGTGTAAAGGTGTTATTTGGGGACATTTGGCTCGAAACATGTGTAGGACACAGACGATCTCTTATTATCAGTAAACACCTTTGTGCGTGTGTCTCCGTGTGTCTTCACGGGTGTGTGACTGAGTGTCGGTTGCTCACGCTCGGAGATTAATGTCGAACACTTATAAACCTGATCTTGATTGATGGGCCTTGATGAGGAAGTGCAGCTTTTGGTGAAAGAGATTGATTGATGTCATGTACAAATATCCCCTGAACACCGATGAGGGACTTTCTACGATGCCTAAGATGACAGTGAAATGGCTCGGCTATTCATTTAGCTGTCTTAACAGCCGAGCTTACCTGCCTTTCTACTCAGAATATAGAGTGGAAAGCATTTTAAATCAAGTTGGAAATTTCAGTGCAAGCATGATTCATTTTTTTCCTTTTTTTGTTTACATAACTTGTCTACCTTGCTCGGTAAATCGCTGTCCTCACTTCCAACCCTAGTCCTATATTATTAACTAACGCTAAAAGTGTCAGTACTCTAAACTGAGCACGAGAACCAAAACGTGTTTCTCTTAAAAAATAGACAATATCAATAGACAAAAACAATATCATTATATGATCCCTTTACCAGTGTATTATATAGAATCTAACAAAGTCAGCCCTTTTATGTATACTCTCACTAACCTAAAACCAGCCTGATAGGAACGTATGGAAAATAATATTAAAGGAGGATATGTAAATAGAGATATGGCCAAACTCAGGAGACGTACGTTACGCTGTGCATTTGCATACTGAATGCATTATCTACCTGTGAATGCACATTTCAATATTATATTTGCATATATGAATGTTTTGTAGCCTAACATGGTTGGTTTTTGGATACATGTAAAAGTTGACTTTTGGGTACAGGTGATTACCAATTCAATTGGTCCTTTTTTTGCAACCTGGCTCCAATTATGGCCTGTGGGATGTTGAAAAGAATAAATGTCGAAATGTGCTTCAAAGAATAAATGTAGAAGTCTGCTTTTAAAACCAACCTCCATTCATTTGTATTCCTTGAGGCCAGGTTAAGTGGCCTTGGAAGTAAGGCTTTGTGTGCCCCAGAGACAGGACTGTGTGTGCTTGGGCATGCGTGCGTGTGTTTGTTTGTGCACGCTGGTGTGCGTGGGCATGTGCGTGCCTCGGTCTTGTTGAATAAGAATGTGTTGCAGGAGAATAGGGAGCCGTGTACTGGAGCCTTGAGGCTGAGTGGCAAGGCCAGAGAATGGCCTGAGCTGTAAGGGAAACATGCGGCGAACAGGGAGGCAAGTTACTATCGGTTTCTTCTCAGCGATAGAGGGGCTCAGCTCATGAATGGACTTAGAAACGCCAGCTATTTTGGAACAGGTCGTCGGGCCCGATGTAATACAAAACAAAGAGTGTGTCACTGTCATAAGAGTGATGGCCATCCACAGGGTTAAGATTACAATTTCAATCGTTGGCATGGCTTTCAATGACTCAGCACTCTTAGGCCACGTAGCAATGAACCCTGTGTGCGTGTCTGTGTGTGTTAATAGCGTGGGCTCTACTGAGCTGTGCAGCGAGGGGAAATAATTGTAGGAAATTTGCTGAGTCAAACATGAGCTCCCAGCTCTTTCCATGGTTGCCCAGTACTGCAATATCTGCCAGGTTTATTTTTGTATTCTCAACACACACACACATTTTCTATGCCATTAAGTCATGCCATGTGTGTGTGTGTGCGCATGTGTGGGTGGTGTGTTTGTGTGTGCTTAAGCATGTATGGATATTTCGAGCAAAGTTGGGCAAAGACACACACAGGTAGCTGTCAATGTGTATGTGTCGGCTGGTAACTGCAGCTTTGACTGTGGGGAAAGCGCTGGGCTTTACTTGTAACAGCATCCAAATATCAATAAAAAAAAAACAATTTGAATCCCATCAATCAAATGTAAATAGAAGATGTGGGATTCAAATAAATGTCACTGGAGGCCTGAAAATTCATGTCTGTCCTCTTTTATTTCTCCCTCACACACATGAGGTGAAGCTTTGGCAAGTGTCAAATTGTAGGCCTTGAACATAAAAAAAAAGAAAAAAAACTGAAAAGGAATGGTCAGGAAATATTCCAGATATCACGACGCCCTCTGTGAATGGAACACCTTGTTACGGTATTACCCACCCACAGCTATGGCATGGAACATAAAAGAACATTTCTGTTCACGTACCGCACTGCGCTGTACCTACGCCTTCACTCATCGACAAACAAATGCACACGGCAGAAGGAGGACAGCAAAAGACTGTTTGATTGATCAAGGCCCGGAGAGAAAGGAGAGTCTGGAGGAACACACTTACATTCTCCTGACAAGGGGCTCACGTCTGAAGAAAATTGGAATGGAGGGAGGGAGAGAGAGAGAGCAACAGAGAGAGAGAGAGAGAGAGAGAGAGAGAGAGAGAGACAGACAGACAGAGACAGAGACAGAGACAGAGAGAATCAGAATCAGAATGGGATTTATTCGCCATGAAAGTTTGCACAGACAAGGAATTTGCTTTGGCAGGAAGGTGCATACAATAAACATATACCTAAAATTTAAATATGTGGACTATCTATACTAAGGGTACATAAACTAGCAGTACTAAGTGGGATTAGAATAGAATAAAATATAAAATAAAATATAAGTTGCCGTAAATTACAATATAAAAATACAAAAATACAAATATTACAAAAAATACGAATGTACAAGATACCATTATTGTAATGCAGTGCAAAAAGCAGTGTGTTTTAAGCAAGAAGTCATTACAGTCAGTGTGGTCCCTTGGCCTTGTTGAAGAAGCCAACAGCGGAAGGGAAGAAACTGTTTTTGTGGCGTGAGGTATTGGTCCTGATGGACCGCAGCCTTCTGCCGGAGGGGAGTGACTGAAACAGGGAGTGTCCAGGGTGGGAGGAGTCGGCCACAATCTTCCTCGCTCGCCTCAGGGTCCTCGAGGTGTGCAGGTCCTCGAGGGTAGGCAGATTGCAGCCAATCACCTTCTCAGCAGTGCGGATGAAACGCTGCAGTCTGCTCTTGTCCTTGGCAGTGGCAGCAGCGTACCAGATGGTGATGGAGGAGGTGAGGATGGACTCAATGATGGCTGAGTAGAAGTGCACCATCATTGTCTTTGGCAGGTTGAACTTCTTCAGCTGCCGAAGGCAGTACATCCTCTGTTGTGCTTTCTTGATGAGGGAGCTGATGTTCAGTTCCCACTTGAGGTCCTGGGAGAGGATAGTGCCCAGGAAGTGGAAGGACTACACAGTAGTGACTGGGGAGTCACACAGGGTGATGGGGGTGAGTGGGGCTGTGTTCCTCCTGAAGTCCACAACCATCTCCACTGTCTTAAGAGCATTGAGCTCTAAGTAGTTCTGGCTGCACCAGGTCACCAGGTTGGCCGCTTCCCACCTATAATCAGACTCGTCTCCACCAGAGATGAGCCCAATAAGGGTGGTGTCGTCCGCAAACTTCAGGAGTTTGACGGACGGATGACTGGAGGTGCAACTGTTGGTGTACAGGGAGAAGAGCAGAGGAGAAAGGACGCAGCCCTGAGGTGATCCGGTGCTGATGGACCGGGAGTCAGAGACTTGTGTTCCCAGAGAACACAAGAGAACACAGAGAGAGAGAGAGAGAGAGAGACTGTTTGCCAGGCGAGTGAGTTCCCCTCTGGCTCCCACTCATTGCTAATTGTCGCCTAACTGCCATTGCTGTGCCGACGCTGTAATCACAATCTTCTTTCCTTCTTCCCTCACTCTTTGTCTCTCTTTCTCTCCCTATTTCTCTCTCCTCCCTTTTCCCCTCCCTCTCCCCTCGATCGTCTTTTTCCCTCTGTGTCTTTCAAGTGTCTCCCACTGCAGCAACACATTGGATAGGAGAAACATGATATCAAGGATCAAAAAGATGACATAGAAACGTGATTTAAAAGATTTACGGGGTAATACGAGACCATGCTTTGAATGGACCAATGGTCAGGGAACACATGGAAGAATGATGCAACCCTAAACTCTGTTGCCCAACTCCACAGTGAGGCACATTCTCCATTCCACCTTTCTCAGGGGAACTTCGGAGTGATGCTTTCCCCAGCACATGTGAGTGGCAGCAGAAGGTCTTGTGAATAGTTGAAACACAGGGACTGTCCAAGAAAACAGTACCTTACGGGGTATTTACTGAGTGGATAGCATGTTTCTTATATGCGGCTCACAGACAGCTGTCCAGCTCAACCACTGGATACTTTTACCACCAAATGTGTGTGTGTTAGTGTGTGTTGGTGTGTGTATAGCCTTTCTTGGTCTGGGGAGGTTGAAAATTCCTATCCATCTCCAGTATGATCCCCATATCCAGATAAATGGTAGGAGGGGATCCAACCCTCTTTGTATGGCCTAAATTGGCCTTGATTTGCCTTGGAGGACTTAGACCTCCGCAACGGATTTAAAAAGATCTTAATCTGTCTCTCCAGCACTGAGGTATTTAACCGCCTCTCATTCTCCATAAATCCCTGATAAAAGAGAGGTGAGCTTATGACTACAGATATGGAGGCGTACCACTACCGGGCCTTGTTGCAAGGATGATGGGAGATGTAGGGTCGCATGGGAACATCATTTGCGAGACAACCAAGGCTATTATGGCTTAGTAAGAGTGGCTGAGTCTGAGGACCAAGGAGGCCACTTTCTGTCATCATTGAATAGTCAGAAGTGGGTGGGTAATAATTAATAAGGCTTCACTAAAGACGTTGGGTGGGTAAAGGCGAGTGTAAAAGTCCCCTATTCTTTGAATCCCTCTCTTGTGAAAGGGGTGTGGATGCTGGAGACAGATTCCGAGCCGAATCAAAGTCGCAGGATTTCTTAGAAAAAGAAGATGGCTTCTTTATTATTTTTAAAGAGGAAAATGAGACAGAGGAGATATTTGCCCTCTGGGGACTAGATATCTTAGAACGAGAGAGAAGAGAAGAAGAGAAAGGCAGAGAGTGGAAAAAAAGAGGAGTACGTAGCCAGCCGTCACAGATTCAATTATGCAAAAGTAAAGGGGAAAAGGGGGAGAGAGACACAAAGAGATAGAGAGTGAGAGGGGGAAAGTGAGAAAGGAGAAGTGCGCCGCGCTCGAAGACTGTTGGGTCTAGTAACGCTGACTTCTCCCCGGAAAGCTGCACGTCATTTTCAATTTCAAGGTTCTTTGACCCGTAGGGTGTCTACCCTGCAGTATGGAGGCGAGGGGCGGGGCTAGGGCTGACCTCCGTGGACTCTGTGGACCAATCTAATCACAGGCTGGCAGGGGGCATGTTTACACAGGCATGAAAATAGATGTCCATACCAGCTGCTGAAACAAAGGATTGCCGAGTGTGTGGGCCTTGTGTATGAAATTGTGGGTGTGTTTGTGTGTGCGTGCGTGTGTCTGTCTGTGCATGGAGATGTGTTTGTGTGTGGTCCAAGTATGTATTTGGTTCTAACACAAGCAGGCTGAGATATCACGAGGATTGCTGCAACAAATGCAATTCACAGAAACTGCAGGGGAATTTAGTATCTGCAAGAATTAAATTACGTTCATTATCAATTGAGAATTCAATTTGAATCTCTCCTTCGTCCAATTATGTCCATCGCTCATATAATGGGATAGCCACATACTCAGCTAGCGTCGACAATGTCGAGGCCAGCAGTGTAATGACTTTATCAGCCTCCGTCACAGACTGATCTCTTTAAGCCCCGCTAGCCAATGGTGAGGCTATGCAGGGGCCAGTTCAAATAAAAAGAGGGGATCTTTAATTAAATGTGCCATCTTGGCATTTGATAAGCGAGGCAGTATATTATGGCTGCCAGCCATTCTGTTGGGTCTGTGGGGCAGGGGGTTGACTGGAATAGAGCTGTCTCATGCTCCAAGTCCACAAGTAGCCACGGATATAATATTAACTGTAATCCTTGTACCCCTGCTTTCTGTTGACGTGAACCTCAGTCGACGTCTGTGTACCATCCTTACTAGACACCATAAAGATCACAAACAGGAAGATTCAGTGAAAGTGGGGCGATTTCATGCCGCAAGTAAATATGAACCAGTCTGACTTTGACATGTGATCTTATCTGTAAAATAGTCACGGAGAACAATATTTAAACCAACAGACTTTCAATAACTACAATGGATTCAAGCTTTCCAGGCACCAGGTATATCAAGGCTACACTTCATTGATTTGTACCGGTCAGAAGGTAGAAAGACCTGTGGGATGAAGAAAAGAGAGATCAGGAGGCTGCAGATGTTTAAAGGAGCTTTCGAACAAGGCTTTAAAAGAAGACCTACCTCGACCCCCTTTTGCCAAGGGAGCCAATAGGCACGCATGACTAGTCTCAAGCAGTGCATTTGACATGACCGAAGCACCTTGAAGAGGATGTACTATAGGCTGCAAGATGGCGATAATAGGCTGTCTTGGCGCTTGTTCTTCCTATTACTGCACCAAAAGACTCATTACAGACCTCGTGTCTCGGCCTGAATAATTGAAGATGTACAAGTTAGGTGTTTACTTGTCCTGCATGTGTGTGCCCATGAATTAGTCATGGAGTTGCATGCAGATGACAGGTGAAGATATGAAGAGGGGAATCACTGATGTGTGTTTGGCCTAGGTCTTGCTCAAGTGCTCAATGTTAGACAAAGCGAACCAAGCTGAAGTACTTTTAAACACCGTAATGTAATCAAGCTCCGGTGGTACACCCTTGTCTGGCGTGTGTGTGTGTGTGTTTGGCGAGCTCACCTCGGCAAGTCAAACACGTCCCCGTTCTATTTGAATACTTTCGACCCATTTGGCTTGGTGATAGGTTTGTTGTGTGGAAGTGCTGCGTGTGTCGGTGAGCGCGGTCAGAGGTGGCCCTTCGCTAACATTTACCCAGCTCTTCAGCTGTCTCGTTCAAGTTCCTGCTTTTCCCCACTTATGGAGGGTGTTAAGGCGATCTGAAAGACCCTGGCGGTGTTTAAAGACCCAGAGAGATCTGTGGAGGTCCGATGATTGACTTGTCGGTTTGAGGGTTACTACGCCGTAATCCCCATGCACCCGACACTCTCCACCTGCCGTCAGCAGCCAACCAAAATGTCAAGCTATTCAATTTCCTGTTGAGGCCCAAGGACTTGTCAAGATGTTGTTTTTTTTCCATGTTTTTTTTTTTTCGACCTCTTTCAGGAGTTGATCTTGTTTTCTTCTAGTCTTTTCTAGTTGAAAAGGGCACTTTTCTGGAGCCTCCGAAGGACGGAAAAGTCTACGCTCTGAATAGTTTTTTTGTCAGGAAATGAATACATCACTTTTAGTGCATTTGTCCCACACATCAAGGTGAAAACACTTGGAATTATTGTAAATGCTGAAGTACAACCATGAATTGCAGGAACTCACCATTGAGTCCTTGTCAGAGGACTGCTGCTAAGTACTGACTTATGGTGTCGGTTGTTTTCCTGACCTTTCATTGACATATGAAATATTCTATTGGAAATAGAAGCACACAAACTCCACCAAATGATGGCTCAATTGTAAACAGAGAAGTATATAGATGTGAGGGTAATTCACATTCATAGCATCAAATGTTTCAAAGCCACTTTGTTTTGAAAGCATTTTCCATTTAATTTAATCAACGTGAGGCAGTCACCCTGGGTCATTAAGACCCTGGAAAGACCACCACAGAAGTAATTACACCCTCGCTGTCATCTCCCTCCTAAGCATCTCCTCCCTTCTTGCAAAGAAATCACTGCATGTCATTGGTAGGTGTATATGTTGTGCATGCGTGTGTGGGTTGGCGTGTTTTTTTTTGTTGACTTGTATTGTATGTTCAGTATGTTTGTATTTGAGGGAGAGAGAGAGAGAGAGAGAGAGAGAGAGAGAGAGAGATAGAGAGAGAGAGAGAGAGAGAGAGAGAGAGAGAGAGAGAGAGCAGTACAACTCTCTTATTGAAAAAAGTGATTGAAACGTGTTAGGGCGCACTTTTTGCCACCTTAATCGGAAGCAGCCATCAATATTGTGATAGAGAGCTACGTATTCAAAGCAGGTGACCCCCCTGCCTAATGATAACATGCATCTGTTAACCCTCTAACCTCGACCTCTGCCAGACTCCTGATAAGCTCCTCCAGGCACCATCTCCATCATTAGGATTGTTTAATGAGCTCCATGCACTGTCTTAATCAGGTGGGACATTTCAAGGGTTAATATATGCCCGGTTGAGCGTCTCGGTGTGCTCTTACAGCAGGAAGGGAGGGAGGAGGAGCAAAGAAATCCCAAGGACGTTTCCAGAAGCTCCTCTTTCTCTTTCTTTCTATCGCTGTCTTCTTTCCCCCTCTCTCTCACCCCATTCTTTCTTTCTTATATTTCTTTCTTGTTATCTATGTATCTGTCTATATATCATTCTGTATCTCAGTCTCTTTTTCTCTCTCTTTCTCTGTCCATCACATTGTGAAAAATCCCCTTGAGGCAATCTCCTTCCTCCTCCGCAGTTCCAACCTCTTCTTACTGCTCTTTCAAGATCAAGAGGTGGCCGTTTATATGCAGCAGAAATCTGATTGCCAGTAGGGGGTACCCTCGTTGTCATTGGAATCTGTTCTAAACATCCACTGCCAATGTGCATTTGTTTGATAGCCACTGTTTAGGACCTTGATGAGAACATTTTCAAGATGCTTCCGGGGTTGCCAGGTTTGCTACCATAAAACCGACACTAAGGGTATTTGCAGTGTTTTAATCCCGGTCCCTGACCCATATTGCTTTTGTGTGTAATCCGGTTAGAGGTGCTGCCAGCGTGGAGGCTTGCCTTTTGTAGGGCTCTGACACAGGTGACTGCCTCAGAAGGCTATGCTGTCAAATACCATCAAGGAATTGCCTTGGAGCCTTTCCATACCTTTGTGGCGATATTGTGACAATATTAAAATGATTCAGGACACAGTATTCAGACAGGATTCAAGTAAATACATGTATGCATGCAGACGTTTGCATACACATGCATACACACACACACACAAACACAGAATACACAGCAGGGAGCATTTGCAAGGACGAACAATAGAAAAAGACAGCTCATGCAGATATTTATTCACAAGATTAAGCTTTCATGTTTTATCACCGTCAGTGTCTCAGTTACCATATCCAATTGGACAAAAAACTACAACAAACGGCTCTTGGAAAGAAAATACAAAAAACAATTGAATCTGTTTAGACTTTCAACATAGTGTAAGGTTTTGCCTTCTCCATGCTTGGTTATGCTCTAATTATATCACAGATTGTGTGTGTGTGCGTGCGTGTGCCTGCTCCCCTGCAATACGATCTCTCCGCAATATGTCTTCACTTGTATGTATCAGTAGGAGGATTATGTCACCTGATAAAACAGACGTCTTAGAATACATCTTCATTTCACTACGTTCACTGGGAAACTAAACATACTAGTTAGGGTTTCGAACAGGGCAGAATACTATACGCAGTGTGGTCACATCGATGGCTCATACCTGTGTGTGTTCGGTGTGTGTGATGGAGCAACCCCTGCCATGTGTTCCCAAACAAGCCTTTGTGGGGCTCCATCCCTTGCTGAAGCGTCACCCCACAAACCTCCAGTGCGGAGGGAGCCGTGCGCGCACGCTGAGCGTGTAACCGGAGCTGACACCTCCGCAGAGCCTCCCACCGTCCCGCCATCAACTTGATAATCCCCATTTGAAGTCCTCCGTTCTGCCGCCCCGGCACCGTCACCTGCAGCCATCCCTTTTTGATAGCGTTCACTGAAGATTTTAAATCAGTCAAAAGACCATGTTTTTTCCTCTGTGGACATTGAATGGTAACGCATTAGGATTTAGAGTCAAAGTCCGGGTTTTGTATTTCAGGCGTAGAGTAGGGTGTGAGAGAAGGGGACTATGACTGTGCTGACACCTGAAGTGAAAGAATGATAAATAAAAATAGTTTTTGAGATTGTTGCCCAACCGTGCCACAAACATGTTCGCAAACGAGATGTAAAAGTGTCTGTTTATGTCTGCTCCTGGTGGCTTCTCTGTTTTTTAACACAATCATTTCACGCCAAGGTTGATATCGAAAGGATATTGAACACTGCATCGCTGCGTGCTAGAACATACCGTTATAATTGCTTGCCAGATTGAACCAATTGCCCTAGACCAATGTACATTCATGATATCTTGTGCATTGACTGAATATCAGTGGCTGCATAGTTTGAGGAGATTGCTAGTCAAAGTTGGGATCTTCCTGTGCTCACATGTGGAAAAACAGCTGAGCCTTGCTCCTCCACAGCCCCCACCCCCCCCTGCCGCTCCCAGTGGAATTTTCCTGTGTGTTCCGTGTTAATCTTGGTGAGGCAGCCGAGTTCTATCTTCACAGTATCTGAGGTCTAAATCAATTGGGGCTCCCATTTATTGAACATAAACACCCACAACACTTCCAGAATAGCTTATTGTCTTTAACAAAAATCTACCATAGCCATACAGACTCCCACCCTTCTGCTCACTTTTTTTGTTCGGCTTTCTCTCTCCCCCCAATACCATCTCTCTCTCTCTCTCTCTCTCTCTCTCTCTCTCTCTCTCTCTCTCTCTCTCTCTCTCTCTCTCTCTCTCTCTCTCTCTCTCTCTCTCTCTCTCTCTCCTGCCTTGCTCCTTTCATCTCACAGCAGTCATCGGTTTTTCCTCTTCATGTTATTTGGAGGAGGATAAATTAGATGTGATTCAGCTGGCGTTTTTACACACTTGTTTTAAGTACACTTCTTTTTACCCGAGAGCATCGCAATCTGGCTCTCAGCGGCAGCGAGCATCTTTATCTGCAACAGATTATTTCACAACAGCGACTGTGGACCAAAACCAAAGCTTCGCATCGTATTTAATCTTTTTCTGCTCCGGCTAGTCAGCCAAAGGCATCCGTCTTCCGTTTGTGTGCGGCGCTCCTGTGTTGGTGGCCCCAGGCTCCAGGTTGGGCCCTCTGGCTGAGACTTTGGCCCAGCGAGAGTAGGGGGAGACGGGTCCATCTGGCACCGACAGCTGGGTCCACAGCTGGAGGGACAGACAGTGACGGCTGACTCAGTGTACGGCATCAGGCCACCGAGATGGATGGATGGCTAGCTAGAGGGGGAGGAGATGGATATTGGAGTGAGAGAGAAAGACAGAGTGAGAGAGCACAAAAGGGTGAGAGAGACCCAGGCTAGACTGCATGGTTTTTCCTGCAACACATGGCACCATTAAGATAAGAAATAAAGAGGTTATTCAGTGAAAATGAATTGATGATGGTATCCTTTTTTCCCTGTCTCATTTTATGCCCATTAGTTGGAGAATGGACTTCATCGATGGTCGTTTTCAGGCAATCGGAAATGTAACCTTATCCTGAAATGCACTGAACAGGTTCTTGTCTCGTCTCCCGGTGGCCAAAGGCACTCAATTTTGTGCCAGAATGGTGAATGCTGACTCGGCACATGAAATCCTGACATTGTACCCTTGGGGCCAAACCTCACCTCCAGACAGATTAAATATTCAACAGTACAGAACGTTGATAAATATCGCATCCGCGTAATTAACAAACAGCTAATTAACAATAGGAAAAAGAATGTTGGCAAACACTACCCAGATAGCATGTATCGTCTCTGTTGTTATTGTGTGATATTTATTAATTGGGTTCTGTGGTAGACATTTACACAGTTTACAAGTATAGGAGTGTATAGGAGGTGTGTGTGTGTGTGTGCATTCGCGTGCAGAAGCTGTTGAGTGTGTGTGCAGGCACGGGTGGTGTTTCTGTGATTTATGCTAGTCTTTCTGCAAGTCTTCCTCCAGGAGATATCATCCCAATTGATTAAGATGTTTGAAAGGATCCAGGATTCCACCATGTGAGATCGATATGTTGGTTTCATACCAGCTCCATCCTCTTCCAACCCCTCCTCCATCCACTCCCTCTCCTGCTCATTGTGTGAATAAACATGTATTTGGTTGTTTACTTACACCTATATGCTGGGAACATATTAGCTTTTCATGCATCTTTTAACCTGATCCTGTAGTGAGCTTCCTCAAGTAGAGAGGCTGCGGTGTTATTAATGGATTCATTTGTTGAGCTATGAATCGTAATGCACTTAGCAATTCTCCACAGCTGCCTCTTTCTCTCTCCATTTTTTTCCCCTCATTCTGTCGCTCTCCCTCTTTCCGTCTCTCTTGCTCTCACCCCCTCTCTCTCTTTCCATATCTCAATATAGGCAGCACAGAGAGATTGGTGGGTGGATGTGTCTTGGGCACTAGCTGTGAAGAAATTGATGTTGGGGTTCTGGAAAACCGATAGATTTTAATTACCAAACTCCCTGAGAGAAGAATATGAAAGTAAGTAAATAAACATGGCAATTAGATTACAAGCCACAGAAAGCATTACTGGAGTCTCAACAGTTCACTTCTAGTAATGATGTAAGGAATATGTTCAGTCAGCTAGCTAGGATCCATATTCCTATTGCTATTTTGGCTTCTGCTAAAACATGCCAATCATTATGCTAAACTACATGACCAATAAACCCTGAGAATGTTTAGTTAGACTCAAGTAGGCTGAAGCAAGCAGCATATGGCTGTGCACAAAAAAAAGAAGCGAAAATGATAACTTGCACTGTAAACTTGACGTTGCTTGTGGGAATTAACAACCTGACCAAGAGTGTTGTGTTGTACACTGCGCTGCAGTAAAATACTGCTCTTGGCTTGAGCCACAAAGTTCACTTACATAATCGGCTAACACTGGGAAATTGGTTGGAGGAAAGCTACTGAATTGTCCAAATAGGAGTTAAAAAGTGATGACTTGCTTTGTGTGCTCTTGCCTCCCCCGCTGTGCAAGCGAAGGGATTCAGCTTGGCCTATTTTCCTGACCTTGTCGAATGAAATAAAAAATATATATCCGAACCGTCTCTTCAACTCTCCCACTGTCCTGCGACTTATTGCTTGCACCTTGTCAAAAGTATTTTCCCACATGTCAACAAATCCTTGGAGAATTGGATACATACTCCAAGTTGAATGGTATTAAGAAAGGCCCGATGCTTCCATAGTACTGTCACTATGCTGTTTCTCATTGGTTCCCTGCTCTCAATGAAACTGAACGAGGCTGACAGTTAATTGCTGGGCTAAGAGTGTGGAGTTTCCTGAGGATTATGACTGTGCTTGGAGACACATCAGAGTGTCTGGTGAAGCTTTGATCCTCAGCCGTCAGAAACGTAATCCCACTTCCTCTCCCCCTCTGACCTCACTTCCCCTACGGGAGAGGAGTGCATGTGTCGGTTCTTGTGCTTGTGTGCCCTCTCGTGTGTGTATGTGTGTGTGTGGTGAGGGTTGGATTCGACTGGGGAATACATTAATGTCAATAGTGGCTGCGGTGTCACCCCCCAGGGACTAAGGCCAGGTCTTGCATCATTAAGGAAGGCAGGTAACTGCAGGTCGAAGCAGGCGTGTGTGTGGGGGTGTGTGTGTGTTTGTGCGCCTCCCCCTGCTCCATTGTCTGTGTTGTTCCCGAGCCCATGGGGAAGGAGCAGGTGTGGCAACCCCAGTGTGTGTTTCGTCATACACAGCTCACCTTTGTCGAACACCACAACTAGCTCCTAGCCTTTGTGTCCACGTAGAGCCCCGTTGGTCAAATGATCGTATATTGACAGGAAAATCTGTAGCCTGCTGGCTGCAGAACCACTGGGCAAGGCACTTCAGTATCCAATACAATCAATAGGATTTCTTTCGAGACTACTCCTTCACACAATACCAATTGTTCTTGTCAGTGTGTTGTGAAGGCACTCTCCCTTGAGGTAATTATGACTTTAGTTGCCTACAGGCAAGGATGGTCTGTCACAGACACAGCAGGCAGCACAGGATTCATTGTGGACCTGCTCTTTCCAATGCCGTGGCCTGGCCCTGGTGCTTCTCTGCCAGCCCAGGCAGCCATCTGGGTCGGGCCCCCCTCGTCGCTTACCCTGGCTGGACTCGGAGATGCCACGCTATGCCCTGCCCTGCCCTGGGCGTCACAGTGATAGCCCTGAGTCTGACTCCTGCTGTCTACATGAGACAAGCCCACCTGGTTGTGTGTGTGTGTGTGTGTGTGTGTGTGTGTGTGTGAGAGAGAGAGAGAGAGTGATAGTTGGACCCTGTCCCCTTGTCAGTGGGGAAGAGTGGTGCTGGCTTTTTCTGTATGCCCATTTTTCTTGCCGCTCCTCCTGAGCACAGAGGCGTTCCCAACTGAGATCTCTATCAGCAGTGATTTATCTGATATGCAATCTCACTCCATCTCTCTCTCTTTCTCTCTCTCTCTCACTCCATCTCTCTCTCTCTCTCTTTCTCTCTCTCTCTCACTCCATCTCTCTCTCTCTCATTTCACTCTCTCTCTCTCTCTCTCACTCCATCTCTCTCTCTCTCTCTCTCTCTCTCTCTCTTACTCTCTCTCTCTCTCTCTCTCTCTCTCTCTCTCTGTCTCTATTTTCCTCTTTCACTCCTCCTCCCACCCGGGTCGCTCCTGTGCTCCCTGCCTCACTCATTCCCTCCTCCTTCTTTTGTGGCACTTTCCCCAGGTCCCTTTCTCTTTTTGCCGTCCATCATCTGTTCCTTGCACCTGTCCTTGTATGTTTCTATTCTCCCTCCTCTCTCTCTATACCTATTCTCCATCCCTCCATCCCTCCCTCCCCCCCCCCCCCTCTCTCTCTCTCTCTCTCTCTCTCTCTCTCTCTCTCTCTCTCTCTCTCTCTCTCTCTCTCTCTCTCTCTCTCTCTCTCTCCCCCTCTCCTATTGCTGCTCTGCCCTCTTTTCATGAGAATACCGGAAGAGTAGAGCATGAGGTGAACATGGAAGACAAAAAACAAATAGGAGAGGGAGAATATTTAGGACCTGGAATGAAATATATGTTTAGAGCCAGGGCAAACAAAAGATAAAAGAGGAGGGCAAATGAGAGGATGAAATGAAAGAGAAGAGGATGGATGTCAAAGCAGTTTGGTCACGTTGGTTGTATCTCACTGACGCGGGGAAATAGGCTGTCATTAATTTAGTCAGGAAGTTAATAATTCATTATCACCAGAGTACCAACCTCGCAGTGTGTGATTCCATCCAAACGTGAGTGTATGTTAACATGCAAACATGTTGGTGTGTTCCTATCAAGAGTGTGTGTGTGTGTGTACTGTATGTGTTTGTGACAGAAATAACCTGTGTGACTCACACAGCCAAGTCTGTCATTGTTCTATTGACTCTAGAGAACACTCTCCAAACAAGCTGTTGTTTACCAGCTGGGCGCACATACATTGGCCACAAATCTCTGGCTTCACTCTCTCTATTTGGGTGTGTGTGTGTGTGTGTATGTGTGTGCTCTTGCGTGTGTGCATACACATGTGTGTGTGCCTGGCTACCCCTCCCTCCTCCCACTGCTCTCCCTCTCCTCAGGCTCCCCTCCCACCCTTTCGCTCACTTGCTCTCTCTCCTTCTCCCTGGCGCTCACACACACAGGCGCGCACACACACAGGCGCACACACACTCTCCGTCTCAGCTCCGCTCCGCTCTATCTATCATAGTCTCCGGCTGCGCTTTCAAAAGAGAGGAGTGTGCGCTCCACCTTTCCCTCGGTTTCGGCCACGGCACATCTCTCTCTCTCTCTCTTTTCCACCTCCTCTGTCCATCCCGGAGTGTGTGTGTGTGTGTGTGAGCGCGCGGAAGAGGAGCGCCTGGTGACCAACGCTGAATAAGGGAGCTCTGTGGTCTGGGCGCGTGTGGAAGGATGCTCCGGCTACTGCAGATTCAGATTCAATTAGCATGAATTTCACAGCGCCGCTACCCCTAGCAGCACTAGCGTCGGAGGTAGCCAGCCAGCCAGCCAGCCAGGCGACCAGCAGTCGGATCACCCGATCTCTGTGGAGAGGACTATAGCGCCCGCCTCACCTCTGCCTCTCACCAGCGTCTGGGAAGTCGGAGGACTGGAGGAGAGGGCGAAGCGCCCCGACTGACAGTGACAGACGCGGAGGGAGGATAAGGATCGCTGGGATGCTTTCAGAGTCTTTCTCTCTGGCTGGTGTCGATCTCGCTGCGTCGCTCGCCATCCCGGATCTGTAGTCGGTGGGAATAGCAGATTTGTCTCTCTCGCGCGCGCGCTCGAAATATCCCGTATTCACTTCCTCTCTTTCTCCATTCCTCGTTGTTTCTTTCTCTTTGTTTTTCGGCTGTTCTCCTCTGCAGACTGCTAAGCTCAACGTTCCCCCCCCCCCCCCCCCCCCCAGGGATTCGAGACCTTGGAAGCAGAGGCAGGATTCAGCCGTATCCCCGAGGTTCTCCTGGTATCTCCTCCTTTGTTCTATCTCTTTTTATGCTACCCATTTCTTGGAGCAAGGGATAGAAGAGACTGCCGTGAGAATGGAGGTGGCCGTGTTTTCTACCTTGACGCAGGTCCTGGTTATGAGTGGAGAAACCCTGTAATTGTGTCTGGACTCTGAAAACATAGTCTAACAACGGAGGCTTAACAGGGAGGAGAAAGTGAAAAATTGGTGGTGAGCTCATTTCTAGTTATGGAGTCCAATCTGTTTTATGAGCAATACTCTTTTGATTTGTCAGTCCCTGTATAAACTGCCAACGTTGGTTAGCATTTATTTTGGGGTTGACTTGTTAAGTATTCTCAGTCAGGGTGGTTCATTTTTATGGTGTTTTTTTTTCTGCTCTGGAGGATTGCGTAGGAATAGAGAACAGGCTCTGCTATTTGAGGGATTTCGACGCTGGACTTTTGGAGGATTTTCACATTTTTTGGGGCTCCTTTTTGTGAAGGATTTTCTTTTTCCTTTTCCTGAACAAACCCTTCTTTCTGCCGACATTTTTGGGGATCGTTGCTTATAAGGAAGGATCTTTCAGTCGTCATTTTTGGCTTCTTTTCGTTCTTTCCATCTTTTCGCTTTTTTGTTTAGCGCCTACGCTGGGAAGCAGGGCACGATGGGCCCTGGATCCATCTGAGATGTCATCTTCCTTTTCCTGTCGCGTGAGGGGGAGGGGCATGCTACTCCAGCCAAGCTCCGCCCCAGTGGTGCGGGCGTTGGTGGAGGTGGACGGAGGTCTGCTCCTGGTGCCCAGGCCTGCCCCCGCCGCGGCCACCCCTGTGGTGTGCGCCAGCCCGGCCTACCTGTTCAGGCTGGTCCTCTCCCTGGCGCTGCTGGTGTTCCCCTGCCCGGCCGTGGCGGCTCGCGTTTCCTCCAGCCTCAGCACCACCCACCACGTCCACCACTTCCACAACAAGCATGGCACTGTGCCCATTGCCATCAACAGGATGCCCTTCCTTACTCGTGGTGGTCACGGTAGGTACCCGCGTCCTCCTCTTCCTGCCTTGATCCTTGCACTTTATGCAGAACACGCCACCGATTTGATTGGGCTTTAAAGCTGTGCGCGTTTGTGTGTTTGGTGGGTTTAGACGAGGAGAGGAACGATATGGTGTTGAGGAGGTCGATGGGAGTTAATTGCCAGGGCCTTGATTTGTGGAGGCCTGATGGCCCCTGTTTTGACTACATCAGTGGTGAGGTGAAGTCCTTCATTCATCTATTGATCCGAGGCATCTACCTCAAAGAGCCAAGCCTTGGTCTGGGGCAAGCCAGCTCTCTGGAGTCCCAGAGGGCAACCACTCTGATTCACCGACCCCCCCAAAAAAAGCATACAATGGGTATTTACGACTCTGCAACGAAAGCCAGCTGTGGCCTAAAGGATCTGCTCATGTGGCAGCCATCTTGGATCCGTTTTGTTTCTTTGAATGGCGTGGCCAATTGAGATTCATGTAATCTTCGTCCTTAGTGCCGCTGTTGACACATTCTGGCTGCCATCAAAAAGAAAATGCCCTTCCAAGGTCTTTGAGGTACTCGCACACGTGTGTGCCTGTCACGGTGCGTCGTGTGGCCCAGCTTTGGGTCGATAGATTGCGTCAACATTCTCATTGTGTTCTGTGCATGTTCCCGGCTCCTTCGCTGCTGGCTGTGTGTTGGTTGCTGTTATGTTCTTCTCCAAAGCTGTCAGAGGCGTAGCTGGCTCGGCGCTGACGACCCCTTTGATGTTCTTCATCTCGAACATCCACTGCAGTTCTCTTGTTCGTTTTTTTCTCTTCCCTTCTCCTCTCCTCTTCATCCTGTCATCACCCTACCCGTGTCAAGAATTCCCAGGGTGAATTGGACTATGTTCCCTGTTGACATTTTGTCTTTTTTATTTTTTTATTTTTACTTTGGCATACACTCGGCGTCTCCCTCTGTCTCTCTCTCCCTCTCTCCCCCCTCCCTCTCCAGTTTAGCTGTAATCTATATCAATCAACTGATTCTCTGACAGGCAGAGGAGCTCACGTATCCCACTGCAATCCATCGGCTGTGTCTTGCCATCTCCTTGTGCTCAGCACCGCATTGGATTCATGTATTATGAAAGCCTTGCACACGATACCTGAAGTATCCTGTATTGGCACCCAATTATTGGTCATCTGTCTGTCTTATCATTACACATGAACTGACAGAAGACTTTTGTTGAAATGATGCCTTTGGGTCAATTTGATAACCAGGTATTATGTGATAGTGTAATGTATAATTTGATGGCAAGATTGTTTGGGGATGTTTACTCCTGCTTCTGAGTGATGTAGTGGAAATACATACAAATAAAACTGAAACACACACATATTGTGTTCCCTCTAAAATAGCAGCTCTAACTGCTAGCCAATTCTAATCACTATTTTTTTCCTCATTTTTTCCTCTTCCCCCTAGCTTGGGTAATTGGATTGCACTTCTCTTGCATCTTGAGTTGCTAAGCTATTTAAATTTACATAATTAACATAAAAATGTTCTTGGGCTCTCTGTGGATTTGAGGCTGTCAGATGATATTGCAGTGCTTAGAGAAATGGTTTGTTTGCTTGCTTAAAGGGAAAGAAGGCTTGGATGTAAAACTGACTCTTTGTCAGGTCAAGACTGTGGTCTTACTGTCTGGTCCCCTTGGTCATTTTTGTGTCGCTCAGTCTCTCTCATTTTCCACATCCTGGTAGTGTGCCCATATCGAGAACACAATGCCAGCGAGGAGGGAAATTGGCTGTGTTCTCCATAGTGGGTCTATTGCTCACCCACGTGAAAGCCTGCTTCCTCTATCAGGCTGTGTCTTCTATTGCTATTTAGGCTGCATGTGTGGCTGCAACTCCATAGAATCCATTTTACTACAGGGACTTGCAAATCCGCCCACACACCCCTCAAATAGAGATGTTTGCAAAAATCTCTCCCAGTGCAGCCTAACACTATATAGCTAAAACTTGAGTGTGCCCTATCCATGGTTGTAAGTCCCAGGGGGGTTGGGGGGATACGACCCCCCTAATCCTGGGAAAATATGATTAGCTTCTTCCAAAATATCACTGTAAACATCAAGTAATTTCAATATGAATAATATGCAGTGAAGACACTTAATAAACGTTTTAAAGTTCAACGTAGGCTATGTGTTACAGCACAACACCCTCCCAGGAACTGTTCTTAAGAAAATGTCTATGTAATTGTCCCCAACCAAAGTTGAAATCCGAGGATAGGCCAGGGGCGAAATTTTTTTTTCTCCCCTGGCCTATCAATCATCCGCCTTTGGTGTCGCCAACCAAGTAGCTTTCCCTGGTGCTAAGGCTAACATCCTCACCATGACAACACCGCAACACCAGTCAGCCTCTGGGCTAGGCGCCGTCATGGCAGATGCAAGAGGCAATCGCTGCTGACAACAAACCAGGGCACGTGGTATCTTTTCACATCCATTAATCCACAGGTGCACCCTGGCCTGGCTGGCTTTCTTCATCTCTTGACTCTTGCGAGGTGGGAATTTTTGATCTTATTCGACTCTTGTCATGACACCTACATTTCGCCATGGTTCTCTGCTGTGGTGGCTCACTGGAGGTTGAGAAGCTCGGGAGTGAAAAGGAGAGAGGGCTTAGAATACAAAGCCCTCTGCTACCCCTCAAATGGGAATCATATGGGGAGATATGCAAGTGCTGGATGGCTAATGGTTATTAGCTGTCAGTAAGGTTTTAAAGTTTGTAGAGTTTGCATATGGATTAACTTGTTAAAATGTGTTCGATTTTACCATGCGATAATAGATTGCATTTTCAGCGTGAGCTTGTGCGTGTATGTATTGCACAAGTACTGTGTGTGCGTTGAGTCGGTGTGTATACCACATTCGCTAGCTCGAGTGAGTGTGCAGTGCTTTGAGCCAGCGAGTCGTCCCTATTGCGCCTTTGGAAAGTGATTGAGCATGAACCAGTGTTGTGTCAGACACTCAGACACCCAAACAGTCAGAGTGGAGAGGGCATGTTTGTCCCTCCGTCCTCCAATTGATTAATGGCCGCCATCGCCACGGCAACTATTGTGATGGAGCGATTGGGACGCGCGTGTCTGTTTGCGAGAGCCCTCTTCCTCTCTCGCCCCGGTGCCAAACGCTCGTGCGTTTGTGTAAAGTAATTCATTATTACCCCATTCAAGGCAGTGTGATTTCTCATACGGCGCTCTGATTAAAACTAATTGAAGAGTTTCCTAAGCCGACTGCCCAATATGTTGTTTGTCACTTGAGCTTCCATTTGTCCCTCTCATTTTCCCTTTGTAAGCCTCTCTCACTCTCTGCGTGTGTCACTCTCGTTCTGTCTCTTTGTCTCCCTCTTTGTCTCCCTCTCTGTCTCTCTCTGTCTCTCTCCCTGTGTCTCTCTCTCTTCTCTCGGTCTCTCTGTTTCTCTCTCTCCCTTCCCCCTAACCCCTCCCAGCCCAGATGCAGTCTTTGTATGTGGCCAGCAGTTCTTTCCTCCCACCCACGCGTTGTGTATATTTAATGCATGTTGACGGTTCTCATCTCGCATCGGGAGGCTCCCTAGAGGAAGGCAAAACATAGCCCCACGCTCAAAGGCTCAGACCAAAACCCCTGTTTACATCACAGACAGCCCCTTGGTGGTCTGGCGGTGGCTGTGGTGCTAATCAGCAAACTTGTCAGGAGACATTGTCTTTTCTTACGTAGTTAGGGTTTTATTTTATTTTTTATTTTTTTTGGGGGGGGGGGGTATTTCCTATTGGTAACGTTGCTGTTTAATGCTCTCGAAAGGGTCTGTGTTTGAATGTTCCAAATTGTCAATTATTTTCATCAAAACTTGGTTAAAAATAGAAACTCCCAGTGCCTGTTAGATGCTATTGTGATATTGAGATGAAACCTTCTATTAAAATTCATGAACACATGTCAGCTAATTCATTTGTTGCCTTGATGTACTGTGTACACTGAGGCATGAAAATAATCCAACTTCTCTAACTACGACGTATCCCCGGGCTTTGTTTACCCATGTGATCATCACTCATGTGGACCAATGACATACTGGTAGCACACACACGCACACATACTGAATGCACTCTATACATTCTTCTCATACAGTATACCTACCCCATCTCTCTCAAATGGAGTTAGGCAGGGTGAGAGAAATCTTTGCCCTGCAGCGTAATCCATACCTGCACACGCTGCTGCATTCGGCTGAAGGGATTAAAACCTTAATTTGGATTCTACCCATGTTTGTGGGGTTTTTTCCAGGAGATTTCACTGGTGGATATTTCCTTTTGCCCTTGTAAAGTCCTGCTCTGAGAATCCCGAAGAAGGCTGCGTGTGTCTGAACATGCGTGTGTGTGTTTGCGATTTGTCTGTGTGTGTGTGGCTGAACATGCCAGTCATTCACTTCCACTGGGGGTTTCTCCTCCCCAGTGACCAGGGCAGCTTTATCAAGCGTTACTATCACTCAGCCCTTGTCCATCACATTGGGTTACCTAGGGAACTGGAGTTGCACACTCAGACTAACCGAGGTAAACTAAGAGCCGACCTGTATCACCTGGGACCATCATGCACATCCGTGCTTCACGCAAGCCTGTAATTACATATTTTTTTAGAGCAGAGCGCCCTCGAAACAGCCTATTTTTTCCTGGTGTGTGCGTATGTGTTGGCACCTTTGGGGGTTTGTGTGGCTCTGTGAGTCAAGAGTCATGAGTTTCAGGGAGTCCAGTTCAGGGAGAGTTGAGTCACCAAGATTTTGGTTTCGGAATGAAAATGTGTCATGACGAACGTTGATCATTCCTCGGGGTGGTGTTGAGGGCTGGGGTAGTACCAGTTCTGTAGGTTTTCCCACATTCTGCCAGCTCTGCAAGTTCTGACCTCGCTCTGGCCACGGGTCTCTTTCACTTACTGGCCTGGTCCCTTCCAGATCTGGGCATGTTGGACTGGTTTATCACGCTATGCTTTACAACATAAAACACTTGCAATCGTCAACCCATTGTTATAGCCAGAGCAATTATGGCTCCATGGAATGACTCGAAAAAGGAACGCTCGATAGTATTTCATGTGTGACATACAAGGTAATATATATATTGATGAACAGACAATCGATAATAAGGATATGGTCATGAGTCACCAGTGTGTGTGTGAGGGTGTGTGTGCTTGTCGGCATGTGCGCTCTTTTGTATGTGTGTGTGCCTTGCTCCTGTGCTCATCCATTCTTCCCTTCCACATGGCACAATGGCTTCTGGGAACTGTGGTTTTGTGTCTTGGTCTGCTTCAGACAGTGTGCCAGGGGTCACCTCCAGGCTGCCAGTCAACAGGGACAGAGCAGGGCAGCGGAGTGGCACAGGGCTGGCAGCTTGCTGGCAGGCTGTAATCGCATCAACGGACAAACACAAGCACCCCCCCCCCCCCCCCCCCCCGAAAGCTCTACTTTTAGTTTCTCTGTCTTGACTTCAGTCAAGGACAATCATGCCAATGGCATCCCTTTATGGAGTTTGTAGAGCACTATAAACAGTGCATGAAAAGGTCCAAATGTATTGATTGGATTGGGATTCATTGTGGCTGTATGTCTTCTGACCTTCCTGAAACTAAACAGTTTGCTTCATCTTCTGGCATACTGGTGCTATCCCCCCTCCCCTCTGGGCGTCCCCATGGCAACCATGCTTCAGGTGCCCTTGAATTAAAAGCCGGAACATAGGAGCCAACCAACCTTACACATACATACACACACACACACACTCTCTCTTTTTTTCTCAAGAGACCCCCATCCTGTACCTGATTTACCTTTAGAGTCAACCTGGCAAACAGAAAATCTCTTCTCAGACTTTCTTCTGTCGGTATATTATGTCCATTTATCCAAGTTTATTTCCATTGACTGGAACATTTTGCCTTCTTATACCGACCTCTTCCCTTTCTGTTTATCCTTTCTCCTCATTTCCTCTTTGCCACACATCTCCCCCTCTCTCTTCTCCTTGCTCCCTCCATCTTGAAACAACAGCCGGGCTGGCTGTTAGTTTAAGCATTAATGCACCTGAGGGAGAGCCCCTGCTGTTTGACCACTATGTCAACGTTTGACAAGGCCTTGTTTGCTTAGCGTTAGCGCATAGCATGCATGCTAATGACTCAGACAGGAGGAGTGCGGATGCTGTCCGCGCCCCACCTCCAGTGCCCCTGTCCTGGGGGAGAACACCTTGCCTGCTGCCCTCCCCTGGTTGTCACGGCTCATTGTGATAATGACAAGGATGGGTGTTTGATAATCAGGGCTTTATCTGCGGCCTTCAGGACAGCGCAGGGTCAGACTGAGGGGAACAGAGAGCTTAGCCCTCGGGAGACAAAGTCTGGACCCTCCCTTTCAGAAAGTGACATTAGTATTCAGTCCTCTCCTGCCTTTCAGTGAAGGTGTTGGCGTACGCAAAGCGACTGTGGATCGAGAGAAACGGATAAAGGACAGCTCAGGTATTCTGGCCGTCCCAGATAAGCGCCTTGTTTGACATTTGCTCTGTTATTTGTTGCTTTTACTTGACCGAAGCAACATGTTTGTCCAAAAAAGGGCCCAACCATGAATCCTTGTTTGTTTGGAATTGGTTCTCGAGCTTCCACTTCTCATTTGGCTCTGGCGCTCTTTCAAAAACGTAGACCTGTGCAAGTGTATTACTATTAGGATGTGGGCGTTCAAGCGTCTCTCTGTGAGTACTCTCACTCTTCAACACCGGATGTCTAGCTGCCTCAACCCCACTCCACAATGAAGGTATACTTACCCTTCTGTGTGTGTGTGTGTGCGCTGCTGACAGCTCCAGGCCTCGTGCTGAAAAGTGGTCTCTCTGGGCTTGTCCATACTGTGGTTCAGTGCACCAGTACAGTAGGTTCTGCTTGTTATACCACTATGGGGTCAGTTACGCATCGGCCATAGTACCCACAATAGAGCATCGTCTGGTCCTGATCAAATGAACTAGACCCTGGCTGGAATGTGCGTCTAAAGCATGAATGACAGACATTGTAGGAAACCATGTTCTATACTGTATTTCAAACATGACGATGTATTTCACGTTACACCGTGGCCATTTACAGTGTTGAAATAAATGAAACGAATAATTGACTGGCCTTTCCCACTGTGGATCACATCGACACCAGTGCAATGCGGAATCGTTCCTAAGAGACACCAGTGACCCATCGTAGCTCTGTCAGTCTGTCTGGCAAGCGGGCGTTGCTACCTAGCGGGCCCCCCTCCTATTCAAATTGATTTCCCCCGTCTTTGACTTTCACATTACGCCACAGACAAGAAATAAGGTGCACTACACAGCTGCGGGGAGCGGGGGAAGGCATACCGCCATAGACAACCCATTCCCGTTTTTCTATTAAAAAACAAGGAGATGGTGGAAGGGGTGAGAGGAAGGTACTAAGGATCCTCGACGCTTGACAAGAGTTTTTGATCAATACCCCCCGTCCCCCCGTCGCACACGAGGGCTCGGGTACTCACGATGTCAGCCAGGTGCCACTTGCAGAACACATACGGCGCTGCTATTGATATTATTTCCGACCCGCCCATCAGTCTCAATGATGTTGTTGTTTGATGTTTCCCCATCAACCTGGCACCTTTTTCCCCCATTTGCATCGATGAAAGTTGACCCTAAACCCTACTGTCAGTGGGCAAAACTCAAAACACACGACAGCATCCTATACCCTCTGAATTAAGCCTCTCGGACATCTTTACGAGCTTTCGTTTGACAAGAGGACCGATCCAGGCGGGTCACGACTCTAACGGATACCTCGTCATCCGAAAGCACACAGCTTCACCTAAAGAGTGGTATACGTTGCTACTGTCTTGCCAGACTCTTTCATGGAGTCCTTGCCTCTGTGCCAGCTGGGCCACGCTCACTGGAACAGCAGACAAGAGACATGGTGGCCTTGTAATGTCGGGGTGGCTGTGCCCCCCCCCCCCTGGTCCCCCGCTGGCAGGCCTGGCGTGGGACATGAAAGAACGGCAGGAGGGCAGGGAGATGGCAGAGAGAGAGCACCAGGGGCCCGCCGCCCACCTTTGAGCTTGCCCGAAATGCACCGGGCGAGCAAGGGCCGGCTCTTCAGAGGGCACAGTGATGTAAGCAGGCTTTAATTATTTATCCGGCAGATATTAAAGCCTCGCGCGGAGGATTCGCCTCTCCTTTGGGACCCCCTCGCCATTAATAAGCAAAGTGGCTTATATTATGCATGGCTGCCGCTTTGAAAAGGGTCCCCCCTCCTCTCTTCCCCAAGGCCGGGGGGGGGGGGGGGGGGTGGTTTGGGATAGCGAGGAGGATGGCTTCATCAGCCTTGTTGCTGTTCTTTATGATATTCTTCCCTCTCCCATCCTCTTTCTTGTCCTGTGAGCTTTTGATCACAGTTTGTTCCCTGTGTCTGCTGCCTTTCTAGTGAGAGATAAGAAAAACTTTTAAAAAACAAACAACAACCGAAAAACAGCCGTTGTTGTTTGGGGGATTTGGGGGGGGTGGGGTGAGGGGGGTGGGGGTGTTGTTTGTCTTAGCCGCTTTTAGATTTGTCAACTTCCCCACCGGGCGCTGCTCTTTAGGAATCCATCCGCCTGTCGGAGCTAATACAAGCTCAGGCAGTCAGAATAAAAACCATTGGGCGTCCATTTGCCGCTACAAGGATGGCCAGAAGGAGAGGAGGTCAGGGGATGAACTTAGTTTAGCAG
The DNA here is from genome assembly GCF_038355195.1 of Osmerus mordax. NCBI lineage: Eukaryota > Metazoa > Chordata > Actinopteri > Osmeriformes > Osmeridae > Osmerus > Osmerus mordax. The sequence continues at coordinate 8,899,154 of NC_090072.1, read as the reverse complement.
GGGGGTAAGAGCTGCAGTTTAAGCCATGAATAAAGATGCGAGCGCGTCTTTCAGGCGAAATGCTGCTAACACTCGTGTTAGCAACACTGGACACTTTGATGTGCAATTTTTGAACTCTGGATGCCATAATTGGTTACCCCTAAGGGAGAAGCCTCGGTGTTCGAGGACATAAAGGGAGCAGGGACAAAAAATTGAGAGGAAGAGGACATGAAAAAAGGTTTGGGATGATCTAGAAAGAGCAGTGGTGAGAGTTTTCTGCTTGATGTTGAAGTAACCCCCCACTGTCCTGGTCTTTGATTTACTCTGCCCTAATGGTGCTTCAAAGCATGTGACATCTCTATTTACCACTTTGAGGAAGTATGGGGTGAGATCCAGGAGACTTTTAATTGGTCTCTCTCACAGATAATTTACTGTAGTGCAAGTAACTGTAGGTCTTCAGTAGTGACAAAGTCAGTTACTGGTGTCATTTATAAACCTACTTTAACCTGATACATGCATTTATTGGTTTAGACTTGTCCACCTTTTGGGTCTGCTAGACACGTGAAATATGGAATAGTTCTGGTGTTTGGATTTATGTTATATAGAATATGCTAAAAGATAACCAAATGAAAACTTCTGTCCTCTTTTGATACCTGCAATGACATTTAGCTCCCTATGTATTGGTAATAAACTCCTCAAAAAAAGTTCGGAAACGTTATTTCGGTCAATTATTCCTTCAATAATACCGATTGGTATTGTATTTTATATCATTGGAAAGCCTGATTAGTCACATTTACAACGAGGTACAACTAGCGGCCAAAAAGAATGTGCCAAAATGCCCTGCAATATTCTTCTGTTGGTATTCACTTTCGTTGAAAGTACCAAAATACAATTTTTTATTTTTTTATTTTAAGCCACTACCCACACGGTTAGCTGTGTTGTTCATTCCACAAATGCACGATCCTTACAAGTTGTACTTCGTTGTAAAGCTGACTAATCAGGCTTTCCAACAATATAAAATACAATACCAATTGGTATTATTGAAGGGGAGGAATAATCGACCGAAATAACGTTTCCTAACTTTTTTGAGGAGTTTAGTTTGGGCTGGGGTGACACTAGGGAGCCTCCGTGAGAAGGATCTCCTTTTCGTAAAAGGATGTATGAATACGAATATGAACCATTAGGGACACAATTGAACTAACCATCATCTACTATTGCCAATAAACAATAATAAAGCTATAATAACTCGATCAGTATCCAAAGGCCATGATCATCATTCCACACATAATAACCTTTTGTTCACATAGAAATATCAAAAACTAAATACAAAGCAATTCCCCTCCACAGAGTCTGAAGATGAAAATATCTGACAAAACGCTTCGTAGGGGTGGGGTTGTGATGCACAGTTAAGGATCATTATTATTAAGGGCCATTACAGTATATTTCTTTACCACACAATTCCCAGTCATGCTCACCCAAGCCTATCTTCATCAGCCTATATTGTAACTCAATATTTAAGGAAGCATCAAACCTGCTTACAAAAAATGGCCGTCTTTTGATATTGCAGACTCATCGACTTTGTGAGGTGGGTATGGACAAGTTGTTTTTTTCTACACTGTAAAACCAGATAATTTACTAAAAGATTTGAGGAAATGAATTACTTAGAACCCTTTGAGTTGAAGAACAGGATTAACTGAGTAAAAGACACGTTGACTGAACTTTACTTTCAGGTTTTACAGAGTAGTTTGTAGGCACGGGGCAATGCAAGTAGGTGGATAGGATGAGTTGCAAATTTACTTATTTCTATGTATTCCTTTGGGATGGGCCTTAATCGTTTAATTGTAGAAGATAAGTAGGATGTGCTGAAGGCAAAGAGGAGGCAAGATTTGCACTTTCGTGAAAGTGTTCGAGTTCTGAATTTCAGTGAATCATTTAGTCTTTAGACATTTCCTTTGCCTGTCTGTCTGGTAGACCAGTGCAGTGACACATGACAGAGAACATGGAGGCTTGTGGAACAAGTAGATATGCTTCAGTCGTTGGTGTAACATTCAAGAGTGTACTCACGCATGCCCTTGTGCACACGCACGCATGCACAAAGGCAAACTTAACAAAAATACATGCAGACAAACTACCTTCCTCTTTTTCACACACACACACACACACACACACACACACACACACACACACACACACACACACACACACACACACACACACACACACACACACACACAAACAAACACACACACCCACACACACAAACACACACACACAAAGCACCCAGAGATGAACAGGGGATGTGGCTCAAAAACATCAAAGGCATCCTCATCTCATACTGACACATCTGTGTCAGGGCTCTGATGACTGACAGTCTCTGCATCCATCACTCGACGGAACACTCTCATTCACTCCTGACTCTCATCTCTAATGTGCCCACGAGTCATTCGCACACCGAGCTGGAATCAAGAACGGGAGAAAAAAAAGGAGACGTATAGAGAAGTAGGAGGAGGAGGAAGGAAAGAGGGTTGGAGATTAATTGAGGGAAAGGTCGGTGCGATAAGATATGCACAGTGGGGGTTGGGGGGGTTAGGGTGCGAAGAGAAAGAGAGTGAGAAAGATGAAGTTCCGACGCTGTGTGTTTGAAGCCTCGGTTCATCTCCTCACACACACAGAGCCTTGGCGTACTTACCTCTCCCGGGGCTCAATGGGGCCGGGCTGAGTAATGGCGGCGCAGGGCTGAGCCAGAACCAGAGATCAGTTTTCCTTTTGCCACACCTCCCCACTTTCATCTCCGGCCCCATCATTCATTTACGCGAATAAATGGGTCATTCAGTACCATGGTGGGCGAGCCAGGTAATTTCCACCCACACCCATCCTGCCCAGCGCCAGGGGCACAAGCGTGGCCCAACTCATCCACGTCGCTCTGGCCCCTGGGAGCCTCCAACCTCAGTCCCTCTTTCTTTAGCTCCAGTCCATCGCTCCATTGGCGCAGAGAACAATCTCTAGGTGAAGGTGGGGGAATTGGAGAGTGCCTTCACTTGTTCCCTTTTGTCAGGTACTGGTCTGTACCAATTCTTGAAGGAAATGCCTTCAACACATAGAGACAGTGGTCGGAATAATCCATAAACACATTGACCATGGAAGCCTTTGCTTGAGCTATCCTGGAATCATTCAAATCTTTCCTTACCCTGTCTCCCAAAGCAAAAGAGTCCTGTGCTTTGCGGTAATCAGGCTCTGCTGTCTCCTATTTGCACAGATACACATTGTTTTGTACCTTGAGTCTAATATTACCGGTGGTGCATCGGGTGTGGTGCAACGGGTCAATATTTACTCAGGAGGACTCGAGCACTAGCGATAACTCCGACTGATCGTAAAACTGATTGATGCGGCAACTTTGTGCTGCAACATCGACAAGTGGGGTTCTTAATGGGTAAAAGCCGGCATGGTAGACGTTCGGCGTCTGCCTGTACTTAAGGTGGAGTCCTGTCTGTAATACGTCTGGGACTGTAACACTAACCCCGAGCTGCGCTGGGAGCGAGTCAAACAAGACGAGAATGAACAGGCAAATCACATGACATGGCTTCTCCTCATCTATCGTCCGCAGTTTGCTTCTTGCCTGCCTGCTTCACCGACTCCACGTACGTCGGACTGCAGGTGACTGACAGCCAATTGTTGAGTGGGCAGGGTGACCGGCTTGGAAGCGCGGAATAATGCGTGGAAAGATATTTCTGACATCCCGGCTCCAGTTTCCTAGAATCCAGCTGTCATGTTTCCGCAGTGCACTGATCATTAAGATGCCTCGTTGGAGGCAGGAACGAAAAAACATGGCACTCATCTTCTGAATTATTTGTTTGTTTTTTTTGCTGGAGGTCTGAATACCTTGTTCTCTTGCTCCATCCTCTATCATCATCTCGCCATCCCTTAGTAACCAAATTGAAAAACATTGTACTCTCTCTAAAAATGTGAAGTGCATGTTTAATCTGGTTCTGCATCCCTTTCCCCGTCTGCAATTACTCTTATATAAAGAATGTCTTAAAAGCTGCAGGCTGTTCTTAGTAGCACCGAGCAATTCCCAAATTTGAACATGCACCTGGCACACGAGGAATGTCTAATCGCCACAGTCTGGATAAACCAATTTTATTTCAGCTCAGGTTATTCTTAGCCATAGTAGTAGAATTAGAAGGGCCTACCCTCAAATATAACAAAACAATCTAAATCCCCATTGCAATCATTTTATGTAAATATTTGGGCACACCTGATTTAAATTTGGTCCTTCCAAAGGTGAATCAGAAGCCCCTCAATAACTTACTACACATTTGTACAATAGTATAGTGTTGATTCAGCAATAATGGAATTTTGAAAAGATTCAGTGGCCCCCATACCTGGTTTGCTGAATAGGTTTCTTGTGCTAATTAGATTTTCCATGTTGATGTAACCAACCTTCACCAATTAAGGAGTAATAATGAAGTCTAAAAGCAAAGTCTTTTTAAAAACATACCCGTGCTAATTGGAGCGAGTTGTGCTTGGTGAAGGAGGAAGAGAAGTCGATTGCCGTTTGAGGAATTAGACTGAGGGACCTTCAGAAGTAGTTTGGCTAGACGTTTCTAGCTCAGGGGAGATGGATGACTAGCCAGCAACTAATTAAGAGCGAGCTAGGCACCCTGTGAACAAACTGCCCCCCACCTGCCGTTTGTTTCTCAGGTGTCATGCGTCGCTCTCGTGTTACTCCCCCACACCCTCTGCTGTCTGAAAGGCTCCCCAACCCCCTTCCCCAAAACACCCAGGCTGACATGTTCTACCCCTTCCAACCTTCCTTTACACTTACCTGCCTCTTTCACACGTTCATCCACTTGATTACGATTACCTTGCCGTGTTTGCAAGTGTCTGCGCGCGCGCGCGTGTGTGGGTTCCCCCGTACGTGCGCGGTTTATCAGTTCTTTCCGTGATTTGTGGACACGTCGATACCCAAGCTGCCCTCCTCTGGGGCGGAGTCTTGGGACTGTAAGCACCAGCTTTGTGGAGGAAGTGCTTTCACCACTTGTCAGTTATCCATCTTTCCATGTCAGGTATCTCCCCCTCCCTTGTGCCCTTCCCCTCACTGCTCTCCAGTATCCCGCTCATATCAGGAGAAGTGCAGAGCAGAACAAGCTCTGCCCCTATCTATCATCCTAACCTGCCTGCTGCAGCTATCAGGCTGCACAGGCAACACTTAGAGGGTCAAAGGGCAGAGGAGGACGATACTGATGGAAACCAGTGACAGTAGGGAGAAGCGATAGGGTTGCGCTCATAGATATATATAAAGGGTAGATGTGTCGTCCGCGTTGCCGGACAACGGAGTCGAACGTCTGCACATGGCAGCCATCTTGCTACAGTCAACTCGCTCACCCATAACATTGTGTTGGTGCTACATGTAGTTTTTAAATGACCATAACTTGCTCAATTTTCAACCGATTTTGAAACGGTTTGGTTTGTTATCAATGTCAGAGATGTCGTTATGCCACTGCATACTTATTAATAATTATATATATTTTTTCAAATAGAATAGAAGTATGCAGTGGCATAACGACATCTCTGACATCTCTATATATAAAGACATCTAGTCTTTATATATATCTATAGTTGTGCTTGTCAGCATGGGACCATGGGACCACTGACATATGACATGAAGCTATTCACTGAAAGGAACCGTAACCAAAATGACACATCTGCAGATCTCCTTCAGCAATTCTCTGGGTAGTTCACATCATGTTTTTAGGGGGGAAGGGTTAAAACTATGTTTTTCTATCAAGTCTTCTTATTCTGAAGCCTACGAATGAGATAGATTGTACCTCGGAATATGATTCAGTGCCAATGCTGGCTTTAAATACACTTGATGTGGAACAGAGTTTATTGAAATACGTAGCAGGCACATACTCCATGAATCCATCTTGGTTAGTGATTCACCACATTCACACCATCATAATTAAAATCTAGCAAGGCAAAAGCCTGTGAATCACAACCAGTATTCTAAAAAGCTTGAACACCATAATACACGTTCCAGCCTATTTTAATGATAAATGTTAAACATTGTTTGTGTATTCGATTTAAAAAGGATACACTTCCAAACGAAAGCTCAAGTCACCCCACTTTCTATCCAGTTGCTTTAACTACATGACTTAATTTAAATTGTCAGTCATCTTTTCCATGGTTTAACGTGTGTCGGCAATGGCAATCTTGTACAGTCATGTAGGTAATTATGGAGTGGCCGATTTTGCAGTCACGTGGTCAAACATTTGCCTTCCTAATACTGAAACATAAGTGCTTTTCCAGCTGTAATTAGTATTGTAAGTCATGTAGCCTTAACAGGTACCTCAATTCCTTAAATTACCAGCCAATGGTATGGCAGTTCCATCATATCAGTCCAATTATTGCGCCGCAAGATTGCGTGCCCATTTGCCAGTATTGCTTCCTTGAATGAGTGTTCTTGTATTCAGTGTTTGTGTTTGACGGTTGGGTAATTGCAAATGTATTCCTTTCAATAGGAGGGATGTAGGCGAGCTGTGTGTGTGAGAGAGAGAGAGAGAGAGAGAGAGAGAGAGAGAGAGAGAGAGAGAGAGAGAGAGAGCAAAGAGAGAGAGAGAGCAAAGAGAGATTGACAAATGGCAAGAACTGTGGGCGAGCAGGTGAAAGATGGGAATTGTGATTTTTCTCCCTTCCTCGCTCTCTCTTTTACCCTCTCTCTTTTCCCCTCTCGCGCACAGCCGAGGTGACCTCTAGCGCGACGATATGAAGAGAATGTCATGCAACATTAGTCCGCCCCTCGCCCAGACACAAATTAGGTTTTATTTTTTGCGCCACACGTCGGATGGAAAACAATTCTTTTCTCCTTTGATTAATATGTAATGCGTGAGCCAATGGTGGTAAAGGAGGAAGAAGAACAAAAAGAGGTGACGGGGCAATCCTTTTCATCCTTCCCTCTGTCTTCTCCACTCTATTCCTCGCTCTCTATCTCTCTCTGCCTCTCGTTCTCTTTGCTTTTGTTTTGTTTTCAGTTGACAGGGTGTCAACATCACAGAAGGAACCCGAAAGGATTGTAGCTTCATCCAGAATCCCTCTCAGAAAGGCCTAGGAACTTCCTCGCCTGTTAGCTAACCTAATAAGTTTGCTGTTTCTGGCGTGAACTGACCATTAGATGACGAATGTCCATCCTTCGTTTTCATCACTGCTGAATTATTTGAACAGAACATTCATATTTTTCTGCAAACCACACCAAATATTGTCACGCCTTGACTATAATAATAACTTGACATGGGGTGTAATCTGGTTATGGTAAGTAGCCATTTGACTTTGCCATTTAAGTGAGAAAAGACTTTGTAAGTGCATGTTGTGTGTATGTTCGTGTGTGTGTGTCTGTGTGTCTCACACATGCTCCAGACACTCAGTGGGCGGCAGGCCTAGGTGATTTTGTGACTGTCCGTCAGTGTGCTTAATTACCCCGGTGAGGAGGGCGCCACCCCCCACCCCACCCCACCGTCAGTCCTCCCCTGAAGGTAATTACCTGTCAACCCCACGCCATCTGATAACAACAATGACATTCCGCTGGATAAAAAGGTCTCACCTCCTCACCTTTGATGCCGTCCATTCTTTTCACCAGCCACGGGGAATCAAATGTCACCAGCGAGTGGGCACAGGCCTGGCGAGAGGTGGGAGGTCCAATGGCCAGACAGGCGGATAGATAGGAAGTGTTTGGGCGGGGCATGTGTGTGTGTGTGTGTGTGTGTGTGCAAGCCTGATTCTTTAGTGCACATGATCTCTGGCGTCATGCGCTGACTGGGGTGTCACTGTTTGACATGTGGCACTAGAGTTGGATTTCAAGGGGTCTTTTGGAGCGCTGTCAGTCCTGACATGGGGTGCTGCTGAGGTTGAGAGGAAGCTTGGCAGTCTTATCGGACTGTAACTCTGTCAAGCGGACATGTGGATGAGTCTATGATGTTGACTCAGTGTGGTTGGGATGGCAACAACACACTCTGACTATTTTTTCACCATAGCATTGACCAAGTTCCAACTTGATGTAATTCGTGACACACTAACCCTTTGTCTCAATATACAAAAGTCATATTTATGGTAATTAGTACCACTTTGGGCTGGACCATACCAACCTTCACTTAAATTACTAGTGCCACCCACGATATTTGTTCTGAAATTAATCATCACATTCTGTTTAAGAGATGATAATTACATCAAGTTAATATATTAATACTTCCTCTGGCCTGTGTAGGTAAAGTGGAACTGGCATTTCCTTATGTTAAACCTCTTCTACTCACCATGTTCTGTCTCCTGAGCCGAACTGCTATTTTATCTTGAGCTTAAAAGTAGGATATTTTAGATCACTTTTGCTTCATTTCTTCCAGGGGCGTCGCTAGACCCTTTTTATCCCTGAAAAATAAACTCAGTATCCCAATCAACGCTTGTAAAATCAACGCAGTTTCACAAAAGACACAAACTGATGCGTGTCGCGCAGAACTCGCGTGGAATGTCCGCCTGCTCTTCTGTGCTTGCTATAATAGCCACTGCAGCGTGCACACTCCAAGGCCACTCCAAAAAACTGGGATTTAAGTCCCAAACCTGACTTGAATTAACCTAACAAGTCCGTCGGGGCTAAAGCGCTTCCGTAAAGGCCAATTCTAGTTCACGCAATCCGACTAATTCAGGTCAGCCCGAGAGGTACAACATGGATCATATCCACCACGGCAAAACGCAACGTTCACGTGACATCTTCCCGAAAGAACATTCTCGATAAGCCGCATACTTTGACAGCTCATCCTCCACTTCATCAAAATAAAATGACACGCCATGATTGACATGAACGATAGGCTACGTAGGTCAAGGTTCCTTTTTCATTGGACCTTTACTTCATTGATTTAGAAAACATACACCCTCTAAACACATCAAAATTGACTTTTTGGACATTGCTTTAAATAAATACTATTACCCAACACATTATCCAGTATATATATTATGTATGATAACTATACTGGGATCATTTAAGATTGAGATTTATGTAGCATCAGCCTAAACATTGGTATCACAAACTGCCATATAGCCATAAGTTTAAAGTAGGCTATGTAGGTTTGAATCATTCTGAAATCATTGTTCAGCATTGTTTAATGCAAAAAAAAATATGCATAATGAGAGGGAAAAAACAGATTTTGGAGACGCAAGAGGGAGATTGACGAATGGCAGTGTTTGTCTTTGTGTGTGTGTGCCCGCGCACATATGTGCAGAATTTGCTGGTGTGAAGGGTTTCTGTTGCCAAGCCCATTACAGAGTCATGCGGCACATCTTAAATTGCCTTATTTCTGTCAAGGACTGCTCTCCTAAACGCAATTTGCATGCCGTTTTGAAGAGTAGAAACAGAGGGAAAATGCATCATTGATGCAGGAGCTCAAGCGGGTGTGGGTGGGAGGGGGAGTGGGGGGGGGGGTTGGTGAACAGCTCTACTGCCGGGCCATCTACTGAAGAAAGGTGACTTTGAATTTCAGCAAACAGCACTGTGTTTGAAAAAATGATTGACAGGATAATATGGCTTCTCTTTCCTTTTTTTTTTTTGTTTGAACATTTATTGCTTGCCGATGTATTAAACTCTTCGCACTGTTCAACAGAGCTAGTTACAGGTAAGAGCTGGAGAGGTGTGCTTAGCTTTTGCTCATATTTGTACAAGTGCTACTACCATAGCATTGGGTGTCCCTGCTTAATAAGAAATCAATGAGGAAGTGGATTATAGAAATGTACTGCAGATAGCTTACCGCTATAGTCCTCAGCATTTAAACAAATTTTGTTTATACAGCGTCTTTGAATCCAGACCAGAGCAGTCGACTACCTATTCAATCTAAATGTCAATTTAATTGTTTCAATCCTGGCAATGCTCGGCTTAATAACGGTGAATTGATCAGGCTTAGGTTGTCTAGATTGCTTGGTACAACGTTGCCAAGAAGCAACTGGGCTTTAATGTCTTTGGGGGATAGTCTTCGAAATTGGACTGAGCCCAGAGGCCAAACACCTGTTTATCCCACTGTGAGAAGAATTGAACAAATGGAGGGAGGAGGGGAGAGGGGGACAGGAAAAGAGGTGGAGCACAAGGTTTTCTGTTCAGTTCATCTTTTTTTATTTCCTGTTTTGAAAAATCTTTGGAAAGTAAAGTATGGTTACATTTGTTACCTAGTTTCCACCATGAGTAAATGCTCTTGACAGCCTGATATTACCAGGAGAGGGAGGAAGACAGGGAGGGAGACAGAGAGAGAGGGAGAGAGAGGGAGAGAGAGCGAGAGAGAGTAAAAGCACCTTCCTTTTTATAATCACTGTTTTGGTTTCATCATGTGCAGCCTTGTTTGCAGCAGTGTAATTGGAAGACACAGACATTATCCACAGGCTTAATATGTGATTTTTTCATAAAAATTCATCATGGCAACCTTTGTGGTTAGGGGAGACATATTTACCATAATAGCTATTGAAGAAGTAAGGATGTCAATACATATGGCATTGACCTTCAAAGTCTATCCAATAAAGAATAACTTTTACATTAGCATCATTATAGACCCATGGCCTTTGAGATACATGAAAGCAAAACCAAAAAAAAAGACACATTTCTCACATTGTAGCCATAGTCTACAAATTCATAGAACACATTCGCCTGAACATGGAGGTTTGAGAGAGCTGTCTCTGGGCAAGACGAGAAGTCTGAATATTGGAGTTCTTGACACGACCTGTTGCAGAGGAACTGGTGTGATTGACAGCCAGCCGTATTCCAGCATGTGTCGAGTACAGTCAGACTGGCGGGATAATCACTCTCTATTTAATAGCGGGTGCAGCTTTGATTGCTTTGCCAGCAGGTGATTTCCATGAAGACTGGGGTTGCTGGCCAAGGCACCTGCGATGGACGTCAATGTGAGAGCGGTCCAAAGAAAAATAGGTGTTCTGCCAGATACTTCGAGATGAGAGGGAAACGAGCATAGCCCCTGGAAACGTGGGGGTTGTAGTCTTATGGAGCTTTTCCATCTTGTGGAACCGGCTCGACCTGCTACTTTTTGGGGGGTTTTACCTCCATTGAGGTTCCAAGCGAGCAAAGTCAATACCAAAGGGTGACGTGAAAACACTGCGGACTACTGATTTATCAGAAAGAATCGCATCACCGGATCTTGTCCAAACCCGCCATTTGGAAATAGCCACGCTACTATTATAGCAGCCTATTTAATAGCCATGTCTTCAACCCTGTTCCTTGTGCCCCTCTGCACTGCATGTTTTAGATGTTTCCCTGCTCCAACACACCTGATTCAAATGAATGGGTCATTATCAGGCTTCTGCTGAGCTTCAAAACAACCCATTCATCAGAATCAGCTGTGTTGGAACTGGAAACATATTGAATATGCAGGGCAGGGGGGCACGAGGACCAGGCTTGAAGACGATTGTACCATGCAGTGGAAAATCCCCATTACACTGCACATGTCTCATACAGAGTCTCAAAGCCAACCTATAGAATGAAGGAACCGTTCCGATATTTGCACCGGCTTCCCTCGAGGTCACAGTTGGTAATTAATTAGCAAAACCCAATTAAGACCAAAGAGACTCGGTCATTTTATTCCTCTGTGCCATGCGATCAATGAAGCAACTGAAAAATAGATTGCTAACACGACAATGCGAGGTAATGAGCTTTGCTTGCCCTTGTTGTTTCGTCTTGTAATGTCTTCAGTTCCACAACGCTAGCTATTGGTGTGACTAGCTACTGTAAATTGTCAGGTTGAATTGTTTGGGAGTTACAGCAGAAAGGCTGTGTGAATTGAATACCTATCATGTCCACTGTATCGAGGGGAATAAATGAAGTGATGAATTGCCATCCGGGGCAATTTCTATCATGCGTGTAGTGAGAGTATGACTGGACCAATTAAAACTTTCGTAGACTTGCAGAGCCAGCATGCTTGTGTTATGCAAAACACAATGTCTGTCTTTTCTTTCTCCAGCTCTTTCTCTCTCTCTCACCCGCTCTCGTTCTCTCTTTTGTGTGTGGAGGAGACGATGTCCTCTGTTCTTGATTCTTTTGAAGTGCAGCAAGGCAAAAAATAAAATGCAGGCAATATTTCTCCAGGGAGTCGAAAAAAAAAAGACATAAAGGGAAGAAAGAGAAAGGGGGTGATTAAAAAGAAATGGAAGGGCAAAAGAGGTAGATGCACTGTCTATGGACCGAAGGAGCCACAATGCATTGTGGGACCTAATACACTTTAATGAAGTGTACTCCAGCCTTCTTTCGCCTACTTAAACCTCAAATGCTGGATCAAGTGTGTGCAGTCAAAAAGATATCTGCTCACCATCCTCTACTAAAGACCCACAATTCCTCTGGCCTTTCTCCCCCTACACCTGGGTATTTTCCTTGTACTGTGTAGACACTTTCTTTATTGATCTGTCTCTCACTCTCTCTCTCTCTCTCTCTCTCTCTCTCTCTCTCTCGCTCCCTTATTCCCTCTCTTCCTTGTGTCCCGAGTCAAAGAGCCGCGAGGCATTCCGTGCTAGCTCAGTTGGACCCACTGGTGAAGCAGCTGCCACATGACACAGCGGCCACTCCTAATTGGCTCCCCGGGGGGGGGGGGGGGGGGGGGGGGGTGTCCCACTGTAGTGCCCCAGCACGGTGAAGAGAACCAGACCGACACTCCAGTGCTCCTGATACAAACCGGAACATTCCTCCACTGAGCTATATACAGTCCAGTGCTCGAGGCCACCAGCTAACCACCCTTATGCAACATGCTAGTATGTTAATGCAATGTGCTGGCCCAAATACAGAGATCCCATGAGTCAAAAGTCAACACTATCTCAAAGTAGGGGCAGTGGCTCTCATGGTGAGATGAAATGTTATCAATGCTCTTTACTGACTAGCTGTCATATTATAGTTCAGTTCAGTTTCCTCGGTCTCTCTCAAGGACACAATATACACAAACATACACCCTACTCAGGTGTTATTGTATTGTCAGTCATGCTAGCGAGATCACAGTATGGGTTTATCTGTGAGTAGGCTTACAGCAGCTCCCATTGTGTTGAGTGCCGTGTAATAGTAGTATCGTGTCTACAGATTATCAAGGCTATTATGCCGTAGAAACCACTGTCTGTAATACTGGGATGACTTTCATCCTTCTCTCCGCTTTTAACTCCCTTTTCTCCCTTCTATTGAAGTCATTTTCTCGATCTCTTTCTTTCACTCTCCCACTGGTCCTGCCATGAAGAGGAGGAGGAGCCTTCCCCGCCTCCTTCTCTCTCTCTCTCTCTCTCTCTCTCTCTCTCTCTCTCTCTCTCTCTCTCTCTCTCTCTCTCTCTCTCTCTCTCCCTCCTACTCTCCCTCTCTTTTTTCCTGCTGGGTCCTCAGTGAGAGGTTGACCATGCTTAGAAGGATCAAGAGAGGAAGCTGAGGAGGACTGGGGGTAACTTGAGCTCAGCCATCGCTGTGAAGGAGGGGAATGAGGTGTGGGGGGGGGGGGAGGATGGACGGAGGATGGAGAGTGATGACGGGGATGGAACGGTAACTTAAGCATGCATGTGTCAAGGCTTCTGACTAATGGCTCTCAGTTGGAGTCTGAGCACGCAATTTTGGCCGTGAGGTTTTGTGATGACATCGTGTTTTATTTTACAGTCATAACGTTCATTCCCCATGGACAGTTCCCAACAATTGAGTGTGTTTTTATGCTTGTGCGTGGAACGCGTGACCTTGATGAAGTGCTTATTAAGGTTTGCACATACGAACCACTCATTTCATCCCAGTTGTTGTCACTTATATGATTTCCCATCCTTATCCCGTCGGCTTCCTGAAGCTAACTGATCATAAGTGGACAGGCACTGATTCCAGACACCAATCCTTTTGACAAATCTGCACTGAACTGACTGGAATTGAGCAACTCCAGCCGTCACAATGTTGGAACAATTCTCCCACATTCAACCATTAAGATCCATTCAGCTCACCAGAAAATAGCTCCCAATTAGCGGGAAGTAGCGGGGCGAACGGTCTATGCAGTGTGTGATATTTTTCTAGCCTCTGGTTCCCTGGCATTTCAAATGATTTGTTAATTAAAGCCGCACGGGGGGATGATTGACCTTTTAGCTCAATTTGTTTCTAGTCTGTGTGCTGAACCAGGCTACTTGTTTCTCTTTTCCTCCGGAGTAGCGATGCGAGGCAAGGACTTCCCCCCTCTGGGACACAGCTGAAACACACAGCCACCACCCCAGGTTGTCGAACACACACTCACCTGTCCACTCTCGTTAGTGTACGGTGGACACACACACCTGGCCGAGGTCACACACACACCTGGCTGAGGATACGCTCACACACACACACTCACACCCCAACCACCCAAACGCACACTCACATACGCATACCTGTCCTTTGTATTTGTGCACACATTTGCACACACAACCACCAGTAGGCTACACACAGAACACTGAACCGCTGAAGTGTCTGACCCCATAACCACTAACCAAGCTATAAACATGACAGAAGCACTTTCAAGGTCATTATCACTGTCGTGTTTCTGTTGTAAGTCATGCTTTGTCCTAACGTGCTTTTTGTCTGAAGAAATTGTATCATAGAGGTTACATTGCTTTTTTTACTGCCCTAAGACATTTGTCTTGCAATGGAAGTTTTCTCCACTTTACTATTAAATTGTGGCCGACCAGTCCCAGCGTCAGTGGCGGAGCAGATGCTAACGATTGTTGATTGTTGCCAAAATGTACGGTTGATTCACTAAGAAACAAATGGTTCAAAATCTACCAGAGTCTGTAGTCCTGCCATGTCATCTCTCGATCTCTATCCCTCTTTCTTTATGTCTCTCTTTCTCTCTCTCTCTTTCTCTCGCTCTCTTTCTCTGCTCAACTCTTCTTCTCTCTTCTTCTTTGAGAGTGAGATGAGTGAGCCAGACGTGCATGGAATGTCGGGAGAGAGTCTGAAAACAATTTGAAAGTCACAAACTCAGAGAGATTGGTATTCAGAGAGATGATGGGAAAGAGGTGCAGGGAAATGAGGAAATAAGAAATCAGAATACTGACACAAATATATATATTGAGGTAATAACTCAGTGGTAGAGCACTTGACTGCAGACCAAGAACTCTCCGGTTCGAACCAACCCCACCCCAAAACATTGTCATAGATGTGTGGAAAACTTGAAAATGTAAGTAGTGAAGTGAAAGAACGCTTGCTTCTGGTTGCGCTTCAGAGAGTAAGGGTAAGAAGAGAGATGAGGGCACGATGGCATGGGACACGTCTGATAGAGTTGTGGGGGTTGAAGTTCACAAGTTACAGGTAGACATCAAAAGGAAGTGGAGTCTGGAGACTGTGATCAGACAAATGAAAGCAACTTTGATGCGCTCTTGTTTTATTTTTCTTTCCTTCATTCCTTCTTTCCTTCCTCCTTTCCTGTCTTTCTTTCTTTCTTTTTTTCTTTATTTGCTCCCTTCGATCTTTCGAGCATTCCTGCCTCGGATTTCTGTCATTTCTACTTGAAAGACAGCCTAGCAGATGGCAAGATGGCCCAAAGTATAAATTCATAATGAGTCGAGACCAGATTCTTCAAAGTTGAGTGACAGTTTTTCTAGTATAGGTTTTTTCCAGCCATGTCGAGAAAAAGCCCTTTGATGATCTATAGGATGTGTCAGGGGGCTAGGTTTTAGTGGAACCCAAACATGCAGGGCTATGCATAATTGACGAAGCTTGCAGTCGCTAATACATCCTGGGCCGTTATGCAAAGGTTTGGAGTCAGGAAATTGTTGGCTGGGATCTCATGATGATGGTAGTGTTGCTTTCTAGTTTCAGATTTGAGCATATTCCACAAGGATAGCCCATAGTATATATATTCTTAAAGCTGTGCATTATCAGACAGTATTGTGCAGCCGAGATGACAAAAAGAGCAGTGATTTGAGGAGGCCACTAAATTAATGTTCTGAGTTGATTCACAGACAACACAGACATGGTAAAAACCAACATGATTTGCTAACAAGTTTGTGTATGACGTTTTACGAAAAACACACTACTGCACTTCACACGCACACACACACTCTTCACATCAAATCAACACACGCACATACACAATTCAGAATGAGCAAGTGAAGTGAACAATATGAAGATAAAGTACCACAGTTAGCTCTTACAGTAGCTAAAGCTTTCTGCAGTCTAAATGTGTGCCAGTAATGAAGGCAGAGCCACCGCTGTGTCATAAAAAAGAGATAAAAAGAATGGAGGGAGAGGAAAAGATGGATTGGGCTTGTCCTTCCGCTGGTGGAAGAACACCTCCCTTGAGACCACCTCCTGTTGGAGAGTAGAGCATGTCATTATCTAGAGCAACTGGGACCGGAACAATAAGAGAGAGAGAAAGAGAGAGAAGGAAAGAAAGAGATAGAGAGGACAATAGTAGATTGAGAAAAGTTTGAGCCATTAAGAAACATTTCTTGATGGGAAAAAGCCCACAGTACGGAAGACGAGAGGAATGTCGTGGGTAAAATGTGTGTCAAGGAAAAAGACAGACATTTTTCTCATCCTTCAACCCTTCTCAGATGAAACACACCCCACTCTGGGAACGAGACACACCTTCCGAAAGCCACGCACCGTACACCTCCGTACGTAACCCACCTGCAGTCGTTCCTCATTTAGCATACACACACGCTTGTGTTTCCCTTGACAGGCGACGCTAGCGCAAACCAAGATGGATCGTCAGGATCAGGCCTTCAGACACCTATTCACACAGATCCTCAGTGGAAGTTGATGATGGTTTTCTTTGACTCAGTGTTATCGTCGAATGCACGATAACATGTCAGATGCTCTATAGGCTGTACCTGACAGACAGTACAGAGGGGGAAGGCACCGGAAAGGAAGGGTGATGGATGGGGGGGGGAGTGTGTGGCGTTGACGGGTTGCGACGGTGTGGGGAACAAGATCATGTTACATACGCAAACTCACACATCCCTTAAAACAGATGGGCGTACTTATGCACACGCGCGTGTACACTCAGACGCACGGACACATATGCGCACACGTTCATGGAAACGGACATGCGCACGTGTGTGAATACGCACACACACACACACACACGTCATCATCATCATCATCAGCCAGAGAGAGACAACCTATGCTGGCAGCTGCAAAGCATTAGTGGGGTGGTGGCATACAGACATCAGCTCCTAATGTATCCAGTGTCTATCTTGTCTCTGGTAAATAATGGCAAAGCACTGTATGGAATGAGGGCAGTGGAAATGGAGATGGCACATCCAGGGTATGACTCAGATGCACAATGTACACTGAGGGCCAAGGGTGTACCATTAGTAATTCAATACATTTCACGGTGTTGGAATGTTGTTTGAGTCATTGATTAAGTTCCTGAAGTATTTGCCTCACAATTTTTCACACTCGTTATCTATATATGTCTGGCGATGAATCATCTTATTAATGTTTGTCATTAGTCTGAGATCAATTGTGAGAGATAGAGAGAGAGAGATAGAGAGAGAGAGAGAGAGAGAGAGAGAGAGAGAGAGAGAGAGAGAGAGAGAGAGAGAGAGAGAGAGAGAGGGGGAGGGTTGGAGAGAGACAGTGAGAGAGAGAACTGTTTTCCTCGATATAAGACCACCTGTGTCTCTGTGAGGGCTGATAATGTAGGTGTTGTGGTGTGCATACCTGCCAGATTGTGCGTGTGTCAACCCATGTAGCGTTGGCCAATGTTTCTCCAATCTCTCTCCCTCCCTCTCTCTTCCTTCCTTTCTCTCCTGTGCCAGTCTTTTAGTCCCACATGTCCCTGTGTTTCCTGTGCTCCTTCCGGAATTACCAACGTGGGCTGAGAACACGCCAAACTCATGTTGTTGTCATGGCGGCTGCCGGTTCGGTCTTACCAGCGCCCGTCGTGCACAGCAAGGCCCACCCTGCTTGCTCCTTCGCTGCAGTGATGCCAGAAAAACACGTCGTGCGCGTGTGTGTGTCTTTGTGTCGGGTGTGTGGGAGATACTGCAGCGGTGGCTGTGCTCCGCTGAGCGTGACATGATTGGAAGGCTGACCGGGTCGTCCAGTAGGAAGCCAGCTGGAGTTGAAGCTGGAGCTGGTCCGGGGTCTGTCCGTGCCTGGTCGCATGGCTCAGGTGGAGGCTAATCGGTTGGAGCCCCACGGTAGCACGAGAGGACAGGGGTGCGATGAGCTCACCTCACAGGAAGTCGAGCTAGCATGTTGCCGTGACCGTGGGCACCGGAAATACAGGCGGGGGGGTGGGGGGGGGGGGGGATTGAAACAGGGTGTCCCATGGTCCCTTTCAATAGCTGTGACTCTCGATCTCTCCATCTACGAACCCCCCTCCCATCCCCTCTTTTCCCCCCGTCTTCTTATTCTTTTCACGCTTCAATATTGGCTACCGAGGGGTTTGGAAACAACTGCGAGTTATTTGTCATCATGTGTACTTTTTTTTCCTTCTTTTTCTTTCTGATAGAAACAATTTAATTTCCTGAGGCAATTTCCTGTGGCCTGAGGTGCTCGTCAGGAGATAAACCCACCGCTGTCACTGGACAACCGCCATGAAAACAAAGTGTTAATTCAATCACTGTAAATCTAAAACACATTGAGTCAGCACTTTTAGGCTGCCGTTTTGAGACGGCAATCTACAACAAGAAAGAAGTGACATGGGAAAATCCTAGACAAATACCGAAGAATTGCGTTTGAATTTTCCGTCAGCACTGTAGCTGTGACTTCCCAGTCCTCATATAAAACACTTTAAGGACTCAATGAGTTATCTAGAGCCAACTTCTCCAACTTCCCAAAAGCAACAAATGAGATCCTGCCTCCACACCACGCTAGCTAGCCTCGTGCTCCTCTGATGTTTAAATTTACAGTTAATCATTTAGCAGACGCTCTTATGCAGAGCGACTTACAGTAAGTACAGGGACATTCCCCCCGAGGCAAGTTGGGTGAAGTGCCTTCCCCAAGGACACAACGTCATTTGGCTCGAACCTTCGATTTAATTGCCCGATTTCCTAACCGCTCAGCCATCTGACTAAATGGGGGAGACCTGGGTCTCCCTCTGAGCGACTGTGATCCCACTTCCTGTCCTCTCCAGGTGTCTGGCAGGCCTCACAGCCAGCGATGCTTCACTCGACCAATCCTCTTAGCTCTCTGAGGAGTCTCTCATGGTTTAATGCAGAGATGCTGTGAGGCCCTCACAAACACACACAAACACACACTGATGCGCACGCACACACATGCAGGCAAATACCTCCCCCCCCCCTCCACACACACACACGCATGCACATACACACACGTGCAGGCAAATCCCTCCCCCTCCTCTCCACACACACGCATGTAGGCAATCAGCTGAGTGTGTTTATAATAAAAGGTGAGGGGAGTAATGTATTTATTTAGGATTGAAGCAAGTATGTGATTGTACCTTTGGGGGTACAAGATCTAAGTATCTTCTGTCTAATTGCTTGTAGTCTAATTGCAATCACACACACACACTGTACATTCAACATGGATCCATAACCCCTGCACCCCATCCCGAGTCTCCCTCTCACACTCACCCCCTAGGTTTCAGAATCTTCTTCTCAGTGCCCCCCCCCCCCCCCCCCCCCCCCCCCCCCCCCACCGCCCTCACCATAATGACAGCTCTCTATCAACCTTACAGACCCTCTAGGACCGGGCTAATCAGATCAGTAGCATTTTTTAACTCAACAGTTTGTCACTCGTATTGCTCATTGTGTTGAGGATGATGTTCAATTAATGGAACAATCAGTAGTCAATCACGAGATAATTTACTCTGTGATGGTAAGCCTTTTAGCAGTTAGTGGTTGCAATGGTTGGCCCATGGGTTCGTAATTCACTTTGTGTGTGTGTGTGAGTATGAAAGTGTACTGTGCGTGTTTGTACGGTGTGTTCTGTGTATACCTGCGGTATGTGTGTGTTTTGAGGCGTACATGTGTGTGAAAGCGATTCCACAGTCTGTGTGAAGTACTGTAGGACAATCCTGTGATTGCTTTACTTGTAAGGGCTTTGGGAATACCGAGAGCATGGCTTGGTGCTATATATTACAGAGTAGCTTAGACAGCACTTTGAGTGCGTGTTTGCTCGCTATCTCTGCTGAACACACAGACATGGTTAGGAAGATGCACACGCGCACACACACACACTGACACTCGCGCCAACACACACGGATACAGAAGCCGACAGAAATAGAGCAGGCACACGCGCACACACACACACTGACACTCGCGCCAACACACACGGATACAGAAGCCGACAGAAATAGAGCAGAAAGCGATCTCCTGTTCCGTTATCGCATGGGACCTGCTTGTCTGTGTGTGTGTGCGTTTGCCGATTGTGTGTATTTGATGACCGTCTGCTGTGCCAGAGAAAGGGAATAAGGAAAGGAGAGAGAGAGACTCAGGAATGGAGAGAGGAGCCTTTAGATCACCCAACATCCACAACTGGACAGTCAGGATGGATGGATGGATGGAGAGACAGGGGGGAAGATGGAGAAAGAGAGCGACTTGAGAGACTCACTCAGAACACATATTTTTCTCATCGCTAGCCCCTTTGGTATCACTCTGTCTTCAGAAGGACATTCGAATGGGTACAACCTCCGCCTGTGAGTGTGTGTTTGGCGCGTCTGTCTGTGTGTGTGCCCATCGCCAACGCTTCGAATGTGTTCGCGTATTCCTCGGAGACCGAGAGTGAAACAGCAGAGGGATGGAGGGACGGAGACGCTCAAAGAGGTGTGGAGGGAGAAAATATGGAGGAAAAAGAGCCCTTCCTCTAATGCGCACGCCACTTCAGGCCACTGAAAGGATTTCGCACATCTGTGAGGCGTGCATTAGAACTGCATATTTCATAAACTCTATTATTATTTTATCATACGTGTCTATCTCCCCCTCTCCCCGCTCCGTCCACGGCTCGCAGCAGCACTATCAAAATGGACTGAGTTCACTCTTTTAAGTTTTAATTTCGTTCTCCACCCATCCTTTTATCTGCCCACACATTAGTCGGCTGAACGCATCAGAGGTGATCCGATACCTGACAGAGTGTTGCCGTGCAGCATGTTGTGTGATTCTCCGTGAGGGTTCTCTTGGGAACAATGAGAGTTTGAATGATACTGCTGCTTTTGTTTTCAGTAAAAATGGATGTCCGGGTACTGGTTGTGAGTTGTGGGTGTGAGGGTTTGTGATGTCTGCTTACTCAGGACTTGTGGTGGGGGGGGGGGGGAGGAGGAGGAGGAGGGGGGGTAGCTGAAAAATTATGTTGTCATATGTGTAGTTTTTTTCTCAGAGGCATTTTTCTTAACTTATTATACTTCTTTAGCAGTTTTTCACAGCACAGTCCTTGATGCATCCTCTCTCTCTGAACGCAAGACCTGCTGTGTCCAAACACATACACCCGCACGCACTTTCAATGTTTAGGCTAGAGCAAAAACACTAGGGCAATTTCACAAACTGACAGGCACAGATATATACGCACAGACACACACAAACACACGCTTCCCACACCTGCAAAAGAACCATACTCGCTAGCAAGTAAACGAGCCTTCCTCTCACACCTCAGCCGGCTAGAGCACGTGCACGTCATGCATAGATCATGTTGATGGGGATCTCAGCGTGTTGCTAGTTCGACGCCATCTCCATCCATCTCTTGCACGCCGTAAAAAATGAAGTGATGTCGTGTGTGCGAGCTAGCGCTGGCGCGCGTTTGGTGCGCGCAGTGTTCGCGCACGCCAGCGGAACACTGCATAGCCGCAAGCCCATTAATTTCTGAGCTGTGCTTAACACACTCTGACTGCTGTAGGGTGAAGATGGAATATGTATATTTATGAGTTCAGTGATTCAGATGGAAAGAATAAAGGAGCAGAAGGACGGGACAAGAGGGGAAGAGAGGAGGGAGGAAAGGGAAAGAGGGAAGGCTGGAGAGGAGGCTGTGTGTTAGGGAAGTGAGGGACATAGAACATTAGAGAGGCGGGAGAGCGTGGAATGAAGGGAGCGAATTGTTGTGAGAAAAAGGGAGCGGGGCAGAGAGAGGGACGGAGAGGGAGAGAAGGAGTTGGATGTGCAGTAGCAGGGGAGGGAAATCAAACATTGGGGAGAGATGGGAAGAGAACGAAAGAGAGCGAGAGAGAGAGAGAGAGAGAGAGAGAGAGGGAGAGGAGAGAGAGATGAGGAGAGAGAGAGAGAGAGAGAGAGAGAGAGAGAGAGAGAGAGAGAGAGAGAGAGAGAGAGAGAGAGAGAGAGAGAGAGAAATCCCCAGCTTGTCACCGTTGATCAAAGGCAGTAAATAAACCCAAACCCAGCTGGTCCTTAAGTTCCATCTCCATTCCCACTGCCCCAAATCCCTTGCAACACATCACCGTCTGTATTTATGCTATCCAAAAAGAAGCCCACAGCACTGCACTTCCCATCAAAGCAGGGAGAAACTCCCCGAAACAATACCAGCGATTCAAAGGGAATACATCTCAATGTCAGGATAAACTGTCCAAAAGGATTCAAAATGTCCCACCATCACATTTCAGGGAAGCATTCAGTAGCTTTTGGTATCGTAAATGGTGACAGATCTATTTATTTAAAAAACAAGTAGACGTTTATCTTTGTGTGTGAGTGAGTGAATGTGTGTGTGTGTGTGTGAGAGAGAGAGAGAGAGAGAGAGAGAGAGAGAGAGAGAGAGAGAGAGAGAGAGAGAGAGAGGGAGAGAGAGAGAGGGGGAGAGAGAGAGGGAGATGTGGGAACATGCCCTAATGTGGTTCTTTCCTCACATAAGACATGACAGCTTTGTTTTTATTTAGGCCTTCACCAGCAGGCATGTGATACATTTTAAAGGCACCAAGCCCAGGCTGTGTATAAATATACACGGTTGCTTTTAAGTGCGCCCATCATGTGGTCCGCCACTGGAACCAGTACAAAAGACAAGGAAATCAAAGAGGCGTGAAGTAAAAATCTTCGAAGCAACCCGTCGCCCCTTTCTCTCTCTCTGTTATCCTCTCTGTGGGTTTTCTTTGTACCTTTCCCTATGTTTATAGGGCTTTCTCTCACACACTCTCTCCCTCTTTTTCCACTGTTTCTCAACCTTCTCCCCTCCGTTTTCTCTTTTTATGTTTCTCTTTATAATTCCCCGGTAGTCCTGTATTTCATTCTGATGAGGTGTCTCTGGTACGGCTCTATTCTCGGACTCTCTTCCTCTCTGTCTTTCTCTTTCTCCCCCGTCTCCGGTCTCTCCCTCTCTCCCTCCTCATCTCCCCTCTATCTCTCCCATCTCCAGTGTTCTCGGTGTACCCCTCAGCTCTGCAGATGGGGGGCTGCAGATTGGTTTTGCTCGGTCTGCGCCGCTCTCCCCCTCCAGTCTCTTCCTGTCAAGATAAGAACCCATTAATTTGAGGACAGCGTCTCTGCCAGTAACGGAGCATTAGACCTCTCTCCTCCTCGTTCATTCTCCCTGGCTGTATCTCTGTTACTCTGCCTCTCTCTCTCTTCCTCCCTCTCGCCACCCCCCCCCCCCCCCCCCACCCCCCCCCCCCCCACCTCCCCTGATGCCGTCTGTCACTTTGCGTTGACCCACCTCCCCTTCACAGGCTACAGTGCTGCACGCCCGCCGGCGTGGCATTTCCTGGTCATTGTGCCTGGCCGCCGATGGGCATCAGTGCCCCAGGCAACTCTTTCGAAGGACGCCAAAGTCTGGCTAATTCATGCTCTTCCGTGTCGGTTCGTCTTTGCGTCTTCCTGCCTTTTTTTGTGTTTAGCGTTTGCATCTTTTAACTTGGTTGACTTTCTGTCCCGCTCGAATCGTACCATGTCGCATTTCTTTAATTGTCTCTTTTCATGGCTAGCGCCGATGTTCCTTTTTAGAACACAGTGGTCTCTGTGTGTGTGTGTGTGTGTGTGTGTGTGTGTGTGTGTGTGTGTGGGCGGGTCGGTCGGTCGGGCGAGTGCCGATGTGTCCCCTATTTGTGTAAGTGAGACACAAACACAGCTGTGGCCTGCCCATCACCTCGCCTGTGCGGTAGCTGGAGTCAGCCTAGTGGTGAGGGCTTGTTAGCTCACAGAAGAACAGGTGTCTCCGTGTCTCTCCTTCTCTCCTCTCCCTATCTCTCCATCTCAACCTCTTAACCCGCCCTCTTATCTATCTCTGGTGGTCTGTCTCCTGCCCTGTTTGTTGTTTACCAGAGTATACCCACAATGCATCTAGAGGCGGATTAGACGGGGGATATGAGCGAGAGATGGCCTCCCGATTTAGATCAAGAGGGGGAGAGAGAGAGCGCAGAGGGAGGAAGGATGAAGGAGGAACAGGGAAAATCAATCCCGAGTATGGACTGAATGTGTCGAGTTCACAAGGCAAAAGAGGGAGAAAGGGAATGTCCGAGCACACAGGCAGATTCCTGGCATCCATGTTTCAAACCGGTTCTCCCCCCCCTCCAACCACCCCCCATTTACCCAGACGGCCCTGCCAAATCACCCACTCCCCCTCCCTCCCTCCCTCCCTCCTCCCTCCCCCTCCCTCCCTCCCCTCCCTCCCTCCCTCCCTCCCTCCCTCTCCCTCCCTCCCTCGCCATCCAACCCTGCTCTGCTCCACTGCCAAGTACCCTCCCTCTCCATCGGCAGTGCCTGCGTGTTACACTGTGATAGCCCAACCGTCACAGGTGTCGAGGGAGGGAGAAGGCCCGAAGGAAAAGGAGGGCGAGGCAGAAGAAGGAGGCACGTTGGCACGTGCGTGCGCGTGGTCGGCCCAGTCATGCTCTACGGGCCTGTGCGATTGTTCCACCACAAGGGTTGGCATGGCGATGCCATGGCCTCAGCTGTTTGTCTGAACCATTCGGTTGGGTTCAGGTGGTGTGCGTGTGAGTGTGGGGGGCATGGACTGTAAAAAGGAGGATGGCATGACAGCTCCTCAAAAGGGAAGCCAAACATTTTGATCGCCCCCTGGTGGCTGGCTGCAGAGTAGGTCGTAAGTCCAGCCCCCCTCTATGTTAGCGGATGGGACATGAGATAAACCCAAAAATCTCAGTTCACATCAACAAAAAAATTCTAAAATAAGAATGACCTAAAAGCCATTTTAGGATATTAAATAGTTCACTCATCTCTCTGTTGGTTGAGAATTGCTGCATCATGACTGAATAGTCGGGGAGCAGATTCAACCAAGTCAGGCAGACTGATACCTCTGACTAATTACTAGAAACACGCAGCCATTGACAAGCATACCAGAATTCTACATGCCTGTAACATGTTACAGACCACGCATATAATGACCGTTTCGACTGCGGGCAGTCTCTCGAGGAGTGAAAACACAGAAACTCTCCTTTTCCCAACCCCTTGCTCCTTTCCTTTCACCTTTTTCTCTCCTCTCAACTCGTCCTTTTTCTCCCCTCTCCTTCCCTCCTTTCCTCTCCTCGTGTTAGTGATAAGAAGAGGACAGGCGAGGTTCCGGGCCAGAGGTTAGGCCCCAATTTACTAAAGGTACGCCTGGCTGAATATGATCAGAACACGAAGCCCTTCCTCCTGGAGCCCCCTCGCCCCATACCCTCTATCTCCTTCTCTGCTCTCCGTGTCACTTCCTCCTTCCTTCCTCCCCTCGCTCCCTCTCGTCCGTCCCTCTCTTACTTTCACCAACCTGTGATAGAGGCCATTAGGAAATCCCTACGTTGCCTAGCGCTGCCTACGAAAAGCGACAGAGCTGTAGAAATATCTGTGCAGTGTCAGAGACGATACTGTAGCGACATATTCACCGAGATGGCCGGCACCGTATGGTGCTTCATATTTAATGTTCTTTCTATTTTCACACAAACACAACTGTGCCCACGCCGTAGCTGCTTTTGCTGCTTTTGAACCACAAAAGGCAATTTTCACTTTACCTCAAAGAACAGATTTTCACTGAAATATCCAATAAAGCCACTAGACAGTCGTCAGGGGGCATGACAGAGTACAAATATACATTGTGAAGCCACACTCTTACATTGTAGCCTTTTGAGCTGTAAGCCTTTTTACCTTAAGCTTGCTAATGCAGTAACCAATTGCAGTCAGTTTGATGGATACACCAGTCTCGACCCTCACTTGTACGTACGCACACACTCAAACTACACACGAACACGCTAGAATGATTTAGAGAGGGGGATCTCGGCCATAAACGCACACCACAGACCTCAGTGTGGCAAAGCAAAAGCTAATGTTAGTTGAGGGGTAATGGAATACAAATACATTTCGTCTTCTCTGACCTTTGTCCATTCCTCCGTTTTATTCCTCTCACTTCCCTAGGGCTGTATTCCGTTACATGTTCATAATTCTGCTTGAACAAAGAAAGGAAACGTACAGAAAGAGTTTATGACCAGTTCTAGATCCTCTCCTGTTCAGGTTATTCTTTAACTCCCTAAGGAAAAATGGAGGAGAAAATTATAATGGCATTCATGTTCATAGAAAGTCCATTTTAGCAGAAACACTCATTATCAGAGCAAAGAGGCCTGAAGTTCCATAGTTTGAACATTGGCGGATGCAGCATGTTCTACCTCGCAAACTGTATATATACTGTATATACGTTATGAAAAATGATAATGTGCACATAAATACATTTGAAATACATGTGGATGTGTACTAGAGAATAGAATATATACTTTACTGATCAGCTACATGTACTGAGCTTTCGAAAGGCCCAAACTATAACTAAGTAGGAGTCAGATGGCTGAGCGGTTAGGGAATCGGGCTAGTAATCTGAAGGTTGCCAGTTCAATTCCGGGCCGTGCGAAATGACGTTGTGTCCTTGGGCAAGGCACTTCACCCTACTTGCCTCGGGGGAATGTACCTGTACTTACTGTCAGTCGCTCTGGATAAGAGCGTCTGCTAAATGACTAAATGTAAATGTAAGTAAACAGTAGAGAATCACAACATCTATAATCATTATGATCTACAGTATCATGAAATCCAAATATAAACATCTATAATTTAGCAAACACTGCGACTCCTGGATAGCTTTGTTTACAGGCTGCCTCAAAGCTGGAGAATGCATACAAGCATAACATCCTTTTCATTGCCCAAATGGAACATGCTGTTCTGTATATGTTGCTAATGACAGCCTATTTCCAACAGGGGGTGGGGCTGTTTCAAAGGCAGAGGACAGGGAAATGTAGGAATGTGCACACATGGACTCATACCTTAAGCCCCAGTCAGAGAGAGTGGAACATTGGCTAATGTGTACACCCATCGCCAGGTTTGATCCTTTATTTGCTTCAGTGGATATTCGGAGTGCATAAGTAAACAGGTTTATCGGCAAACTGCGCATGTGTGTTTTTGTACGAGCGCACAGCAGTGTGTGTCTTTGTAAGCAAGCGCTGATCAGATTTCAGATTTGGTTGTGTACAGAGATTTTGCCAAAAGCCAGACAGCTCTGGTTCACCGAGGATCAGCACATTTCCCTGTTTTAGATCTTTTTTGTTGCGCCTCCACTTCTGACAGTTCAATTGAGCTGTAAGGACACAGCCAGGAAAGCTGAACGAAAGCGAGAGGCTGAGGGGGGAAAGAACAAAACACGTCTGTTTTTCCCACCTGTTCGTTTTTACTTTCCTTCGTTCTCCTCATTTCTGAGACTGGGGGCCAGGGGGAAGAGACTTTTGTCTCTTAATCTTACTGAAACTTACCTGGAACCATTTTTGCGATGTTGGAAAACTGCTGAGTCTGAAG
Source organism: Osmerus mordax (assembly GCF_038355195.1). NCBI lineage: Eukaryota > Metazoa > Chordata > Actinopteri > Osmeriformes > Osmeridae > Osmerus > Osmerus mordax. The sequence continues at coordinate 8,871,512 of NC_090072.1, read as the reverse complement.
AGTGTGGCGTCCAAGGGTCTCCCCGTAGAACAAGCAGGGGCAGGAGATGGTCTTTTCGTAGGGACCTATTTCATTATACTCTTATTGAGAGACACAGAGTTTTGTTTGGCAATGGGGAAACATCAAGATCAAATGTGATGCTCACTGATTGATCTTCTATTGTCTTCCACTGATCATATCTTGATAAATAAAGGCCAGACAAGTAACTGTATTTCCAGCACAGTTCTTCTTCTTCACATAGTTTTGATCTGGATTTTTTATTGACATCCAACACCTGTACGTCCAACCCTGTTCGCATAATACACAAACAGGCTAAATAAACAAGCCTGCACTAATGTGACACCAAAACACATTACAAATACAGTTCCTCCACCTCCTTTTCTCTCCTGCACAAACATACCCTTAAACATCTCCCTGTCAAAGCCTCGGAGGGGCCGGCGAAGCGAAAAGACAAATGTTTCCCCTCGAAATGAGAATCGATTTTCCCGTAGGCGCCCATGATCAGCGGTTCGTACATTTCATTTGGATCAAATGTGGTGAGGGGGATCTGAGTAATGATGACCACAGGGGAACTGAAGGGCAGTCGGGGGCCGAGAGCGTCGGAGGTCGAAACGGCATGTTGGGAGAACGTTGGGCGTGTTCCCCCATGGCAAGGTCACATGATTCATTAGGGCTATTACACCCCTGAAACCCCTAGATCAGATAGTGGTTATGATCAGCCACCTAAATGTTACATCTTCAGCTAATTAGACAAACGCCCTGCCTTAGTTCCTAAGCAGTTAAACTGTTTTGTAACTCTTAAAATTAAGTTAACTAACATCTAACATAGAAATTTAGCAACTTATTTACATACTGTAATACATGACATACTATAATACACAATTACAATGTAATTACATGCTGTTAAGGCTTAGGGGTATACAGTGCTATTGGTTATCACCAAAGCTGAAAAGAAATAGTATCAGGAAGGGCTGTAAGGGCTAAGCAGATGACATGGAGGGGCAATTGAAGGTTGTGTTACCAAAACAAAATCAATACTTACATCCACTTACGCCTGGAGAGCCCTTCCTCCCCCATACCAAGTTTCACTTATGTGTCAAATGGTAGTTAAATGTCATGTACAGTTGTACCAAGTGTTTTATTTATGTAACGTTATCTTTTGTAACTGAGTGACTGGTGGCTGTGGCAGAGAAAGGGAGACAGTTGAGGATGGCGAGAGAAAGAATGAAGAGAAAGAGCAATAGCTAAACTTAATGGCTCGTGCTACTACGAAGAGAGAAGTAATTCAGACTATAAATCCATGCTCGTAGGCCTACCAAGCCTTTCCTGCCAAGCCCTGTGTTGCCAACACTTATCGTTTGCTTTCCATCCGACCGGCTTCACTCGTCCCTGCCCCCTTTCATCCCTCTCCCTTTTCTCCCAGTCGTTCATGCGGTGTTGCCGGCCGCTCAGTTCCATTGTCACAGCGTGTAAATATACAGGTTGAACGCCGAAGAAAAAGACAGCGAAAGAACAAGAGAGAAAGAAAAAAGAAAAAAAAACGGGTGACCTGGTTTGAGAATGACAAAAATGTTCACATTTTCCCTATCATCAGAAAAGACTAACCGTTCAAAAGAAGGAAAAAAATCTTTCAAAATGGTCCTTGTCAAAACGAAAGAAGAAAAACACCAGCGGTGTTAACGAGTCCCCAGCATAGGCAAATGCAGCCACATCCCAATGCTGTTTATGTTACTTGGGCGTGGGGTAAAAGGGGAATTGTCGTACAGTAGGCCTACCTCATTTCAGACAAATTAACCGCAAGCAAAACAAGCTGTTGGATTCTGTGTTCCATGATAACGGCTTCCATATCACAACACACTGTAGCAAGCCTGCGATGTCCTCTCGCAGAAGTCGTCTCAATGTCATGGTTGTTCAGGCAGCAAGAGTTAGTACAGTCCATTGATTTCGATGGATACCGATGGTGCACAATTAGACGGAGTCAAAAGGGAAATTATTTCAAGGCTGCCGTTACTAAAAAGGCAGTTGCGTGTTTGAATGAGTGAGGTTGAAAGCGCTTTCTCCATTCGATGACTTGACCTCCACTATTGTACTTTTAGATAGGCGGGGGGGGGGGGGGGGGGGGTCAGATGGTTGAGCGGTTAATGAATTGGGCTATTAATCAGCCAGAGGTTGCCGGTTCGATTCCTGGCCGTGCCACATGACGTTGTGTCATATGGACGAGGTGCAGGCATACGTAGGTATGTTTTCTGTCTAGTTGATACTTGACAGCAGTCTCGAGTCATTCAGAGTTAAATGCCGCATACCAGCCACATCAGAAACAACCGCAGCACCAGCAGGTATGGTAATCTCACGCCAAACTTTTGATAACCCTGGACACCTCTGAATTATGTAGTCTACGGTTATATAATGCTCTTTCTACCTTTGCTTGGCCCCTTTGGCTTATTGCAGAGGCATATACCCTTGAAACATTTATCTCTGATGCTTTACGCAGTCCAATTTTTTGCTTGAGAAGACTGCTTGGGAAGGATGGGGCTACTTAAACCCAGCGTGCTTTTGAATAAACACACTGCTCTCTGTGTGTTTATGACTAATAACCAGTGTTCTTCAGTGCTGAATTAATAATGTCTAACGCTGGGCTGAATGAATAATATCTAACACTGGGCAAATGCACCTGGAAGAATGCTAAGCTAACTTAGCCTAGCCTATGATGCAGGTTAATGGACGTGTTATCGGGGAATTTTTGAGATGAAGTGGACACTTTCAAGAACGAGCTGGGACAATAAGGTTGTTTCAGCTGCTGAGTGCCACTTCAGAGATAATTCGGACTCTCTGACAGAGGGGCAAACCGAGAAAGAAAGCAAGCGCAGAAAACGAAATTCAGGGCTTGTGGAGGACTCTCTTGTTCAGGGCCAGCGGTCAGCTAGCGGCAGTGACAGGTGCACTCTGCTGTTGTTTGTACTATCTCTCCAGAGCCACAGCCTGTCGTTTACATTCAATTGAAGCTGGCATTTTGTTGCCTCGCGGTACAGTGTTAGCCCAGCTTGTCTGACGTGACTCCCTTTATTTTGAGGCTCGTGCTTTTCTGGTGTGTTCCCTTTAGAGCAGAAGCTGACAGCTGACAGACAGTAATGCCCCAAACTGATTTCTGCCCATGTCTGAAAGTGTGTCTGCCTCTTTCTTTTTCTGCCACTGCCTCTCTCTTTCTGTCTCTTACACTTCCTGTCTGCATCCCCTTTCACTCTCACCCTCCGTCTCTCTGTGAGTGTGTGTGTGTGTGTGACGTCGAGCCTGCTGCTTGCCGATTGGAAGTGTGTTAATTGATGCTCGCTCAATGGGTGTCTGGGTCCTGCAGGAAGGTTCTGTGGTGCATGCAGGGATCCCACCTCCTGTGTGTAGGTGTGTGTGAGTGAGTGAGTGTGTGTGTGTGTGTGTGCAGTTGTGCACACACACGCTGTGTATGCAATCATGTGCATGTTTTGCGGTTGTGTGTCAGCCATTTACAGTGCGTGTGCTCATGCCCCCTATTGTGTGTGTGTGTTTGTGTGACGTCGTCTTCAAAGTGTTCTTCATCCCTGGGAACGACATTTCTAGAACTCTCTGTCTGCTCCTGCTAAACCTCACGCGCCGGATTGACGGTTACCTTTGGGGGAACATCGGGAGACCCGTTTCATGTCATCAGCCTTCACCATCTCCCTCGCCTATTGTGCATTTTGCCTAGGAGCCGAGTCTGCGATGGGAGCATTAAACAATGCATATCCGGATAAGATTACAGCCGTGCAGTCCCCGTTGCTTCCCTAGTCACGGAGTCTCTTGATGCTGTGAAGGTGTCTTGGTTTTGTGACAGACACTTTCACCTGAAGCTGCACATTGCAGGGGAGCAATGTGCAATTGGCATTGTATCAAGAGATCATTGGTTGAAATGTGTGTGAAATGTCGACAAACATTTAATCAAGGCAGTGCTAGACAGTGCATCTAGATCGCGTTTACCACGGTATGAAGTTCAGAACGGATGATGGTCTGCATTATGTACACCATCTCAACTCATTTGTCATTTGTAATAATACTTTTCTCCTCGTCGATCGACAGATACTCAGCACGTTCATCTGGCGCGAGACATCACTGCGAAGTGGCTTGATATTATCGCACCGTATCGTAGCAACCGGATTTTGTCTGACAGAGGGATTATTCATGGTGGGGTTTGACTGACAGGCCTTGAGAAGGGCCTTAGTTACTTGTGGCACTCGGTCCTCCATCTTAAGTGTTAACCTCATACATAAAAACCCTTCAATTAAAAGGAGAGCTAGCTACAGTGCCCGATTATTATTCCATAATTGAGTGAACCATAGGTCGCCTCGCTCTCTCTCTCTCTCTCTCTCTCTCTCTCTCTCTCTCTCTCTCTCTCTTTATCTCTCTCTCTCTCTCTCTTTATCTCTCTCCGTCTATCTCCACAAAGGACTTATTTTGAATCAGCCTTTCCAACAGAAGGTGATGTCTCGTTAATAGGCGGCATCTCCAGAAAGAATTGCCTGTCAATGGCGGTAATTGGGCACATAAGCCATTGTATATAGTGTCACTCTGGATTTCCGACACCTCATAATACCATTAATTCCATTAAAAGGGGACATTCTTTGTGATATTGCCATTTTGGAATGGCTGCGCTTGACAACTGCACTGATACATAGCCTCTCGCGGGAGTTAATTCATTTCAATTATTACCTTTTTTATTCTCAGCACGGATGCCCTTGTGCACTATTGGATTAGAAGTCAATGTTCTTTGTTGTTTTCGCAGTGTTCATTCAGTCGTAATTGCAGTGTTTGCGCCTGTGTCTTCAGGTGGGAGTTATTGCTTTGGTACCTGCAAGGGATATCCTTCCCTTGTTAAGTTCATCTCCACACAACCCTGACACTCTCTCTCTCTCTCTCTCTCTCATTATTTAGGAGGTGAAGAGAGAACACCAAAAATGAGCAGCGAGATCAGAAGCATCATATAGGAAATGCCACATTCTCTTCTTCTGACATCTCTCCTCTCTCTTCTCTCCTCCTTCTCTTCTCAGCTTTCTCAATCATAGCCGGGGTGTCGTCATGGTAAAGCCCTGTACGTTGAGCTATTGAGAGAAACCCAAGAATAGCATTGGATAAAATCCATACTGGTGCGGTGTAAGTTGATGCTAGAGGCAGAGGGAAATCTGCAGCCAACATACTGTATCTGACGTGGGCCAGGGTTCATATCTTCATATAATATATTTACCGTATGAGATGAGGTCTCTCCTTGTATAATGCAGCATCCAAAGGCCCTCAGAGGATTCAATGGTACAGAGCCAGCATATCAATAAAACCTTTATTTTTGCTTGAGGTTAAAGCAAGTGTTGATTTAAGTGGGTACCAGTGGTGAATGCATATAGGCGTGTGAACTGAGATCATTCGTAAATGGTTAGGGAGGGGAGACTGCTGCTGTAGACCTGAGGGAGATCTGAGTCAAAGCCAGAGGAAAGACACACAGAGACCCGTTTTCCCCCACAGCTATCCTTCACCTTCACCAGTGTAATAGGAAAGGAAATGTCCCCCTAAAAAGAAATAAATGGATTCGGAAGCAAAAAAAAAGCAAAAAGAAGAAAGAGCTCAAATGTGAAACCCTGGAGATGGAAAAGACATGAAAGAATTGAAACAAGAGTGTGTTTTTTTTTCCTTGTCTTTCTTTTTGACCATTTATTCTGCTTGTCCCCAACACAGCGTGTGACTGCTTTCACTTTCCCCTCCCTAGTCCCTTGTTAGCCCTCGTTAACCCAAACCCTACCCCTCCCCGCCTTGCTGGCACGCTCCCCCTTCCTTCACACCCTACACGCTATCATCTCCTGGGTTATTCTTTTATTTACAAGGTGTCATTTTTGCTCCAAACCCAAGACCGGATCAACCTTGATTGAAGCTATCAATAATTCAGACTAAAGCAACAGACTTCTGGCAGTCCTTCCTTCAGCGGTAGCCATCGGCTTGCAGCGCGAGTTGCCAATTCATAATTTAGCAGGTCCCCTCTTTTCCTGCTAGCTACAAACACAGACCAGAGTCCTTTTTTCATTTTTCAGTTTCTTTATTTTTGCCCAAGGTGGCAAATAAAAGCACACTGCTACAGGCAGGCCTTTTTCTCCAACTTTCCAGAGTTAGAGGTGGTATTTTGCAAAAGGTCTGGTTGAAGTGGGGCCGAAAGGCTCTTGTTCAAATGTTCTAGTTCACTTGCGAGCGAAGTAGCAACTTTAATCATATATATCTCACTCTTAGGTTACTATTATTACAGACCCTAACCCGAACCTGACTAGGAAACATGCTGATAGCTGAAGGGTTTGACCATTTTGCCTTTTTTGCATTAGAACAACAGAGACCAACAAAGAGAGCCAAACTCAGGCTTTGAGAACAGCTGACACTTAACGCTGATGGAATTGTGCACACAGAACATCAATACCCCAAAGTGACGTTTAGAGTCTGTCATCTCTTCTTATTAGCCATTAGCCGTGTTCGGCCGATGGAGAGTGGGTAAGGAAACATGGCTGGAGTTGGGCTTGACCAGCCATTAGAGTCAATATAAATATAAAGGCTACCGGCATGACCTCTCTCTACTGGATGTGGGAGTCGAAGCTTTCACTGTAGGCACTCCGCTGTGAGGTCCCTCCAGGCGGTCGTCTCATAAGCAACACACACAATTGTAAACGCAGGGTGCACCATTAGCGCACACAGATACCCAAACACACCCACACACAACAGAAGGGCCGACAAAAATATAAGAAATGTCAAGTGGTAAACATGTCCTCACCCACACACTTGAAGATGGAGGTCTTTCCCTGTCATTTTCTCTTTGACTTTCCCATATTTTCCAATCAGTCTTGAGTCGTTAACGAAGGAGCAGTGTGAGGCCTTTTGGGCCTCGCTAAATTAAGGATCCCGCGCGTTTCAGAGCCTCTTCCTCCTTATGTCACCGAGAGGTCCTGCTCTCGCGCACCCACACACACACAGCATTCACACACCGAAGAAATGACGATTTGAGGGTCATAAAGACCTAAATGAGTGCATGCAGAGTGTCTGGTCACGGAGTGGGAGAGGGAACCAGTCAATATTTTATTGATTTACAAAGCAGGGCGCTGGCGAAAACCCTTTAAGTACAGACTTCCTGGTCTACATTAGCACAACGATGCTTCCCCAAAGGGCCTCCTGTCTTTCACCCAAATCGACTGTGCTTGTGTGTGTGTGGGGGGGGGGGGGGGGGGATTGTATGTTAGCGTGAGTTGTGTGCATGTATGGGAGTGTATGGTGGTGTGAGTTATAGGTGTGTGTGGGAATGTATGTTAGAAAGTTGTATGTTTGTGGTGGAGTGAGTGGTGGTGAGTGTTGTATGCGTAGAAGGAAGTGTGTGGGGCAGTTGAGTGCATGTGTCGGTGTTTTTCTGACCGCCCACCATCCCCCTCAGGGCTTCTCTCAGGTTGGGTTTCCTATCTTAATCCAGACCTGTAATTCATGAACAGACCGACGGCAATATGAGCGCTCTCGTTCGCTGTAAATCTGTCCCACAGTGGCGAGAGCAGAATTGACAGGTTTAGGATTATCGATCCCTCATTACGTCCTCACTACCATCTTCGATGGACACCGGTGCGTCCGCTGCACCCAATCTGGCGCGTCGATTCTATCGGCCGTGCTGCGGGTCTCTGTGGACGGCACACTGTTTACAAGTATTGACTGTGTTATTAGCTACAAGTGACCGATGTGTTCAGTGTTATAAGCGAGTATTGGATCGGTGCTATTTCCCTTGGGGAGTGAGGAACAGTATCACCAGGGAAGCTCACGTGCACACGTGACAACCAAACACTAAGAGCCAGCGAGAAGAAAGAGATAGAAAGAGAGCGTGAGAGAGCGATAAGGAGAGGCGCAAAAGATGAGTGGCACCTCGGATGGGAAGATAATGGGGAGGAATTAAGGGTAGACGTTGCCAGACATTCCGCCATTCATCCCCCCCTTCATGTGTTCCCAAAGATAACCGTACAGTGACACGTCGACTTTGATGCGCCTCCCAGATCAAAGCGCGTTCTACGGAAGTGTCATACATTTGGTGGATCGTGATTTGTTCGGTAATAGAAAAATACAGCAGTTTGTCTGTCTAACCTCTTTGTGGCTCTCGTCCTCTCTCTCTCTCTCTGTCTCTCGTCCTCTCTCTTTCTCTCTCTCGGCAAGGGCGATGGGGCCCCCTGTGCAAGGACTTGAGTGGTTGGCAGTGCGTTAAATAGGAGTGGAGAGAGTTTGAGTGTGTGTAGCGATTTGGCTCAGATCAGGACTTTGTTGCAGACTAGATACTCTAGATTCAGGGAGCACATAGACCGGCTGAAATGATATAGCCGAGTCTCGTGGTCTGAGGGAGGTTTCAAAGGTTGGAAAGTCTGGATATTGAAAAATTCCAGATCCTGTTTTTTTAAGGGGATCTTTACTGTGCATTCTGTGTGTGTGTGTGTGTGTGTACGGTGTGTGTAACAACACTTGCGCTAGGCACACACAGGAACAGAGAAGTGACAACCTTTCTTCCATCATCCCTCCAATCATCATCCATCCATCCGGGGGATGGGCCAATGGCGTGGGCAGCTAAGTCTGATCCCCATCGACTCAGCAGCCAATAGTGACATAATTAAGAGACAGCATTTAATTGGCTGCTGCAGTGAAGGAAGGCGAGGGGCTTTGTCACATGCCTGAATGTTTTCCAGGAGACACCTGCCTTCCAAATACCAACAACACAGACACATACTGGCCACCCATAGAGATGCTCCCCGCGTTGCATGAGATGCATGCAACGCGGGGAGACTGGAGACAGAAAACTGGTGAAGTGTGCACTCGTGAGTTTTGATCAACCAAAAGTAACATTGGGTTACTTACAACTCACACCGGAAAGTGAGGCTCACGACTCAGGCTACAGGCCTGCTTCACGTTATCGGACCGAAATACTGGCCGAAATAATGATGCACGAAGCTGGCTCTCTCTCTCTCTCTCTCTCTCTCTCTCTCTCTCTCTCTCTCTCTCTCTCTCTCTCTCTCTCTCTCTCTCTCTAAGGCCTCCATGTTTGTGTGGAGCGTTCAATTAGTGGATTAGCCTCAGCCGTGCAGCTCACCTGCTGTGCAGCGAGAGGGAAACAGTTTTGCGTAGCCCTGTGAGAGGGCGGCTCTGGTGCTGGGAGCATTGGGAAAGCTCTGACTCTCCGGGGATGACACACACACACACACACACACAAGCAATTGTTCCATTCAAACGTTATTTGGCAAACGCGCACTTCCTATTCAATATCACTGCCGACGTTATAGTCAAAGCTCATTGTTAGAAGGAACCCCATTTTTGGGGTAGGCAGGACCATGACTGTGTTCTGTAGCCTCTCTTCCCCTCCTCGAGCCCTGTATGTGCGTCAACGTCCGCAATCGTCACTTCTGATTCGTCTGGCTTCTCAAGACTGTTTTCCAGACGCTTTTAGGCGTTCTCCTTTTTTTCGCTCTCTCTATTTTTCCTCTCCCCTCACCTCTCTCTCCCTCTCTCTCTCCCTCTCTGTCTCCCTCTCTGTCTCCCTCTCTGTCTCCCTCTCTCTCTCCCTCTCTCTCCCTCTCTCTCCCTCTCTCCCTCTCTCTCCCTCTCTCTCTCTCTCTCTCACTCTCTCTCCCTCTCTCTCTGTTCTCCAGTGTCCTACCGGGGAAGGTGGCAGCACCCAGAGTAGGTGAACCGAAATAGCGTCTCGTGTATCATCATCACCCTCCTCATCATCACCGCCACTTTCCAACCTCGTCTTCTCCTCTCTCTCCTTTCTCTCCATCCCTTTGTCTTTTAAATGAAGGGCAGCTGTGACTACTGGAGGGAATTAACCTTCTCTCTCTCTCTCTCTCTCTCTCTCTCTCTCTCTCTCTCTCTCTCTCTCTCTCTCTCTCTCTCTCTCTGTGTGTCTCTCTCTCCTTGTGAGTGTGAATGTGTACTCTACTTATAGCCTCTACCGATACCCTACTTGTCTTAGTTCTCGAAGTCAATGGCATGGCAAATTTGTCATTGAATCTTCTTTGACTGAAAGTACACTCCGTTCGTACGGCCGTGGTATCGAAGGTATAAGGTAGAATTATGCAGTGTGGCAGGTCAGTGAAGCTGTCACTCAGCACGCTCGCTTCTGTCACCCTTTCCAGTCAAGCTGGTGTGGTGGAGGTTTCCTTCTCCTCCTCGCCCCTCTCTTCCCCCCCACTCCTTCCTCCCCCTGTTTCTCCCCCCCTTTCTCCCTCCTCCTCCTCCTCCTCCTCCTCCTCCTCCTCCCCCTGTTCCTCCTCTTCCATCTCCCCGTGTTCCTCCTGATCCCACCAACCCTCCCTCTCTTTCATCCTCCTCCCCCATCCTTCATCCTTCTATCCTCCTCATCGGCCGTTGCTCCTCCCCTCCCCAGGTGTATTGACGGTGTGGCCAGGGACCTTGCTGAGTCAGGCAGGGGAGTAGACAGTTTGATGAGATTGATCGGTCCTGTCGGCCGAGCGGACAGGAGAACGATCCCACGCGGTGCGGATCCCGCGTGCCTTCCGTTTGGCACGCAAACACGCGCGCACGCCTTCCCGCACGGCATTCACCCATTCATGAACCAGCATTCACCCGCGCAGGTAAACCGGTACAGTGCAGCCACAAGCATACACATACACACCTCTTAGGGTAGAAGAGAACACATTCTTGGAGCAGTCCCATCCCTATCCTGGACTTCACATACAGTACACAACGTTTTTGAGAAGCGTTAAACGACACAGCAGAAATGCCCAACAGAGCCACACTCGGGTGCACATTAGCGAGCAGAATGAACCAAGCAGAATGGCTTGTGTTTGTTTGCGACTGCTGAAAGTGCTGGAGGAGAGCAATGTGACATTTGGACAACTCGGTACTTTCCACTTGTTTGGCTTGGTCTAATTCCTGGAGGCACATTTCTCCACAGTCTTCTGGCTGGCTTTTCTCTCCCTTCCACCCGCCAACGCACATCGCTAACGGCTAGCCTTGACGCTAACCGCCCCCCTAACAGAGCAGATTCGGAGTAACATACCCGCTTGGAATGGTTGCCATGCAGACAGTGTGCATGGAGCATTTCCAACGCATCCGCTTACGTCGTACTATACATGCCACCGCCCTCCCTCCACCCCAACTCACACGCACACACGCCACACGCACATACAGTCACTGTTTATGTTATGGGTGCCATCTAAGCTTGACGACTATGTTATAGTCTCTGACAAAAATGGAAAAATCTGATTTGCTTCTGGTCTTTGGTAAGCTTCAGCTGGTCCTCAAACCAAGCCACAACAACAGCCGGGCTAATAATTGTTCCTAATAGGGAGCCGTAATTGGAAATGGCAACTTCATTAGTGAGTGACTGAGGCAGGTGATAAGACAGGGGAATACTCTGGAACCAACCACCCTAGAAACTCATTATCCGCCAGCTCCACTCTTAATTATTGAGACAATTCGCGCATCACACACAGCCCTTTTTCTGTTTTTTGTACTTTGAAGTTTGAATGTTTTTGGTAAGCTTTAAAATTGGTATTTAAGTGATGCTTGGTGTGCTGTTTTGATAGCAGGGCCCAGCTATCTTCAAACATCCCTAATGCTTATCCTATTTGTCATTCACACTCTGCATTAGTATGGTTGGCTAAAATAGCAAGACGGCTAACGTCTTATCGTCGGCATCTTCAACATGGTGGACTGAGGATTAGCTCTAGTTGTTAAGCACATCGAAATTTGAATTAAAATCCCCTAAAACCAGCTCTACTAGTGTGGTCTGAGAGAAGATGACGGAATGTGGAAAGCAAAACACAAATAACCCACAGTTTGTTTCTTTCATAGAAACATACAGAGAATTGGATCTAAAGAGGACTATTCTGAATGCTGGTACACATTTGCAGTGCTCTAAGGTGATTGTGTGTGTGTAGCAGCATGTGTGTGTTTGTTTGTAGCAGTACATGTGTGTGTGTGTAGCAGTAGGAGAATAAAGGGACAGGAGCTGTACCAGACGCAGTGTGTCATACTGAAAGGTCAGAGATACAGATACTCTGCAACCAGCGAAATAGCACTATAGTTCCAAAGCCACACACACACACACAAAATAACATGTCCTATCCCTGGGGTATCTAATTGGACAGTGTTTATCTACCCCGCCGACCTTTGTGACATGTCCATTTTGGGATCCGATGTGCCAGTGGGGTCACAGGAGACGACGATGTGCGCGAGAGTGAGCGTGAGTGCACGGGTGACTGGACGCACGCAGCTCGGACGCGCGACCAGCCCCGTGTGTCATGTTCCCAGCTGCGACCGGTCCAGACACCCCTCAGGGCTGCTCCGTCCAAGATGGAGTCCGGATCAAAGCTGCCGTGGTCGGTCTCCTTCCCACCCCGGCCGGACCGACGTGCGTGTGGTCACATGACCCGGGGGGGGGGGGAGGGTTGCGATCCATCTTGATTGGAATTCTAATGGATCCGAGTCCAGGATCAATCCTGCATTGTAATGATGTACATTTACATTTAGTCATTTAGCAGACGCTCTTATCCAGAGCGACTTACAGTAAGTACAGGGACATCTCCCCGAAGCAAGTAGGGTGAAGTGCCTTGCCCAAGGACACAACCTCATTTGGCACGGACGGGAATCGAACTGGCAACCTTCAGATTACTAGCCCGACTCCCTCACCGCTCAGCCATCTGACTCCCTGACATGTAGTGACATTTAGGAGACTGAGTGCCTCCCGTTGTGCGTGTGCGCGCGTGCGCACGCAGCCTACTCGTGCGCACGCATGTGTGTGTGTGTCGTGGTTGCTGATGAGGCAGTGTTATCTAGATAAGAGTTGGGTTTTGTGCCAGGGGGAGGGGGGGGTCACTGTGAGTATGAGTTCACAGTACTTTATGGACGGAGTGTGTCAGCGATATATCAAGGATCAGGCTAGCCTTTGAGCACCATTGATCCCCCCCCCCCCATCCTCTCTGCACAACGTGCATATATTTCCCCCCATACATCACGGGCTGAAGCTTTATCAAGACAGATGGATGGAACACACAGGGAACGAGCCCCGCGTAACAGACACTAAATATTTCCGGGATACTCGGGCTGTGATTTATGACCTCATAAAATGTCAACAGCGGGCCCATTTGGGGCGACTTGTAAGCGGGGAAACGGCTGTTCGTCCTGTTGGGGGAGCAGAGTGTGAAAAGAACTTTGTGTCTGGGGGGGGGGGGGGGGGGGAGGAGTGTTAAACACGCTTTCTCTCTCTTGGTCCCTTTCTTCTCCGGCTCTGTTCCCTCCCTCCCTCTCCCGCGGTCCCTCCTCCCCCCCCGCCGTCCCGCTCCCTCCCGCGGATCCTTTCTCCCTCCTCTCGCATCAGGCCTCGTTCTCCTTGCCCCAGTGAAGACGGGTTTTCCTGTGCAGCGGTGTTAATTACTTTATCATCCCCTGACGTTGGGACTGTTTTTTCTTTCTCATACAGTTCCGCCAAGGAGACAGGGGAGGAGCGGCAAATTAAAAGTTAGGAGAAGCCTGTCGTCTCCTCTGTCAATCCCATCCGTTTAAATGGAGAGGAGGCGTCGGAGAGAAGGAGAGAGAGCATGTAGGAGAGGGAGAAAAGGTTAGAGCAAGTGAAAGAGAGAGAGAGAGAGACAGAGAGAGAGAGAGAGAGAGACAGAGATTTGCTGTTTAGCCAGGATCTACTAATGGAAAATACATGTAATGGGTGTACAGTCAGGGACAGGCAGTGCGGGCGCTGACTGCACAGAGGCAGTGCTGAAACTGAGGAGCTGTCCGTGGTGCTGAGCAGCACAGCGCACGGGCCCCTGGTGGTCTGGCCCGGGTGGAGAGGCCCTGATGCTGTTTACCTATGTCTGGGGCTGCAGAGAGGCGGTGTTTGCACTGTGAGTGAGAACTCACAGCAAGGCCGCTGGGAGCTGTCCATCAACTTGTGGTGCTGAAAACCAAGAATGCCACTCTCAGCGGCTTGTATAGCCTTGGGTTGTCGAACCGTAAACACAATGGCAAGCAGGCAATGTTGGGGGGTGGCTGCTTTGGTAGGCTTGGTTTTGATCGCCAAGCAAATATTGTTTATCGTATATTACTACGTAATATGTCCTAGAACCCTGTTATGTGTAAATAACCTGGCCAGGGGGACAGGAAGGACATCATCATAAGGTGTATCATTTCCAGAAGCTTCCATTTCTCTTTTCTTCAAACGATACATTTAAGTTTGACAACGTGTGCTTGGGTGTGGTGGACGAAGGGTGGTGGGGGGGGGGGTGGGGGGGGCGACTTCACAAGACTTCACAAGACAGAGTGAAAGCTGCCTGGGGAAATCGCTCCACCCTATCTCCCCGGACTCGCTCTCTCCTCCTGTTCGTTAACTCACCCTACTGCCTTTCGATTGCTCCACCAATGTGCTGGGGGGGAGGAGAGGAACGATCCACGCTGGTATAAAATGAAACCAGCTCCCTGTGTGTGTGTGTGTGTGTGTGTGTGTGTGACTTCCTGTCTCTCTTTCCTCTTTCTTCTCTCTCTCTCTGCCTTCTTTCCGTCCTCTCGGCCAAGCTGCACTTCAAAGGACAGGAAAGTGTGTGAGGGTGGGGGGGGGTTCAGTGGGACGTTCAGTGGGACGTTCCATGTGACGTTCCGGTGACGATGGATCCGCTCTTCCGCGGCCCCCGTCTCCCAGATGGGAATAGAGAGATCGATCGAAGGGGGATTGCAGCCTTGAGCCGGTCATCCTTCGCCTGCAATATCATGCCTGCCGAACCTGTGATTGAGGCTGAAATCTTCTGATAGTGTTCGTGTCTATCCGGGAATTTCTCCATTGCCTGTGAGATAAGAACGGAACCCTGAGAAACTGTATGGGTCAGGCTAGTGCAGCGTGTTATTGCACAGCATCGTACACTGCTGAATGACTCACATGCACCCAGGGAAGGAATGATGTAGACAAGGAAGGGAAGAAACAAAAACAAAGAGAAAAAGAGAGGGAGAGGGGGAGAGAGGGAGAGGCAGAGAGAGCGAGAGAGAGAGAGAGAGAGAGAGAGAGAGAGAGGAGAGAGAGAGAGAGAGCAGGTGGAGGGAGAGGGAAGATTTAGACGAGAACAGAGTCGAAAACGCAGAAGGAGAGTTGGTGAAATAGAGAAAGAAGAGAGGAGATGGAAAACGAGAGCAGGCACCTAAAATTAAATGAAAAATATAAGTGATATTTGCCTTGGGTAGAGCCACACGGCAGTTCCTGGCCTCCGGGCATTGGTGCAGGCTGGGGGGAAGGTGAATTATTCACAGTCTTATAAAAGCACCCGAAAGCACGCGCACACACACACACACACACAGTCACAAAGACTTTCTCTCACATCATCATACACACACACAAATACACACACACACACACAAGTACCTCTCTTTCTCTCAGTGGAAACTCATACAAGGAAAGGGGAGTCCTTATTACTATTTAATCTGCGTTTATGTCTGGGTCTGATGCTGTCAGCAGCTAAGAGTTGGGGGTAAAAACAAGCGCAGTGTCCGGGCCAAAGTTCAATGTGAGGACTAAGGCTCCATTCAGACGTTTGTTTAGGATACTTTGGTTTGACCCATTCTTCGGTTGGACTGCCTCTGTATCTTGTTATCTACAAAGTGTTTCAGGCCGCAGTTGAAAAACCCTGCTGACGCGACCCATTGTGATGTGTTTTTACAGTTTTTCTCGATTGCTAACACACAAAAATTGTATGTGTAAGCCATCCCCACAAAACCGTTTTGCCAAATCCCAGCAGAAAGACCATGTACCCCAATCTGTTAACACAATTTACCCTTTTTGACACATTTCTCAGGTTCATTCACACTTCTTTGCAAAAGTCTAAACACACCTCTTACTTCAAGACACAATTATCACCATTAAGTCATTCAGAAAACAGTGCCATTTGATAAGTAAGCCCAAAACAGTGCAATTCAAACACCCTTACCAACCAATTATCCATGTGTAAGCACTAACAAGCAAATATACTCAACAAGCAGTCAGGGGTTTGGAATGAATACAAAGGTAAGCTCATCTGTACTTTGAAATCATGGATGAAAATATCAGAAGAAAAGGAAGAATTGTCCAAATGAGAGGAGGTGGACAAGGGAGAGGAAGAGGCAGAGGAAGAGGAAGAAGAACAACAATCTCAAATGAGATCCATGCCACACTATGACAGAAATCCCTATGATGATTTGTTTATTTCCTTGTTTTCTTAGCCTTTGTTCCCCAAATTACAATTTACAGCAATACATTTGTGTTGTTGACTAACAGTACTACTATTTGTATACTGTGACTACTACAGTAACAAGAGCTCAAAATGCAATTGCTGTATAATAGAAAATAAACAGCCTGTAAGAAGGACAATTGCAGTAATTGTGAGTTTTATGATTTACATCATGTCAAACTCATGAGGTGGAACATATCTAAAATTCAGGGACACGTTATAGTCAATGGTTCTTGAAAACCTTTTTATAATAGTGTTTTCAATTCCTCGCAGCAGTGTCTAAAGGGTATTCAGAAGGTTGAATTTATTTGAGGGCTTTGTGTGTATTTTGAATGCAAAGTTAGGTTTATACGACAGATAATATGGTTTTGACTACAGTGTTTGATTTTGGGTCAAAAGTCAAGGGTTTGGCCAAAACAGTGTAAGTATGAAGATGTGTGTTTAGAGTTTGGAGACAACACAGTACACATTCAAGAAATGTGTCTTAGCAATTGAGAAAAACTGTAACACTTCGACCCGAGTGCTGTGCGTGCTTGTGGCGTGTTAAGAATACGACAATATCAGAAATTGCTCTACCACTCCAGTGACTTTCTCATATCGGGTGTTGAACTGTATGTTTTTGCCCCCCTAAGGCCACAGCCACCTGAATGGCTTTAAGTTGTCTTTGAGATCAGATCTCTCTTCTTCGTCTTAAACAGAAATCTCCTCTACCTATCTCATTTCACCTGCCCCTGAGGGAGCCACACACACACACCTGAGTCTGATGGTAGCTAGTCTACAGAGGGACAGAGAGAGATGGAGATGGAGAGAGAGAGAGAGAGAGAGAGAGAGAGAGAGACAGAGACAGAGACAGAGAGAGAGAGAGATGGAGATGGAGAGAGAGAGAGAGAGAGACAGAGACAGAGAGAGAGAGAGAGATGGAGATGGAGAGAGAAAGAGACAGAGAGAGAGAGACAGAGAGAGAGAGACAGAGACAGAGACAGAGACAGAGAGAGAGACAGAGATAAAGGGGAATGGGACAGAGAGGGTGAGGAGAAGACGGAGAGGGAGAGATGGAGGAGAGAGAGACAGTGGGTTCATACATACACATGCTGTACATTTAAATAGTCATTATTAGTCTCTTTATAGATGGATATATAAATAGATGGATGGATGGATACATAGATACAAAATTACAGAGATGTGTAAATTGTAAATGTAGCATGGTTGTATGTGTGTTCATACATCTCTTAACATGCCAATAAGGCGATTGAAATTCAACGGCATTGAAATAGAGAAAAAGCCAGGGGGCAGAAAAAGAGCAAAAAAGGAGATGGGGCAGAAAGACAGAAAGAAATATATAGAGGGGGGGGGGGAGAGAGGGGGAGAGAGAGGGAGAGAGAAGGGGGGGGAGAGGGGGGGGGAGAGGGAGAGAAAGGGGAGAGAGGGGGGAGAGAGGGGACCATGTCCCCAGAGGATCCACTCCTGAGGGGGGGGGGGAGAGAGAGAGGGGGGGAGAGAGAGGGGAGAGAGAGAGAGGGGAAGAGAGAGAGAGGGGAAGAGAGAGAGGGGGGGGGGAGAGGGGGAGAGAGAGAGAGGGGGAGAGAGAGAGACGGGGGGGAGAGGGAGAGGGGGGGAGAGAAGACCCTGTCCCCAGTGGATCCACTCCTGACATTTAACATCACAAAAAAGTAGGGAGCGAGAAAATAGAGGATAGCAGGATGGAGGATGGGGAGAAGGAGAGAAACGCTCGATAATGGGCCCCGCAGATGAGTCTGATAAAGGAGGGTTGTGGAAATGTCAGCCGTGAGCCGAATACAGGAACGGAAAGAGAATGTCAGGAGGAGGGACCCCTATTGGCTGATTTCCCTGTCATTAGAAGAGTAGCCGTGACCCAGGGCGGTGCCATTGGCCCTGACTGACTCAGGGGGGTGTGACCCTCTCACTCATGGACGAATCAGAAGGCTAATGGAAGGAGACCATGCCGAAACAAAAGCCGAGGGTATAAAACACCTTTAACTGGAAAATTGCGGTTGCCTTGTAGTCTCACAAACAGGTATGCTGATGCATTTTAAATGGCCCGCTGACGTTTTCGCAGCGCTTCAAACTTATCAAACAGCACACGTAAACACGGATGCAGGCTCAACCTCTCTCAATTCGATGAGTCACCCTGCCTGGCAAAAAAAACAACACAAAATTACAACCTCTGCTTTCCTTTCCTCTCTCCGTTTTGTCATTATAGCGGCACGACGCAGGACTGTGGAGGCCCTCGCCTCGCTATCCCAACACATCCAGCGTGGGGGGGGGGGGGGTGTCTTGTCGAGCCGCAACCTCACCCCCCCCCACCACCACCACCACACATACACCCCTCCCCCCCCTGCTCCTTCTACACTGCTTCTCTGTGGGAGATCCACAGGGATCACAGCTGGCCTCCTCTCCAGTAGCGCGACGCCAACAGGGCCCCGTTTGTGCCCTACCGCCAGCAGGGCATTTTAGCCGGGCGGCCATGCCAGCGGGTACACCCCCCGGGGCGGGGGGGTGGTGGAGGCGTGGGTTGGGGGTGGAGGCCGTAAGCGAGAGAGAGAGAGAGAGAGAGAGAGAGGCCGTAGCTGTCTGCAGTTCCTCCCTCCCCTCCGTTCTTCCTCCCTTCCATCTCCGCGGTGTCACCGCTGCGGCGGCTCTTATCTGCTCCGCCTGCATTACCAAAGCAGGTGCCCTCCCCCCCCCCGGCCCCGCCCTCCTCCCTCTGGCCCCCTCTCCCCTTTAATCCCACTCACCCCTTCCCCATTCCCCCCCCCCATCTTTACGCCGGTGTGGTGCTAATCAGGACACAACGATCCAGACAGTTTGGTTGGAACCCGATAAAACAGGGCAGAGGGAAGGAGGGAGAATAGAAGGAGTAGGGATGGAGGGGGGGTGGGTGGGTAAGGAAATATCAGCAAATTGAATTTGTGGAGTGGAGAATCAGCGACTGCCTGATAGGGCAGATACTCGATTCCATTAATGCCAACGAGAGGGAGGTGGTGTGCATGTCTCCATGGTTTAATTAGGGAGGTGCAGCATGGAACACCTCCTCATGTTCCTGCTGTGGAGAAGATAGGTGTTTGAAAGCTGGCAGTCTCTCTTTCACACACACACACACACATACATTATTGCTTCTGTCTCCTCCTCTTGCTCACTTTTTCGTCAACTCCTTTCTCCCTCTCCCTCTCTGTGGGCCAGAGAGAGGTTGTTGCCGTTGTCGTTTTGAATCGAACAGCGAGGAAATAACGTGGTGGGACAGGCGGCTCTGTTATTGGATCACTTCTCCTCCGCCTGTCTCCAATTTCGCCCAATCAGCAACGAAGGCCCACCCCTCCACCAAACTAAGAACCAGACTAAGCTCCTCTCCTTCCATCCTCCCCTCTCTTCTCATTCTCCTCCTCCCCTCCTTCTCCTCCTCTTCCTCCCACTTCTCAATATCATCTTGGCTGACCCACTTAAGAAAAGCACAGTGCCGGGAAAAAAAAACCCTGAGTTCAGCAGAAACTCTTTGCTTTCAACAGTCAAGCAGACCAGACTTTCTATTATGGGTTAGATTTTCATAATCCGTTTCCGCAATGCTGTACTGTATTTATAGAAGGGCTATGGTTGTTTAGCCCCCCATGGTTTTTTTCTTCTAAAGTAGGGTAGCCGTACATGTTAGTCAATTGAGGCATTTCAATTTTCTCTGGAAAGTAGACGTATCCTTTTGAAGCTGTCATGTCTTATGTGAGGAAAGAACCACATTAGGGCGTGTTCCCACATATCCCCCTTCTCTCTCTCTCTCTCTTTCTTTCTCTCTCTCTCTCTCTCTAACTCATCTCTGTCTTTCTCTCGCCCTCCGAGCCTCGCTCTTTCCGTTGCTCTCTCTATCACAGTGGCCTTTTTGGAGCGGTAAAGCGACGCGGATGCGTCTGTTTGCGAGTCGTCGTTCTGTGCCCAACCCCCCCCCCGGCCCTCCGACCCTCTGGTCTTCCTCCTTCCAGTGGTGAGGACGGGATAACCCAGTCCGTGAGGCCTGCTTCTGTTGACACACTCAACGCCCATCTAGGTCACCCACCTACCCAATATCTTAAGTGCGGTCACAGCCGCCTGGCTTCCACGGAGGCGAGCGGGTGTTGACGTGACGGCCTCCTGTTCGTAGTCAAATGCACAGGCTATCTCATTTCTCAAGGTTCAATTTGGCCTTTTCCCATTCAACATCCCATCTCGGATTCAGCTCCCGTTTCTCAAGACCGTCATCCGGATCATTCCGTCGTTTCCTTGATCCCAACGGCGGTTCTGGACGCCCCTCGTTTGATCTCTGTTCTTCACATCCGCTTTCTACCTTTGTTGTGGCTAAATGATTATGCGCATAGGACAGGATTCATTATACAGCGGTAGAGAACAGAGGCTAAGTATGATGAATGTGCGATGAATTTGCAAAAGGATGATGGATGTACGAATATGCAAAACCACAATGCCCTTGTCAGGTCGGGAAAAACAGTTGAACTAACCAGTTTTCCTTTTCTTTTTCTCTCTCTCTCTCTCTCTCTCTCTCTCTCTCTCTCTCTCTCTCTCTCTCTCTCTCTCTCTCTCTCTCTCTCTCTCTCTCTCTCTCTCTCCATGCTGCCCCTCCTGCTGGTTTGAAAACATCTAACTAGGTAAGTGAACAAAACTGACTGTACATGTTTCAAACTAAATGTGCAATAATTTTTATAGTATTTTATAATAGGTTAAAAAGCGTGAAACAGCATTGTGTTATGCAGCAGGTACAAAGAGAAAGGGGAACAGCCTTCAAGATTTCAAAGATAAACGAGACATTTCCCGCACTTGACTGTTTTAATAGGATTTAGTCATTTGAAAGGGAACGACAATGGATTATGTGTTGCTTAGAAACGAGAGTGAAAAAGACAGGATCTGAATACTGCTTAAAGAAAGAAATATTTTTTTCTCACTTGCTCTACTAGATTTGCTCTGACAGGCCTCAGCCCCAACTGCTGTTGTGACAATTATTTAAATTCTACTTGCTTTACACTTAATTACATTTTGAGTGTGAGAGGGGAGGAAGTCTTCATTGCAAGTACACAGACAGTACATGTGACTGTTCAAGGCCAACAGCTGAATTTACTGTACAGTGAAGTATGTGCATACATACATATAGTACAGTTTGTAAATTGACATTGTTTTGATGTAGATTACGTGTTATTAAATGGGGCAATATTTCAATACTTCTAGGTCACATTCAAAAATATGTTTCAATGACTGAAACCAGTGGATAGTTTGTTTGCCACAGCTTCATGAGAACCTCCATCAGTCTGTTTTTCTCTTCATCTTCCTATTTCTTTCTTCTGCTCTAACACCAGTGTCTCTAATTACATCCAACAGCAGCCTTCATTATAGTCAACAACTGATGGTTCACTCCTCCCTCAAATCCTTCCATCCCACTCTCTTCCCATCTCCCTCGTTCTCCCACAAAGGCAAATTGCTCATCTGTCTTCTCCTCTCATCCCATCTCCCCGTCTTTCATTATTCCTCTCTCTCTCTCTCTCCCTTTTGTCTCTTTTCTATTCATGAGGGTAATGTTTCTCTCTCTCTTTCTGATCACCTCTCTCTACGCACGGCTTATCTGGGATGACATGTTCCCTACTAGCTTCTTCGTACGATTCCTAAGAAAAGGGGAGGGCAGGGAGTGTCATCAGCGCCAACAGACACTCATATATTTACCAATTTAATTTTCTCATTTAGCCCTGTCACATTCACGCGTTTAGAAAACATGAGCTTGTTTAAATTCATGAGGTCAGTCAGTACCACCAGGAGTACCATCGTTAATTGGACTGCATTTACGCAATTCCGCAAGACGTCACCACTGTTAAATTGTTTGACAACGTCGAGAGCAACTTGATGGTCGGTCGATTGATGGCTTACTAACAAAATGGCTGATAAGTTGTAAAGCATCGGAGGATGTACATTTCAGACTGTCACTGGAGAAGTTAAAGAAATACCACAGTGAGTGATAGATTAGGCGAAAATAGAAGTTCAAATGTGTAAAAAGATCAGTTGATCAGATCATTTAACATTAGGTCAATGTAGAAGATTTTCGTTTTAAAGCACAATGTCATGACTCAAATTGCTCCACCTGCATTCCTTCTCTTTCACCATTTATTCAAACTGTTCCACACAAAACAATACAATTCTGTGCGATTTCCTTTGGTGGTGGAAGGATATCAGCATTTTAAGGCCTCAGCACTCATAACAAGGGCACAGCACAACACTATCATCCCCCTCAAACTGGAATGTAAATTACAACTTGCCGAGGATTGCCGGCGGCGTACGTCATCCTCCGAAAGCGTGTTTTTTTCGTCTTTGATCTCACTGTATATTCAGACGAGTCAGCGAGATTGACAGTTAAAGAAAGGAAGTCAGAGTGGGAGGCAACGTGGCATGTTCAGACATCAAACAGAGACCAAAAAAAACACATACATTAGGCACATGCACACACTGGCACACACACACATTTACATTTAGCAGACGCTTTTATCCAAAGCGACTTCCAAGAGAGAGCTTTACAAAGTGCATAGGTCACTGATAACAACAAGATAGCCCCAAAAACATTGCAGGTAGCCAAAACATGAAGCACATATTGTGAACAACCAAAATAAGTGCCAAAGGGAAGATGGCTGCCGGGAAAACTCCCAGAATGCACTACTCAGACAGGTGCAAATGCCTCAGACCTCTGATTGAAGCGGGAGCTCAGGTGTGGGAGAGGGAGAGGACAAAGGAGAGGACCCACACACCAAGCAGGCGGGATCGGACGTGGCACAAACTTAGTTTGGCGTCTGAGGAACTTGGATTTTGCAACGACAGTTGGTAGGATTCAAGTTAGGAGAAACTTTATCAGAATCAGAATCAGAATCAGAAAGGGATTTATTCGCCATGAAAGTTTGCACAGACAAGGAATTTGCTTTGGCAGGAAGGTGCATACAATAAACATATACCTAAAATTTAAATATGTGGACTAACTATACTAAGGGTACATAAACTAGCAGTACTAAGTGGGATAAATATAAATTGCCGTAAATTACAATATAATGTTGTATAATTATGTTTTGCCTTTGAGGAACTCTTATGTTTGCTTCCTGAAAGACTTTTTGTTAGTCAATAAACCGGATTCTTAGTTTGAAAGCACTTTTGCCTGCTCTGTCCTGTTGTGACGCACTGTCATACACCCCGCTTATTTGTAAAACCTCTCATGATACCACAATATACATATATTTTATAGCAGATTGACAGAAGATGCCTCTCTAATATTCCTTTTCCTTAGTACAAATTCCCCTTAAAAATGTTCAGTATCCCTTGCATCTATCCTGAGTGACTGACCACCGAAAATACATACACAAGAAAAAACATACAAATCCCTCAAAATATGGTAGTGGCTTTTCACAATTTTAAATACAACATACATTTCACGTTAACATACTTGTATATTTAATATATTTAACCATACATTTCCAATAACCATTCAGATCGCACTTAACCTCATACACTGCAAAATATTACATTATTTGTTTAGAACTATACAGAACCTATTCAAACATTACAATAAGTAAAGGAAAACATACATTTTAACATAATTTCAGTGACACCTTGCTGTAACATTAGGGAGTCAGATGGCTGAGCGGTTAGGGAATCGGGATATTAATCAGACAGTTGCCGGTTCGATTCCTGGCCATGCAAAATGACGTTGTGTCCTTGGGCAAGGCACTTCACCCTACTTGCTTCGGGGAGAATGTCCCTGTACTTACTTTAAGTCGCTCCGGACGCTCTGAGTGCGTCTGCTAAATGACTAAATGTAAATGTAACATGAAGACTTTTGTGACAATAACATGCCATTGTATCTTTCTCTATTAAGTTTCTCTCAACTTAAAAAATACAACACCAGCCACATTTTTATGAACTTCCGACATCCATCTGCATTGTAATGATGGTATTTCATGAACTTACAACTTAGAATTCCTAATGACTATATATTGACTAATGACAAAATACCTTGACAAACATGCCTACCTCTACAACTTAGGCGAGCTGTCTACCTCTACAATTTCAGAAAACTCAGTTCTAATTTCTTGCCACAAACTGCCATTCTGACATGGCCAACTCTTAAGTCTAAGAGACGGCAACATAAACAGCTCTCCAGAATTTGACTGCTTCGAATTACTTCCCGAGTCACACCTGGTTACACATTTCTCGTACCAGACCTAAAACCTTTTACTCGTTTCATCAGCAGGTCATGCACAGCTTGTGTTCGAGTGAGGGAGAGAGTGCACATGAAAAGATGAGACCAACAGAACGCGAGAGAGCGTAAGATGGGAGAGACAGAGAAAGAGAGTGAAAGAGAGAAAGAGTGAAAGAGAGAAAGTGAGAGAGACGGACAGAGAAGGGGCGGAGGAAGCTGTGGCCTGCAGCGTAGCGATGGTGTCAATGGGCCTATAAATGACCCTGCTATCTCTATTGCATTAAACCCTCCTGCGCTATCTGTGCTCTAAGCCCTAACAGCCTCCCTCCTCCGCAATCCTCTTACGGTTAAATAGCACTAAATTATTAGTTGGCTTTTTCACTTTGTGCCTCCTTGGGGCCAGAGACAGTCGTGTAACTGTGCACTCGGACAGCACACAGTCAGCTAAGCAAACATTAGCACATTCGCGCATGCGAAAGAGGTGGCGCCGCTAATATGCCAGCGCAAAGTCGTCCTCTCATTTCTCATGGAAAGACGTTTCGCTCCCACGTTTTGCCATTGACACGTTTTCAATGTTAAACGTCGTCTTGCTCGTCCGCCTCTTGAGCTCTCCTTTTTCATCCCACCCCTGCCCGGCTCCCCCTCGTCTCTTCTCCACATTGTCTGGTCTCCCTCCCTCTCTTTCTTTTCCTCAGTCTCCCCCCGCTCTCTCCTTCCGTCTCACCTTTTCTCATTCTCCTTTCTCTCCTGTACCTCATCCTTGCGTTCTGCGTGTTCTCCATGCCAGTTGTCCAGCCTCCGCTTGCGGCTGGCACCAGCCCTATAGCACATGGCATCCGTCTCTGGGCGACGGTACATTAAATCGGCATCTGTTGAAACCCAGTTACAGGTATTTAATCTGGCAGAACCGATTAGCTCTGTCGGACATGACCGGCGTCTCCTTTCGACTTCTCCTCGGAGAGACGGGGAGCAGAGGAGGAGGGAGATGTACAGGCGGGAGTGAGAGGGATGGGGAGAGATGTAGAGGAAGACAGACAAAGGAAGTGCTAGGTAATGAGGACTGAGCGAGAAGGAGCAAGGACGAGGGATACAGAGGCAAGAATGACAGAACGAGAGATAACACAGTAGTCAAACAGGAAGAAGAGGAGAGGGAGATCGAGGACAGGACGCGTAGGGTAGGTCAGCCGGCCCGACAGCCAAAGGCCGAGCCAAGGAGCAGAGTTAATACAGTAGTCAAAGAGAAAGAGAGAAAGGTGGGAGAGAGAGGACAGACGGGCAGGGCGGGCCAGACAGCCAGACAGCCAGACTGTTTGCCAGGCCGTCAGTAGAGTTAATGGAGGGTTGCCTGTGCCTGACTTCCTTCTCTCTCCTGTAGATTTACTACCAAACCAGAAGGGCTCCATCACAGGCTGATTAACAGCTGCTGTTCAACATGCTCACTCCACCCTAGCCAGAGCTCGATCTCTCTTTCTCACACACACACACACACACACACAATTGGACATGCCCAGACACACTCAGCAGGATACACGGATGTGTACATACAGATACAAAGTGTACACATATGCATATGCATATACACATCAGCCCATATGCAGACTGCTTCACACAACCACCTACACCCGCAAACACGTTCATACACACAGCTGTGGTTCGAGCAAACTCAATCCTGTCATCTCGTATAACGTTTCAGCCCAGCTCATGTTGTAAGTATATGTATGCTGACAGCGTTGAAGGGAACAAGGCTATATTTGTTCCCAGACAGATGTTTCTCTTCCTATTGTTGTGTTGTGGTGCAGAAACAGGTGCAGCTTTTCCATATATCCTCCCTTTTGTGCATATCACAGAAGAAAAGAAAATTAGCCCTCCGAAGTAGTCTTGCCGCATCGGTTGTGTTTATGTTGACGTCTAAGTGGTATTTTGGCTTTGTAGAAACATGTTCATTAACCTTTGGAGCAGCTCACACTATCTCGTAACAACCGCCCGAATCATTTGTACAATATGGATCCACCAATTACAAGCAAACTCCTCCTTATAGGATAAGCAAGCTTGATTTCATTTCAGCCGTCTGTTGAAAGTGAGCTTTCTAATAAAAAATGTGGCAATAAAAAAACGAGACAAGGACAAAAACGGAGAAAAGTGAAAAACAATTGGCATGAAATGAACTATCGTCAAGTGCCTTGCAGAGCGTTAAACAGTCAGGAAAATGATTTATTGTTGAAAGGCTGTGAGCAAACTCTGCTTTGTATCCATATTGTATGCATGCTGACTGGCATGCACCCTTATCAGATGCATTTTCCAAAACATGAAACCGTAATAATATGTTACAAATAGAAAAGATGGTTGACATTTCAGTCGCCCAGTTGCTCAATGTCTCTGCCTCTCCTCTCTCTCTCCTCTCTCTCATCTCTCTCTCCTCTCATCTCTCTCTCTCTCTCTCTCTCTCTCTCTCTCTCTCTCTCTCTCATCTCTCTCTCTCATCTCTCTCTCTTTTCTCTCTCTCTCTCTCTCTCTCTCTCTCTCTCTCTCTCTCTCTCTCTCTCTCTCTCTCTCTCTCTCTCTCTCTCTCTCTCTCTGTGGTTTCTCTTTGTGCTCCCCTTAGTTTCTGTAGTCTCCTTTTCTCCTTCATCGTTCCCCTTCTCCTCACTTTCTCCCTGCTGGACTCAAACAACAGACAACCTCTTCGCTATGGTGTCTTTGTAATCAAATTGACTTCCCTGTGTACAACCAAACACACGCGCAGGACAGGTGAAACCTCAATTCAACAGTGTGCATGACACGTCATCATGTAGAGCCTATCTTCTCTCCTGCCAATACCTCTTTGGCCATTGTCCAGTTTCCTTTTTACCAGTCAGACTTGAATGAGACAGGCACAAAATGGCTGCCATTGTCTGCTCTTACCGGTATACTGTATGATGCTATTTTAAGACAGAGCCAAAATGGAGAATGTTGTTTAGGGCTACCTAAGCCAGTGGTGTTGAATAGGAGTCTTTGTTGCAAAACATTAAGCGAATGTCAACATTAATCGGTTTATAGTTAGAGCTTCAGGGGATTTTTTTTTAGATAACAATTTGAGATGGGTGATACCAGCTCTGTCCATGACCTTTTGAACTCTGACCTGGAAGGTTTACAGACGCATAATGCCCCGTCATCATCTGTCCATCACTGTTATGTCAATTTTCCCTGCTCCAGCTCCCCATATGATTTCACTACTACTCCCATTTTGGTCATTCCCTTCCCTCCTCGTTTCTCCCTCTCTCTCCATCCCAGCATTTGATTAGAGCATGGCTGTGGCCCTGGCACTGTGTGCATGTTATAATAGCCGTCTTCCTCACTTTTTTTTTTATCCCTGTCACCGGCGCACAACGACGAGATGCGAATGGATTTTAATGGCCGCCGGTACTACACTGCACTAATGATGAGTCAGAGAATGAACAAGAAAGAGAATGTTTTAGTCCGTGCCACATATAGAATGAAGGGAGGTAAGAGAGTTCGACCCCAAAAAGAAATGTTGAAAAATGGCAAATGCTACAGGAATGGTAGACATTTGGAGAGTTCTAGAAAACGATAAGAGTGAGAGAAGTGAGAGCTAGCGACCCAGGAAGAAAGGATGATGGGAGCTGGGATGTTAAAGCTTCTTCGTAGCATAAATTAAACGCTAAACCGACGATCTATGTATCAAAGTCTCTCTCTCGCTCTCTCTCTCTCTGCCTCTCTCTCTCTGCCTTTACCTCTCTGTCTCTCCCCGCCAAATAAAAGTGGGTCACCCTGGAACTGCAGGCTAAACCCATGGTAAATCACACTTATAACCATTCACCGTAACTTACATCACGTCCAACGCCATCTCACTTATCCCCTGTATATATTTATACACAAAGCCCCATTTATATTTCACATGTTACATTGCTCCTGCATCAATGAAAAAAAAAAAAAAATAGTATTAGTGATTTGATTTATTGCTCAGGCCAGCAAATATTGTAGTGGTGGGCATGTTGAGCTTCGCAAAATATCTTTGGGGCGTCATAATATAGAAATAGGTGTTATTGTTGTTCACTGTGGTAATATCACATGTAACAAGTATAATGACTTCCTCAGTCTCTCAGATGTTGCCCTTAAATGCAGTTACACACTGTGGACTGGGCTACAGCTCCCCTACAGGCAGACATAGTTATTACCTGCTCCGTTTATTTTGAATTAAGATATCGGAGGGGATCTCGACAGCTACACAACAGAAGGCTAACAGCCTCTCAGCCAAAGCAAACAATCCACAAAGACACGGGAGAGAGATTTGACGCATCACTTAGGAGCTCGGCAACCTAGCATTAGTCTCCAATCCCCGCGTCTGTCCACAAGGTGACGAGCCATTTCCAACAAGTGCATATGAGGATACGACGGTTGGCAGAGGGGGGAATGGAGACTTTCCTGCGTAGCAACAGGCGTGCCAGCCTGTGTCAGGCTATAGAGCATCTGGCCATGGCAAATGAGCTCTACAGGAGAAAAAAAACTGTCGAAAAAGAGTATAAAGAGAGATATGAGGGTTTAAATGAAAGAGGAGCCTTCAGTCAAGCATTCGATTAAAAGCAGCCCTTTTGGCTTGCGTGCATGTACTGGGGGACTGCAGTTTTAGTATTACTGAGGCCCTGTTGGGGTGGTTGCTGAAT
The DNA here is from genome assembly GCF_038355195.1 of Osmerus mordax. Taxonomy (NCBI): domain Eukaryota; kingdom Metazoa; phylum Chordata; class Actinopteri; order Osmeriformes; family Osmeridae; genus Osmerus; species Osmerus mordax. The sequence goes on along the minus strand of NC_090072.1, from coordinate 8,842,383 downwards.
CCTTAAAAAGCTAATGAAGAAGAGAGGGAGGGGGGAGGGGGGGCATGCAATAAGAAAGAAAAACTGATAGAACAACTGACTGAAATTATCAGGCACTTTTACTCTCACGCAAGCTCTCTTGGCCTCCCATTTTCACCATATATCTCCCTCCCAACGTCACCATTCACCCTACAAGAAGGAGCAAAACTGTGTCTGTCCCACAACAACATTTCTTCTAGAGTTGTGTGAAGGGTCACAATGACCCGAAGGTTCACAACGACCCAATACAAAAACAAATAAAAAGCATTTTCTTTTAACCTTCGCGCTGTGGGGGGTGTGAGACAGCCCGACAGTTAAAATAAAATACTTCACTTTATCTTTGTAAGAGGTAAAGTTGTCGCAACACATGGGGGGGTTACAATGACTGAAGGGGTCACAATGACCCGAAGATAACACAAGGGTTAAAGTCTGTACCTTCTGCATCCACTGGCAAAACTCTGTGATTCAGCTTCTTGCAAGTGCTGGTCAGACAAGATGAGAAACTACACTACCCAAACTTCCTAGATATTTCTCTGCGTGCCTTGTATCCCATTGGGCCAGTTGCTCACAGATCTGCTGCTAGTTAAGACTGAAAGCAGCAGTAGCCTGTAACCCTCCTCTATTCCTCCATCCCCCCATCACTCCCACTTCACAGCAGGATTAACAGATTGGAAAATTGACTTCTTCCTTTACCGCCTCTTTTTTCTCTTGCATTTCCCTATTTCTGTTTCCTCTTTACTGTGCTCTGCACGATCAGGGAGGATCTCAAATCCTCCGACCTGCTCAGGGGAATGCCTGCAGACACCGGTACAGACTAGTCTCATGTTGAGAAATCTACAGGCGTGATGGGTTTGTACTTACACGAGACAGCCAAATGATCATTGCATGTTCATTGTGATTAACAAAGTTGTATCGGTTTATATCATAGTATGGACTTTAGTTAGGTCAAGCGAGGTACAGGGGCTGGTACATCATTTTAGTCATTTAGCAGACGCTCTTATCCAGAGCGACTTACAGTAAGTACAGGGACATTCCCCCGAGGCAAGTAGGGTGAAGTGCCTTACCCAAGGACACAACGTCATTTTTCACGGGCAGGAATCGAACCGGCAACCTTCTGATTACTAGCCTGAATACCTAACCGCTCAGCCATCTGACTCCCCTCCACATTATACCCCTATCCTCCTGTCTTTCTCCACCTGCCTTCCTATTCCCTCTCACGCAATCATTTCCAGCCTCTCGTCCATCCTGACCCACTTATCTTCTCTCCGGTCTTCTGTTGTCTTTATCTCCTCTTCCCTCCATCCCCTTAGTTCTCTCGTGCCACCATCTCCTATCTGGCCTCTCCAACTCAACTCCTTCACTCCCTCCCGTTCTCCCTCTCTCCCATGCTCCCTCCCGAGCCATTGCGAGTGTGCGTGTGTGTGTGTGTGCAAGCAGGGCCGAGGGGCAGGTCTGCTGGGGGGAGCTCGAATCGGACTGAGGGTGTCTCATTAGAAACAGCGAGGGCCACAAACGAACGGCGAGCCTTCCGGCTCCAACTGCCCCGTGTCAGCTTTCTACAGAGAGGGGGGGAGGAAAGGGGGGGGGCAACTGCAGGGCTGTGGAGGAACAGAGGGAGAGATATGGAGTCTGGGGTATCCATCTATGACTATTATCCTGCCTCTTTAATGTAAATTTACATTTACATTTAGTCATTTAGCAGACGCTATAATCCAGAGCGACTTACAGTAAGTACAGGTACATTCCCCCGAGGCAAGTAGGGTGAAGTGCCTTGCCCAAGGACACAACATCATTTTGCACGGCCGGGAATCGAACTGGCAACCTTCAGATTACTAGCCCGATTCCCTAACCGCTCAGCCACCTGACTCCCCAGTCTTACATCTCTCTCTCTCTCTCTCTACGTAATTGCCTGCTGGTGCGGCAGCATCTAATGGAAGGACAGGCAGATGGGTGGAAAGAGAGCTAGTGCCATCCCTCCCTTTCTCTGTGGCCATCATAAACATGCCTCTGTAATGGCTGACACTGGCTCCCTCCCTCTGTATCGCCCCCACACCTCTGCTTATATGAGAGAGAGAGAGAGAGAGAGAGAGAGAGAGAGAGAGAGAGAGAGAGAGAGAGAGAGAGAGAGAGAGAGAGAGAGAGAGAGAGACAGAGAGAGACAGAGAGAAAGAGAGAAAGGAGAGGTGAAGGCTATTGTCTACATTAGGACTGTAAGGCTTCTACACGGGCCTCCGTCGAGCAGCACTTTGGACCGATGGCCGTGCACACGCCGCCGCGACGCCATGATAAAGCCTACAGTACACAGCAACACACTGCATAAAAGCGCGACATACTCCCTCTGTCTACAATACAAATGCTCAATAGCAAGTGCCTTGTTTTGTCTCTGCATCAGCATCAGCATTTATTACCGCTCTGGAGCGAAGCCAACGTGTAGAAGTACATCCGCTGACAGGGGGCCAACGCTGAATGGCTACAACACACAACCCCTGTGGAGGAGAGGACCGAGAGAGAGAAAGGAGAGAAATAGGGAGAGATATCCCGCACGCCACACCGTGTGGGAAGCTAATGCTTCTTGGCATCCGTGAAACCTCTTTTCTTTTTTCTTTTTTATGTGCTGAGAGAAGAGAAAGGGAGACAGGGAGGATGGAGAGAAAGGAGGAGGAGGAGAGGGGGGGGGGGTCTCTCTGTATGAAACCAGCTCCAGTTTGGAATGATCCTCTTAGGTTTTCCTTTTTTTTCCGTGAGTGTTGTTGTGGAAGCGTTTTTTCTGCTTGCGTGCCTTGCCTGCTTCCATTAAATTGTGACTCAGTTTGTTTGAATGTTTTCAATAGTTTATTAATGGATGAATGAAACTTTCTTAAATTAAATGAAGACAAAACCGAAGTCCTACTATGTGGCCCCAAATCCAAAAGAGAGATGCTTACTTAGAATCTTGGAGGCTTAACCCCCTATCTTAAACCAGAGGTGACGAGTCTCGGTGTAATCCTGGACTCAGATTTGAATTTCAACTCTCACATTAATAAAGTGACCAAAACAGCTTTCTTTCACCTGAGGAATATAGCAAAGGTACGACCATTCATAAACCAAAATGATGCAGAGAAGTTAATTCATGCTTTTATATCCAGCCGGCTGGACTACTGTAACGCACTTTTCACTGGTCTTCCCAAGAAAACCACTGAAAGACTACAGCTCATTCAAAATTCTGCAGCTAGATTATTAACCAAAACTAAAAGGAGAGAACACATTAGTCCTGTCCTAGCCACTTTACACTGGCTCCCCGTTACCTTCAGAATTGACTTTAAGGTCCTTTTCCTCACATACAAAGCTCTACACGGACAAGGACCTAGCTACATTGCTAACTCCCTTATAAACTACACACCAGCTAGAACACTGTGATCATCAAATGCAGGCCTATTAGAGGTCACCAGAAGCAGTCATAAGAAGATTGGTGATTCGGCCTTTGTCAATTACACCCCAAAACTATGGAACATATTACCCATAAATATTAGGGAAGCAAATACGCTAGACATTTTTAAAAGACAGATTAAAACGACCTTTTTACCAAAGCATTTAAGTAATTTTATCTCAGAAGGGTTTTACTACTTTTATTAGTTATATTATTGTTTTTATAATTTGCTATTTTAATTATTACTTTTATCACTTGTATTATTGTTTTTATTGATTTTATGTCTTACTTACTTACTTACTTACTTACTTACTTACTTAATATCTGTTTGCTAGTTGGCAAACATTAAATATACCACAGCCAAAAAAAAAGCCCACATCACTATTATAGACATTATGAATGAGTAGGTAAATATATAGCATTTGAGGGAGGCAAATGTTATTTAAAAAATACAATTGAAAAATTCATCATGGCAAACATTTCAATTTAATTCTGTTTGAAATATGTTACAGTCAGCAAGCATCCTTAAATAAGAGAATAATAAGTGACTGTGGTGCAGTCATGGTCTACCCCACCAAGTCATATCCAAATGGGCTGATCTCCTTTGAAACAGCCTCGGGCCAAATATGTTTTCCTTTTTAACACAATAAAACATTAGTATTTATGTATTTCTATTGTTCAAGTAGTGAATTTCCCCTACAGCTATTTTCTAAAAGCAGAGGACAAATTGCAAGTTAGGACTGGGGTTTAAAGTTTCCTATTGCCCTAAGCGTCTTTGTAAATTCAAAAGAACAACAAGAAAACGTGGATGAGTGTAATGCATGGTAATTTTAGCTACATCAGACCTAAGTTAAACTGAACCTGCTATAGAGATGTTCGAACAGTGTTCTGTCTGCACCCTTTCCCATGACACATTTTCTGTTTTCAGGCAAGCATCCATGTAAATAGTGAAAGTAGCCCAATTTCTTATGCAGCATTACTTATAACAATGTAAAGAACCTTGTTTTGGGACAGACTACTACACATAGGTCACGTCCACAAGTAGATTACATCACTCCACATGCTCCACTGGCAAAATAGAAATGGATCCCATGTACCGCTATCCCACGATTATTTTCCATCACAGACTGTGTTTGGCTCATAGAGCTTAAGAGAATATATTATTAGACCTAAAACAGACTGTCAACCGAAAATCATCATGATAGGCCTGAGAGCCTGCTTCAAGCTTAGGGAGAAGTCATCTAGATAGTCTAATAATCAGTCGTTCCCAGGTGCCTTGCATAACATTGCATTCCAGAAGCCTTTTCAAGGAACATCCAGCCTTGTTGTCGATGGGGTGTTTTTTTAATGTTGTTTTATGTTGTACACATATTTGTTTGTTTGTGTATGTGAGTGGCGCATATCCCCCCCTCCTGTTAATGCGTACCTTATTTATTGTGGCTCTTCAAGCTGGCCCGGCAAGCAGTCGAGCCACTCTCAGCCGGCCAACAAAATAGAATGTTATGTAACAGTCGCACAGCATGCTATGTACATCTGCCAACCCTCAAACATGGAAGAGGGGAAGGAGGGAGGGATAGAGAAAGGGAGGACAGAGAGAGAGAGAGAGAGAGAGAGAGACTTTAAGGCAGCCAAGGACTGAAGGATTGATGAAGGGAAGGCTATTGCAGTGGAGTGGCTCGGCAGATGCAGAGAGAGAGAGAGCGAGGGAGGAGTGCAGGAGCAAGCGTACATCTGAGGCTCTCTGGCTGTTTTTTAGGAAGAGATAGACTGGGAATGGAGAGGGGAGCTGCCTCCAGCTATGAGTTCCCCTTCGAGACACACCACGGAAAATCTCCTTTCCGCTTTCCCTTTCTCGGCTTTGTTTCGCCTTTGTCTCGTGGCATTATTGGTTTTGCTTGATTTGGGTAGAGGCATTGAAGGGTCCCCAGGAGCTGTCGACAGGCCGCCGTTTGTTTTGCATTTGCGTTGGTCTTTATTTGGCAGGACATATGTCTTGGCAGGGCTTCTTCTTCGGTGAAATATCATCCTTTGACAGGCACAGTGATGCCTGTTGAGTCCCAAGGGTTCAAAACCAAGCATGAAAAAAAACAAAACACAACTGTCTCTTTTCCTTTCCTCTTGGCACAGGGACTGGAACATCAGAGACTGACATTTAAGATGGCCGCTGAGGTCCCCTTTGTCACCCTGGGTGGAAATCCTCCGAGCTATATTGGCCCCCATCTACTGTAGCCCCAGTGCTTTGTGGGAGCTCGAGTTCAGTCAGCATCTCGCCCAGTAGGAGAGGACTAGTTTTAAACCCTCAAAAGCCCCACCAAGGAGATAACAAAGACTCCTGGAAGTCATTGATCTCAAGACGTCCGACCCAAACCTGGCGAGTTAATGATGTTCTCCAATCCAGGTTAAAAGAAGAGGGATGGATTTCCTGCTGTTCGGAAAATGGTGCACGTACTAGAGAGGTAGACACGCATATGTATCTTGAACCCGAGAGTAATATCAGAGAGCAGACCGTTTTTCATGTTGGAACCATCTATGCAGGAATCTACCTAAACCCCCATCTTGATTGAACCATGCCGGACATCTTGTCTTGTTCGGAGCATGCAACACACACACCCCTTAGTATACACAGTGTTATCCTTTCATCTCTTTGCTTCATCCCTTCTTCCTTTGATGTGGGACACCCTGCAGTCAGAAGAATGCAGTCCAGGGGAACGAAGGCATAGATCTCAGCTATCGCTCTGTGGGGAAGGCTTTCCATCGATCGTCCTCCCTCTCTCTCTATCCTCTCTCACTCCCTCTCGCTCAACCTCCCAACGCCCCCTCCATCCATAACTTCCATTCACCTTGTTTAAAGGTGAAGGTCATCTATACTGCGGCTTTCCCTATCCCCCGATCTCACAATCCCTCTCTCACTCTGTCTCTCACTTACCCCTCTTTCATCATTCCACGACCACCAAAGCCATCCAGCTAGTCCAGCACACAGTGGTCGGACTAAATTTAAACCACTATTAGAATGCCCGGGTCAAAGTGAGTGCAGGAAATCCATTTCACGCTACTGCTAATCAGCTAGCGTGGAAGTTGATGTTTACTTTAAGCTTCCCTCCTGTGTGTTTGGACAGTTCTGCTAACGGATACCAAGAACCTTCTAAAGAGGCCACTGCTAGCATAATAAGTTGGAGATAATGATGAAAGCCTAATTCATTTAGCCAGAAGCAAGCAGCCACTTACTAAATACTACGCTTACCATAGCTTAGGTCTAGCTAGTAGCTATAGTATCTTTGAGACTCCATATCCCATTCCCTTTTTTACCTTCAACATTTACGTGTGTATGTTTCAGTGAAACAGTAGGGCGTATTTGTCGGTATAGACAATATTCTAGCCCTGCTTACAACACAGTTCCAACAACTCACATATATACCATTATACTCTCACATATATACCATTATACTCTCACGTATATACCATTATACTCTCACATATATACCATTATAATCTCACATATACACCATTATACTCTCACATACACGCCATGACCTCACATATATACCATTATACTCTCACATATACACCATTATACTCTCACATATATACCATTATACTCTCACATATATACCATTATACTCTCACATATATACCATTATACTCTCACATATAAACCATTATACTCTTGCACATAAACTGGCATACTCTCTTACACACACAAAATACCGTCTTATATGCACCATCATACTAAAGTATGACAATATATGTAAGAGACAAATAGTATGTGTGAAACAGAATGTTACTATATGTAAGAGAATAACAGGATGTATAAGAGAGAATACTTATCTATGTGAGAGAGAATACTTGTCTATGTGAGAGAGAATACTTGTCTATGTGAGAGAGTATACTTGTCTATGTGAGAGAGAATACTTGTCTATGTGAGAGAGTTTGATTGAAACAGAAGGCAGTTTGATTGAAGAGGAAGTAGTACTGAATTCTCAGTTCCTGATTGGCTTACACATGAAGAAGAAGGATTTGGGGTAGATGTAGCTAACGCCCACCTTCCCTATCAAGACGAGACTGAGTGACATGGCAAGATGGCAGAGAGTGGGCGGCTTAATGAAGCCATTGGACTTATTAATAACATTTTGAATACTCCAAATGCTGCGGCGTTAATGTAGGGAGGACAGACCCGTTCCTGAAATACGTTTTTACAGTTATTCCTAGAGACATTATGGAATTAAATTACATATTAACTATACTAAAATACTTGTGCACAATAATATTGGCTAAATGTAGAAGCTTTTTGTGAAAATGAGGCTAGTTTCACGACAGCGACTTTGGATGTAGACTAGGCTACTTTAACATGTTAGCTGATTAGCCAGTATGAGTGAGATATGTATACAGTCACATTAACAAACCTCTTCTTTGTAAACTATTTAGTCTTAAATACGATGGGAACACATCACATTAACAATTCCAAAACGCACCACACGCCAAACACATTTTTTGTCAAGGCGTCTCAGCTCAGATTCCGAGTCGGATCCATGAAGCTATTTCGTTGCAGTGAATGGGTGCGGGCACTCATCGGGCATAGGGGCCTACATTCAAATAGGATCTTAAAAGTCCCAACTGGAAAATGTTGTGAACAGATTTACATCAAATTCAGGTTGTGGCATTGAAGTTTAGGTTAGTAGCCAAGGGTGTAAAGACCACTCGGCTAATTAAAGACGTCAACGGTTAAAACCCCAGTGCCACGGGACGGTATTCACACAGGCATTGGCTTTATTTTAAATGATAGTTTGTTTCATCAATTGAAAAACTGATTTTGACTCAAGTAGTGGGGGTCGGTATAGCTTCCTAAACAACTATGGAATTCTACATTTGAGTTTTTTAGTGGATTTGCTTGAATCGTTGGAATCAAAGACGACAGCCATCCACAGTGGCTATTTCTAACGCTAACGATGAAATGCGCCGGCTCTTCAGACCTGGATCAGGTGCATCACGGAGCGGCGGCAGCACTCTGTCAGGAGTTAGTCTTAACCGAAATACTGCGGAGTTTGATATTGGGATTGCGCCATCACTTGGCTGGCATTAAGACTAGCTCCTGACAGAGTGCTGCTGCCGCTCCTTGATGCACCTGATCCAGGTCTGAAGAGCCGGCGCATTTCATTGTCAACGTTAGCGTTAGAAACAGCCCCCGTGTATGGCTGTCGTCTTTGATACAACATTTCTGACAATGACGCCGCAGGATTTGGAGTATGCAAAATGTTATTAATGAATCCATCTTGTCATGTCACTCAGTCTCGTCTTGATAGGGAAGGTGGGCGTTAGCTACATCTACCCCAAATCTTTCTTCATGTGTAAGCCAATCAGGAACTGAGAATTCAGTACTACTTCCTTTTCAATCAAACTGCCTTCCGTTTCAATCAAACTCTCTCACATAGACAAGTATTCTCTCTCACATAGACAAGTATTCTCTCTTACATAGACAAGTATTCTCTCTTACACATCCTGTTATTCTCGTACATATACTAACATTCTGTTTCACACATACTATTTGTCTCTTACATATATTGTCATACTTTAGTATGATGGTGCATATAAGAGGGTATTTGTGTGTGTGTAAGAGAGTATGCCAGTTTAAGTGCAAGAGTATAATGGTGTATATGTGAGAGTATAATGGTGTATATGTGAGAGTATAATGGTGTATATGTGAGACCAAGTAGTTTATGTGCAAGAGTATAATGGTATATATGTGAGAGTATAATGGTATATATGTGAGAGTATAATGGTACATATGTGAGAGTATAATGGTATATATGTGAGAGTATAATGGTATATATGTGAGGTTATGGTGTTGTATGTGAGACCAAGTAGTTTATGTGCAAGAGTATAATGGTATATATGTGAGAGTATAATGGTATATATGTGAGAGTATAATGGTATATATGTGAGAGTATAATGGTATATATGTGAGGTCATGGCGTGTATGTGAGACCAAGTATGAATTATGGCCTATACGGCCTCTCATATAAATGGGTATTTCATAAGGTCACAGTAAGAATGATTGATTAAATGATGCAAGCATTAGCGGTTGTTTTCCAATATAGGAGCCAACTACAATTAGGATGATGCTAATGCTAATATGCCCCTCAGTCGCTAAAAAGAGCACACTCACACACACGAAACACACATAACACACAAGCTTAGATATTCACACACTATTCACAGTGTGGTAGTTTGCGACCCCCAGACATATGACAACAACAAAGCAAATGACCTTTTCCAAATCTGACATTGGAGTCATTCCAATGCAATCCTCAGTTGCTATCTGGATTGCGGTTTAAGTTTGATATGTGAAAGAACTTACTAACCCCTCTTTTTTCCATACCTCCCGAGCTGCATCACACGCTTCGACTTAACCAGCTGTGAAAACTGGGAAGCGTTCAATTTCATGTGGTAAAACGGAAAACAGGCTTTATGTGAAGCGACGGCAATGCGGCATGTGCCTATGAATTCTGTTAAATTGATGAATAATAATTAGAGAGTCTCAGGGCTGAACCTCAGCTGAAATATGCAGCCGCCTATATCCGCCCCAGGAATTGATTGGCAGATCATTAGCGGGACATTGCAGAATGTTGCCTTAATGTGTGTATGTGTCTGTGATCGTCTTGTGTGTGTGCGAATTGTGGGTTTGTTTATCTGTCAGTGATGAAGTCAACCCACACTGCCTAATGCGTTCCCTTGTCGCCTAACCCTGCCACTATCAGACATGTAATCAGAATTAAATTCTGGGTAATCAATAAGTATTCTGGCTAATATATGCAGGGGCTTTGACTCAACATGCCACCTACCAGCACGCTCAGACAGCGAGAGATACTTATCTTTATGTAAAACTGTCTATGACTGACCTCCTGTGACATCCATCCTCCCACCTCTCTCCCTCATCTCCTTCCTTCCGTCACTGTTGTATCTCCTCTCCACCCATCCATTGCGACTCCTATTTTTACTGAATCAAATGATCCCCTAGTTCTTATCGATTGAATAAAGCAGCACTGAGAAAGGATGAAAGTAGCCAGCACATCCCTTGCCATCCTAACCTGCCAGTAAAGTTCAACTGAAGGTTTATTTGTAGTAAATGGCAGGAGTTGAGGAGCGATTGGGAATGGCGTGAGCAGGCTGAAGTGACATGCCGACTGAACGATAAGCAGGCAGGGAACGATCCCAGGAATAACTGCTAGCGCAAACTAGAAATGACAACACGAGGAGCTAAGCACAAGATTATGGAGGTCGGAAGCGTGTCACTCCCACTGGAGTGGCCGATCTGACGAGGAGTGGAGATGGAGAGCCGCGGTGGATACACTGTTGTGTTGATGAGTTGATTGAAGGCAGGGTGTGCAGGCTTCAGGTCGGTGAGTGTCAGGACAGGAACACGCACACGGCACAACACCGAGAGACCAACAGGGGACATCGAAGGAGAGGGAAACACAAGGAGAAGACGCAGGGGCACTGCTGTGGCCATGATAGTATGCAGTAAACAGTGGCGTTTCCTTGGCTCTCTGTGAACACTAGCATTAAGGCTAATGCTATATTCAGGGGCCTGGGTTCAAGTCTGGGTGCATTCCTGTCTCTCCGACAGCACATAAAGCTGAAAAAAGGCCCTAAATATATCTTTGAAAACAAAAAGTTGTTTAGTCATGTTCTGAAGGGATTAACTGTCACTGTAAAGATACAAATTGTATATTTATTTAATGTGTTTCATTGCTCACTGGGACTACACTTGTGTTAGCACTCTTATCTTAAATTTTCAACCAAGTATTCACTGTAAATACCATTGTTGTAGCATACAATTTATCTCTGGAGCCAGAAACATCCAGTGTGGCCCCAGTCGATATTGAAGAGAGCACAGTAGGGTTGAATGGTCAAGGTCCAGTGGCTGGGAAGAGAGCTTGACATCTGCTGTCGCTGACCAGTTTATCCGTGCTGGAGACTCGGATTGCTTCTTCCCAAATCAATGTCCATTCACAGAAAAGGCCTCCAAAAATGGCCAACTCATACACCCGCACAAGCAATACACACACACACACACACCATGGCATACTCACACACACCAGCACCTGCAGAGCCAAGAAAATCGAATCAATACCTTTTTCATTATCGTTTTGATTCAAAGTGCCTTTGATATTATTTTTCACCGAGACCAATGACAAAAACAAAAAGCATGCTTTTTTCTTTTCAAATCAGATTATGAGTCAGCCCCCTTTCCCTAAAAGTGGAAATAATAATCAAAGGGGCATCCTGGGGATATTTGATTTATCCTCCTGGGCTCACCCCAACTGCTCCAGGTAGAACTGATTGGCACATCGATTGTGCCGGAGCTAATTGGACAAACATAATAAATATTTTGCTTTTTGGGACCACAAAATAAAGATGAACCCATCGAAGCATTGTTGTCCGTAACATAGCAAGAGCAGATTGCTTGATTAGAGCTGGGCTGTCGAAGACCAGTAAAAAATCCATACTCCAGTCTGGCTTTGGTTTAGTCCTGATCCTGATTAGTTTCTATTCATTTGCAGTTCTAAACCAACCAGTCTTTCCTTTCTTCCTACCTCCATCACTGAACGAGGAACAGGCTTGTCGGCGTGTTTTACCTCAGAGCGAGGCTAGCTGCCTCTGCCTGTCTGTCTTGTCTGTTTGTCTGTCTCTGTCTGTCAGACACACTGGCAATTTCTCTCACACACAAACATACAGACACTCACACACATAAACACACAGACACTCACAAACAAACAGACAGGCATGCCACATTCTCAAGCACACAAACACATTCAAACTGACAGACTGAACAAAAGACAACACACACAAACATACTCCACAGCAGGTGGACAACACCCAGATTGAAATAAAAGCAGCGTGAAAATCACACTTTCCTTTTGGAAAGGGAAGAGAGGCAAAGTTTTTCAAAGTTAATGATAGGTTGTGACATCTCAGTTTTTTTCACTTTCACTTCTTCCCGGAAACTATTCATATAACCATATCTCTGGAGTGTCTTACGGGATGTAACACAGAACAGTGTTAATTATTGTTTCCATATGTTGTCTAGTCTTATTGTCCTAGGATACCAGTTTTTGTTTATCATGGGGGTGCATATGCTCATGCACCCAAATATCCTGAAACACACAAACACCTGTTTGTTAGTAACTACTAACTAGTGCTAAAGTTGTAGTTGTAGTTGGTTGTGTTTGGGTGCCATTTTAGTGATTTTTGGTTTTCCTTTATGTGGGTGTCTAAGGCTGACCTCCCACTGGGAAACGAAAAAGAAAAGGAGAAATGGTGTGAACTTTCATCACCTTTCACATCTCACACTTCTCCGAGCATCTTCCCAGTTCCCAGCGGACTCATGAACTCGCAGACAAACACACACATACACAGAGACTCACAAACACACACACACATAGACACACACACACAAACACATACTGTACAGACACAGACTCACGCACACAGACTCTTGAACACATACAGCACACACAGATGCGCATTCCTCTCTCTCTCTCTCTCTCTCTCTCTCTCTCTCTCTCTCTCTCTCTCTCTCTCTCTCTCTCTCTCTCTCTCTCTCTCTCTCTCTCTCTCTCTCTCTCTCTCTTTCCTCTGGCGCCTGACTCTCTTCATCTAGCTTCCCTTGCCATGCTGAGATAATTACAAAGCACTGGGATAGAAACACACAGAGAGAACAACAAAGACAGAAAGAAAGAGACATTTAGCTCTTGTGTGTGTGTCTGTGTGTCTGTGTGTGTGTGTCTGTGTGTGGGGGGGCGGGGAAGGGGGGGGGGGGGGTTGTGGGGCACAGGAGTTGGCATCATTCTGCGGGAGACCATTTCAAGTAGCCAGCGGCTAATCAGCAGATAGTTGGGGGGGGGGGGTCACAGGTACAGCTGTAATTGCCTGGGCCTTGCAAAAATAATTGCATGAAGCCATCTATGTGGTGTGTGTGTGTGTTTGGGTGTGTGCGTGTGTGTGTCGGTGCTTTGATAAAAAAAGATTGAAAATCCACCCCTCTCAAACTGTTCTATTGCTGAATTGTAGAATAACAACAGTTAGAAATCATTAGCAAATTGTACCTGGAGGAGCTTCGTGACTAGAGCAGTCTGTTCAGTCTGTTCAGTCTGTTCAGTTCTGAGGTCATTTGGATGATCTGTGTGCATTTCTGCGAGGCTGTTGGGTTTGGGTTTTGATGCAGTATTGTAGTCAGAGAGATCTCAGGGAGATGGTGATGGTCTCGTTATGCTCGTGTGTAGTACATCTGCTCATATCCACATCTGGGGCTTGACTTTACCAACCAAGTCAAGACTGAATTTTTTCATCTTCAGTTGAAGATGAAAAACTTCACCTTTAAGTTGAGCATTTTTACTGCAAACGTGCATTGACTCCACATTCCAAATCGTACGACTGAGCTTATTTCAACTCAGCATTCGCGTTGCCTTTCAGAGTTTCCGCAATCGCTTCAGCGGAACATGACACGGCCCTTTAAAACATTCACACATCCCCCAAAAAAAGGAAAGTCAAACGTTTTGCCGACCTAACCCCTTCCTGTCTCCTCTCCCTGTCTGCAGCTGGGACGACCTATATCTTCGGGCGGGGAGGAGCCCTCATCACCTACACCTGGCCGCCCAACGACCGGCCCAGCACGCGGGCAGACCGGCTGGCGGTGGGCTTCAGCACGCAGCTGAAAGAGGCCGTGCTGGTGAGGGTGGAGAGCGCCAAGGGACTGGGAGACTACCTGGAGCTGCACATAGTAAGAGACCCCGGGGGCCCGCCAAGGTGGGGGGGGGGGGGGGGACTGCTGGATGGGGGGGACACACAACACTGTCGACCAGGGCTCTCAGAAACCCTGCTCCTGGAGATCGTATCTGCCCTCCAACACTAGCCTAGCACACCTGATTCTAATACAGTAATTAGCTGCTTGATCAGGTGACTGGTGTTTACATTTACATTTAGTCATTTAGCAGACGCTCTTATCCAGGGCGACTTACGGTAAGTACAGGGACATACCCCCCAAGGCAAGTAGGGTGAAGTGCCTTGCCCAAGGACACAACGTCATTTGGCATGGCCGGCAATCGAACTGGCAACCTTCTGATTACTAGCCCGCTTCGCTAACCGCTCAGCCACCTGACTCCCTCAAGAGTGGTGTTGAATCAGGTTGGTTATAAGTGTGGTTGGAGCGACAACCAACAGGCAGGGCACTAGCTCTTCAGGAAAATCGTTGGAGACCCCTGCTTTAGACGAATCCGCCGACGTCACGCCGAGTGGACGGGGGAAATGGACGGGCCAAACAGTGGGATGAGGAGACTCGGGTTCGTTTTCGGAGGGACAGGTGCGAGAACAGGCGAGTGATTCAGTCAGTGACGGGCACTCGTCGCAAGTTCAACATGCGAGGGGAGGGGTCTCTCTCGTGTGCATTCCACATCTCCACCCCTCACTCTGAAGAGGTGTCAATCAACCACTCTGCCAAGCTAGTTTTGGCCCGCTCCATCCAGTTATCCTGCCCGTATGTTCGGTTAAAGCGATGGTTTAAAGAGACCCTTAGCCATTACTTTATAAGGCAATTAGGGGCCATCAGGCATTTAAAAAATGCATTAATGCACTGCCTAAATGGTTCGTTGACCTCTCTGCCCTCCCGGCTTGCCGTTAGACAGAGCGCGTGTCGGGTTTAATGGCAGGCAGTCTTTTAATGATGTCCTTGCGCTGGTGATTACTCACTAGGGCTTTCTATTTGGTGGAGACAAACCAAGGAGACACACAGATGGTCACACACTCATATATATATGAATCACGCGTCTTGCTGCGTGTTCACCAGTGGGTACTCACGATTGCATGCGCGCGCACGCGCTCGCGTCACACGAAGACTTGAGGCACAGAAGGGACTAATACTGTGTCAAATGTTGTATATCACACACCCTATCTTCATCTCCTTCTACCCCCTCCCATCATTGCCCACTGAGATATTTATGAGTTGTGTCAGTACTTTGTTGATGCTTTGGGTACCGCCTGTGTGTGTGTGTGTGCGTGCGCACATTCACATGTGTCTGAGTGTGTGTGTGTGCCTACGTGAGTGTGCCTATGCATGTGTGTGTGGGTGTCTGAGACTGAGTGTGTGTGTGTGTGTGCCTGCGTGTGTGTTTGTAACTGTCCAGGTGTGTGCATGTGTGTGTGTGTGTGTGTGTGTCTGAAAGCCTGCGTGTGTGTGCGCGTGCCTGCCTGCCTGCCTCCCTGCGTGTGTGTTTGTAGCTGTCCAGGTGTGTGTCTGTGTGCATTTGTCACACCCCTTTCACACTCTGTCCCTCAATCTGACCCCAATTTGTTTGGCCAGTTGTTGCCTTGGAGGAGCTGGAAGCTACTTGACCCGGGGTCCCATTTCATCCAACGCTCCTTCACTCCTGGAAGAGAGCAAGGACCAGAGCAAGCGAGGGAGGGGGGTACAGAAGAAGGAGGTGAAAGTCAGAGGAGAAAGGACAGGCATTAAGTATAACGGTTAAACCACCCAGTTGAGGTCAAGGCTAATAGCAATGTTTTCTTGACCCGTCATCAGTAATGGTAATAGCAGTGGTGAGTAATTTGATTCATCGCGCAGTTCTTGTGAAAAGGCATCTTAAGAAAGTCTATGTAGGTAATCATTTTAACCAGCTGCCTGATGGATGAATTTGGAACGTTTGCCTTTTGCTCCCAGATGTGATGGACAGTGCACTGTTGTCCCCTCATCTCATTAAATACACACGCAATCACACAAACGCATGACGTTCATTATACCAATTCTGTTGGTGTGTCCCTCTGTGTGTGTGTGTGTGTGTGTGTGTGTGTGTGTGTGTGTGTGTGAGTGTGTGCGTGTGTGTGTTCTATTGGTTTTCAGTCCATTACTGTGAGGGAATCATTGTTCTGAGACGTAGAGGTCTGACGAGCACACACACAGAGAGCACACACCCTCTCTCCTTGCCTCCCCCTTCCTCCCTCCCTTGCTGTCTGTCTGGCTCCAGAGGTTTTGGGGCTCTTTCATTAAATCACCTATCACATACTTTTCTGTGGATTCCCTCCTTCATTTCTCACTTTCTCGATTCTTTGTTCTCTCTCTCTTTTATATCTTTTTCATCTCTCTCCCTCCTTTCCTCTAATCAGTGTCAAAGACACACACTTCGTCTCTTCAGATCCACTACTTAACTGCCACTGCAATTACATTTCATTTGCTCTTCGCTTCTTTCCGAGTCACTCACTTTAATGAGTCCACTCTGGACTTTGGCGAGGCTGTGTGTTGTCTTTAATTAACCCTTATCTCTGAGCCCTGAAGACAAATAGTCGAAAATTAGCCTGAGGACTTGATTGGCCTCCATATCAAAGTGTGCTGTAGGGGTTGTGTGAACCTAATGCAAAACTGTAGCAGCCATATTGAGTTTACTCCGTGTTTATAGTCTTTCGGGATGGTAAAAGGTGAAATATTACAGGATAGGTTTTCATCAAGCTCTGGCTGAAAAACACAAAAACAAAATTTTTCTCAAATGAAAGCTAACATAAAAGTTCCGATCCAGATATTTGCAAGAAGAGTTGGGTTTTGACCCAAATGAACTGTCAGTGTGACATACCGCTCTCTATTAGCGCAGTGACTCGGCAAGTTGTGAAAGGCTAATAATGGGTAGATCGTTATAGGAGCTATACTCCTCCTCCGAAATGCCCCTTCTGCACCCGTGGGAGGCTGAACGAGGATAAACAAACCCACACACACACACAGGCCGAACCAACCGCTTCCTCTCGTTGCAGGAAGCGACGACACACACCACAGACAGGGCAGCCATCAAAACGTTCTCTTGACACCAGACTGCAGCCCCCCCCCCCCCCCCCCCCCCTCTCCCCAAAGACGCCCCGGACGTTTTCAAATGGTCTGCCGGCGTTCTGACGCAAACGAGCTCTCCTCGCCCACAGCCCGTCATTTCTCCCTCCTTCCTTCCCCAGTCCTCCGCCTCCTCCTCTCTTCCCCACCATCTTTCCATCACTCTCACGAAGGGCAAGGAAAACGTCGATGTCTCACGTTGCGGTGACATTTTCCCATCAGCCCTCTGGGAAAATGGAAACAGGACAGTTTGAGAGCAAACTTGTACATTTAGCCCACGCCCTGTCTCAATGAAATGCCTGTACTGTAACTAGCTCCATCCATATTAGTTAAACAAAACTATACTATTTTGCTGTAATTACAAAAACATATACACTATAAGATATGCATACAATATACTATCAAGTCTATCTAACACTTTTGCAGTGTTAAGTCTGTTAAGTATGTAGTGTTAACTCTGTTTGTAGTGTTAAATCTGTTACGTCTGTAGTGTTAACTCAGTTTGTAGTATTAAGTCTGTGAAGTTTGCTTGTAGTGTTAAGTATGTTAAGTTTGTTTGTAGTGATAAGTTTGTTAAGTCTGTAGTTTTAAGTCTGTTAGGACATTAAGATCTTAAGAAGGGGTGTCAGGTAGCTGAGCGGTGAGGGAAGCGGGCTAGTAATCTGAAGGTTGCCAGTTCGATTCCCAGCCGTGCCGATTGACGTTGTGTCCTTGGGCAAGGCACTTCACCCTACTTGCCTCGGGGAGAATGTCCCTGTGCTTACTGTAAGTCACTCTGGATAAGAGCGTCTGCTAAATGACTAAATGTAAGATAAGCAGGCATGGGCGTGTGTGGTGTTCCGAAACATGGGTAACATTCTCTGGAGTCACAGTGAAGAATGGAGTCAACGAGTTGCCCCTTCATGTACCCATCCTCCCTCCCTCTCCCCTTCTCTTTCTCCCTTCCCTCTCTTTCTAGCTCTCTAACTCTTTTGAAGCGTCGCTCTTTGCCGTGATGTTCCCTCTTAACGGCGTGGGGGTTATAGAGAGGGGATTTGTGCCTGCGACGGTTTAATTATGGGCGGAAAAGAAACCTAATCCAACATCGTCTGACAGCTGGGGAGATGCGAGGAGGAGTGTTCCTCAAAGCCAATCGCGTAGCGCCGCACGCGGCCGAGTCGCGCAGCAGGCGCGGGGAGATGCTAGCGTCAGATAAAGGTAGACGGTGACTCAGATAAGATTGTCAGGGAGAAGCGGTAGCAGTTATCCTCTCTCTTACCCTGTCTCTCTTTCCTCCTCTGGCTCTCTCTCTCTCTCTCTCTCTCTCTCTCGATCGCTCTCTTCCTCTCTATTGTTCTCTCTCTCCCCCTCTGTCTTTCTCTGTCTCTTTCCCTACTCCCTCTGTCTCTCTCTTCCTCCCTCTATCTTTCTCTCTCCTTTTCACCCTTCTTTGCGTCTCTCTCTCTCTCACTCTCTCTGTCCACCTGTAGAAGTCAGTAAGAGAGCCCCACCACACACACTGCAAGGACACCTGCATAGACACATGCTCCGACAAGACATTGTACACACTCACACACACCACACAAATGACACATCAAACTTCTTCTACAAGGCTTGTATTTACACCCCCCCCCCCTCCCAAACCCAACCACCCAACACCTCCCTTTTAAACGAGTGTCACTTGGAAAAAATCACTAACTTTCATTTTGTCTGAGGTAGGGTGGCGTCTCATCAGGGAGAGAAGGAAAGTGTGTGTGTGTGGAGGGTTGGTGGAGTGGAGAGCAGCCTATTGACGAATGCTCAGCGTGAGGAGGGGTGTGGAGCCAGGGGGGAAGGGAAGTGGTAACGAGAAAGGTGTGATGCCAGGCAGGTTTTATCAAGGCGTTCTCCTCCTCTCCTCAGTATGCAGGGGGAGGGAGCAGAGCTGATGTGTGTGTGTGTGTGTGTGGTGAGTGAGTGAGGGGAGTTGTTTATCGATTAACCCTACCTCTCTGACCTACTCATTACCCCAGCCCTTTCCACTCTGCACAGTCGGAGGATTGACGGTCTCTAGGGTGCACACTCCACCCTCTCACCCAACGGCAGGCCTCTCTGGGTGGGCCTCACTGGGCTCTATCTCGCCTCTCTGGGGAATGTCCCTGGAAGTTGGAACCCCTACAGGTTTAGGTCACTGTGGGAAGTTAGAGCTCTTTAATGTCAATCCTGACGCAGCTGTATGGGTGGCCCAGGGCTTGCAAGGCGGCGCATGTATTTATAGAGTCTCATCATCGGTGGACATTTCCGGAAGAATATTAGAGCCAGGGCTAAGATGCATTGGTGGGATGAGATCTACTCGGCGGCCATTTTGTCTCCAGGATTCCATCTATTTATGGGAAGCTGACCAGCCCGAGACAAAAAAGAAAACCACATGAAAAATGATGTTGAAGACTCATAACATTGAACACCAACAGATAAAAAAGTTAGAGGTGGTTGGGCAACAGACATCTTAGGAAGCAATGTACCCCTTTATCAGGCTTGTAGCAGCAACACTTTCTGAATTCCCCTTGTTAGGTTGGAGGTGAGAGTAAATGGATTGGCTCCCTGGATCAATAGTCCATTAGTGTTTTGGGGAGCTTGACTGTCCAACTGGATCGGGGCTGGGTCTAATCACTTGGGAGGCATGGAACACAGGACCCATTCCCTTTCTCTATCCACCGAATCGTCCTTCCACACACACACAACCAGAGTTGTGACCCATTAACTAGACTGCACCAGCAGGGTTAGCCAGTACTGTATATGAAGACCGAAATAAAAATCAATTCACCTTTATTCCAGTTCAGTGGTTAGATTTTCTCCATCAACATTTCTGGAAGTCTTAATCGAGCATACTCAATATGGGATACAGTATGTCTATATATTTCTACTAGGGTTGGCGCTGTATCTCTGTGCTTTTATACCCCCAAAATGAATTGAATCAGCATTAAATCAGACACCACCTAGTCTCATTCTCTCAATGTAAGAGTTGTCATTCAGCTAATCTCTGAGTCCTCCCTATAGGAGTGGAAATGTTTTCCCGATGCTCAAAAATCTATAGAATGTCCCAAAGTCCCTGTTGCAGTTTGATGCAAGGAGGAAGCCTGGAAAAAAAGAAAGATAGAGGGGCGAGGGGGGGGGGGGGGGGGGGGTGTGTGCAGATTATGGATTACCAGGCTGTCTCCTGTCCTTTGAGAGGAGCCCGGCAGATTTCCAGCATGTCCCTCCTCAAATGTCACCACTGCAGAAACCAGCCATGTAATCCCTTCCAGCTGTATATCTCTCTCCCTCCCCTTCTCTTTTTCTCTCAATCTTCCCACAGTCTCTCTCTCTCTCTCTCCCTCTATTTTCCCAACATGCCTAGAACCTTTACACTTACTGCCACGCAACCAGCAGCTAATTAAGAAACAAACAGATGCTTGAACATCCAGATTTTTTGCTGCTGGACCAAAAGGTCCTGGAAGGGAGCTTGGTCGCAGTTTTTATAATCCTCAACCGAATTTAATAATGGCTCCCCTGCATGTTCAACTTCCCTCTTGCTTGACTTGAACTGAGCTTTACTAATTAAGTGATTTATTGATTAACATCTACATAAAGTACATTTTTCTTCTGGAACCAATTTTTATGTAAGCATTCCTCACAAATACTCTTTTGGAATATGTATCGCACAGTGCTTGAAACAAAAAATATGATGTGCTAGTCCTTTACAACAAACGTACAGTAGAACATATTTATACCTTCCATCTTGGTTTTTCTGTGTCTGACTAAAACGTGTTCTGCTAATGGTGGTGACCGACAGATATTGTCTGTTAACTTACCTCAGAGCGGAATATGTGTCTGCTATTTGTTCCTGCTCAAGGGTGAACTCATCTGTTCTATTATTTATCTCTGCCCTTTCCACGTAACTTTGTCTCCTCGTTCCCACTCCTGCTCAGAGCATCCATCCACTATCGATCCCTACGACCCTAAACGTAACTTCTACCTTTCACACACGTGCACACACAAGAGTTGCTCGATTGAAACACACCAGCTTTTTTCAATGAGGTCGATACACGTTTATTCACACTAAGTCAAGATACTTTACCTGGCATAAGTCACAGTTATTGACTTGCAACCTCCCGTTGAACTTGTTCCATTCCTCAAGTCTGAAAGCACTCTGAATCTCTCATGGAATGTTTTTTTCTAAAAGGAAAACTTCATGAGTTTTTTTCTTTTGTGCCGTGTGTGTGTGTGTGTGTATGTGCAAGGCAGTGTGGAAAAAAACAATGGAGTTTGTTTGCCATCCAAGCCCAGTCAACCACACAGAGACAGGTCTATCTAAGAGAAAGAGAGGGGAGAGAGGAAGTGAGTGAGGACTGGGGTGGAGAGAGGAGAGAGGGAGAGAGGAAGGAATTAAGGCAGAAACAACGAAAGAGGGATTCAAAGCGAAGGAAGCACAGAGGGAACACATAAAGGTAGAGTGTGTGTGTGTGAGAGAGAGAGAGAGTTAGAGAGAGAGAGAGTTAGAGAGAGAGAGAGAGAGTTAGAGAGAGAGAGAGTTAGAGAGAGAGAGTTAGAGAGTTAGAGAGAGAGAGAGTGAGAGAGAGAGAGAGAGAGAGAGTTAGAGAGAGAGACAGAGAGTAAACGCTTATCTCCAGTCAGGCGTGCAGACAGTTCACCTACATGGGTACCGGTGGTCTAAAACACTCCACTCGCTCCACAGCAATCTGCCCGCAAGCATAGTCAACTAACAACAGTCCTACACTCAACGCGACCAGCCGTTGTTGACAAACGGAGCGAAACACTCTACATTATTCAGTATCGGCATGGCCTTGTGTTGTTATGGAAAATGAAAGCCATCAAGAATAGATGTGGGTCTGCCAATTGAAATTTTGTCTGAATAGAAAGTGAGGCTCTTGAAAAGGGGCTGGGTAGTAATGGAGAAAAAGTTGTTCTTGTTTGCAATCTCTCTCTCTGGGAGAGATTGCAAACAAGGGAGCTGTTTTGAACAGAATGCCTGTCATGTTGAATGTGGTGATATAGTTATGAGATTAACTTGAGAGATAGTTTCTTGTTTTGACCATCTTGGTTTGGAGGATTATTGAAATAACATGTCAGGCTTCTTGGACATTTCTTCTGTGTGTGTGTGACAGTGTGTGTGTGTGTGTTTAGTCACACATTTTAGACAGGTAATGAAATCAAAATGAATCCCTTTAATTTCCATCTTAAGAGAGAGCAAGCAAGGGGGAGGATGGAGAGCAAGAGGTGCCAAGACTGCATGGGAAAGAAGACAAATAGTCCAATCTTCTGATTTCCTAGTTCTCCCTGTCCTCTCTGCCCCCCTCTCCATCTTTCTCTCTCGTTTCCTCACCCTCTTTTTCAAAACCCCCATGTTTCTCTCTCTCTCTCTCTCTCTCTCTCTCTCTCTCTCTCTCTCTCTCTGCCTCTCTGTTTCCCTCTTTCCATCTCCCCCCTGTCTCTCTCTCACTTCTCTCTCTCTCTCTCTCTCTCTCTCTCTCTCTTGCTCTCTCTCGCTCTCTCTCTCTCTCTCTCTCACTCCATGTTTCTCTGGGCCTGTTGCATCGCTCTCACCCTTAATCGTAAGGGGTTTGCTGATATGAGCGATTGAGGTTACAGCCCACCGAACAGAGTTCTCCCTAATCTTCCTTCCTCTCCCTTGCAATGAGACTCCCTTTGTCAGTGATATGTGGAGCAGGACGTTTCTCCCTGGCCCCTGCGAACCAGCCCAGAAGGGCCCCACCACTATGCACTCCGAATCTTTCATGTGCTATCAGCCGGGCGATAAGGTGGAAATAGTATTTTGTAATGACAGCCATTGCTGTGCCACAGCCCTCCTGCAAAGACCACTTCAGACTGGATTTGAGGGCTAGCTTATGGCGTGTTGAGGGAGGGTTAGAGAGAGGTGAGACGGAGAGAGAGAGCGAGAGACACAAGGCCTATAAGCGAGGGTGAGCGAGTTTCTCAACTCGATGAACTGCAAGTGTTCAGGTGGACAAACACACAATCAAACCCCTTACCTAAGACGATGGGATGTGACATCGACGTATGGGCTCTTGTACGGTATGTTCTGTACACACTCAGCTTTTTCCCTCCCTCCTCTAGCTCCCTCTTTCTTTTCTCTCGTCTTTCCAGCTCTCTCTTGTCAACCACACACACACACGCACGCAAAATAGATACATAATGTAACATGCCAGTTGACTACAGGAAGACAAAACACAAGGGGGTACAAAGGTACAGTGAGAATGAAAAGACAATTCCAGAAGGGAGTTGGATGAAGAGAGAGGAGGGTGATAGGTGTGAAAAGATGGGGAGGTGGAAGAAGATGAGCAGTGGAAGATGTCGTTAGTGGAGGGTTGGAGAGATGGGGGAAAAGGGGAGGGAGGGAGGGATGGAGGGAGGGAGGGGGAGGGAGGGGCACGGGCTGGGTGGATATGTTTATGCGGCAGAGGCACAGCTATCCTGGGGGATCTCCATGCCCTGGAAGAACGCCACACACACACCCACACACACACTACATAACGCAAACAACGCACACACACAATACCTGACTGCGGCAGACCCTCCCCCCTCCCCTCCTCACCCCGTGCCCTTTAGCAGGCTGACTTGGCAACCAGATTCTGTACGGTAGCCAATCACGCCCCCCTGCCCCTCTCTAAACACACACACACCTACACGCACACTCACCTTGGTGCTTCGTACAGTGCAACGTTGTCTGTACTGTACGAACGAACTCAGCCCATCTGAATACTGTATTGTTTCTCACCACCCACCACTTCGGAGAGGCAGGGCACCCACCAACCGAAGCCTCCTCTCCATCTGCTGGGCCCAACACTGTTCAGCGTCATAGACGAGCAGAGAGGAGAGAGGAGAGAGAGAGAGAGAGCGCAAAGAAAGAGAAACATTCCCCCGCTCCCGTTCCCTTTGACTCATTACCAGCGTAGCTGCCGTTCAAACTCTCTCCTCCCGCGTGGAGCCGGAACTAGGGAATATACGCGGAAAACACAAACGAGTCTGGCAACCGAATAACCCAGAAATATCCCCCGCGCCAAACCCCACCCCTACCCTCGTATTCAGGAAAAGGGAGTTCCTCAGTCAGCAAATCTGACACCGTTTTCTTTTTAACAACTCATTTCTGATGTTGTTTGGGGGGGGGGGAATAAATAAAAGGCCCTAACTTTAGGATCCAGTTCTCTGGATCCTGGGCTCTGCAGGGGGAGCAGTCGGCAGCATAAGGTTCAACAAAGACTCTTTACAAGCTGCGTTGAGGGGGAATACGCTGGCGTGTACGTGTTTGTGTTGACTCCCCCTCCGAACGAAGGGGAAAATCAAACACGCTTACAACAGATCGACGGAGGGTAATTTCTGCAGTTCCTCAACACTGAATCTCTAGAAAGTTCCATGTGATTGAAGGATTGGTGTCACCCCATCTTGACTGCATATTTAGTTAGGACCAGGAAGCAGAATGCCTGGGTTCATCATTAATTGACTGTAGCCGGAGGGCAGAGGCATGGGGATGGAGAGAGAATAAGAGAGAGAGAGGTTTGTTATTCTTCCGGTTAAGTCGGGGACAACAATCGTTTGTGACAACCCTGAATCATTCATCCTGCTCCATTGGCAGCAGCCCTAATTTCCGAAGCCGTTTGTGTGCTTAAAGAGTTGAACACTCCCAGTATCATTTGGAAGAGCAGTAGGGTGACAATTAAAAGAGACTCTACCAATGCAAGGTGGTGAGGTAAAGGTATTTTGGGCTCAAGAGGGATAGAGACAGATTGGTGGAGACAGCGAGATGGTGTTGGGGGAGGGAAGGGGTGGGGGGGCGGGGTGTTAGAGAGAGGCATTTATACATAGAATAGAAACGAATAGAAAGAATAGAAAGAGATAGTTATGGAAGCATAGCCCTTAGCTAAAGGTATGAGCACACCTGGAGCAGCCGAACCTCCTTAATGAGAATTTGAACATTCAACAATGTTGAAGTCAGCAAACAGAACGGATGACACAGTTCAACTGTGTCTCTCCCTCTCTCTCTCACTCTTTCATCCATTTGTCTCTCCGTCTCCCTATCTGTCGCTCGCTCTCTCTCTCTCTCTCCGTCCCCCTCACACGCTCACTCTCTATTCATCCTTCTTGGTGCTGAGTCAGATTCCACTTCTTGCATTGCAGACTTTCAGGCAAGTGTTGGACACTCCTTGGTCGATGTGACGGGGGAGAAACCTGACAGGGATTTAGCTGTCTGTGGGAGGGAAAAAAAAAGTGGAAGACATTCAAACAAAGAACACCTTAAAGCTGTCCTCAGCTCCGACTAAGTTTACGGCCATCGCAATGGAATGAGACAGACATTTTGGGGACTGGCGGATTAGGAAATGAAGGTAGGAAGATTGTAGCCTGAAACGCGTAACTTGAGTCGAAAATCAACCCCGTCCAAATGATTTGAAATCGAAAGCCGGAGAATATAGTAGGTTGTGTGCTTGGGGGTACTATACATTTGTGACTGTGTTTTTGTGTGTGTTGGGGGGGGGGGGGGGGGGGGGTCAATCAATGCAGCAGCCAATCAACAGCAAGGCAGTGTGGCACTTCCAACATATGCGAGTAGAGCATGCATGCTAAGGAACCCTGGGCGCGTGGATCCGCCCTGGTCCCTGAGACAGCCAGGCCTGTGGAACAAACCTCTCCCTCCTCATCCCTCCTTGCAACAAAGAACCGGATCGAGGAGAGAAAAAAAATCTCGAGTTGGATGCCTTCCCAGAGCAATTAGCTAAGCCCACATGTCTGTTTGATTAATATGCCGGCGAAAATTAGTTTCCTCCCGCCATTCCCTACTCGTATAAGCCTCCTTCAATGTGACAAGGGCTGTTTCAGCATCCCAACACACACGCACGCAGACAATGTCGATTACTTCGGGTCATGTGTGGGGCTTATGTGGTTAGGTGTATATACATGAATGAGATGCGCCAGTATCCACACTGCGGTTGTCAATAGTAAAAGTAGTACGAGGGTTGACAATAGTAGCAGGCAGCAAGAGTTCAGCCATTTTGACGGATGGAAGTTTTGTGACTGGAAGCACTCCAATTTCCATTTTCTCACAATATCCCCTCTCTCCTCTCCGTCTCTCTCTCACTCTATTTCTCTTACTCTCCTCTCGGTGGAATCCATACATCCATGACAGATTAGGGACAGTTATCATAACTGACAGTCCCAATAATTAGAAAAGGCAATAGTCGGGTGGCAGCCATTTTGTTGATGGATCAGCAGCAATCTCTAACGCCGCGCTGGCGGGACTGGCGCGTCCCCCCTCGAGTGCCAGGCAGACTTATTGAGCATCGGTAATGCCTTCCCAGATTCACTCGATCAAAACCAATCGACTAGCTAATCAACATCTGCGGGTTGTGTACAGTAGGTTGGGCGACATCAAGAGCGGAAGGCGTATTGGATAACCCAGACAGAGAGGCAGGGACGTAAACCACATAAACAAACAAAAGACGTTGACCCCGTCGACAAACACACACACACACACATTTCTCCTGATCTACTTGGAAGATGCAAGCCCAGCACTGCCTGCACAGCCTGGAAGCAACCCCCACACACACACACACACTACCCTCCGCTGTGTGAACAAGGCCCCAGATCCAGTGAGCCTTAGCTGGGTGTAGCGGCCGGCGGGGGGTGCCTCTCAGGTCTGGAGCCCCCCTGCCAGCCTGTCAGCTGGTGTGAACCTGCAGGCCTCTCACAGGACACACTCCGAACACTAGCTGAGGGCCACTATGCTCCATCTCACATAGATCACACCCGAGCACTCGAATGTGCGTGTGGCTGTCTTCCAGGGCCGGGAGAGATTAGGTATTTGCTGCCTCTGCCTCACCACAGCAGGTTCATATACTGTACATCCCTCCGACACACACACACACACACAGGAATATGTCCACCATAGGGTGTCCTGCGACGTTACGCTTGCCATGATGATTAGCATCACTTCTGGGCCGGTGAGTGCAGAGTGCCAGGCAGGCAGCTGCTCCCGCTGCATGTTGGCGAGCTTATCCGGACACAGACACACACGGCAGCGTCGCCCCACCTGCTCTACACCAACACATGGCACTGCCGATGGCCTTAAATCAAGTAAAGGACATTTAATATGACTGATAATCATGTTCAACATAGAACTTTAGCTCCATACAGCTGCCATTGCGGCGGCAACATGTGGATGCTGATTTCACCTTACAAAAGCTAGCTAAAACTAACCTCAAAGAAGCAAATTCGCTTTAGCCATATTGAGAATATAGGGTTAGATGATGCCAGCACACACACACTTAAAGAAATGCCTTAATGCGTCTTGAGGGGTGTGTGTGTTTGTGCGCGTGTACATTCTGCGGTCACAGCAATGGGGGTTTGTACACCGCCTGTGGGCAAACATAGATGGGATTAAAGGTGATCCTAGTACTGGAACCTTCTCTGTGTAATGGGCTTAATGAGTAATAACGTGTAGGTTCAATTAGCAGGCTAGGAATAGAGACGGTCACGGAATACCAATTTTCACACCTGATAGGATGGAGGGAGGAAGGAGAGGGACGGATGCATGGATGGATGCATGCATGGATGGATGCATGGATGGATGGGGTGGAGAAGGAAGGACGGATAAATGGTTGAATGGAGGAGAGAGGGGGGAGGGAGACTGGATGGATGGACGGAATGGATTAAGGCAGGCAGGAGATGGATGAAACTGACGAGGGTAGAGATCGAGGACTAGAGGGACGGACGGGGGGAAAAGATTGCGAGCGAGGCGAGCCGCGAGAGGCGGAGACAGAGAGTAGAAGCAAGGAGGGGAATACGGAGAGACGGCGACGGAGGTTGGAAGAGAGGAGAGAAAAGGGGGTCGCATTCGGATCCTCCCTCAAACAGAGGGCGAGGGAGAGCGACAGACTCAGGTGAAAGATGGAGGGGGAAGTCGTAGAATGTCAAAATGGGTGGTGCACCCTGGATGGCGGTGCCATTTTTGCCAGGTCATGCAGTAGGGGGTCAGTAACAGGGGTGAAACCTGCCTGCCAGTGTCTCTCTCCAGGACTCCCCAACACTGCGGAATCTGGAGGAAAAATTGGAATTGTGTATGGAGTCCATGGCGCCTCCGCCTGTTTAGCTGTGCACATATCAAATGAGGTCTCGACCCCCCCAGCCTTAGAAGGCATCAGAAGTTCCGACGCGATTCTCCCGGTGAGATGAAGAGAGAGAGAGGAGGTGGTCTGATCCGTGTCTGTGATTGGCCGTGAAAGGCGTGACACGGTGTGGGGGGGGGGGGGGGGGGTCACAGTCTTGGATGTCACAGTCCTTTGATGCTGTGCAAAATCATGTGACTGAGGAAGGAGGGTGTGTTACAAGCAAACCTAAAAAAGGCAGAATTGTTGCACAATATACCAAAAAAGATTTGAATCGCAAAGTTATTTAACCGTGGGAGAAAAGCAGAAGATCATACCAGTGACGACACACACTACACACCCGCACACACTACACACACGCACACACTACACACACACTCGCTCTTGTATTTGGAGACCCTGCAACTGTTCTCTCATCCCCTGTTGACTAGCATTCGGGGAGACGCCAATTCCCTTTCCCAGCGCTAAGTTTGGGTTTAGCTTTAATTAAGCGATAAACTTTATTTTATTATCCGAAAGCTGGCTCAATCTGTTGCCTTGATCCTTAAAGCGCGGAGATGAGTAAGACGGTATGATGTAAAAAGATTTATAGAATCAATTACAAGGCACTGTGCAGTACCTGAATGCAACTATGTACGCACATATGTAAGCTCTCCCACATGCGTATGACTCACAAAAGAACTTGACGGTGGTAAATGGGATGACGGTGTCTTGTCACAACGAAGTTTACCGCCGTCTGTGACCCTGGTGTCATCTTCAGGGGTGTCGGGGATCAGAGGAACTGTCCTTGCTGAGAGCTCATATGGCCGGGAGTGATCCGCAGAAAGAGTCTCTTTAAGCAGTCCGATTTAGGAGGGTGTATGGTGTTTCTCGCATGCGCTTGGA